>NC_054373.1:6266560-6866560 GCF_017654675.1 Xenopus laevis
GGCAGGCTGTTGTTTCTCCTACTCAATGTAACTGAATGTGTCTCAGTGGGACCTGGATTTTACTATTGAGTGCTGTTCTTAGATCTACCAGGCAGCTGTTATGTTGTGTTAGGGAGCTGCTATCTGGTTACCTTCCCATTGTTCAGGCTGCTGGGCGGGAAAGGGAGGGGGTGATATCACTCTAAAGGTGCCCATACACTGAGAGATCCGCTCGTTTGGCGATGTCGTCAAACGAGTGGCTCTCTCCCCGATTTGCCCACCTTGAGGTGGGCAATATCGGGCTGATCCATCCTAACGAATAGCAATGGGCGGTCGGATCGCGGGACCGCATCAACGAATAGATGCGGCCGCGATCCGACGGGATTTTTTGTCCCATCCGATCGAGATCTGGCCGACTTTCGGACAGATCTCGATCGGTGAAGCCCGTTGGGGGGCCCCATACACGGGCCAATAAGCTGCCGACACGGTCTGTCGGCAGCTTTTATCGGCCCGTGTATGGCCACCTTAACTTGCAGTACAGCAGTAAAGAGTGACTGAAGTTTATCAGAGCACAAGTCACAGCACTGGGGCACCTGGGAAACTGACTATGTCTAGCCCCATGTCAGATTTCAAAATTAAATATTATAAAATCTGTTATTTTGAGAAATGGATTTCAGTTCAGAATTCTGCTGGAGCAGCACTATTAACTTGTGCGTTTTGAAAAAAAAAATTATAAAAAAAAACAAAAAAAAAAACAACTTTTTTTTCCCATGACAGTATCCCTTTAAGGTTTATATTACAATCTACTCATGAAATGAAGCAGAGAAAAACCCCAAAAACAAAATGATTAGGAGGAGGGGGGATGGGCTGTTTTGCTGAACTAGTGACTCCCCTTCCACCCACTCTTAAACATGGCACATGACAAACAAAGTCTCTTTAGTTGAGGGCACTAAGCGGCCAAAACAAACCACTCATGTACACAAAGACTTACGGACTTATCCTTGTTATGCCAAAATGCCTTACTGCGGAGAAAATGATTAATGACAATTTATAAGAGCTGCTGAGCAAGAACTGGAGGAACAACGAGTAGGAATGTTACAAAAAAACAAAAATGTAAACTTGAAGGGGAACTCTACTCAATGTTTTTGCATAATGAAAGAAAATAGAATTCCAATGTTAAAATCATATTGGTTATGTGTAAACAGAATTGCGATTAAAAGGCGGTTTACATTTTCAGGACTGCTGGTTCTGACTCCTGAAACAACCTAGCAGAAGCCTGATTAGTAGGCTTGGGGGAGAAATTACTTCTGCTCCAAAAGCTAGAGAATATAGAAGGATAAACAAACACTGCTTTAATTACATTTCATAACATTTTTTTTGGATTTAAAATCTCTATTGGGAAGTTGCTTAGAATTAAAATTTTGGGTGGAGTTCCCTTTTTAAGGTGAAAGTTAACTTTGTAATTGGTCTTCATTTTTTTGGTTTCTAATGCATGAAATTGCAGTCCAACATGATTAAAGTGGTGAGTGAAACACATAGGGGCAGATTTATCAAAATGTGAGTTTAGAGATTAATAAATAACTCATTCCTACATTCTAGGGATGCACCGAATCCAGGATTCGATTTGGGATTCGGCCGAATCAAATCTGAATCCTAATTTGCATATGCAAATTATGGGTGGGGGGGGGGGGAATCTCATGACTTTTTGTCACAAAACAAGGAATTAAAAAAAGTTTTCACCTTCCCACCCCTAATTAGCATATGCAAATTAGGATTCAGATTCGGTATTTGGCTGAATCTTTCGCAAAGGATTTGGAGGTTTGGCCGAATCCAAAATAGTGGATTCGGTGCATCCCTACTACATTCCCCCTTTTTGTTCATTCCTGTGGGATTTTTAGAATTTTATTTATCAATGGGTGAAAGTTAGAACTCACCATTTGATTTTTACAATTCTAAAAATCCCACAGGAATGAATAGAACGTGGGGTGAGTTTTTATTTATTAAAGCGGTTGTTCGTGTTTGCGTTCACTTTTAGTATGATGTAGAGAGAAATGTTATGAAACAATTAGCAATTGGTTTTCAGTTTTTATTATTTGTGGTTTTTGAGTTATTTAGCTTTTTATTCAGCAGCTCTTCGATTTGCATCTTAACCAATCTGGTAACTAGGGCCCAAATTATCCTAGCAACCATGCACTGATTTGAATAAGAGACTGGAATATGAGTAGGAGAGGCCTGAAAAGAAGGATCGGTAACGGTAATAAAAAGTAGCAATAGCAATACATTTGTAGCCTTACAGAGCATTTGGTTTTTAGATGGGGTCAGCAGGAAAAGGCAAATAATTATAAAATTATAAAAAATAAATAATGAGAACCCAATGGAAAAGTTGATTAGAATTAGCCGTTCTATTACATACTAAAAGTTTACTTAAAGGTGAACCACCCCTTTAAGCTCTAAACTCACGTTTTGATAAATCTGCCCCATAGTTTGGGGAGGGGGGTGTCAACCTGTTTGAGGTTTAGATTATTTAAAGCGGAGTTGTACAACAAGCAGTGGTGCCCTGGGCAGTTTCAGCGCCTTTTTGGGTGGAGTTCCCTTTTTTAAAGTGAAATTTACTTTGTAATTGGTCTTCATTTTTATGGTTTTTAATTCATGAAATTAATTGTTTTGTGTGCTGCTACTGTGGGTATTTGGCTGCTAGGGTTATGGCATTTGTAGTTGAATGTGAGAAAAAGAAAAAAAGTGACCATCTGCAACTTGTTAAAAGTTAAATTAAAGGGCAACCTATCCTTGAATTTACTGTGAGAATGCTGGGAGTTGTAACTGAACAGGATCTAAGGGTTAGCCCCTGCAGTAGTCGCACACTCCCTGTGTACTACAATTAGCAACAGATGTGATGTGTGCACTACAATACAATAGGAAGCAGACAAATCCTCCAGCTTCCTTCCCTTGTCCCAAAAGTGCAGGGAAATGAGACGTCTGTTCTTATTGACTGTGAGCAGAAGTCACAAAAAAGTAAAGATTAAAAACGCCCATAATTAGGAGAAACTCAAAAGGGTCTTACCCGGTGTAGTTTTTTCTGGATTTTTTCTTCTTGTAGATGCAAATCGCAAAGATGATACTGGCAATTATAAGGAGGGCACTTATTACTGCGCATATAATTCCAATCAGTAACGGGCCATTCGACAAGGGCAGGTTTTCTGCAAAAAAAAAAAAAAATTGTTATTTATTACAATGTGAATGACTTACACTTCAACTCACTCATATATCAAGGGCTGTTTCACACAATAAAAACAGGCTATAAACAAAGCTGATAGTATATGGTATCTCTGTGTACAGGCAGTTGATTTACATTGATCAAAAATACAGGCTTGGGACCTGTTATCCAGAATGCTCGGGACCTGAGGTTTTCCGGATAACGGATCTTTCCATAATTTGGATGTGCATACCTTAAGTCTACTAGAAAATCATATAAACATTAAATAAACCCAACAGGCTGATTTTTAAAAATTTAGATTATTTGGATAAAATGGAGACTATGGGAGACGGCCTTTCTGGATAACGGATCCCATATACAGGACCTGAACCCCTATCGGAAGGAACTATGGCCTCTGTCTTACTTACACACCTGAATTATATTTCAGGAGTCAGAACAGGTATGGGACCTGTTATGCAGAATGTTCGTGACCTGGTATTTTCCAGATAACGGATCTTTTCATAATTTAGATCTTCATACCTTTAGTCAACTAGAAAATCATGTAAAGATTAAATAAACCCAATAGGCTGGTTTTGCTTCCAATAAGGATTAATTATATCTTAGTTGGGATCAAGTACAAGCTACTGTTTTATTATTACTCAGAAAAAGGAAATCATTTTTAAAAATTAGGATTATTTGGATACATTGGAGACTATGGGAGACGGCCTTTTTGTAATTCAGAGCTTTCTGGATAACGGGTTTCCGGATAACAAATCCCATAACCCTTTTATTACAGACCACAATATAAACATTAAATAAACCCAATAGGCTGGTTTTGCTTCCAATAAGGATTATTTATATCTTAGTTGTACAAGCTACTGTTTTATTATTACACAGAAAAAGGAGTTTTTTTTTAAAAAAAAAATCTGGATTATTTGATCATAATGGAGTCTATGGGAGACGGCCTTTCTGTAATTCAGAGCTTTCTGGATAACGGGTTTCCGGATAACAAATCCCATACCCTTTTATTACAGACCACAAGCCCCACAATATCAAAAATCAGTCAAATCAGTGTAATCATGTGAAAATGCACAGGCCAACCCCAGACAAAAATAAGAATTCCTCCTCTATCTCCCCGCTGCTGAGCAAGTAGCCATAACATTAAATTTGGAAGAACGACAAGTTTGCCTGCCTATAAAACAGGTGTAAATCACAACCTGACTCTATATCCCTAGCCTAACAAAGAAAGAAGGGTAGGCACTCACTGGAAACAGTCTTCAAGGCAGGTTTGTCAAAATATAACAGTAGTTTATTGTAGAATTCAAGGATAAAACCTCACCGCCTTACGCATTTCATATCTCTCGGATACTTGAAGGGATACTGTCATGGGAAAAATGTTTTTTTTCCAAAATGAATCAGTTAATAGTGCTGCTCCAGCAGAATTCTGCACTGAAATCCATTTCTCAAAAGAGCAAACAGATTTTTTTATATTTAATTTTGAAATCTGACATGGGGCTAGACATATTGTCAGTTTCCCAGCTGCCCCAAGTCATGTGACTTGTGCTCTGATAAACTTCAATCACTCTTTACTGCAAGTTGGAGTGATATCACCCCCCTCCCCCCCCCCCCCCCCCCCAGCAGCCAAACAAAAAAACAATGGGAAGATAACCAGATAACAGCTTCCTAACACAAGATAACAGCTGCCTGGTAGATCTAAGAACAACACTCAATAGTAAAAACCCATGTCCCACTGAGACACATTGTTACATTGAGAAGGAAAAACAGCAGCCTGCCAGAAAGCATTTCTCTCCTAAAGTGCAGGCACAAGTCACATGACTGGGGGCAGCTGGGAAATTGACAAAATGTCTAGCCCCATGTCAGATTTCAAAATTGAATAAAAAAAAGTTTGCTCTTTTGAGAAATGGATTTCAGTGCAGAATTCTGCTGGAGTAGCACTATTAACTGATTCATTTTGAATCAATTTTCCGATGACAGTATCCCTTTAATCATAGGTAATTCACACTTCCCAATGCTTATCAATAAGTGTGAATATCTTGCCTATGATTAAGTATCACCGTAAGGCGGTGAGGTTGTGTCCTTGAATTCTACAATAAACTACTGTTTTATTTTGACAAACCTGCCTTGAAGACTGTTTCCAGTGAGTGCCTACCCTTCTTTCTTTGTTCGGTGGTCCGCTCCCTAAGCTGAGGGTTCAGGGCGGTGCACCTGGACCAACCTTCATAACTGGTGAGTTCTACAAGTACCCAAGATTTGTTCTACGTTATATAATGACTTCTATCAAAAAATAGCATGTGATTTATATCTGTATATCCCTAGCCTGCCAGAACATTCCACAAGCCAGAACTCCTGCTGTAAAGACAAGAAAAAAAAAAGGATTTACGGCTACAGGATAAACTAAACATTTGAATGTATGTGAAGAATTCTGCTTACTGTGTTTCTCACCCCTAAGCTTTAAAGGTGCCATGGATGTTTTTACGGAATTTTACAGAATAAACCCCATTTGTAATGTAAGGCACCAACTTTACCCAGGAGAAGTAACCTATAGCAACCAATAAGATGTTTGCATTTAAACATGTGACCAGTAAATTCTACCTGCTGATTGGTTGCTATGGCTTACTGCTAGGGATGCACAGAATCCACTATTTTGGATTCGCGAAAGATTCGGCGGAATACCGAACCGAATCCTAATTTGGATATGCAAATTAGGGGTGGAAAGGGGAAAACATTTTTACTTCCTTGTTTTGTGACAAAAAGTCACACAATTTCCCTCCCCACCCCAAATTAGGATTCGGTTCGGCCGGGCAGAAGGTTTCGGCCAAATCCTGCTGAAAAAGGACAAATCCTGGCCGAACCCCGAACCGAATCCTGGATTCGGTGCATCCCTAGTTACTGCCCCGTGGCAAACAGTGCCATTTATTACATAACCCCCTAAATGCCCTTATGTAGGGATGGCAATAAGTCACAAACCACCCTTGGAATGGAATATTAGTTGCATTTGGATAACCAGTGCAGGGCAATGACTGGTGCATAGAACAGGAGGTTAGAGGGCAAAACAAATCCTCTTACAATATCAGAAGGAAAAGGCAAGGGAAATGGTATTTGTTGGTGTGGAGGCTTTTATCCAAATAATCCAAATTATTAAAAATGATTTCCTTTATCTGTGTTAAAATATAACAGTAACTTGTACTTCATCCCAACTAAGATATAATTAATCCTTATTGGAAGCAAAACCAGCCTATTGGCTTTATTTAATGTTTATATGATTTTCTAATAGACTTAAAGGAGAAGGAAAGGCTAAAACCAAGTAAGCTTTATCAGAAAGGTCTATATAAATACGCCAGTAAACCCTCAAAGTAATGCTGCTCTGAGTCCTCTGTCAAAAAAAACACCACATTTCTTTCCTTCTTTGTGTACTCATGGGCTTCTGTATCAGACTTCCTGTTTTCAGCTTAAACCTCCAGGGCTTGGGCTTGAGCATGCTCAGTTTGCTTCTCTCTCCCTCTCCCTGCTGTAATCTGAGCCCAGAGCTATGAGTGAGCAGGGAGAGAATCAGGCATGAAGTGATGTCACAACAAGCTAATATGGCAGCTGCTATTCTAATCAAACAGAGAGAACTTCTAGAGCTGTTTTCTCTGGTATGGTAAAGCATTCTACAGAATAAATATAGTGTTATAGCTTGCATGATTGTGGCTAATCTATTGGCATTAATCTGCCTCAGTAGCTTTCCTTCTTCTTTAAAGGTATGAAGATCCAAATTACGCAAAGATCTGTTATCTGGAAAGCCCCAGGATCCGAGCATTCTGGATAACTTGTACTTACTAATCAGAGCAAGCACAACCCTGCAGCAGCTTTCCAAGTTTTTCTGGTTTGACAATTCAATTGAAACCTTACCCTAAAATGGAGTGCAACTGTATAAGTGATGGTGTCCTGATTTGCAAATCCTTTATGCAAATGAACAATTGAAGTTTGAGGCCCTGAAACTGCCCAGGGCACCAACACTTATTGTTATATAATCTAAGCCTCAAATAGGTTGACCCCCACCCCCAAAGCATGGGGCAGATTTATTAAAATGTGAGTTTAGAGCTTAATAAATAAAAACTCACCCCACGCTCTATTCATTGCTATGGAATTTTTACAATTGTATAAATTAAATGGTGAGTTTGAACTTTCACCCATTGATACAATTCTAAAAATCCCACAGGAATGAATAGAATGTGGGAATGTAGGAATTAAATTATTTATTAAGCTCTAAACTCGCATTTTGATAAATCTGCCCATGTGTTTCACCCACCACTTCAAATCATGTTGGACTGCACTGTACTAGACAATGCCTTATTTAGGGGCAGATTTATCAACGTGTGACATAAGAACTCAGCACAGAAAAACTGCCATTATTTAAAGGAGAACTAACCCCACCATTCGCCCCCTTCACTCTTCCCCCCCTGCATAGTTGCACAAACTTCTCCATGCAGAATAGCGCAGCGGAGCTCACAGGTGCCATCTTTGTATATGTTCGCTAAAGGAACTCCAACACAAAGGGGCAGATTTATCAAGGGTCAGATTGAAAATTCAAATTTCTAATTCAAATATTTGAGTTTTTTGTGGCCAAAACTGTCATAGTGGAATAAGCAATTGTTAAAATTCGATTCGAGTTCTTTTACAAATTCGATTCGAAATTTATCACACTTTGCTCCTTTGAGAACTTAAAATTTTACTATTTGCCACCTAAAAACGACTGAATTGCTGTTTTAGTCAATGGGAGACGTCCTGGGATCAATTTGGAGTTTGCTGCCAAAAAAACTGGAATCAAGATTTTAAAACTCGAATCTGATTTGATTCGAGTTTTCGGGGTTGATCCTATTCACATGAGTTTAGAAAATACGATTTATAATAGGGATGCACCAAATCCAGCATTCGGTTCGGGATTCGGCTGAATCGAATCCTAATTTAAAAATTAGGGGTGGGAGGGAAATTGTGTCACAAAACAAGGAAGTAAAAAATGTTTTCCCCTTCCCACCACTAATTTGCATATGCAAATTAGGATTCAGATGCGGTTCGGTATTCGGCTGAATCTTTCGCGGAGGATTCGGGGGTTCGGCCGAATCCAAAATAGTGGATTCGGTGCATCCGTAATCTATAATAAATTTCGATTGGTCGAATTTCGAGTTCATGTGAGTTTTTAAAAACTCCTGTGAATTCGAAATTTGACCCTTCTGCACTGAACAAGGGTTGATGGGTAGAACAAGTACAAACGCACCAAAGACACATGAATCGCATAAAGATCCGACCAGTTGTGTTGGAGATTCCAAGCACCAACCCATGTGGGCAGCATAACTGCCATCATTATAATAAAGGAGATGCTACAAACTTTGTTCACCTTTCTCCACCACTTTTAGCCGAATTTCCTTGGTCATGCTCCCAAGGTCTGGCAGTGTCACCACTGAGCACGTGTAGGTGCCGTTGTCTTTAAACTGCATGTTGTTCACCTTGATAGAAGCATCCTTCCTAGTGAGATCGCTAGCCCAGCTTATTCTGTCCTTAAACTGACCAGCATTCGGCGGGTAAGAGGTTCCGCTGGAGTAATAAAAAATCTAAATGTTAAAAAAAAAAAAAAAAAAAAATACAATTTGGTTAGAACATAATAGAAATATAAACGTGTTATTGTCATGCATGTATTTATAATGTAAGGCTTGTTCACCTTAGAGTTAACTTTTAGAATGAAGTAGAGAGTGATATTCTGACACGATTTGCAATTGGTTTTAAATATTTTTGTTTTTTAGTATTTAAGTTTTTGATTCAGCAGCTCTCCAGTTTGCAATTTCAGCAGTCTGGTTGCTAGGGGACTAATTACCCTAGCAACCATGCATTCATTTGAATAAGAGACTGGAATAAGAATAGGAGAGGACTGAATAGAAAGACGAGTAATAACAATAAATGCCTTAAAGAGCATTTGTTTTTAGATGGGGTCAGAGGACTCAGAGCAGCATTGCTTTGAGGGTTTACTGGTGTATTTTTATTAGGGATGCACCGAATCCAGGATTCGGGCTTTTTCAGCAGGATTCAGATTCGGCCGAATCCTTCTGCACGGCTGAACCAAATCCGAATCCTATGTTGCATATGCAAATTAGGGGGGAGGGAAATCACGTGACCTTTTGTCACAAGACAAGGAAGTAAAAAATGTTTTCCACTTCCCACCCTTAATTTGCATATGCAAATTAGGATTCAGTTCGGTATTCGGACGAATCTTTCGTGAAGGATTCGGGGTTCGGCCGAATCCAAAAAAGTGGATTCGGTGCATCCCTAATTTTTATAGACCTTTCTGATAAAGCTTAGTAGTTTTAGCCTTTCCTTCTCCTTTAATGTTTTTATCTTTCTATTGAGGCCTCTCCTATTTTGTTCAGCAGACAGTGGGGCTCATTTATCAACACTGGGCAAATTTGCCCATGTGCAGTTACCTACAGCAACCAATCAGTGATTAGCTTTTTAAAGCCAGCTGCAAGAAGAACAATGAAAACAGCAATCTGATTGGTTGCCATGGGTTACTGCCCATGGGCAAATTTGACCCTCGGTGACTTCAGCTTTCTGTGCCCTTTAAAGGAGAACTACCCCTGTAAGTTGCTGAATTGGTCAGGATTGGAAGAGTCAGCAGCCATTGTCTGTGTATAAGCAGCTCCCAGCAGCCACACAAACGGGATATACAACCTACAAGCATTGGATCGATTATATGGAATGTTTGGGACTTTGCAGATGAAGAGCGTTATCATAATTTGGAGAAAAAAAAAAATTCAAGACAAGGTTTGGCCATAACAGAAGAAAAGGGAATTTGAAGGCATTTACAGTGCTCAACATATTGGTAAGAGGGTGAATTATTTGGCTGTTATTACTATAAACATGCTGGCTCATCATACCGTCACAGGATCGCTCCCAGAGTCCGGTTTGAATCTCCATGTGACAGACTGTTGGATGCTGCTGGACTCCATTGACTTGAAGTTGCAGGGAAGTCGCGCCTGCGTTCCATTTTCGACAAACAACTCCTCTGGGGGAGACACGTCGGCTGCTCTTGAAAAATGCACTGGGGAAGACAAAAAAAAAAATAAAGTTGTCACAACTTGTTACCCAAATGATATTGGATAGGATTCATTGGTTTATGTACTACAGGAGATCCATACTGCATTGAAAGTGTGCTAAAGATGGGGCAGTTCACCTCCAAGATAACCTTTAGTATGTTAGAGAAGGGTTAATTCTAAGCAACTTTTCAATTGGTCTTCATTTTTTACTATGTATAGTTTTTAAATTATTTGCATTCTTATGACTCTTTCCAGCTTTCAAATGGGGGTCACTGACCCCATCTAAAAACAAAATTAAAAATTGAACCATCTGCAAGGCTACAAAATGTATTGCAATCTTTCTATTCAGCCCCTCTACTGTACATATTCCAGTCTGTTTTTCAAATCATTGCTTGGTTGCTGGGTAATTTGGACCCTAGCAACCAGACTGCTGAAATTGCAATCTAGAGAACTGCTGAATAAAAAGCTAATAACTCAAAAACTACCAATAATTGAAAAATGAAAACCAATTACAAATTGTCTGAGAATCTACATCACACTAAAAAAACACTTAAAGGGGTTGTTCACCTTTAGATTAACTTTTAGTATGATGTAGAGGGATATTCTGAGACAATTTGCAACTGGTTATTAATTTTTATTATTTGTGGGTTTTGAGTTATTTAGCTTTTTATTCAGCAGGTCTCCAGTTTGAAGTTTCAGCAAATTAGTTGCTAAGGTCCAAATTCCCCTAGCAACCATACACTGATTTGTATAAGAGACTGGAATATGAGTAGGAGAGGCCTGAATAGAAAGATGAATAATAAAAAGTACCAATAACAAAAAATGTGTAGCTTTACAGAGCATTTGTTTTTAGAAGGGGTCAGTGACCCCCATTTAAAAGCAGGAAAGAGTCAGAAGAAAAAGGCAAATAATGAAAAATGTTAAAAAATATAGAAAGCTAATTTAAAAGTTGCTTAGAATTAGCCATTCTATAACACAAAGTTAACTTAAAGGTGAACCACCCCTTTAAAGTGAACAACCAGTTTAAAGGGACAGTATACTACCTTTTCCAATAATAGTGCAATGAAGGTGTGTGTTGAACATACTTTTTGCCTGTTGTTCTAATAAGGAAATATATGTGGTTTTAGTTATGTCTTATAGCAAAATCTGAAAATAAAATTAAAGTCACATTCTACTTCCTGGTTCACATGAGCACAATCAAACAAATCAGCAGCTCATGTAAGCTGCTTCCGCTAGTGGAAGGGAGGGGTTTGTTTATACAGATGCTTCTCAGTGGTACTGCTTTGTACAATGTATTTGTCTCTCATTCAAAGCATGGTTTGGTTGCTATAAAGCAAGTGAACCCCAGCAAACAGATGGCTTCTGAAATTCCAAACTGGACAGCTGCTAAAAAAAAGTGTAACAACTTAAAGGGGTGGTTCACCGTTAAGTTAACTTTTAATATCTTATAGAAGGGCCAGTTCTGAGCAATTGGTCTTCATTATTTAGATTTTATCTTTTTTGAATTATTTGCCTTTTTCTTCTGATTCTTTCCAGCTTTCAGATGGGGGTCACTGACCCTATCTAAAAAAACAAAGGCTCTGTAAGGCTACAAATGTATTGCTACTTTTTAATCCTCATCTTTCTATTCAGGCCTCTCCTATTCATATTCAAATCAGTGCGTGGTTGCTAGGGTAACTTAGACCTTAGCAACCAGACTGCTGAAATTGCAAATTTGAGAGCTGCAAAATATCTCAAAAACCACGCATAATAAAAAATTAAAACGAATTGCAAATTGTCTCACAATATCAGTCCCTACTAACAGTTCATTTAAAGATGAACAACAGCCTTTAAAACAAATGAAACCCAATTGCAAAATGTCTAATGATATCTCTAAATCACTTGAATTTAAAGACGAACTTTCATTTGGCACAGCTTTCCCAGCTAAGGAGTCACCCAAATCCAGCTGCTTCCTGATTGGCCAAAGTTCAGCTGACTCATATAAAGGAACAGCAGAGAGCAAACGATAACGAGTCAGAACACAAATGGCAAAGATATGGAGAGAGTATCTTCAGTTTCCCTTTCATGTATGGCAAGATCTGATTAAACTGCTAGCCGTGTACTGGAGGCTGCTGGCCCAGAATTGTTTGTGATGTACATTAAGCCAAGGCAATTTTATGAAACGCTTTTTTGGAATGTCATAGGGATTTAAAGGAACAGTAACACCAAAAAATGAAAGTGCTTTAAAGTAATGAAAATATCATGTAGTGTTGCCCTGCCACTGGTAAAGCTGATGTGTTTGCTTCAGAAACACTACTATAGTTCATATAAACAAGCTGCTCTGTAGCAATGGCGGAAATAGAAAAAAGGCTATATGGCACAGGATAAATAGTGGATAACAGATAAAATTATGTTCTACAGAGTTTATCTGCTATGTAACCTGAGCCTTTTCTCCTTTGAATGGCTGCCCCCATGGCTACACAGCAGCTTGTTTATATAAACTATAGTAGTACTTATCTGTTATCTACTGTGTATCCTGTGCTTGAATGGCTGCCCCCATGGCTACACAGCAGCTTGTTTATATAAACTATAGTAGTACTTATCTGTTATCTACTGTGTATCCTGTGCTTGAATGGCTGCCCCCATTGCTACACAGCAGCTTGTTTATATAAACTATAGCAGTAATTATCTGTTATCTACTGTGTATCCTGTGCTTGAATGGCTGCCCCCATAGCTACACAGCAGCTTGTTTATATAAACTATAGTAGTACTTATCTGTTATCTACTGTGTATCCTGTGCTTGAATGGCTGCCCCCCATGGCTACACAGCAGCTTGTTTATATAAACTATAGTAGTACTTATCTGTTATCTACTGTGTATCCTGTGCTTGAATGGCTGCCCCCATGGCTACACAGCAGCTTGTTTATATAAACTATAGTAGTACTTATCTGTTATCTACTGTGTATCCTGTGCTTGAATGGCTGCCCCCATTGCTACACAGCAGCTTGTTTATATAAACTATAGCAGTAATTATCTGTTATCTACTGTGTATCCTGTGCTTGAATGGCTGCCCCCATGGCTGCACAGCAGCTTGTTTCTATAAACTATAGTAGTACTTATCTGTTACCTACTGTATATCTGTGTAATTATCTGTATTAATTACTAATCAGCGTTATATTGTGACATTTCTATTCTATGTGTACTGTATATTGTGAGTGGGTCCCTAAGCTCAGTAAGTGACAGCAGCACAGAGCATGTGCAGTGAATCAGCAGAAAAGAAGATGGGGAGCTACTGGGGCATCTTTGGAGACACAGATCTTTACTGCTAAAGGGCTGTGGTTGCCTTGGGCTGGTACAGAAGCACAAAACATAATTTACAACATTACTAGTCTACTTCATTAGTTAGCTTTAGTTCTCCTTTAAGTGAGAGCCAAACTGTCAACCTTGTTTCCGGTGTCAGTCAGTGGATTAAATACAGAGCAGCAATCGATCTTATAAGCAAATAGTGTGTAAAGTAGATATTAATGTGGATTGATGACATTCAGTAATATATACACAGGCCTTGCACAATCCTGCTGCAAACTCACATACTGTACAGTGCAGTCTCCCACCTCTGATTAATCACAGACTCCCCGGCATCTGCTCAATGTCACGGATCCCCATCTGCTAAAGCCTCCATTGTGCAATATAAACATGCGGCATTCCTTTCCTATTTCTCTGTAATAATAAAACAGTAGCTTGTACTTGATCCCAACTAAGATATAATTAATCCTTATTGGAAGCAAAACCAGTCTACTGGGTTTATTAAATGTTTTATATGATTTTCTAGTAGAAATAAGGTATAAAGATCTAAATTACGGAAAGATCCATTATCCAGAAAACCCCAGGTCCAGAGCATTCTGGATAACAGGTCCCATACCTGTACTAAGAAATAGCTGTAACTTTTAAAATATTCAAAATGACCAATAAAAAAAAATATGTAATTAGAAGCAACTGCCCATTATCCATTAAAAGGGTTGTTCACCTTTATATTAGCTTTTAGTATGATATAGAGATATTCGGAGACAATTTGCAGTTGGTTTTAATTTTTTATTGTTTGTGGTTTGCGAGTTATTTAGCTTTTTATTTCAGCAGCTCTCCAGTTTGCAATTTCAGCAGTCTGGTTGCTAGGGTCCAAATTACTTTAGTAACCATGCATCGAGTTAAATTAGAGACTGGAGTATGAAAAAGAGAGGCCTGGGTGGTAAGATTAGTTCTAAAAGTAGTAGGGATGTAAAAATCCAGGATTTAGCCGAATATAATCCTAATTTGCATATGCAAATTAGGGGCAGAAAGGGAAACCACGCAACTTTGTCACAAAACAATAAAGTAAAAAAAATTTGGTTTTTTTTTTTTCATATTTTTTTCTTCCCGTCCATAATTTGCATGTGCAGCAATTCAGGCACACAATACCAGGCCTTGATTTGTGGAAAGGCAACCCAGGCCCGGGGTTAGGGTGTCAGGATTTTAGGGGGGCGGCATGCTGCCCAACCACATCCACATTGGTTCAGAGACACTGGGGATGCGCTGGAGATACAAATCATTTTTTTAATTTCCAATGTGCCAATTCCCATTTGCTCCAGTCCAAATTTGCACAAATAAAGGGGAGGGGACAGGGCCCACTATGTAAATCTGGCCCTGCAGGATACACAGTAGATAAGTACTACTATAGTTTGCTGAAACAAAGGAAATGGGTACCCTTCTTTATCAAATAAAAAACCTTTTATATAATAGCTATAGGTTGAGGTCTGACGACGTCAGTGAATACAATTGGTTGCAAAGGGTTAATTAGAAAAAGAAACCCCACCAATAGCTAATAATATATGACGATCAAGTGATAAAAACGAATTGGATTTCAGGAAAGTTAATTGCTAAGTTATACTTGTATAAATTGGTAAATAAATAAGGTGCCATGGGGGCAGCCATTCAAGCACAGGATACACAGTAGATAACAGATAAGTACTACTATAGTTTATATAAACAAGCTGCTGTGTAGCCATGGGGGCAGTCATTCAAGCACAGGATACACAAATAACTGATAAGTACTACTATAGTTTATATAAACAAGCTGCTGTGTAGCCATGGGGGCAGCCATTCAAGCACAGGATACACAATACATAAAAGATAAGTTCTGAAGAATCCCATTGTATACTACAGAGCTTATCTGTTATCTGCTGTGTACTCTGTGCCTTTTCTCCTTTTTCATTCTTGTTTATATAAACTATAGTAGTACTTATCTGTTATCTACTGTGTATCCTGTGCTTGAATGGCTGCCCCCATGGCTACACAGCAGCTTGTTTATATAAACTATAATAGTACTTATCTGTTATCTACTGGGTATCCTGTGCTTGAATGGCTGCCCCCATGGCTACACAACAGCTTGTTTATATAAACTATAGTAGTACTTATCTGTTATGTACTGTGTATCCTGTGCTTGAATGGCTGCCCCCATGGCTACACAGCAGCTTCTTTATACAAACTATAGTAGTACTTATCTGTTATCTACTGTGTATCCAGTGCTTGAATGGCTGCCCCCATGGCTACACAGCAGCTTGTTTATATAAACTATAGTAGTGCTTATCTGTTATCTACTGTGTATCCTGTGCTTGAATGGCTGCCCCCATGGCTACACAGCAGCTTATTTATATAAACTATAGTAGTGCTTATCTGTTATCTACTGTGTATCCTGTGCTTGAATGGCTGCCCCCATGGCTACACAGCAGCTTGTTTATATAAACTATAGTAGTACTCATCTGTTATCTACTGTGTATCCAGTGCTTGAATGGCTGCCCCCATGGCTACACAGCAGCTTGTTTATATAAACTATAGTAGTACTTATCTGTTATCTACTGTGTATCCTGTGCTTGAATGGCTGCCCCCATGGCTACACAGCAGCTTGTTTATATAAACTAAAGTAGTACTTATCTGTTATCTACTGTGTATCCTGTGCTTGAATGGCTGCCCCCATGGCTACACAGCAGCTTGTTTATATAAACTATAGTAGTACTTATCTGTTATCTACTGTGTATCCTGTGCTTGAATGGCTGCCCCCATGGCTACACAGCAGCTTGTTTATATAAACTATAGTAGTACTTATCTGTTATCTACTGTGTATCCTGTGCTTGAATGGCTGCCCCCATGGCTACACAGCAGCTTGTTTATATAAACTATAGTAGTACTTATCTGTTATCTACTGTGTATCCTGTGCTTGAATGGCTGCCCCCATGGCGACACAGCAGCTTGTTTATATAAACCATAGTAGTACTTATCTGTTATCTACTGTGTATCCTGTGCTTGAATGGCTGCCCCCATGGCGACACAGCAGCTTGTTTATATAAACTATAGTAGTACTTATCTGTTATCTACTGTGTATCCTGTATTTGAATGGCTGCCCCCATGGCTACACAGCAGCTTGTTTATATAAACTATAGTAGTACTTATCTGTTATCTACTGTGTATCCTGTGCTTGAATGGCTGCCCCCATGGCTACACAGCAGCTTGTTTATATAAACTATAGTAGTACTTATCTGTTATCTACTGTGTATCCTGTGCTTGAATGGCCGCCCCCATGGCTACACAACAGCTTGTTTATATAAACTATAGTAGTACTTATCTGTTATCTACTGTGTATCCTGTGCTTGAATGGCTGCCCCCATGGCTACACAGCAGCTTGTTTATATAAACCATAGTAGTACTTATCTGTTATCTACTGTGTATCCTGTGCTTGAATGGCTGCCCCCATGGCGACACAGCAGCTTGTTTATATAAACCATAGTAGTCATTCTGAAACAAACACACAGCTTTTACCAGTGCAGGGTAACAGTACATTATAATTTAACTACTTTGATACAATTTCAGTTTTTGGCAGTACCGTTCCTTTAATTCTACCTTGGATTTGTCCTGTGCACTAAAGCCAACGAGACTTTTGGTACAATTGGGCACTCCTGCAAAATACTAGAAGGATATAGCTGAATCCTGAAACAAATTCTACATTCAAGTACATCCCAAGTAAATATACAGGCCAGCAGTTAGTGACTGTGAGGAAGAGATCAGAGGGACATACAGGAAACACCTGACAGGAAGAGAGTAAAGTGCAGGCGCGGATTTGACCCGATATACAAATGTCTTCCTCAAACCTCAATGGTGTTTCCTCATGGAAGTAGAGAATTCACCAGGTCATGTCTCTGCACAATACAGACACAATGTTACTGGCAAAAGTCACACTAGTAACAGTTCTTGGCGACATTGTTGTCTGGAAGAAGACTGTCCTATTTCTTCATTTGCATTTACCTTTATGGTTGGGAGCTGCTATAGAGGGAACAGCTTATTAAAGCAGCAGTTCCTAAATCATACCTCACAACATTTTGGAAGTAAAAAGAGGGACAAAAATGTTTTTTCCGCATGTAGCGCAGCAAATTTTTGGACCACACCCCTTTCTGTGGCCACTCCCCCTAATTACCATGTTCGTTTTACAAAATTTGGCAGGTTGTGAAAGTTTGAAAATATTTCTCCTTATCTAAACTGTGTTTTTGTGTCTCAAAATTGTTACAAAGTATCTTATTTGCACCTGTTAGCTGTTCTGGGCTCTCTGCTAAAAGCCAATTAAGTGAGAAACTTTGTTTCTTTTTCTGGCTGTTCAGTGCAGAGAAAAGAGGGACTTTCCAAATGAGGGACTGCGGGTTGAGCTGTCAAAAGAGGGACTGTCCCTCCGAAAAAGGGACAATTGGGAGGTATGCCTAAACAGAGGGACCAGAGCTCTGGCTGAAGGCTCCATGAAGCCTGAAGGTCACTCTGCGTGAGGTTCCAAGTGAAAGCTTGTTTGCTTTACTAGATAATCTTAGGGCAATGTCTGAAACAACATTGGTTTTATCATTCTGTAACCTTGTATGGAATTAAAGAGGGCTCTGAAAAGTGCCGGGCCTTAAACGGGGGGGCTCAGAGGCTCAATAAGCCCCAGCACTTGTTTGTACTATTCAACAAATATAGTTCTATTTACTATTATAGTCTAAAGGGGAAGAAAACAGTGGGAAAGACTAACAGTGTGTCAGCATTAGACAACTCGGGAGTAATGTACAAAGCAAGCAAAATCCACGCTTGGATTAAAAGAAAGCAAACCACAATGGCACGCAGGGTGATTTTGTGCCTGTGATGTTTTCCTTTAGGACAGGGATCCTCAAGCTTTTTTACTCATGAGTCACATTCAAATGTAAAAAAAAAAAAAAGTTGGATACTTGTGTATCCAACGTTTCGACCCTCGTTGGGGTCTTTATCAAGGATAAAGACCCCAACGAGGGTCGAAGAGTTGGATATACAAGTGATGTAAATAAACCACTTTATTGAAAAGAATTGGAGTGCCGGTCCATCTTGAAAAAAAAAAAAAAAAAAAAAATATATATATATATAGTGAATAAAGTACCCCCTCTTGTAAAATATAAGGATATTATAAGTTACCGAGGAGTTTCATGACCATATAAAAACACAAGGCCGAAGGCCGAGTGTTTTTATACAGGTCATGGAACTCCGAGGTAACTTCTAATATCCTCATATTTTGCAACTGGGGGTACTTTATTTATTATAATACACAAATTTCAGTGTCATGTAAATCAACAAAAGAGCTGAGAGAAAGCAAACGAAGAGGCAGAACTTGCTGCTAAGTGCTCTTTATTGCACACAACATGTTTCGGGCCCAAAGCCCTTTATCAGGTGTCATGTGACTGAAATGACATCAGAACTCACCGTTTATAACTGATGACATCAGAACTCACCGTTTATAAGGATATAATTTACAAGATATTCATGGCTTTTGTGTATATATATATATATATATATATATATATATATATATATATATATTTATATATATATATATATATATCTCTATCACATAAGCACTTAGTGCACCAGTGCGTCAGCAGTCATGAGCACAGCCATTTCAATGAGACAGCAATATTAACCTGCAACATTCTTTGCCAAGACTCAGATCTTCATCACTCACATGCATTAGGACAGGGATTGGTCACCCACGTGTCTCCCTAAATCGAGCAACCAAGACTTGCAGTTCTACCATAACTGCTGCACAAATCATTAAAGGAGAACTAAAGCCTAACTAAAGAAGTCAGTAGAAATGTTGTATGTGATGTTTTGTGCTTCTGTACCAGCCCAAGGCAACCACAGCCCTTTAGCAGTAAAGATCTGTGTCTCCAAAGATGCCCCAGTAGCTCCCCATCTTCTTTTCTGCTGATTCACTGCACATGCTCTGTGCTGCTGTCACTTACTGAGCTTAGGGAGCCACTCACAATATACAGTACACATAGAATAGAAATGTCACAATATAAGGCTGATTAGTAATTAATACAGATAATTACTACATGGCAGCACAGAAACCAGTGCAATTAGCATCAGAATTTAATAATCAGCAAACTTGTAGCATCAGCTTATATTACAGCCAGGGAAGGTCATTTTCTGCTGGATAATTAGTGACGAGCCCTAAGCTTAGCTTCTCAACAGCCAATCAGAGCCCACTGAGCATGTGAGTGTCACAGACACTTTCCAAGATGGTGACCCCCTGTGACAAGTTTGAAGTCCTGGATCATTGCTGCTATTGACAAGCTCAAACTTTAGCCTCGTGCAATAAGTTCACTATATAAAATATGGTATTTTTAGCCACATTAATTTTTGGAGTTTAGTTCTCCTTTAAGGAGCAGCTTGTATTAACTATAGTGAAACTGGTTCGGAAGCATCACTGAGGTCACCAGGCAATAACAACACTCACTAATTTGTATATCAGTATAACATATCATGGCCCTCAGGCAGTGCAAGTATAATTCTACTATACAGAGTTATTGGAAATGTCCTGCAGATTCATTACAAAGGAGCCTGCACAAAAGGTGGGAGACCACCCTCTACACTGAGCCTGTAGCCGGGTGCACATAAAGGGGTGCCAGCAGGGACACAGATCATTTACACAACGACTGATTATGGTCACGGTCACTGTCCTCATCACAAAAATCCCAGAGAAACCCAAAGACTTTCTACTATGTTGAATAACAGAGAAAGAAAGCAATGACCGCAATCAACCTGCTGTAACATGTGGGATTTATAAAAACTTGCAGCCCTCCAGCAGCCACGGATTCAAAAACTGCCAGCGGAGGAACCATCAGAAACCATTCAAAAAGTCAATATTGAGTCGCACCACATCTATATACAGTATAATATAGATATTATATATATATGTCATATGTCTGAATAAAGATGGAGCACCAACTTACACTGCTGGGGTGTTCGGGTCACTGCGAGTATTGGGAGCTGTGAGTAAAAAGCTGGACAGAGGCCAGAGTTACAAAAGACGGGCGCATTATATTTTTATTTATTGTCTCAATGTTGTATTTTAGATGAAGAGACAAACTGCAACCCTCCAGCTGTTAAACCAGAATAACCAAACCGACACCCAGTACAGGAATACTGAGAGTTGTGGTGCAACAGACGGACATACATTTAGGAAAAGTAGAACCTTGACAACCGGGGGCCCCAGGATGGAAATAACCACAGAGAAAGTAGAACCCGGACTACTGGGGCCCCAGGATGGAAATAACTATAGATAAAGTAGAAACCGGACTACTGGGGCCCCAGGATGGAAATAACTATAGATAAAGTAGAACCCTGACTACTGGGGCCCCAGGATGGAAATAACTATAGATAAAGTAGAACCCGGACTACTGGGGCCCCAGGATGGAAATAACTATAGATAAAGTAGAACCCTGTGTTTCACAGATTGAAATAAATAAGCTAAAGCAGTTAAATCTGCAAGTTTGAGTGCTCTCCTTTTACTTTCTACTAAGATTGATACCTTTGGATGCACGGTACATCCATACAAGAGGATTGAGGCATTCACTGCATAACCATTGTTGGGCTGAGCGCAGATTCCCCCATATTCTACTAAAGTAGAACCCTGGCTACTGGGGCCCCAGGATGGAAATAACTACAGAGGAAGTAGATCCCTGACTACTGGGGCCCCAGGATGGAAATAACTATAGATAAAGTAGATCCCTGACTACTGGGGCCCCAGGATGGAATTAACTATAGATAAATTATAACCCTGACTACTGGGGCCCCAGGATGGAAATAACTATAGATAAATTATAACCCTGACTACTGGGGCCCCAGGATGTTAGAGCCATATAGAGAGCAGCCCCAGTGAAGGCCCCAGATCGCCTTATTCCCAATGATTACGCTGGGGGACATGTAGTAATGGCACAGGCTGGAGGGCAGCAGGATGGAATCCCTTATGTACATACTGGACACGTGAGACAGTGGCTGCCTATATAATTTATCACCCAAGGGCCCCTCTGATGTACAAGTTCCAGGGCCAGTAGCTCTTTGTGCAACTCTAAAGCCGGTGCTGAGAGGCCGGTGCTGTGGGGAGAGCAGCAGAGCAATGACTGGCACCATTAGGAGGAGGAGACATCTTTCCCCAGCCCTGTTGTATATCAACCAAAGCCACAGAACTCTACAGCCGCCAGTGCTTCTCATCCCACCGATTTACTCACCGTAACAAAGAAACACCAGGGCAAACAATCCCCGCCGCCACCTCTCACCCCGACACACCAACATCTCTGCAGCGGCCATATTCCTCCGACAAACACCTCAGCACCGCTGCCTCTGCACAATCCCTCCCCCGAAACGCAACGCGCGCTCCTATTGGCTGACTCCAGAGAACGCCCGCCGTTTCGATGGTTTTCCCCATTGTCAATCACACCTGGAGCTCTTTGAGTTTCCATTGGTTTAGGTGTGAGACAGGCTGGAGCCAATTGTCCAATAGGTGAACAGAAGCGGGGGCGTATCGTTTGGGCGCGGAATTGACGCCTCCGAGTATTGTTCTGCTGTCCTTGAACTACAACACCCACAATGCGCCTGTTGCTTTTAACTATTACACCGAGCGCCCTCTTGCGCCTTAGAAATCGTGGAATCTGGGGAGTTTGGTATATTCACACCTTGGCGATAATTTGACTAAAGAGGAGTTCAGCCGCTGCCCTTTCTGGAATAGTGGAACTTTAACGACGATATTAAAAATATTAAACTAAAAGCGGAATAAGTACAGCGGCTCGTTGGTCTAGGGGTATGATTCTCGCTTAGGGTGCGAGAGGTCCCGGGTTCAAATCCCGGACGAGCCCTCCTTTTTTTTTCTCGCGTTAATATATTCATTACTGGCAATGGAGATAAACGGAGAATGAGAATCTGATCACAGTTCTGATTTTCACGTTTCAGAGCGAGCAGATTGGCACTGGGGCCGCTTGTAATGTAACTGCCTCACACTCAGCCTTTTTGTCAACTTCCTGGGGTGAAAGTGACGTTTGATTGGTCCAAATGTAACACGTGACTAAGGCCTGGCAGCAGAGGCTTATGGGAGCGGAGCTGTATCTAACGGTTAATAGGCAGCGCTGACTGGGTTTAACG
Source organism: Xenopus laevis (assembly GCF_017654675.1). Taxonomy (NCBI): domain Eukaryota; kingdom Metazoa; phylum Chordata; class Amphibia; order Anura; family Pipidae; genus Xenopus; species Xenopus laevis. Next base: position 6,289,292 of record NC_054373.1, read on the forward strand.
GTCACACAAATGTTCCAGTGGACCGAGCCGCCAGGAATGAACAGACCAGGAATTAGTTATTTCACTGGATGATTTCATTTAGAGAGACATGAGAAAACAGGAAGCAATTGGCTCGTTGGTCTAGGGGTATGATTCTCGCTTAGGGTGCGAGAGGTCCCGGGTTCAAATCCCGGACGAGCCCTGATTTTATATTCAGGTTAAACATAAAGTTCCGGATATTAGAGCATTACGTGGTACAGATAAAGGCATAGGATAAGTTTCCGTGCAGCTCCTCCAACCAGATCTCTCCAGGGGCCCCTTAATTACTCTCCGCAGTCATTGGCCCCTTAATAATTCCTCTGGGGCCCCACCAGCTGCAAGGACTGCAGTTTAGGGCCCATGGGCAGAAATCCTTGCGTGTAGCACAGAAATAAATCAGCATTGCCAGGATAATGTCAATTGTTGTGCAGCAGATCCATTGGAAATATCTGGAGGGGAGAAAGTGGCAGCCCAGGGGGTTGTCTCTGCGATTGCTGAGATCCCTGCTCAATAACTTGGAGCCAATGGATAAAAAAAAAATCGGAGCAAAAAAAATCGTGGGCTCGTCCGGGATTTGAACCCGGGACCTCTCGCACCCGAAGCGAGAATCATACCCCTAGACCAACGAGCCGCCTGCTAGAGTTTCCTAGCGCCCTCAGTTCTTTAACTCGTCACGTGCCGAGTTCACGTACACGCTTCCTGTCCGCCACGTTGGTGCGCACTCTGAGACGGGGATGTGAGGAAGCGAGAAGCGTTCGCGACTTTTAATCGAGGATTTATTTCGGACCCCGCGATGTTTGGAACGTACAGACGAAGGAGGCGTATGGGTAAGGCGCGAGCTGTGCCTGACTAGTTCGTTATTTGACCGTTGGTGCGTCGATGCGGAGACTGGCGGGTGTAGTAATATGGCCGCAGAGCTCGAGCAACGTTTGTGTGGCGCAGGTAGCTAAAGGTGGGTGTAGCAAGGTGGCCGTTTTTCAGTGGAACAACTAAAGGAGCGCTCGCTTGATGCAGATAAGCGTTCAGCTCCCTGAAGTCTGCTCATCACTTCCTCATGCCTGACATTACCACAAATACGTTTTGTTTCTCTCTCTCTGTGAGTCTTGTGCAGCGAGTCATTAGTGAGACCCGACCTCCTACTTACCCACACGCTCCGGCTTTATTTCTATTAATACCGACCAACTGCCCATGTCTTGTACCTGAACTTACCCCTCTGCTTCTGCCTGTGACGTCACTCGCTGTCACTGCTGTGTGGCCTCTATACACTTCCCTTCTGCATCATTCTTTATTATTCTCCCTTATTAACATCGCTTCTAATATCCTTATCATTTACAGTAGGGGGTACATTATCCCTTATAATACATGAGTGATACTCAGAGTTCCCTGTATAACTCAGCCTGCAGCCTTGTGTCTTTATATGGTCACAGAACAACCCCTCAGTGACTTCTAATATCCTTATCATTTACAGTAGGGGGTACATTATCCCTTATAATGCATGAGTGATACTCAGAGTTCCCTGTATAACTCAGCCTGCAGCTTTGTGTCTTTATATGGTCACAGAACAACCCCTCATTGACTTCTAATATCCTTATCATTTGCAGTAGGGGGTACATTATCTCTTATAATACATGAGTGATACTCAGAGTTCCCTGTATAACTCAGCCTGCAGCCTTGTGCCTTTATATGGTCACAGAACAACCCCTCAGTGACTTCTAATATCCTTATCATTTACAGTAGGGGGTACATTATCCCTTATAATACATGAGTGATACTCAGAGTTCCCTGTATAACTCAGCCTGCAGCCTTGTGCCTTTATATGGTCACAGAACAACCCCTCAGTGACTTCTAATATCCTTATCATTTACAGTAGGGGGTACATTATCCCTTATAATACATGAGTGATACTCAGAGTTCCCTGTATAACTCAGCCTGCAGCCTTGTGCCTTTATATGGTCACAGAACAACCCCTCATTGACTTCTAATATCCTTATCATTTGCAGTAGGGGGTACATTATCTCTTATAATACATGAGTGATACTCAGAGTTCCCTGTATCACCCAGCCTGCAGCCTTGTGCCTTTATATGGTCACAGAACAACCCCTCAGTGACCTCTAATATCCTTATCATTTACAGTAGGGGGTACATTATCCCTTATAATACATGAGTGATACTCAGAGGTCCCTGTATAACTCAGCCTGCAGCCTTGTGCCTTTATATGGTCACAGAACAACCCCTCATTGACTTCTAATATCCTTATCATTTGCAGTAGGGGGTACATTATCCCTTATAATACATGAGTGATACTCAGAGTTCCCTGTATAACTCAGCCTGCAGCCTTGTGCCTTTATATGGTCACAGAACAACCCCTCAGTGACTTCTAATATCCTTATCATTTACAGTAGGGGGTACATTATCCCTTATAATACATGAGTGATACTCGAGTTCCCTGTATAACTCAGCCTGTCCTTAGTTATCCAATAACTGGCTTTATATAGTGAATAAAGTACCACCTCTAAGGATACTATGAATCGTTGAGGAGCTCGGCCGAGTGTTATTTATTATACAGGTCATGGAATTCCGTGGTGACTTCTAATATCCTCATATTTAGCAACAAGGGGAACTTTATTATAATAAACAAGTTTCAGTGAGTCATGTGACGAAATGACATCACTACTCACCGTTTATAAGGATATAATTTACAGGATATTCATGGCTCTTGTGTATTATATAGTGAATAAAGTACCCCCTCTTGTAAAATATAAGGATATTAAAAGTTACCGAGGAGTTTCATGACCATATAAAAACACGAGGACGAGTGTTTTTATACAGGTCATGGAACTCCGAGGTAACTTCTAATATCCTCGTATTTTACAACTGGGGGGTACTTTATTTATTATAATACACAAGTTTTAGTGAGTCATGTGACAGAAATGACATCAGAACTCACCGTTTATAACTGATGACATCAGAACTCACCGTTTATAAGGATATAATTTACAAGATATTCATGGCTTTTGTGTATTATATAGTGAATAAAGTACCCCCTCTTGTAAAATATAAGGATATTATAAGTTACCGAGGAGTTTCATGACCATATAAAAACACGAGGCCGAAGGCCGAGTGTTTTTATACAGGTCATGGAACTCCGAGGTAACTTATAATATCCTCATATTTTACAATTGGGGGTACTTTATTTATTATAATACACAAATTTTAGTGAGTCATGTGACAGAAATTACATCACTACTCACCGTTTATAACTGATGACATCACTACTCACCGTTTATAAGGATATAATTTACAGGATATTCATGGCTTTTGTGTATTATATAAATATATATTCTGACACCCACACAGCATAAATGATAAAACCACTTCGTACAAATGGTATGTATTTAATTTTTCTTTATTTCACAGTCAAGTTTTTTTTTTCTGCTTATAGATGAAATGCTCAGAGCTCAATAAAAAGCAGCCCTTTACCATGTAAAATTACAAAGAAGAATATTTGCACTTTACGAGCACAATATAAGCCATTTACACCCTTTTTATTGCAGGCTGAAGTCTGAAACCCCCTTCTCTAATGATACAGGAGACAGTTATGGGCTGATTGGGATGTAACTATAGAGGAAGCAGACCCTGTGGCTGCGGGGGGGGGGGGCAGGAGGTATAGGGGACCCATGAGGTCCTAATTCATATACAGTTTCAGTAAATATTTGTAAAACAGGTCAACCTGTAGACATTTTGGGGGGGCACGCTGATTTGAGATTTGGAAATGATATCCCTATTCTTGATGGGCGATTGAATCCAGCAGGAGCAAAACTGCCGCGAAAATTGAAAATTGACACGTGGTGGGAAAAGTTGTTTGTGTCAAAACCGTTGTGCGCCAACATTATTCGGACGCCCATTGATTTTAATGCCAACGTTAAAGGGCATGTAAAGTCTAAAATAGAATAAGGCTAGAAATGCTGTATTTTGTATACTAAACATAAACATGAACTTACTGCACCACAAGCCTAATCAGACAAATGATTTATGCTTTCAAAGTTGGCCACAGGGGGTCACCATCTTGTAACTTTGTTATACATCTTTGCAAGACTAAGACTGTGCACATGCTCAGTGTGGTCTGGGCTGCTTAGGGATCGTCATAAACAATGCTGCTTGAGTTCTGCATGGCTGGGAAGTAAGGCGGGGGCTCCCCCTGCTGTTCATAAGTATGATTGTTTCCCTGCTCAGCAGTTAGGGACCGTCTGACAATTCCTATCCACAGCAGTAAATGAAGGAAGAATGTCACTGCATACAGTCAGGTTTCTTAAAAAACGGTACACATTTTTTAACTAAAGTATATTGGAGATAGGTTTCTTTTTCATTAAAGAGGACCTGTCACCTTGAGATATGAGTAATATATATCTTTCCCTCCTTAGTTAAACCCTTTAGTCAACTGTTTTTGTTTATATCTAAAATGGATTAGAAAATATCCTACATGTAAAAAGTGTTTCATAGGTGCTGCCATCTTGAATCAGGACCCCTCTGTTTGGTGTGTGGGCAGAGCCAAACTGCCAAATCTCATGCATGCTTAACCCTTTCCCTGCCAGATGTTTTGCCCTAGATGCGAACATCTACTGCCAGCAGTTTTTAGATGTTTTGCACTCTAAGGGCCTTACCTGGGGTGGTCTTTTAGTTTACCAAGGAAAACAATATATTGTTTTTTTCAGGACAACCTGAACTTTCAAAATATGCAAGAATTTCTACTTCTGTAAACAAATATAGGCTTCTAAGTGTCTAATAAAATAGAAAAAATCATGTTTCATAACGAACAATCACATATACCAGAAACATCATTTATTTTATGTACGGGAACACAGCCGATTTGGAACGGTCTATGTCAGGGGTGTCCAAACTTTTTTTTGCCATGGGCCATATGCGGTAAAATACACAAACAGCCGGGCCACAGACAGATACTCACACACACTTCATAAACTATAACATTGTTTCACACACTGTGTGAATCCCAGCCGCACATTTGTTTGTATGAGACACTAAGATGTAAACATGTTATTTAAGGTGGAAATTCGAACGGAAGCAGCACCATCAATACTTATGCGTCTCAGTGTCTCATATAAACAAATGTGCGGCTGGGATTCACACAGTGTTACTAAGTCCACCTTTATTTCTAAATGTCTTGTTTCTGAAATATGAAAGCCTGGGGACCACTGAACAGTTTGATGGTCCTAAAATGTAGAGCTATCAGTTCTGTAATGGCAGATACTGCAAAATCAACACATTTACCTAGTTTTGTGGGGGGCAAAAATAGAAAAAAGTAAGTTCACCCCAGAAAACCATATATTTATGTATGTATGAAAAACATATATGTATGTATGTTTTGCATATGAGAGAATTTCTGTTTACTCATTTGTAAGAGGGAGAGAGAGAGTGATGGGGCAGTGGGTATATATATATATAGAGAGAGAGAGAGAGGGAGCGAGAGAGAGGACAATGTATATATAGAGAGAGAGAGAAAGAGAAAGATAGGACAGTATATATATATATATATATATATATATATATATATATATATATATATATATATATATATATATATATATAGAGAGAGAGAGAGAGATAGGACAGTGTGTGTATATATATATATATATAGAGAGAGAGATAGGACAGTGTATATATAGAGAGAGATAGGACAGTGTGTATATATTTATATATATATAGAGAGAGAGAGAGGTGGGGGGTTGCAATGAATTCACTGCAGAATCCAGTGGCGTAACTACACCCCTAAGGGCCCTGGTACGGAAATTTAAAACTGGGCCCCCAACCACCCCCCACGTATGGGCTGCATCAGCGCTGCACTGCGTCATAGGCACATTTCTCCCTACTATACCTGCTATCCCACAGTCACAGTCCCTTCCCAGAGACTATTATCCACTGTTACTATAGACACCATCTCTCCCTACTATACCTGCTATCCCACAGTTACACTCCCTTCCCAGAGACTATTATCCACTGTTACTATAGGCACCATCTCTCCCTACTATACCTGCTATCCCACAGTCACACTTCCTTCCCAGAGACTATTATCCACTGTTACTATAGACACATCTCTCCCTACTATACCTGCTATCCCACAGTCACAGTCCCTTCCGAAGTGTGGGGCATTTTTCTGCGCCTTTCCTCTAGGTACCCCTATGCTTCAGTTCTTTCAATTCATTACAATTGCTGAATACATGGCTTTATGCATTATTGTGTTTTTGCTCCAAAATTACTAAATGAGCCTGATTGGGAAGCAAAATTCCTGTTTGATGGGGACTGTGCATAGTTATACTTTGTTTTATTATAGCTGGGTAGTGGGTTGATATCCAAATCAGTGGGGTTATAACTAAATATTTAATCTCTGGTGGAGCTACATGTTTATATTCCTATTGGAATAACTCAGGGGCTTTCACAGTAGTTAAATCAGGCTATTTCTTATGCCATTTAATACTTTGTTTGTTTTTTAAATTAAGGGTTATTTTGGACAAGACTGCAGCTAATTTTGAACACAGACACACAAACTGCTGCAGTTCTAGAGGGCCCCAGTAATAGGAAGTAGGTGCCTAGGGTGATGCTGATGTGTACTTACCATTCTTTCCTCATCTTGCCCTTGCGCAATTTAGCTCCGCCCCTTTTATGTTCCAGCTCCGCCCCTTTTATGTTCAGGCCCCGCCCATTCACGACGCGGCCCACCCCTTTTATATCATGGCCCGCCTCTTTTGCGGCGTGACGCGCCCCCGCTGGCCAGCAGAAACGCTGAGCCAGCACAAAGAAAAAACCTGTAAGATAAAAAAAACCTAAAAAAAATCAGTGGCAGAATCTCCCTTGCAGCAGCAGGAACAAGTGCTGAGTGTCAGTGGATCAGCGCGCGCGCACACACGCTATACTTGTGCTCATCCCAGGCAGGGACAGGGTACATAAGTAGAACACTAAGTGGAGTTGTTGAAAAACCCCAATAAGCAACAGTGAAGCGCAAAACTGAAGCTGTAGCGCACCCACTCGTGCCCTGCTGTTACCTCACTCCCACACAGCAAGCCCCCGGGAGCTTAGAATGCTGGGAAACGTAGTTCTGAAGGGGGGAGAGAGAGACCGGTGCGCAGATTCACATAAGTTCTCTGTACTTTACCCAGTCACTTCTGGATATGCGCACATTCACGAACTTAACTTCCGATGGAGGAGCTTCCGTACTCACACCCCTGCTGTGCAGCGACAGTACAACCTCCCATACCTTTTCCCATGAAGCTTTGCGTGCCGACTTTGACAAAGTCGGGTCTGCTGAAGTCTCGCGCGCATTTCTACTGTGTCTAAACTCCTACATTACTTAACTTAATGAAGAAAATAATTAAGGTATATCATTCCAATTATCTGTTTCATAACTAATCCACTACATGTGAAAAAGTGACAGGTTTCCTTTAAAGAAAGTAAAAATTGGATTTTATTTTTTTGCCTTTACATGCCCTTTAAAGTTGACGCGGGGCATCAAAATTCGAGTTTTCCTCATTTTTCGGGAAATTCGAACATTTTTCTACTTAAACGGAACAAATTTGCCCATCACTAATCCCTATGGGATGTAAAAGAAGGACATTTCTATTGCCATTGTCTGCTCAGGTGCAATAAGAAGCACAGACAAGTAAATGTATCTGAACCTGAGGTTCCCAGCACTGTTAAAGCTTTTGTATTGAAGAGGATTATAGAAATGGGGGTCTTCATGTGACAGCTGCTTTCTGTAGAACATGACGGAAGTTGCTCAGCCCGGCCCATGCGGTTCCACATGTCGAACACCTTCAAATTAAGAGCGTAACTGTGACTGTTGGGGGACGTAGGAGGTATAGGGGGGCCTAGTGGAGCACTGACTGATGAGCAGTTCCATGAAAAAAAAATGTAAAACAAAAAAGGGCCCCTTAACTGATTTTGATGTGGGGCCCAGTATCTTCTGGTGGTCAGTGGTACTAACACTTGCACAAGAACTAGAGTTCTACCTGTTTCACATAATACTGATTGGGCCGTCCCATTGATCCCAGAGATGCGCTGTGACAGCCAGCAGAAGAGCAGCTACAAGGATGTACCATTATCCGGAAACCCGTTATCCAGAAAGCTCCGATTTACAGAAAGACCGTCTCCCATAGACTCCATTTGAATCAAATAATTTAATTTTTCTCTGTAATAATAAAGCAGTACCTTGGACTAAGGTATGAAGAAATTACAGAAAGATCTGTCATCTGAAAAACCCCAGGTCCTGAGCATTCTGTATAACAGGTCCCATACCTGTACCTGTTCTTGATTAGAGGGAGAAAATGGGAGGATATATGTATATACAGTAAGTCAGGGGTGCAGGTCATGAATATGTCTTTTTTGAGGTTCAGCTGAAAACAATGTCCTGAAAATAAATGGGGGGGGGGTGTAAATCAAACGGATAGAGGGCAATTATAAAGCAGTAGAATTGTAAAATTGGTTGCACCCATCTGGATTTTAATTTTCCATCAAGCTAAACAATTATGTAGGGGTCCTACCAAGCAACATGACCAATCTAACCCTGATTATGTCCGATCAATAACCTGATTACATTTGAAAGCAGATTTAGACGAACTAGTAGATTTCTAAAAACAACTGACTGGTATCTACTCTGGGCTCTCATTTCTGTCAATCAAAAGGCTGTAAATCCCACCAGGTGAGGTCCTCATTAGGCCGTTGGTGGTGGTTTCCATCCAGATGCCACTTGTCATGTGATTGTTTGCTTGAGGTGAACAATGAGATGAACCCAATTTGGGGGGCCCAGATCAGACAATGATTGTCAAGAGTGTATGGTCCACTTCTACCCTATTCTTCAGACAACATCCCCACAAGCATCAAAGCTTGAGATAAATCAATTCATGTTTCTAACAGGGTACGGCCACTGGAAGCAGATCACCTGTGATGAGCTATAAAGTTTCATACTTTTTATATTTAAAATCTGAAGCTAAATGTATAAGCTGTTGGGCAACACATTGGGGTGTTGAGTGAAATACCTCACCATGAAACAATAGAGAGAAAGAGCTCTGCATGTGCCAAGCTAAAGAGGACCTTGATTGACCAAGATGAAAGCTTGAGGAGCAACAAAATATTGGTTTCTTCTTCCGTAGCTAAGATACCTTTTGCCCTTAGCCAAGGACATGGTAGTTACATGAAACCTTCAGAGATATTTCTAGAACAGAGAAGACCACATTAAGCAGTTGGTTTAGGTTTTTGTGGGAACCTGACACCAAAGAGGGTGGGTTTCATCTCCTTCTTGCACTGTAGAGGTATGTTTTGCCAAAGAAACCACCATTGATTGCAGTCATTCATTGGGCTGTCCATGTGTACTCCATAAACCAACCCAGCCTACTCTTCAAATATGTAAATGGACCCAACCAGTGAAGATAAAGCACACCCAGATATGAGGAACATCTATAAATTAGAAATATCTGATGCCCTAACTCTTTGTGCTCTGGATATCAATGATGTTCCCTCCCATAATAATGCAGTGCCAGGCAAGACACATGGATTTGCTCCAAAATTATAAATACGAGTTAAAAAGAGTTTAAAAAAATAAAGACATGTGGAGAACACATTATTCCCAGCAGGAACAGTCGCTCCCATGATTCCACCACAGGGAGCTCGGACAGACTCGGGTGCGTCCGAATTCCCACAAGGAGGATCCCACTCATGATCCAGGTTTATAGTAAGTCGTTTATGGGAACACAGCAGAGAATTTAGCAAAGTTTATTGTTACAAATAGGATTTGCCCTCCATTATTGGTCGCAGTGACGTCTTCAATTGTCTTTGTCCAGTTCATCCTAAATGAAAGGGAAACAGGGTAAGTGTCTGTTTAATTTGCTTCTAGTTGTATTTGTCTAGTGGACACCTGATTATTTGCCTCTAGCTTTGTTTTTACTAGTGAATCTGTCTCACCTTGCAGTTTCAGTCTTGCCTAAAACTCCATTGGTCTTGCTGGTATACAGCAACCTACTAAGGGGGTGGGTGGGGGGGGTTTGAGAGTCCACAATAGATACACAGTCATCTGAAAGCTCTAGGCAGTACGTAGTGTCTTTGCCTAATTTCGGCCTTCCAAAGGGATTTTCAGACTTGCTTGATAAATATTGGGCTGCTCCCCGGTCATTTATATCAGTTGGGTAGGCTAACATTTTCACTCAATTATAGGAACAGTCTTGAGTCAGCAGTGAATTGTGTATTTATAATACTTTCAGCATAGTGTTATACCATTAAATTCTGTTCTGATGTAGATATTCCCTGTACTAAGCACAATTCAGCAGGAACAGTCCCCTAAGTTTGCTCATAGACTGTACAGAGAGATACAATAAAACTATGGCAGCATATCTATTCCCCTGTACTAAGCACAATTCAGCAGGAACAGCCCCTAAGTTTGCTCATAGTCTGTACAGAGAGATCCCATAAAACTATGGCAGCATAGGTATTCCCTGTACTAAGCACAATTCAGCAGGAACAGCCCCTAAGTTTGCTCATAGTCTGTACAGAGAGATCCCATAAAACTATGGCAGCATAGGTATTCCCTGTACTAAGCACAATTCAGCAGGAACAGCCCCTAAGTTTGCTCATAGTCTGTACAGAGAGATCCCATAAAACTATGGCAGCATAGGTATTCCCTGTACTAAGCACAATTCAGCAGGAACAGCCCCTAAGTTTGCTCATAGTCTGTACAGAGAGATCCCATAAAACTATGGCAGCATAGGTATTCCCTGTACTAAGCACAATTCAGCAGGAACAGTCCCCTAAGTTTGCTCATAGTCTGTACAGAGAGATCCCATAAAACTATGGCAGCATAGGTATTCCCTGTACTAAGCACAATTCTGCAGGAACAGTCCCTAAGTTTGCTCATAGTCTGTACAGAGAGATCCCATAAAACTATGGCAGCATAGGTATTCCCTGTACTAAGCACAATTCAGCAGGAACAGTCCCCTAAGTTTGCTCATAGTCTGTACAGAGAGATCCCATAAAACTATGGCAGCATAGGTATTCCCTGTACTAAGCACAATTCTGCAGGAACAGTCCCTAAATTTGCTCATAGTCTGTACAGAGAGATCCCATAAAACTATGGCAGCGTAGGTATTCCTCTGTACTAAGCACAATTCAGCAGGAACAGTCCCCTAAGTTTGCTCATAGTCTGTACAGAGAGATCCCATAAAACGATGCCACTAAAGTTGTCCTAAAGCTAGTGGGCCCCCTATGTGCCTGTCTTGGGGCAATTACAAGGTATGGTAGATCACATTTATTTATACTTACCTCTCCATTAGATTTACTTTCTTTTACTTCTGCTTCTTCTCCCAACTGGTCACGTGGCTTCTCCTTTGTGGTTTCCGTGTTGGTTGAATCCGTAGGTACAATGGTCGGCTCTTTGGGATCTGATTCATTCACTGTGGTTTCTTCGTCACAGTCCTTTTTAATATCTCCCTGATTTACATCCAATTCTATTTCCCTTTCTGTTTCCTTTTCATCCGCAGACTTTTCTGCTTCACTTTTCTCTGGTGATTCTCCTGTTTCCACCTGGGTCTCAGTGAGCGACTCAGATTCCTCCTTGTTCTGAATTTCCTTTGGGTCAAATACGTCATCTGTGTTTTGGGTTCCCTCCCCATTTTCTTTTGGCGCTTTGCTCGCCTCTACCTCATCCTCTGTCCCACACTCTGTCTGGGATTTACGGAATTTTCGGCTTGGGGGCCGACGCTTTATGGAGCCTTTTGTACGATCCTGAACGAGTGAGAATAGTATTAGATGTGTTATTTGTATTTGTAACCTTGTCCAACCACACAGCTCGGGGATATTTGGGGTGAGTGATTATTTGTGCCCTGGGTACCCCTGGAACTATAGCAGGGTGACACCCCAATGTTTCTATATATCTGTAACCTTGTTATGAGCTAAGGGGGCCCAGTCTGAAGGTCAGTTAGGGGGAGATTTGGGGTGAGTGCTTATTTGTACCCTGGGTACCCCTGGAACTATAGCAGGGTGACTGTTACCCCAATGTTTCTATATATCTGTAACCTTGTCACTGTGAGCTAAGGGGGCCCAGTCTGAAGGTCAGTTAGGGGGAGATTTTGGGTGAGTGTTTATTTGTACCCTGGGTACCCCTGGAACTATAGCAGGGTGACACCCCAATGTTTCTATATATCTGTAACCTTGTTATGAGCTAAGGGGACCCAGTCTGAAGGTCAGTTAGGGGGAGATTTGGGGTGAGTGTTTATTTGTACCCTGGGTACCCCTGGAACTATAGCAGGGTGACACCCCAATGTTTCTATATATCTGTAACCTTGTTATGAGCTAAGGGGGCCCAGTCTGAAGGTCAGTTAGGGGGAGATTTGGGGTGAGTGTTTATTTGTACCCTGGGTACCCCTGGAACTATAGCAGGGTGACACCCCAATGTTTCTATATATCTGTAACCTTGTTATGAGCTAAGGGGGCCCAGTCTGAAGGTCAGTTAGGGGGAGATTTGGGGTGAGTGCTTATTTGTACCCTGGGTACCCCTGGAACTATAGCAGGGTGACACCCCAATGTTTCTATATATCTGTAACCTTGTTATGAGCTAAGGGGGTCCAGTCTGAAGGCCAGTTAGGGGGAGATTTGGGGTGAGTGCTTATTTGTACCCTGGGTACCCCTGGAACTATAGCAGGGTGATTGTTACCCCAATGTTTCTATATATCTGTAACCTTGTCACTGTGAGCTAAGGGGGCCCAGTCTGAAGGCCAGTTAGGGGGAGATTTGGGGTGAGTGATTATTTGTACGCTGGGTACCCCTGGAACTATAGCAGGGTGATTGTTACCCCAATGTTTCTATATATCTGTAACCTTGTCACTGTGAGCTAAGGGGGCCCAGTCTGAAGGCCAGTTAGGGGGAGATTTGATATCAGTAGTAATAGTAATCATTATGAGTATTTTTGGCAGCATCACCTTAGCATTACTCAGGGTATGTGCGCCCTCTGGTGGGTTTTCAAAACTGACAGGAGCTTCATCTGATTCACTGGAACGAGATTGAATTCCCGGGCTGCCAGGTGTTAATGGGGGGCTGCTGAATGGAGAGGTCATAACTTTCGGGCCAGGGCTCTTCGGCGACCCTCCTCCTGGTAGAAGCACAACTGGAGGGAAAGCCAAATTGGCCTGTGAGGGTTACAGAGAAATAATATGTTATGTAGGAATGTCCAGCCTACAAGCAACATTTCTAAGACTAAAGCTGATCATAGACATGTAGATATATCCTTATGTCTGACACCCGATCATCCGTTGCAATCTCCCAACCTCCCAGACTAAATAAAGTTGTACAAAGAACAAATCACAGAATGTTCTGGCCATTAGGTGACAGACAACAATCGTATGAAAGTTATGTCTGACAAATAGTAGTGACAGTTACCCATTGATAGTGTCAGAACATGCAGAAATATTATCATTAGCAGACAGAAACCTTATAACCTGCCCGACTAAAAGACCGATCTCCATGGCACATAAAATGCTGGGACGATCCACGAAGATTCGTACGACTTTATCTTTGTGTCTATGGTCAGCTTAAAGGGGTTGTGCACCTTTAAATCAACTTTTCGTATACTGTAGAGAGTGATTTTCAGAGACCATTTGCATTTGGTTTCCATTTTTGATTTGCGTTATTTAGCTTTTTATTCATCAGCTCTCCAGTTTCCAATTTTAACCATCTGGTTGCTAGGTTCCAAATTCCCCTAGCAACCATGCATTGATATGAATGAGAGACTGGAATATGAATAGGAGAGGCCTGAATAGAAGGAAGAGTAATAAAAAGTAGCACTAATAATACATTTATAGCCTTACAGAGCATTTGTGTTTTAGATGGGGTCGGTGACCCCTATTTGAAAGCTGGAAAGAGTCAGAAGAAGAAGGCAAATCATTCAAAAACTATAAAAAGAAAAAATGAAGGCCAATTGAGAAGTTGCTTAGAATTAGCCATTCTATAACATACTAAAAGTGAACTTAAAAGTCAACCACCTCTTTTAACAAACATTCCCAGCGGGTGCAAAGAAAACATTATTCTCATCATATTTCTCTTCAGCAGAGGGCACCCTTGCTCCGAGGATAATGCACCACTGGTGTAAACTGTAGAAAGAATCATTGCTCCCATCCCTGAATGAGTGCTGCTTGTTTGGATCAATTAGCTGACCTGGCTAAATTCCAAATATTGATTATTATTCATGGGGCCCAAACTCCAGGTCTCCAGCTGTCATAGAACTACAACTCCCAGAAAGCCACAACAACACTCAGCTGTTGTCACCTGTTGTTTAACAAAAGCTGGTTCTCTCTTGCCCTACTATACACACTGACACCCTCTGACCTTACTATCCACACCCACCCAAAGTTACAGTAGCTTCTCCTGATATTATCTATCCTTTCTGTACACATATCCCACAATCCTCAGCTGCCTGTAATCCCATGATTGAGTCACTCACCTGAAGCTTCTCTATAAGGGGAGAACTTTTCACTTTGATTTTGTGCTGCAGACAAGCCGGCGGGGAGACTCTCTAGAGGGAACATACACAGTCAGGCCTCTTTTTCACAATTAGTTTTCTAATGGAAGGCTTTGGGGTGCACATGTGTAGCGTGCACCCCAAAACAGCATTCTGTATTGTTATTGAGTGCTGAATATGGATTAGCAATTGTTTTTGAGGCTTTTAGGCACTTCACAGTAGCACTGTCCCTATGCGGTTTTCCATAAATCCCATCAATCAATATCATGGGTGTTTAGTTGTCATTTAACAGGGTTACACTGCTTCATATTAAAAAATATATTTTTTCTATAAAAATTGTTTATAGATTAACTGCAGTACCATTTCTATCTACCAATGGGCTGCATTTCAACAGAGCCAAGATTTAAAGGAGAATTCAACCTCTCCCCTGTGTTGCCCTCCTCCCCCCGACCTAACTACCCCCCCCAGGCAAATGCCCCTAACTTGTTATTGACCCCTCCGTGCAGTTCCTCTCCTGTTGAGTTCATGGCAGCCATGTTTGCCCGTGCGCTCTTCTTCCTGTGTTTGGTGGCGCATGCGCAGTAGAGGGAATTACCGCTAAGGATCTACTGCGCATGCGTGAAAGTCACGAAGTTTCCTGAAAAAAGAAATCGGAAACTATGTGACTTTTCGGGCGCATGCGCAGTTGAACCTTAGAGGTAAATCCCTCTACTGCGCATGCGCCACCAAATGGTGACGAACAGGGGAGGGATTTTAGCACCGAAGGGGTTGAATTCTCCTTTAAGGGCAGAGACACAGGGTCAGATTCGGGGACATTAGTCGCCTTGAGACAAATCTCCACTTCTAGAATGTAAATCGCCTGCGGGATGGCACACGGAGTGCTTATCCATCATGAGTAAACTTCAGGCGACTTCGGAAAATGAAGCGTTCTGAGTGCTATCCCGCCTATGATTTACATTCTAGCCGGCGGGGAGGCAGTTCAGGGAGATTAGTCGCCCCCAAGAAGGCGACTAATCTCCCCGAATCTGACCCTGTGTCTCTGCCCTTAAAGAAAAAGTAAACCTTTAAAATAAGTGAATGTAAAATTGATTATGAAATGGATGGCTATTCTAAGCAGTTTTGTAATTTACATTCAATATTTTTTTTTTTTAATTCCATAATATTAAGGGATACATGTGCTGTTAACCACCAAGTAGTCAAGGAAGTTGTCAGGAGAAAGAAAGAGGCTGATGTTCTTCTGCTTAGGAAAACAATTAGAAACCTTTCTCACATCTTTCCTAAGCAGAAGAACATCAGCCTCTTTCTTTCTCCTGACAACTTCCTTGACTACTTGCTGGTCAGACTGGTCAGAAACTGACCAGCAGGTGGTGCTGTTGTAACAAAATTCATTCATATTAACAGTACATGTATCCCTTAATATCTTGGAATAAAAAGAAAATAAATAATAAATGTAAATTACAAAAGTGCTCAGATTAGCACTATCATCAATTTTACATTCACGTATTTTAGGTTTACTTATCCTTTAAGAGAAGAGGGTTTTTAAAACAAAACAGATTACACTCACACCCTGCATGGCTAATACTGCAGACTGCAGATGCTTCTAAGCAGCCATGAAATGTGCATCCCTCCAGCAGGGGGGGCTCTTCATGTATCTTGTTTTAGGGGTGAGGGGCAACTCTGTCCAAGCACCTGTGAACTGTAGACAAGGGGTTAAAGAGCAGAGCTTACTTCATCATTGTGTGCAACCTCAAGCTTGTTCAGGGGGAGAGAGCAGGGGGGTTTCCTTCGAGTCGGTTTTGGGGGGGGTATCTAAAAAGAAAAAGATTCAGCGATCCATTAACAAATAGGAGTAAATGTGAATAACTTAGGGGCACTAGTATTGGCACCAGCACACCCAGCTACAGTGGGTTCATTAAATAATATCCTATGAAGTATTCAAAAAGAATCGTCAGATTTTGGTAACTTCACACCTCCCAACACTTTGGAAATAGAAACAGGGACAAAAAGATTTGGCGTGCGGAGTGCGGCAATTTTTTAGACCACAACCATTTTAAACTAATTATCATGTTGGTTTTACAATATTTGGCAGGTTATGAGAGTTTGAACGCATTTCTGTGATTTTTTATGTGTTATTACAGTTTTGCTAATGAAGGTAAATTGCCCTTTAAGATGAAAGTCACAGTTTCCCCAAGAGACCTGCTTATCTTAAATTGTTACAAATGTATCTACGTACACCTGCCATGTATTCTGGGCTCTCTGCCAAATGACAATTAAGTTTGAAACTTTGTATCTTTTTCTGGCTGTTCAGTGCAGGAGATCAAAGAGAAAGTCGGGACATTTCAGTAACAATCTGGGACTGCCGTTTGAGCTGTCACAATCGGGACTGTCCTACGAAAAACAGGACAGTTGGGAGGTATGTAACTGTCCCTTTAGGATTAGTTTGGATTAGGGATGCACCGAATCCACTATTTTGGATTCAGCCGAACCCCCGAATCCTTCGTAAAAGATTTGGCCGAATCCTAATTTGCATGTGCAAATTAGGGATGGGAAGGGGAAAACATTTTTTACTTCCTTGTCCTGCGACAAAAAGTCACTTGATTTCCCCCCCCCATCCTTAATTTGCATATGCAAATTTGGATTCAGATTCGGTTCAGCCTGGCAGAAGGATTGGGGCCCAATCCGAATCCTGATGAATATGGCCGAATCCAGAACGGAATCCTGGATTCGGTGCATCCCCCACTGAGCAATACTCATCAGGTGGGACAGTCAGAACTGGCAGTGCAGAGACAGACGCTGCTGTCAATAGCAATGGTTTTTGCACATAACTATAAACCCAGTAAGAACGAGGAATTGATGGACATTGGTAAGATTGGTTAGATTTTTTATTTTATTATACACATAGTATTTGGGTATAGTTCCCCTTTAATCAGTATAAAATCATTTCTGTGATTAGAGCAAAAGAGAAGAATGGAAGAAGAAGCAGCGGTTACTCTACTAGAGGATGTGGAGTTTTAAGAAACAGGAAGATGAATAAGAGAAAGATATGGCATAAATAATAATAATGATATTTATAGCAACAAAAGTCTCAAGCAGAGGGGTAACTAGACGTTACGGCTTCCACAGCAAAATCATTTTAGCCCCCTTAAACTTTGGGAAGACAATGCTATTCATAAGTTCTGGACCCCCCAGGAGTCACGGGGTCCTCGTCTACAGTCTCATCTCTGGACTTGGATAATGTTTTAACCCTACAGAACGGAAATCTAAATCAAAAGACAATTTCAAAGATATATAGATGATTCAGTCCCAAGGGGAACGTTGCCTTTTATAAATACTTTGGGTTTCTTCCTGTATTTACCTTTAAATGAAAACCTTATTCTTTTATTTGCAGCGTTACCTCTTTCCTGGGGCTGTTGCGCTGCTCCCCAAATATCCCTGCAAGCTTCGCTACTGATGGTACCGGGGGCTCCTCCGCTGAGCCGACTTCCGACGATTTCCCCTGCCAGTCACAAATAAATGTGGGTTTTGGTCACATGTATATATATATATATATATATATCAAATATATATTTTATTTTGTATAAATGCAAATGAGACAGTGTTACAGTTTAAATCAGAACCTGTATTGTCTCAAATCACATTGACTAGAATAGAAAACACTGGGGGTCATTTATCAACACTGGGCAAATTTGCCCATGGGCAGTAACCCTTGGCAACCAATCAGATTGCTGCATTCATTGTTCTACTTGCAGCTGGCTTTTAAAAGCTAATCGCTGATTGGTTGCTGTAGGTAACTGCCCATGGGCAAATTTGCCCAGTGTTGATAAATGAGCCCCACTGAGAGAGTTTTGGAGTATAAGCCTGGAGGCTGAGGTATCCGGGGTGATTTCTGTTTCCACAGTGTATGGTTCTGGGCATACAGTAAGCTATTATATATTTATTATTAATTTGTTTGTGTCTATTTCAAGGGAAAGTAAACTAAAGCAGT
The DNA here is from genome assembly GCF_017654675.1 of Xenopus laevis. Lineage (NCBI taxonomy): Eukaryota > Metazoa > Chordata > Amphibia > Anura > Pipidae > Xenopus > Xenopus laevis. The sequence goes on from NC_054373.1 coordinate 6,307,801, forward strand.
ACATATACCGGCTTATTACCCAGGGCCTATTAAAAGGGGTTGTTCACCTTTAAATTAACTCCTGCTATGATGTAGAGAGTGAGATTCTGAGACAATTTGCCATTGACCGTCATTTTTTATTTTGTGTGTTTTTTTTAAAATTATTTAGCTTTTTGTTCAGCAGCTCCCCATTATGGAATCCGGTCGCTAGGGTCCAATTTCTCCTAGCAACCAGGCAGTGGTGTGAATGAGAAACTGGAAGATAAACAGGAGAGGGCCTGAATAGAAAGAAAAGTAATAAAAAGTAACATGAACAATAAAATTAAAGCCTCACAGGGTAATAGATTTTTGTCTGCCAGGGTCAGTGACTAGGGTTGCCACCTTTCTGGGGGTGGGACAGTGATGTCACAGGGGTGGGTCAGTGATGTCAGGGTGGGGCAATACACATCATGGTGCACGGCTATGGCATGCGATCAGTGATTGGCTGATCTCCTTGTCAGTCAAGGGGGATCCTGCCCGGTTTTCATTATTTGGAAAACCCCTTCTGAAAACCAAGCTGTCTGGGTTAAAACTGAACGGGTGGCAACCCTATAAGTGACCCCCTCCCTCTTTGAAAACCTGGAAAGAAACAGAAGAGGAAAGCAAACAAATCAAAAATTCTAAAAGATAACATATGAAGACCATTTGAAAAGTTGCTAACATACTAAAAGTTTGTTTAATGGTGAAATGTGAGCACCCAATGAAAGAAAGGCCAGGCCCTTCTTGAGAAAGCTCTTGATGCCTCCATCAGTATTATCATTCCCAGGAACATTGCACAATATCAGTTCTCAGACATGAGGTCAGTAGGGACATCCTTGCCACGTTCCCGAGGAGGACTGTTTATCTTCAGACCTTGGCGAATTCTGTCCATTGTGACTTTTCTCTATTATTTCATGAGATCATTTCTGTTTGTCGCCCCCCCCCCCGGCCGCTCCCTTAGAGTGGCAGTGCTTGAAATATTAAGAATTCTCTAAATACTCAACAGAACGAGGGCCTTAAGGCTTCCAACTGCCAGTAAGGCAGTAAAGACTTTGTAGCCCCAGGATTCCTGTTCCTCCCCCCCAAGCCAAATTATGGGTTCAGTTATGGGAAAATATGTTCATAATGTATATTAGTCTGTTTTAGTACATTTTTTGTCATATTTTTGTAGATTTTAGCAACTACTGTTCTTGAGTTCATCACAATGATAATCCCTGCTCACAATTTTTCATCAGACATGGTTTGAATGGGTAGTCAAGTGCTAACGATTAAGGTTTGGGGACCCAAGATTAATAATAATAATAATAATAAATAACTGCCCTCCCGCCTTGGTTATTAATTATTGGTGGCATATATAAAGGGCTATTGGTTTTGGAACCACTGGTACTCTCATTGATTCAGGGCCTGGGACAATTGCCCTTTTGGAGTCAGAAAGCAATTTTTAGACCTTTAGAGGCAAACTGGAGATGGTTTGAGAGGGAGTTATTCTCTGAATCATAGAATTTACCTTAAAGGTTTTGTTCTCCTATTAGTATGATGTAGAGAGGGATATTCTGAGACAATTTGCAATTGGTTTTCATTTTTATTTTTTGTGGGTTTTGATTTATTTTAAGTTATTTAAAGCTCTTGTGGCTAAATGGAAACAACTCCCAGCAACAATGTTCCAATATCTAGTTGGACCTTCCCAAAAGCAATGTGGCAGTTATAGACAATGTCCGAGTGGGCCGACGGGACACCGGGAAAAAACCCGGTGGGCCCCGGCTCTCATGGCCCCCGCTGGCCCAGACCTGCTCCCTGTCAGCGCTGCACTGAGCCCTGGTCAGAAAGGTGAAAAGTGTGAGGGAGCGCATGCGCAGGGGCGTGCGCGCTGGCTAGTGCTCGTGCGCGCCCCCTGTTACGGCAGCCCTGAGCCTGTGGTAGTGAGAGGAACAAATGCATGTTGGAGCCAGGAGGCGTGCCTCTCAGAGGGACTGCGCAATCGCAAAGATGCCATTCTTTACAAGCTCATACAGGGGCGTGTGCGCACGCAACAGGGGCCCCAGAATGGACTTTGTAATATGGGCGGGGGTCAGAGTGGAGCCTCGATCAACCAGCCACGGTGGGCCCCCGGGCCCCCCAGTCCGACCCTGGTTATAGAAGCAACGGGAGGTGCAACCCAACTGAAGCCCAGTAGAATGAACTGGAACCCCAACTATGAGCCTGATCCCCAACATCATTTCCCAACCTGACTAATGCTCTTGTGGCTGAATGGAAACAACTCCCAGCAACGATGTTCCAACATCTAGTGGAACCTTCCCAGAAGCGATGCGGCAGTTATAGCAGCAACGGGTGGAGCAACCCAAATGGGGTCCAGTAGAATGAACTGGAACCCCAGCTGTGAGCCTGATCCCCAATATCAGTGCCCAACCTCACTAATGCTCTTGTGGCTGAATGGAAGCAACTCCCAGCAACAATGTTCCAACATCTAGTGGAACCTTCCAAGAAGAGATGGGGCAGTTATAGCAGCAACGGGAGAAGCAACCCAAATAAAGCCCAGTAAAATGAACTGGAACCTCAACTGCGAGCCTGATCCCCACTTATGCTCTTGTGACTGAATAGAAACAACTCCCAGCAACAATGTTCCAACATCGCATGGAACCTTCCCAGAAGAGATGGGGCAGTTATAACAGCAACTGGAGGAACAACCCAACTGAAGCCCAGTAGAATGAACTGGAACCCCAACTGTGAGCCTGATCCCCAATATCAGTGCCCAACCTCACTAATGCTCACTGATAACTTGCATTTATATTATTTTTGCCAAAGTGCATAACCTGCATTTATCAACATTGAACCTCATTTTCCAGTTTGCTGCCCAGTTTTCCAGTTTAGACAAATCCCTCTGCAAAGTGGCAGCATCCTGCATGGAACCTATAGTTCTGCACAATTTAGTATCATCTGCAAAAATAGAAACAGTACTTTCAATGGCCACCTCCAGGTCATTAATAAACAAGTTGAAAAGCAAGGGACCTAGTACAGAGCCCTGCGGTGCTCCACTAACAACACTGGTCCAATTAGAAAATGTTCCATTTACCACCACTCTTTGTAGTCTATCTTTTAGCCAGTTCTCTATCCAGGTACAAATACTATGTTCCAGGCCAACAATTTTTAATTTAACCAGTAACCTTCTGTGTGGCTCTGTATCAAATGCTTTAGCAAAGTCTAAGTAAATCACATCCACTGTCATCCCAGAATGGAGGTCTCTGCTCATCTTCTCATAAAAAGAAATTGTTAATCACTACTACCTACTTCCATCCAGCACCTGCCCCTGTCTCCCCCTACATTCGTGCTCATGGTTCCCTTTCTGCACCTACTCCCCAAATAAATTCTGCATTATACTACACATTACTGCAAAGGTACAATCAGCTCATTTACCCCACTGTAGTTCGATTACAAGCTCTGCAGCTCAGACAAAGCTTGCATGGAATAAACAGTGAATGCATAAATCTAATTGCACGGTATAAGGGAAATAGTATCATTCTTATTGAAAAAGGAATGGCTGTGCTGAGGCTGCTGGGAGAATGTGGTATTCTAATAAGGGTAGAGCTGGGGATGTCTGAAGGACAATATATTGGGAGTGATAAACAAGTTCATCAAAACAGGCAGATAATAGATCTTCTTATGATCTGGTGTGTTGGAAACTGGAACTGGAATATGGGATTGTTATCATTAATTAAAACTTAGTAAAAAGAGAGATCTGAAAGCCACGGGCTGGTGCTCCTATCAGCAGAAAACTGCACCGGCCCGGGGTTATACCAGTGAGCACCACAGAGCGATCTTCTTCCATCTTCTTTGTTCCTTTGCACGGCTGCCCATGAGCAGTAGAACGAAGAGCCAAACTTTAAAAAGTCGCCTATTTCGTTCAACTGCACATAAGTTTGCCCCGGGAAATTTGAAGAAGAAGCTGGAAGAGGATCGCTCTATGGTGCTCACTGGTATAATCCCGGGCCGGTGCAGTTTTCTGGGTTTCAGGTAAGTCAATATAATCACTTTGGGTGCCTAACATTTGGCACCCCCAAGTGTACGAAGCCTTTCCTTCTCCTTTAAGGGTAAGGGCACACGCTAAGATTCTGGGAGACTAAATCTCCCCTTACCCTAATTTGTCTCTCCATACCTTAAAAAGCATTTAAACATTAAATAAACCCAATAGGCTGGTTTTGCTTCTTATAAGGATTAATTATATCTTAGTTGGGATCAAGTACAAGCTACTGTTTTATTATTACACAGAAAAAGGAAATCATTTTTAAAAAATGTAATTTACTGGAGTCTATGGCAGATCCTGTAATAATGGTTTTCAAGATAAGGGATTTCATACCTTTACAGGGAATGCACATTGTAATCACCATGTACTGATTGAAGGGACAGTTTGGAAGAACCAGACATTGTATCTGCTGGGAGGAGCCTGGAACTATAAGGGGACCAGTCTTACTCCCAAATGGGGAAGCCAAGATGGATGGGAGCCCACCCATGGAAGAACAACACAAATCCTTGATTATAAGCATCTATTTGCCTTTATTTCCATATCAATGGGTTTATGGCTATCTGAAGGAGTTCATTCTAGTTTAACTATAGAATAAATCCACAAACTGGTCCCAGTCTCCCCTAGCAGCCACTGGCTGATCTGTAGTTCAGCAATTCCTCCAAATGATAAGTGGACATGTCCTAATCTCTTAGATACCAGGCTTCTGTGCACAACACTGCTGAAGATGCATCTAACCTGCTGACAAGGGGCAGTTGGCTTCTGGGAAAAAGAAGCAGCAGCCAATAAGATTACAGCAGAGGCCCAGACGCTCTGTTTAAATACTGTGTTTAACCTCATTCTATGAACATGCAGAGCAGATAGTGAGGAGTTTCAAAACTCTGTGTCTGATCCCATTGTAATCGCCTGAAAGCTGCCAATGAATTGAGGCTTATTAAGGCTTAGAGGTGTAATAAGCTCTTTAGGGAAACAGTTTGTCTGTCACACATATAATGAGCTCCTGCAGCAAATGGTTTCTGTGCAAAGATAGACCCTCTCTTCTATGGTCTGTGGTTGCAGAACTACACCGCCCAGCATTTCCCCCCTCCCTCGTCAACTCTGCTTGAAGTTCTAGTTCAGCTGCACCTCATCTGTCAGTGGTATGAGCATTTGGAAAAAGTTGAGACCCCAGGCCCACAATCTAACATTATCATTAGGGCTCTTACACACGGGCGTTTTTTGCTGCGTGGAGTAGACGCACTCAATTATTGTCAAGGGTGCTCACACAGACGCATTTAAGCGCCAAACGCAGGTGGGACGCAGCATGTTGCAATTAGACTTACATGCATCTGTGTGAGTACAGCCCCCTTCACAATAATTGAGTGCATCTAACCCTGCGCTCCCCTGCGGCTGAACGGAAGAAAGCGCAACGCTGGGGAGCGCAGAAACAAACGCCCGTGTGTAAGAGGCCTTAGATGGCTGCAAACAAAAGCTACTCTTCTGGGGCCCTCACTATTTATGCCAAGAGTCCGCAACATTACAGAAAGGGCACACAACCCAAATCTGGGCTTTTTTGCCACCCAAGCACTAAAATGCCTGGAATCACTCCTCCCTGATGTCACCGCCCAAACACATATTTTTCTGTTGTTTTCAGATTGTTCCCCAAAAATAAAGACTTTTTTTTTAACTTTCTGTTTACTGAAAATTTACACAGACTTTTTTTAATTACATTACTTCCTTTTTTTTTTTTTTTTTTTACTGTTTTTCCAAAATCTAAGTGTAAAGTTGAATGTCCCTGTCTCTGGTGGGGGCAGATTTATCAAAGGTTGAAGGGAATTTTTAAAGTAAAAAACTTCGAATTTCGAAGTAATTTTTGGGTGCTTTGACCACAGAATAGACCAACTTTTATTCGAATTTAAAAAAAAATTCGAAATGCAAAGATCTAATTTTTCTGTCTCTTCGACTTCGACCATTCGCCACCTAAAAGCTGCCGAAGTGCTGTTTTAGCCTAGAACCTGTATGGAGGCAATTGGGGGAGTTTGGGAGATCTAAGGTCGAAGTTAAAAAAACTTTGATCGAAGTACGATCATACGATTCGAAGTAGGTCGAATTCGTCCCACTTCGACCCCAAACAACTTCGACCTCCATTCGGTCTTTTTGAATTCGAAGTTCAACTTTTTTTAACTTCGAATATTCGACCTTTGATAAATCTTTACAACATTTAGTTGATCCATTTCTCAGCAGCATCTCTGGAGTATTAGTAACTATTGTATCAATTCTAACAGCTGCCTGTAATGTAACCCAGAGATTCTGCTCAGCATAGATGTATCAATTTAAAACAGTTTACAGGGTCGGCGACCTTTCCTCCCAGGAGCTGCTTAAGAGCAGAGACCCACGTCAGATTCAGGGAGATCAGCCGCCTGGCGATAAATCTCCTCTTCTTCAGGGCAACTAATCTCCCTAAGTGCCTACCGGCTAGAATGTAAATCGTCGGCGGGATGGTAATCGGAGTGATTCGTTTTCCCAAAGTCGTCCGACGTTTCTTCATGACGCAACTTCGGCGACTTTGATAAACAAATCGCTCCAAGTGCCATCCCGCCGGCGATTTACATTCTAGCCGGCGAGGAGGCAGTTTGGGGAGATCAGTCGCACCGAAGAAGAGGAGATTTGTCCCCAGGCAACTAATCTCCACAAATCTGACCGTGTGTCTCTGCCCTTAGAAGGTGAAAAATGACACTTTACACTTCAATATTAGAAGAACAGTCACACAAATAAAATAGAAAGTCATTGGATAAAGTCTTTATTTCTGGTGAACTGTCTGAAACCAAATTAATTGAAAAAAGTGTTGGAAGGTGAACAACTGCTTTAATATTTGGTCCAGTTGCAAATTATTCTGGGATTCATCTAAATCCTGAGCCACATCTTTTTCACACCATTCAAGGTAACGTTATGTATAATAAGGCAGGGGAAGGGATTGCTAATGGATAGTGTGTATAGTAGTATATACATACAGTATACTGTATATATATATATATATATTCCCACTGAGAGCATTCCATGGATTGGAAGACACTCCGTATTCCCTGAGTGGTTTGGGATGGGATAGTGTTGGTGGGAATATCATGTGATTGTGAGTGTAGGTCACAAGGATGGAATAAAACAGCCCTGGGCATGGCACCAAAAATTTGTAGAGGGGTCTCATTACTCCCCCCCCAGCATTTAGTTGTGTTCTGTGTGATCACAGAAATAATTTCAGACAGATACAGACAGACGGGAGTATAATACATAAAACCGAATATCAGCTACATATAACTAGGGATGTAGCGAACGTCGGAAAAAAAGTTCGCGAACATATTCGCGAACTTGCGCAAAAATGCGAGCGGTTCGCGAACGGTTCGCGAACCCCATAGACTTCAATGGGAAGGCGAACTTTAACATCTAGAAAAGACATTTCTGGCCAGAAAAATGATTTTAAAGTTGTTTAAAGGGTGCAACGACCTGGACAGTGGCATGCCAGAGGGGGATCATGGGCAAAAATGTTTCTAAAAAATCCATTGTTGACACAGCGCTGCGTTTTGTGCTGTAAAGGGCAGAAATCACACTACATTTCTAAACCTGTGTAATAAAATGCTTTAAAACGTCCGGCGTCTACATGCCAATCAAGTCGTGTAAAAGTTACAGCCTGTTCACACGCAAAGACGAAACGCGGTGCTTACTGCAACGCAAAAAGACGCAAAGAGCTTTAATGAATGATACCGTCAAGTGAGCAAATAATAGTTTTTAATTACTAGTTGCTTGTCACCTCCAGGATGTTCGTCCTGTTGGTGGCAATATTTCTGTAGTGGTGTGTTTAGCAGTCACCGTGCTTGTGCGCACGTGCACGGTCAGGCAGAGGTAATTCAATGTACAGTGAAGTGAACCAAAAAACACAGATTCTGCAGTGTGGGCCCAGTTTTGGTCTACTTTATTGATCACCTGCGGTGACCATAAAAGATGCGATTTTGCCACTGTTGCAGAACCCTGAAAAATTAGGCATGTGTACTTTCCTGAAAAATTATGTTTTTTTTGTCGCAGCCACTGAACCAGAAGTCCAGAAACAATATGCCATATAAATGCTGAAAATATTAATTTTTTTTGTGGCAGCCACTGCAGCACAGAGGCCAGAAAAAATATGCCATATAAATGCAAACAATATTAATTTTTTTTGTCGCAGCCACTGCAGCACAGAGGCCAGAAAAAATATGCCATATAAATGCAAACAATATTATTTTTTTTTTGTCGCAGCCACTGCAGCACAGAGGCCAGGAAAAATATGCCATATAAATGCTAACAATATACATTTTTTTTGTCGCAGACACTGAAGCACAGAGGCCATAAAAAATATGCCATATAAATGCAGAAAATATGCATTTTTTTGGTCGCAGCCACTGAAGCACAGTTGACAGAAAAATTATGCCATATAAATGCAGAAAATATAAATTTTTTTGGTTGCAGCCACTGAAGCACAGAGGCCAGAAAAATTATGTCATATAAATGCAGAAAATATGCATTTTTTTGGTCGCAGCCACTGAAGCACAGTTGACAGAAAAATTATGCCATATAAATGCAGAAAATATAAATTTTTTTGGTTGCAGCCACTGAAGCACAGTTGCCAGAAAAAATATGCCATATAAATGCAGAAAATATAAATTTTTTTGGTTGCAGCCACTGAAGCACAGTTGACAGAAAAATTATGTCATATAAATGCAGAAAATATGCATTTTTTTGGTCGCAGCCACTGAAGCACAGTTGACAGAAAAATTATGCCATATAAATGCAGAAAATATAAATTTTTTTGGTTGCAGCCACTGAAGCACAGAGGCCAGAAAAATTATGCCATATAAATGCAGAAAATATGCATTTTTTTGGTTGCAGCCACTGAAGCACAGAGGCCAGAAAAATTATGCCATATAAATGCAGAAAATATGCATTTTTTTGGACGCAGCCACTGAAGCACAGTTGCCAGAAAAAATATGCCATATAAATGCTGAAAATAGTCATTTTTCGCCATACGTTGACCTTGTAGACATTGTTTGCCCAGTTTTTTTGGTTGCAGCCACTGAAGCACAGAGGCCAGAAAAAATTAAACCAGTAGGGTTTGCACCCTAGTTTGTAACGGTGGCGGAGGGAGGAGGACGCTAAAGGACAGCTGTGTGTGGAGTCATGAGGCTTGAAGAGAAGGACAGCTGCATAGAAGTCAGAACAAGTCTTCCGGCGTGCAGTAACCCTCCGAGATCCACCCCTCATTCATTTTAATAAAGGTCAGGTAATCGACACTTTTGTGACCTAGGCGAGTTCTCTTCTCAGTTACAATCCCTCCTGCTGCACTGAAGGTCCTTTCTGAGAGCACACTTGAGGCTGGGCAAGACAAGAGGTTCATGGCAAATTGTGACAGCTCTGGCCACAGATCAAGCCTGCGCACCCAGTAGTCCAGGGGTTCATCGCTCCTCAGAGTGTCGATATCTGCAGTTAATGCCAGGTAGTCCGCTACCTGCCGGTCGAGGCGTTCTTTGAGGGTGGATCCAGAAGGGTTGTGGCGCTGCCTTGGACAGAAAAACATTTGCATGTCTGACGTTACAGACTGGCCAAAGGGCTTTGTCCTTGCAGGTGTGCTCGTGGCAGGATTACTGGCACCTCTGCCCCTGGAATGTTGATGAGTTCCTGAAGTGACATCACCCTTAAAAGCATTGTACAACATGTTTTGCAGGCTGGTTTGTAAATGCCGCATCTTTTCGGACTTGTGGTATGTTGGTAACATTTCTGACACTTTATGCTTGTACCGAGGGTCTAGTAGCGTTGCGACCCAGTACAGGTCCTTCTCCTTAAGCCTCTTGATACGGGGGTCCTTCAACAGGCATGACAGCATGAAAGACCCCATTCTCACAAGGTTGGATGCAGAGCTATCCATCTCCGCTTCCTCATTATCAAGGACTGCATCATCCACGGTCTCCTCCCCCCAGCCACGTACAAGACCAGGGGTCCCCAAAAGGTCACCACTAGCCCCCTGGGAAGCCTGCTCCTGTTGGTCCTCCTCCTCCTCCTCCACAAAGCCACCTTCCTCCTCTGACTCCACTTCTGGCACCTCTCCCTGCGTTGCAGCAGGTGCCTGGGTTCGTTCTGGTGATTCCGACCAGAAATCGTGCGCTTCCAGCTCCTCGTCACGCTGGTCTACAGCCTCATCTGTCACTCGTCGCACGGCACGCTCCAGGAATAAAGCGAAGGGTATTAGGTCGCTGATGGTGCCTTCGGTGCGACTGACCATATTTGTCACCTCTTCAAAAGGTCGCATGAGCCTGCAGGCATCGCGCATAAGCACCCAGTAACGGGGGAAAAAATCCCCAGCTGTGCAGATCCAGTCCTACCACCCAGTTCAAAAAGGTACTCGTTGACGGCCCTTTGTTGTTGCAGCAGACGTTCCAACATAAGGAGCGTTGAATTCCAGCGAGTCTGGCTGTCAGAAATCAAACGCCTGACTGGCATGTTGTAGCGCTGCTGAATGTCAGCAAGGCGTGCCATGGCTGTGTAGGAACGCCTGAAATGGGCCGACACCTTTCTGGACTGGGTGAGAACGTCCTGGAATCCTGGGTACTTGGAGACAAAACGTTGGACTATTAAATTTAACACATGTGCCATGCAGGGCACATGTGTTAAATTGCCTAGTCTCAACGCTGCCAACAGATTGCTTCCATTGTCACACACCACTTTTCCGATCTGCAGTTGGTGTGGGGTCAGCCACCGATCGGCCTGTGACTGCAGAGATGACAGGAGTACAGATCCGGTATGGTTTTTGCTTTCCAGGCACGTCATCCCCAAGACAGCGTGACAACGGCGTACCTGGCACGTCGAATAGCCTAGGGGGAGCTGGGGGTGCACAGGTGTGGAGGAGGAGAAGGAGGACCCAGCAGCAGAGTAAGAAGAAGAAGAAGAAGACGAGGTAGAGAGCGATGGAGGAGTAGAGGTGGTGGCAGAACCGCGTGCAATCCGTGGCGGTGACACCAACTCCACTGTTGTTGTTGAGCTACCCATTCCCTGCTTCCCAGCCATTACCAAGTTCACCCAGTGGGCAGTGTAGGTGACATACCTGCCCTGACCATGCTTGGAGGACCATGCGTCAGTAGTCATATGGACCTTTGGCCCAACACTAAGTGACAGAGATGCGGTAACTTGGCTCTGCACATGTTGGTACAGGTGTGGTATTCCCTTTTTAGAAAAAAAATTGCGGCTGGGTACCTTCCACTGCGGTGTCCCAATTGCTACAAATTTGCGGAAGGCCTCAGAGTCCACCAGCTGGTATGGTAAAAGCTGGCGGGCTAAGAGTGCAGACAAGCCAGCTGTCAGACGCCGCGCAAGGGGGTGACAGTCAGACATTGGCTTCTTACGCTCAAACATGGCCTTCACAGAAACTTGGCTGGTGGCAGATGACTGGGAATGGGAACAGGTGGTCAAGGTGGAAGGCGGAGTGGAGGGTGGTTCAGACGGGTCAAGGAGAGCAGAGGTAGAGCAGTAAGATGCTGGACCAGAAGGAGTGTGGCTTTTAGTTTGCCTGTTGCCTTTGAGGTGTTGCTCCCAAAGTGCTTTGTGCTTGCCGCTCATGTGCCTTCGCATAGAAGTTGTACCTATGTGGCTGTTGGGCTTACCAAGGCTCAGTTTCTGACTGCACTCATTGCAAATTACAATGCTTTTGTCAGAGGCACACACATTAAAAAAATCCCACACTGCTGACTTTTTGGAAGTGTGCGATCTGGCGGTAACAGTAGAAGTTGGCGGAGTTGGCGGTATTGGCGGCAATGGCGGGTGCGTTGGCCGGCTGAACACAGGTGCCGATACATGTTGTTGCCCTACTGATCCCTGCGGGCTGTCCTCCCTGCTTCTTCTAGGTCTTATTCTCCTACTGCCTCTCTGACTCTCCGTCTCTCCATCTGAACTACCCTCCTCTTGCTCTCTTCTACTAGGCACCCACAAAACATCAATCTCCTCATCATCATTCTCCTCAGATGCATCAATTTCTTCTGACACATCACAGAAGGAAGCAGCAGCGGGGACCTCCTCCTCATCACTCATTATGTCCATCTCTATCGTGTTCTCTGCCAGAATTAAATCTGGTGTAAGGTCCTCATCTCCTTCATCTTCTTCTGGCAATAATGGTTGCGCATTACTCAGTTCAAGAAACTCATGGGAAAATAACTCCTCTGACCCCAGTGAAGAAGGGGCACCGGTGGTGGAGGAAGTGTTACGTGGGGTGGCCATAGCAGTGGAGGATGAGGAGGATGTTGTGGTAAAGTTAGAAACGGTAGAGGATGGGGTGTGCTGTGTAAGCCAGTCAACTACCTCTTCAGCATTTTGGGAGTTCAGGGTCATTGGCTTTTTAAAACTGGGCAATTTGCTAGGGCCACAGGATTGCATAGCAGCACGGCCCCTAGCACGGCCTCTGCGTGGCGGCCTGCCTTTGCCTGGCATTATTTTTAAAAAAACAACAACAACAAAAACTCAGTTGGTTTTTCTGGAAACGATAATACACACAGCTAGATGGCAGTTTGAAGAAAACAGTGTGCAAATAATGCCTACAAGGTCAACGTATACACAGCGGTGGATACGGATTACGTAAAATATATGAATGCTGCTTGAAAAAAAGTAACTCAAGTGGTTTTTCTAGAGACGATAATATTATCAATATTTAGACAAAATGTGAACAAGCTCACACAGCTAGATGGCGGTTTGAAGAAAACACTGTGCAAATAATGCCTACAAGGTCAACGTATACACAGCGGTGGATACGGATTACGTAAAATATAAGAATGCTGCTTGAAAAAAAGTCACTCCGGTGTTTTTTCTGGAGACGGTAATATTATGGATATTTAGACAGAATGTGAACACGGGCACACAGCTAGATAGCAGTTGGTTGAATAACACACTGGGCAAAAAAATGCCTACAGGGCAAATAATGCCTAAAAGGTCAACGTATACACAGCGGTGGATACGGATTACGTAAAATATAAGAATGCTGCTTGAAAAAAAGTCACTCCGGTGTTTTTTCTGGAGACGGTAATATTATGGATATTTAGACAGAATGTGAACACGGGCACACAGCTAGATAGCAGTTGGTTGAATAACACACTGGGCAAAAAATGCCTACAGGGCAAATAATGCCTAAAAGGTCAACGTATACACAGCGGTGGATACGGATTACGTAAAATATAAGAATGCTGCTTGAAAAAAAGTCACTCCGGTGTTTTTTCTGGAGACGGTAATATTATGGATATTTAGACAGAATGTGAACACGGTCACACAGCTAGATAGCAGTTGGTTGAATAACACACTGGGCAAAAAATGCCTACAGGGCAAATAATGCCTAAAAGGTCAACGTATACACAGCGGTGGATACGGATTACGTAAAATATAAGAATGCTGCTTGAAAAAAAGTCACTCCGGTGTTTTTTCTGGAGACGGTAATATTATGGATATTTAGACAGAATGTGAACACGGTCACACAGCTAGATAGCAGTTGGTTGAATAACACACTGGGCAAAAAATGCCTACAGGGCAAATAATGCCTAAAAGGTCAACGTATACACAGCGGTGGATACGGATTACGTAAAATATAAGAATGCTGCTTGAAAAAAAGTCACTCCGGTGTTTTTTCTGGAGACGGTAATATTATGGATATTTAGACAGAATGTGAACACGGGCACACAGCTAGATAGCAGTTGGTTGAATAACACACTGGGCAAAAAATGCCTACAGGGCAAATAATGCCTACAAGGTCAACGTATACACAGCGGTGGATACGGATTACGTAAAATATAAGAATGCTGCTTGAAAAAAAGTCACTCCGGTGTTTTTTCTGGAGACGGTAATATTATGGATATTTAGACAGAATGTGAACACGGGCACACAGCTAGATAGCAGTTGGTTGAATAACACACTGGGCAAAAAATGCCTACAGGGCAAATAATGCCTACAAGGTCAACGTATACACAGCGGTGGATACGGATTACGTAAAATATAAGAATGCTGCTTGAAAAAAAGTCACTCCGGTGTTTTTCTGGAGACGGTAATATTATGGATATTTAGACAGAATGTGAACACGGGCACACAGCTAGATAGCAGTTGGTTGAATAACACACTGGGCAAAAAATGCCTACAGGGCAAATAATGCCTACAAGGTCAACGTATACACAGCGGTGGATACGGATTACGTAAAATATAAGAATGCTGCTTGAAAAAAAGTCACTCCGGTGTTTTTTCTGGAGACGGTAATATTATGGATATTTAGACAGAATGTGAACACGGGCACACAGCTAGATAGCAGTTGGTTGAATAACACACTGGGCAAAAAATGCCTACAGGGCAAATAATGCCTACAAGGTCAACGTATACACAGCGGTGGATACGGATTACGTAAAATATAAGAATGCTGCTTGAAAAAAAGTCACTCCGGTGTTTTTTCTGGAGACGGTAATATTATGGATATTTAGACAGAATGTGAACACGGTCACACAGCTAGATAACAGTTGGTTGAATAACACACTGGGCAAAAAATGCCTACAGGGCAAATAATGCCTAAAAGGTCAACTTATACACTACTACAGCGATGGATACGGATTACGTAAAATTTATTATGGCTGCTTGAAAAAAGTCACTCCGGTGTTTTTTCTGGAGACGGTAATATTATGGATATTTAGACAGAATGTGAACACGGTCACACAGCTAGATAACAGTTGGTTGAATAACACACTGGGCAAAAAATGCCTACAGGGCAAATAATGCCTAAAAGGTCAACTTATACACTACTACAGCGATGGATACGGATTACGTAAAATTTATTATGGCTGCTTGAAAAAAGTCACTCCGGTGTTTTTTCTGGAGACGGTAATATTATGGATATTTAGACAGAATGTGAACACGGGCACACAGCTAGATAGCAGTTGGTTGAATAACACACTGGGCAAAAAATGCCTACAGGGCAAATAATGCCTAAAAGGTCAACTTATACACTACTACAGCGATGGATACGGATTACGTAAAATTTATTATGGCTGCTTGAAAAAAGTCACTCCGGTGTTTTTTCTGGAGACGGTAATATTATGGATATTTAGACAGAATGTGAACACGGGCACACAGCTAGATAGCAGTTGGTTGAATAACACACTGGGCAAAAAATGCCTACAGGGCAAATAATGCCTAAAAGGTCAACTTATACACTACTACAGCGATAGTAAAATAAAAAAAAGTTAAATAAAAAAAGAATGAATATTAAAAAAAAAAAATTAAAGTTGGTGCTGCTGAACTACTAGGAGCAGCAGATTAGCACACCAGTCCCACTCCCCAACACTGCTAGACTAATAGCACTGGGCTCTTATAGTAGTAGTAGTAGTAGTAGTAGTAGTAGTAGTAGTAAAACAACAAAAAAATAAATAAAAGCAGTCCTTACAAGGACTATTGCTATTGCAGCAGTCAGCAGATGAGATCAGAAGCAGGACAGCTGCCCACTGCAGCTACATACAGAGCACTGCAGTAGAAGGTAGATTACTAGCCAGCAAAGCTACCTAAGCTTAAATGTCCCTCAAACCCCTGCAGACTTCTGTCCCTCCAATAACAGAGCAGTATCAAAACGATTACTAGCCAGCAAACTTTCAACTGTCCCTGAAATCACTAACAGGCAGCAGCTCTCTCCCTACACTATCTCTTCAGCACACACAGGCAGAGTGAAAAAACGCTGCAGGGCTTCGGTTTTTATAGGGAAGGGGAGTGGTCCAGGGGAGAGCTTCCTGATTGGCTGCCATGTACCTGCTGGTCTGGGGTGAGAGGGCAAAAAAAAGCGCCAACAATGGCGAACCCAAAATGGCGAACGTCGCGCGACGTTCGCGAACTTCCGGCGAGCGCGAACACCCGATGTTCGCGCGAACAAGTTCGCCGGCGAACAGTTCGCGACATCTCTACATATAACTCACTACTGACAGTATAGTACAGAACACATTGGTGGTACAGAACCAGATATACCCAATATACAGTATACAACACAGTTCAGATGTAATATAACATAGGTACATCATAGTGCTGTGCGGGTCGAGAATTTCTCGACCCGCACCCGACCCTAACCCACCCGCTCCCTACCCGCTGCTCCCCTTTATTTATAGAGCCGCACCCGCGGGGCGGGGCAGGCGGAAGTCTATAAATTACTAGGTCGCGGGCTATGCGAGCAGGAGAAGAGCTGGCCCGCGACCCGCTCATTTCGTCCAGGGGTCGGCCCGAACCCGCCCGACCTGTGGGTAAACCTGCAGGCCTCGGGTCGGCCCGCACATCACTAGTACATCAGTATTGAGCATCACTACAGTTCAAAAGCATTATAGAGAATTCTGATACTGTATACTGTTATCCCATAGATATACAGATAAAGGGGTGGTTCACCTTTAAGTTAACTTTTAGTATGTTATAGAATGGCTGATTGTAAGCAACTTTTCATTATTTTTTTTAATAGTTTTTTTTAAAATAATTTACCTTTTTCTTCTGACTCTTTCCAGCTTTCAAATAGGGGTCACTGACCCCATCTGAAAGACAAATGCTCTGTAAGACTACACGTTTATTGTTATTGCTACTTTTTATTTCTCATCTTTCTATTCAGGCCTCTCCTATCCATATTCCAGTCTCTATTCATATCAATGCCTGGTTGCTAGGGTAATTTGGACCCTTACAACCAAATGGCTGAAATTGCAAACTGGAGAGCTGCTGAATAAAAAGCTAAATAACTCAAAAACCAAAAGTAATAAAAAATTAAAACCAATTGCAAATTGGCTCAGAATATCACTCTCTACATCATACTAAAAGTTAACTCAAAGGTGAACAACCCCTTTAAAGGGGAAGTAAAATGTAAAGTAGAATAAGGCTAGAAATGCTGTATTTTGTATACTAAACATAAACATGAACTTACTGCACCACAAGCCTAATCAAACAAATGATTTATGCTTTCAAAGTTGGTCACAGGGGGTCGCCATCTTGTAACTTTGTTATACGTCTTTGCAAGACCAAGATTGTGCACATGCTCAGTGTGGTCTGGGCTGCTTAGGGATCGTCATAAATGATCAAAACAGCACAAGTCAAATAATATCTGCCAGAAGCCGATACAACAAGACTGATTAATAATCAGAATATACAGACTGCACTGGCTCCTGTGTTGTCATGTAATCTAATGTGGATTTTATAGTTTTTGTTTTGTTTAATACAAACTTTCTCCAACTCTGCAGAACCAGTGGCTGCAGCAAAATAATCCTCCAAATAGAATCCCAGTTTATCTGTTTAAATCTGGCTCCATGATCTTTGTCCCTGCAGCTGGAGTTGTAAACACTAAAGGGGATGTAAAGGCAAAAATAAAATCCAATACGAATCTCTACACAGTCGCCGACTGCTCTACAGGGAAACAAACAAAGCTGCTTGAGTTCTGCATGGCTGGGAAGTAAGGCGGGGCTCCCCCTGCTTGAGCAGTTAGGGACCGTCTGACAATTCCTATCCACAGCAGTAAATGAAGGGGGAATTTCACTGCATACAGTCAGGTTTCTTATAATATCATTAATCGTTAATATCAGGTTCTGTGATTAGAGTATACATGACAATTGAAATTGTAGGAATAATTAATATTATTATGCATGGAAACAGACAAAATGCTACAATGGCATGACAGTATTATAGACCACTGACTCTGCACAGTACAATTACAATATAATCATATATACGCAATACAGTACAATGGTATTACAGCGTTCTTCAGTGCTATTAGTGACCACTATGAGTCTGGGATAGTGTAATACTGCAAATATGCAGTAGCTGCAGCCCTCCGGCTGTTGTTGATCTGCAAATCTCCGCATCCTAAGTAATACTGGGAGTTGCAATTCAGCAATAGCGGAAGGGCCATAGCTTGGACATTCCCCTGCCTTCTCTGTGCCTACAGGTAACTGTTGTGGCTCCACTCACAGTGACTGGGCTCCCTCTCCGCTCTAAAGATCCACCACCTGAATGCGAAACGCATGGGGCAGAGATGTGCAGGTCCCTGGAGATTAAAGGGAGGATGTCATGTGAGTAACAGCTGTGTAATGTGGGTCAGCTGGGAGCATCTCTACTGTGGGAGACAATAAGGAGGCGTCCCTAGGGAGGGGGAACATCACTTCTATTTATAAGAGATTGACAGCTTTCTAAATCAGGGAGAGGACCTGCCCAATACTGAGGGTACAGTTAAGACCCAATCAGACAAGCAGGATGGGTGGCAAGGGGAGTCGGGCACACACAGCTCAGGAATAAAACTGAAATCACCTCTCTGAGTGGTATCAGCACAGAGGATCTAATAAGCAGTCACGTGGTGTCTAATATAGAGAGGCATATCCAGCATTCCTTCCCTGCTGTCAGCTAGCTCTGCTCTGTTTAAAGAGACAGTGTTTGGATTTCAGAGATTGTCACCACAGGAGGGGCCCAGTGGTCTGTCTGTCCTTGCTAATGACAAATCAACTAATACACAGTATTTCATCGTCTGTGAATCTGGCTTGAAATAAAGAGACAGCTCACTTTCACATTTTTTATGGGGCAGATTTATCAAAGGTTGAGGTGAATTTACTATTACTTCGGAATAGTCCAAATTCGATTTGAAAAAAATTAAAAAATTTGAATATCAAATGTACTGTCTCTTTAAAAATCAGACTTCGACCATTCGCCATCTAAAACCTGCCAAACTGCTGTTTTAGCCTATGGGGGACCTCCTAGAACCTATTTGGAGTCAATTGGTGGACTTTGAAAAATCTAAGTTTTTTTGGGGGGGAAAACTTTGAATCGAATTCAATCGAATGCGCTATTCCTTCGATTCGTACGATTCAAATTCGGCCGAAAACGGACCTATTCGACCGAAAATGGACCTATTCGACCAAAAAAAAAAACTTTGACTTAATTTCGGCTGGTCTTTTTGAATTCGAATTTTGAAGTTTTTTTCAATTCGAAATTCGACCCTTGATTAATATGCCACTATGTCTTCAAAAAGTACACCGCATGTGATAACTTTTTCTCCATTTAGTTTTAATTTTAACCATTCTAATAAAATGTAAGTTAAAAAATGAATTTGTTTAGTCTTCCAGTAGCAGAGTGCTGTGTCTCCTCCACTACACTTATCCTGGGGCCCAGTAAAGCTCTAATTAATGAACAATCCCATTATATCTTGGTACATTGGGTCAATTTACCCAAGTCTTTTGGGGCCCTCAATTGAATTTGCTATGGGACCCAGTAACATCTAGTTACACCACTTCATAGAACTGGTGGGGATGTGTGGCCCCATGCCATTTAAAGCATATATGTATATATAAACAAACAATGGAACACCCATTTTTATGTTCTTCAGGGGACCAGAAAAAATTATGGTGTAAAATCAGGAAAATTTAATTATACATTATATATATTGGTGGGGCCACAAGAAAACTGAAGCTTCACTGTAGTTCATTAGGAGCGTTCCGTTTATCTGGAAATGAAATCTGGATGTTTTTTTTTTTATTTAAGGAACTGATTAAATGTTGCAGACAGATATTTCCTACAAAAAGTAACTTTTTAAATAAATAACAAGACCGGTGGAAAATGTCCGGCAAAGTTTGCCTTTAAAAAAATAAGGATATTGGAGAGGGGAGGCATATCTTAAAGGAGAACTAAAGCCTAACTAAAGAAGTAGGTAGAAATGTTGTACATGATGTTTTGTGCTTCTGTACCAGCCCAAGGCAACCACAGCCCTTTAGCAGTAAAGATCTGTGTCTCCAAAGATGCCCCAGTAGCTCCCCATCTTCTTTTCTGCTGATTCACTGCACATGCTCTGTGCTGCTGTCACTTACTGAGCTTAGGGAGCCACTCACAATATACAATACTGATAGAATATAACTTTTAGCGTGTTTTAGACTGGCTAATTCAAAACAACTTTTTAATTGGCCTTCATTTTTTTCTTTTTTATTGTTTTTGAAATACTTGCCTTTCTTCGAAATACACCTTTGCTTTCTGCTGACTTCACCAACTATATTGAACCTTTAACTGTCACAATTATTTATCACACTCACAATACAATGTGTAATACATTCAGATTCACATTACATGGCAGCGTAAAAATCAGTGCAATCTGCAGCATAACCTTCTATGACAAAAAAACCTTTCCTGCTTGATAATTTTTCATGATCCCTAAGCATAGCTTCTTAACAGCAGCCTGGAGCCCACTGAGCATGTGCAGTGCCACTGACACACAAAAGATGCCAAACAAGATCTAAGATGGGGAGCTAATGAAGGCCTGGACCTGTGGGCTGGTGCAGTAAGTTTAGAACATAAAATACAAAAAAAGCATTTCTAGCCTACGGCACTGCAATGGGGTGAATGCCTGAGCCCCAGGAGGCCTGTGCTACTTGGTGGGAAACAGCAGTGCATTGGGATCAGATTGCACCACCGTCTATGACACGTGCAGTAAATACGGCCATGGGCACAAACTTTATAACCACTGACAAAAGAAAATGGGGAAGGCGAGTATTTTAGTACATTTAGTACATGGTACAGACAGCCTGTCAGCAGAATCGTGAAAGAGGAAACATCTGTAGTGAGAACAGAAAGCAAAGAAATGATCAAACAAAACAAAAAAACTCATCGTCGTCACCCAAAACAGCAGAAATGATATTAAAATAGTCTCCCAAGCTGCAGGGGGACAGCAAGCGCCTCCAACAGAAATCAATGTCAGCCTTCAAAACGAGGCCTCTACTCTATCAAACATAAGGTTATGTCTATATCCCTGCTGGCAACATACAGGAGGGCATGCAATGAATGACAGAATCATAAAAGGGTTGTTTACCTTTAAATTAACGGCTAGTATGATGTAGAGAGGGATATCCTGAGACAATTTGCAATTGGTTTTCATTTTTTATTATTTGTGGTTTTAAAGTTATTTAGCTTTTCATTCAGCAGCTCTCCAGTTTGAGCAATTTGGTTGCTAGGGTGCAAATTCCCCTAGCAACCACGCACAGATTTGAATAGGAGAGGCCTGAATAGAAAGATGAGGAATAAAAAGTAGCAATAACAATACATTTGTAGCCTTACAGAGCATTTGTTTTTTAGATGGGGTCAGTGACCCCACCTTTGAAAGCTGGAAAGAGTCAGACGAAGAAGGCACATAATTGAAAAACTATAAAAAAAGAAAAAATGAAGGCCAATGGACAAGTTACTTTGAATTATCCAGTCTAAAACATGCTAATAGTCAATTTATAGGTGACCCACCTCTTTAGGGGAACCTGTTGGTTTTTTTTGGTGCACTGATTCCACCACAGACTTGAATTCTCACATGTCGCTTCCTGTTAACGCAGCAGTTTCCTGTGTGGTCCTCTATCTTCGGCTCAACATCAGAAGAATTATAATGTTTTGTTTAAAGGGGGACTTTTGTGAAAATGTAATATAACCTTCATCATACTGAAATAAGAAACTTTCTAAATAGAACCAATTAAATATTCTGCATCATTTCTGAAACAATCAAGTTTATCTTCACTATCCCTCTCATTCTCTCTTCATGCAGCAGTTGGGTGTCAGATATTCACTGACAGTTAGATCCAATATATCTTATAGGGGGGCTCCTTTCCTAGCAGATGTATTAGCTCACTCAAATAACTGATTCCAGTACAAACAAAATGTAACAAAATAACTGCCTTTTGCACAAATCCTGCATGTAGAGAGACATGATGTCTGATGAGTTTAATAAAGTGACCTCTAATACATCTTCTAGGCAAAAGGAGCCCCCTATAAGATATATTGGATCTAACTGTCAGTGAATATCTGACACCCAACTGCTGCACGAAGAGAGAATGAAGAGAAACAGATGCTGAGAGAGGAATAGTGAAGATAAACTTGATTATTTCAGAAATGGTACAGAATATTTAATTGATTGTATTTAGAAAGTTTCTAATTTCAATATGCTGAAGTTTATATTAAATTTTGATTTTCGCAATAGTTCCCCTTTAAGGTTATATTCCGCTTCAGACTATAAAATGTCTTGACATTTATTTTGGAGGTGGCCCAGGGTGCAGAGATATAACCATTACCAAAGGCCAACTTATCTTTACAGCACTGCTGCCTGGAGAGACCTGAGAATGGTTTAGGTTGGATATTGGTTTGGCAAAGACAGAGCATTGATTGGAATATCCCATTATTGGCACAGAGCCTCTCAGTGTTTATGTGCAATTTAATGTGCCCCCTCCTGTAGCAGCAAAGGATTCTGCTTCCATCAGCCTCGGAGAATGTGTCATATATCTAACAAAGCGGTCGGGAGAGCTGGAGAAAGCTGTGCACGCTGGATCTCGGACTAAAATAACACATAGCTCATTGGGTTACGTGTACAGATACAGTAATGGATACAGTAAGATATCTGATGATACAGCAGTGAATACGTTCATGCTGTGCCTTTAAGGGGTGGCTCACCTTTAAATGGGTTGTTTACCTTTTAATTTAAATATTCAAAAACAATTTGCAATTGGTTTTCATTTTTTATTATTTGTTGTTTTTGAGTTATTTAGCTTTTTATTCAGCAGCTCTCCAGTTTGCAGTGTCAGTCATCTGGTTGCTAGGGTCCAAATTCCCCTAGCAACCATGCAATGATTTAAATAAGAGACTGGAATCTGAATAGGAGAGGCCTGAATAGAAAGATGAGTGATAAAAAAGCAGCAATATCAATACATTTGTAGCCTTACAGAGGATTTGTATTAGATTAGTTAGTACGTCCCTCCCCCTAGGGAGCAGAATGGTATTCCAGTTGCAAAGTGAAATTGCTGCATTATAGATGGGGTTCTCAATGTATTATCCCAGCCACTTGTTGAGGGAAACTGGGGGAGTGACATCATAATAGAGGAGTGATGACATCACAAGGCAGAGGGTGGGCAGGTCCAATGGGGACAGCTGTGGTAGAAGCAGGGATTTAGGAGGATCCAGGACATAAATGGGCAGGGAGTTGGAGGAAGGTCAGAGAATTATAGTAAATTATAAGTAAAACGTTTAGTAGCAGCCAGCTGAGCTGGTAATTTACTGCTGAAATACAGGCTGGATGGCATCACTACTGTGGTGTTTATACAAATGGCCTGTAGATGTCACTGTGCTCAAGACTTATACTGTGCATACTTTCTATACAGCTTGTGGTGTTAGAGTTGCTTACTGTTGTGTAATGGCTGCATGAGCCTGCTAATAAAGCACTGTTATACTCTACTCATCCTCGGCTACCAAAACATAACAACTACCTATAGAGCCCCCAGTTACAACCAAAATGAGCACATGACCCGCCCAATCTCTACACACTCCTGCAGCAAGTTCTGTTGGGGTCCATAGTTTGGTCCATAGAACTGTTCAGGCCCTCTACTGCCCCAATCAGAGCCGGGCCAACCTGGCCAGGCGCCCTAGACAACCTGGCGGGCCACGGCGCCGGCTCTGTGCGCGTTTGACTGCGCATGTGCGAAATTTCGCTCCAGCGCGCATGCACAAAATGTGTGCGCGCATGCGCACAAGAGCATTTATGCGCAAGACACCAGCGGCAGTTGGCGAGAGACAGGACCAGACACGGGGTAGGCGACAGAACAGGTACGTGCCTGGCGCCCCCTCAGCTTTGCGCCCTAGGCACGTGCCTACTCTGCCTACCCCTAGTCCGGCCCTGGCTCCAATGCTGCACATAAGATTTCCACCTGGTGCCTGGGCATAATAATATGAGGGGCAGACCCCATGGCTGTTGGGGATCTGGGGCAGAGCGGGTCCTGCAGTCTCCCTACTGTACTAGACAGTTTAGGACTGGGACACCAGGGGCCCACCCAAAAACCTTAGACTAGGGGCCCACCAAAGAACCTTAGACCAGGGGCCCACTCTCAGTACTATTATTCCTCCTCTCCTCACTCAACCTCTATTCTCCTAGTCTCTTTTCTTTACATACTATAATACTATAATCTATTATTCCACCTATTTTGCCTCTTTGTACTCATAGAAATAGGGAATAGCCATGAAATAAGACAAATGTTTAGCAGCATTAGGGCCACTGACACCTGGGCCCACCGGGAGTTTTCCTGGTATCCCTGTGGGCCAGTCCAACACTGGTACCAGATATAAATATATACAAGGGGATGAAGTATTACAGGAGTGGTTGTATGGGAGCCCAGATACAATATTTAGCTGGAGGTTAGGTTACCCTACTGACTACTACTCCCAGCATCCACCTGTTGTTTAACTACAGCTCCCAGCAGCCCCTGCTCACTTCCTGCTCATGCTTAATAGGGTTCATTTAGTAAAGGGTGCCGCAGTTAGCTAGGGGGAAATTCCACTGCCCTCTATATACTTTATATAGGATTTTTTTTTGGTGGTGAAAGGGGTTTAGTCTGAATACTTTATATAGGGGAAATCCCCCCAAGCTCCTTGTCAGCTGAGTAGGGACGAAGGTCACATTTTAGGAGACTTCCCTATAGACAATCCTGGCATGCCTGGGATTTTATTCTACATGTCTCCTTCCCATTGTGCTTAATGGGACTCTGTAGCAAACACAGCTGTTCCTTCTGAACCTCTCATTCTCCAAGCAGGAACCTCAGGCATCAGTTTAGGATTTCTGCTAAACTTTCAGGCCGGATAACATAGGAATGTAAGGGCAGCAACCAGCTCCATGTACCCTGGGGACATAGATGTGAACATATAGTGCCTGCTCCCAAATGTCCAACACTGGGATTCCAGGAATTCCAGGGTTAAATATAATCAGGGTGTGGATAAGTAACTATTCTATGGCAGGGAGTTGCAGCCCACAGCATTTCAGCTGTAGAGGAATCACAATATTCATCTGTCTCTAGGCCACCTGCACATCATGGGGACGGGGACTTGGCCTTAAAGTCAACTGATCTGCTGGAGTCTGGTTCCGTGGGACGGTATATCCCCATTTTCAACATGGGCTCAATGAAAAGGGCTAAAATAAAAAATCACCGGCGCTAGTCACACGCGGCGATTCGTTTTCTGAAGTCGCCCAAAGTTGCCTCACAAAGAAACTTCGGGCGACTTCGGAAAATGAATCGCCTCGTGTGATCAGAGGCGCCGATTTTTTCATTTTAGCCAGGCACAGAGTGTGGTAAGGCATTCATGGAGATTGGTCGCCGCAAAGTGGAGGCGATTAGTCGCCGGGCGACTAAATTTCCCGGAATCGCAAAGTGTGCCCTTACCCTAAAGCAGGGCAACCTGGCCTATTTACATTGCAGCACTGCTCCCATGAGAAGCCTTTAACTGATTAAACTATGAGACGGGGAAAGATAAAACAAATTCTGTCTGCAGCAGAGAACAAACCACTGTTAAAGTTTGTGTATGAAATAAAACAGGAGGAAGGGGTTGTGTCTTTATAACTTGTCCTTTAAACACTTTGGTGAGAACTTGTAAAATTTGCCATTCCTGAGACTCTGCTCTTTGTCACATATTTCCCTCTCTGGGAGAATCTGTGTTTCCGGTGCATCAGTCTGTACTGCTGTTTAGACTTTAGAGATATTACTGCAACTGTGTGACATGCACGCTATAGGCCATCACTTACAGAGGAACTCTTATATAGCAGGTATAGTAGGGAGAGATGGTGCCTATAGTAACAGTGGATAATAGTCTCTGGGAAGGGAGTGTGACTGTGGGATAGCAGGTATAGTAGGGAGAGATGGTGCCTATAGTAACAGTGGGTAATAGTCTCTGGGAAGGGAGTGTGACTGTGGGATAGCAGGTATAGTAGGGAGAGATGGTGTCTATAGTAACAGTGGATAATAGTCTCTGGGAAGGGAGTGTGACTGTGGGATAGCAGGTATAGTAGGGAGAGATGGTGTCTATAGTAACAGTGGATAATAGTCTCTGGGAAGGGAGTGTGACTGTGGGATAGCAGGTATAGTAGGGAGAGATGGTGCCTATAGTAACAGTGGATAATAGTCTCTGGGAAGGGAGTGTGACTGTGGGATAGCAGGTATAGTAGGGAGAGATTGTGCCTATAGTAACAGTGGATAATAGTCTCTGTCAAGGGGTGTGACTGTGGGATAGCAGGTATAGTAGGGAGAGATGGTGTCTATAGTAACAGTGGATAATAGTCTCTGGGAAGGGAATGTGACTGTGGGATAGCAGGTATAGAAGGGAGAGATGGTGCCTGTAGTAACAGTGGATAATAGTCTCTGGGAAGGGAGTGTGACTGTGGGATAGCAGGTATAGTAGGGAGAGATGGTGTCTATAGTAACAGTGGATAATAGTCTCTGGGAAGGGAGTGTGACTGTGGGATAGCAGGTATAGTAGGGAGAGATGGTGCCTATAGTAACAGTGGATAATAGTCTCTGGGAAGGGAGTGTGACTGTGGGATAGCAGGTATAGTAGGGAGAGATGGTGCCTATAGTAACAGTGGATAATAGTCTCTGGGAAGGGAGTGTGACTGTGGGATAGCAGGTATAGTAGGGAGAGATTGTGCCTATAGTAACAGTGGATAATAGTCTCTGTCAAGGGGTGTGACTGTGGGATAGCAGGTATAGTAGGGAGAGATGGTGTCTATAGTAACAGTGGATAATAGTCTCTGGGAAGGGAATGTGACTGTGGGATAGCAGGTATAGAAGGGAGAGATGGTGCCTGTAGTAACAGTGGATAATAGTCTCTGGGAAGGGAGTGTGACTGTGGGATAGCAGGTATAGTAGGGAGAGATGGTGTCTATAGTAACAGTGGATAATAGTCTCTGGGAAGGGAGTGTGACTGTGGGATAGCAGGTATAGTAGGGAGAGATGGTGCCTATAGTAACAGTGGATAATAGTCTCTGGGAAGGGAGTGTGACTGTGGGATAGCAGGTATAGTAGGGAGAGATTGTGCCTATAGTAACAGTGGATAATAGTCTCTGTCAAGGGGTGTGACTGTGGGATAGCAGGTATAGTAGGGAGAGATGGTGTCTATAGTAACAGTGGATAATAGTCTCTGGGAAGGGAATGTGACTGTGGGATAGCAGGTATAGTAGGGAGAGATGGTGCCTATAGTAACAGTGGATAATAGTCTCTGGGAAGGGAGTGTGACTGTGGGATAGCAGGTATAGTAGGGAGAGATTGTGCCTATAGTAACAGTGGATAATAGTCTCTGTCAAGGGGTGTGACTGTGGGATAGCAGGTATAGTAGGGAGAGATGGTGTCTATAGTAACAGTGGATAATAGTCTCTGGGAAGGGAATGTGACTGTGGGATAGCAGGTATAGTAGGGAGAGATGGTGCCTGTAGTAACAGTGGATAATAGTCTCTGGGAAGGGAGTGTAACTGTGGGATAGTAGGGAGAGATGGTGCCTATAGTAACAGTGGATAATAGTCTCTGGGAAGGGAATGTGACTGTGGGATAGCAGGTATAGTAGGGAGAGATGGTGCCTGTAGTAACAGTGGATAATAGTCTCTGGGAAGGGAGTGTAACTGTGGGATAGCAGGTATAGTAGGGAGAGATGGTGTCTATAGTAACAGTAGGATAATGGTCTCTGGGAAGGGAGTGTGACTGTGGGATAGCAGGTATAGTAGGGAGAGATGGTGCCTATAGTAACAGTGGATAATAGTCTCTGGGAAGGGAATGTGACTGTGGGATAGCAGGTATAGTAGGGAGAGATGGTGCCTGTAGTAACAGTGGATAATAGTCTCTGGGAAGGGAGTGTAACTGTGGGATAGCAGGTATAGTAGGGAGAGATGGTGCCTATAGTAACAGTGGATAATAGTCTCTGGGAAGGGAGTGTGACTGTGGGATAGCAGGTATAGTAGGGAGAGATGTGTCTATAGTAACAGTGGATAATAGTCTCTGGGAAGGGAGTGTGACTGTGGGATAGCAGGTATAGTAGGGAGAGATGGTGCCTATAGTAACAGTGGATAATAGTCTCTGGGAAGGGAGTGTGACTGTGGGATAGCAGGTATAGTAGGGAGAGATGGTACCTATAGTAACAGTGGATAATAGTCTCTGGGAAGGGAGTGTGACTGTGGGATAGCAGGTATAGTAGGGAGAGATGGTGCCTATAGTAACAGTGGATAATAGTCTCTGGGAAGGGAGTGTGACTGTGGGATAGCAGGTATAGTAGGGAGAGATGGTGCCTATAGTAACAGTGGATAATAGTCTCTGGGAAGGGAGTGTGACTGTGGGATAGCAGGTATAGTAGGGAGAGATGGTGTCCTATAGTACAGTGGGATAATAGTCTCTGGGAAGGGAGTGTGACTGTGGGATAGCAGGTATAGTAGGGAGAGATGGTGTCTATAGTAACAGTGGGATAATAGTCTCTGGGAAGGGAGTGTGACTGTGGGATAGCAGGTATAGTAGGGAGAGATGGTGCCTATAGTAACAGTGGATAATAGTCTCTGGAAGGGAGTGTGACTGTGGGATAGCAGGTATAGTAGGGAGAGATGGTGCCTATAGTAACAGTGGATAATAGTCTCTGGGAAGGGAGTGTGACTGTGGGATAGCAGGTATAGTAGTGGAGAGATGGTGCCTATAGTAACAGTGGATAATAGTCTCTGGGAAGGGAGTGTGACTGTGGGATAGCAGGTATAGTAGGGAGAGATGTGTCTAAGTAACAGTGGATAATAGTCTCTGGGAAGGAGTGTGACTGTGGGATAGCAGGTATAGTAGGGAGAGATGGTGTCTATAGTAACAGTGGATAATAGTCTCTGGGAAGGGAGTGTGACTGTGGGATAGCAGGTATAGTAGGGAGAGATGGTGCCTATAGTAACAGTGGATAATAGTCTCTGGAAGGGAGTGTGACTGTGGGATAGCAGGTATAGTAGGGAGAGATGGTGCCTATAGTAACAGTGGATAATAGTCTCTGGGAAGGAGTGTGACTGTGGGATAGCAGGTATAGTAGGGAGAGATGGTGCTATAGTAACAGTGGATAATAGTCTATTGGAAGGGACCATGTGACTGTGGGATAGGCAGGTATAGTAGGGAGAGATGTGTCTATAGTAACAGTGGATAATAGTCTCTGGGAAGGGAGTGTGACTGTGGGATAGCAGGTATAGTAGGGAGAGATGGTGTCTATAGTAACAGTGGATAATAGTCTCTGGGAAGGGAGTGTGACTGTGGGATAGCAGGTTATAGAGGGAGAGATGGTGCCTATAGTAACAGTGGATAATAGTCTCTGGAAGGGAGTGTGACTGTGGGATAGCAGGTATAGTAGGGAGAGATAGTGCCTATAGTAACAGTGGATAATAGTCTCTGGGAAGGGAGTGTGACTGTGGGATAGCAGGTATAGTAGGGAGAGATGGTGCCTATAGTAACAGTGGATAATAGTCTCTGGGAAGGGAGTGTGACTGTGGGATAGCAGGTATAGTAGGGAGAGATGGTGTCTATAGTAAGAGTGGATAATAGTCTCTGGGAAGGGAGTGTGACTGTGGATAGCAGGTATAGTAGGGAGAGATGGTGTCTATAGTAACAGTGGATAATAGTCTCTGGGAAGGGAGTGTGACTGTGGGATAGCAGGTATAGTAGGGAGAGATGGTGCCTATAGTAACAGTGGATAGATCAGTCTCTTGGAAGGGAGTGTGACTGTGGGATAGCAGGTATAGTAGGGAGAGATGGTGTCCTATGATAACAGTGGATAATAGTAGTCTCTGGCGAAGGGAGTGTGGACTGTGGGATAGCAGGTATAGCTAGGGGAGAGATGGTGTCTATTGTAAACAGTGGGATAATAGTCTCTGGGAAGGGAGTGTGACTGTGGGATAGCAGGTATAGTAGGGAGAGATGGTGTCTATAGTAACAGTGGATAATAGTCTCTGGGAAGGGAGTGTGACTGTGGGATAGCAGGTATAGTAGGTAGGGTTGCCTCCTTTTCTGGAAAAATATACTGGGCTTCCTATAGATTTATTTTTTTCCCTTATTAATATTATTGGGATCAACTATCATTTTTACCAGCCAGGCCGGTAAAATAGCAGCTAGGTGGCAACCCTAATAGTAGGGAGAGATGGTGCCGACAGTAACAATGAATAGGTTAAATCTTACCCATCTTTTCACTAAACAGTGGCCATGTTGTGATGAAATATGTATTAACTAGTAACCAGCACTGTGGGTGAGGTTAGCTTTACATTCTTTAATGATATTTAAAGCTAAAGCCCAGGAAACAGCCTCTTTCATTCAGTTTGTATAAAGCTTCCGTATCAGTTCCCAGGCATCTTAACTGCACCACATTCACCCAAATATCATATCGGTTACTTCAGTGCAGCCCACCGTTTCCCTGAGAAGAAGTGTAAGCACAGTGCACCAAGCGGGGGTGCAGGGTGTCCCGGGTGCAGGAGATAGGACACATTTGAAGGTAATTGGAACTGACAGTTAAGGTGGCCATACACTGAGAGATCCGCTCGTTTGGCAATGTCGCCAAACGAGCGGATCTCCCTCCGATATGCCCACCTTGAGGTGGGCAATATCGGGCTGATCCGATCGTGGGCCCTAGGGCACAATGATCGGATCCTAACGATGCCTAACGGGCGGTCGGATCGCGGGACCGCATCAAAGAATAGATGCGGCCGCGATCCGACGGGATTTTTTGTCCCATCCGATCGAGATCTGGTCGACTTTCGGCCAGATCTCGATCGGTGAAGCCCGTCAGGGGGCCCCATACACAGGCCAATAAGCTGCCGACACGGTCTGTCGGCAGCTTTTATCGGCCCGTGTATGGCCACCTTTAGGTTGCATTAGTTGTAGCCAGAGAGTGACTGTAGGTAGTAAGAGTGTGGGCACAGGCAGGACCACCATCAGAAATCGCAGGGCCCCTTACGAAAAAATTTCCTGGGCTGCGCCCACCGCAAGCCCCACCTATAGGTTCGCCCTCCCCACCCCACAGGTCTGCCCCCCACCACACAGTAAAAAAACAAAAAAATATTGGTGGCTAGGGTTCCCACATGTTAATAAAAAATAAAAAGATATTGGTGGTCAGGGCCCCTCATAAAAAAACATTTGTGGCCAGGGCCCCCCCCATTAAAAAAATATTGGTGGCTAGGACCCCACATGAGAAAAAAATTGGTATCCAAAATTGATGGCCAGGACACACACATTATAAGAAAATGGGTGGCCAGGGCCCCTTAAACGTCCATGCCTTCCCGAAGTCAGCAGCTCTCAGAAAGATGGGGAGCCGTCTAATCAAGTAAGTGTGGCGTGGCCGGACCCCCTTACACTCGGGGCCCCCTACAACGCTCCCCCCTGTCCCCCCCTGATGGCTGCCCTGGGCACAGGGCAAAATGACAACAAAAGAATAAAATGT
Organism: Xenopus laevis; assembly: GCF_017654675.1. Taxonomy (NCBI): domain Eukaryota; kingdom Metazoa; phylum Chordata; class Amphibia; order Anura; family Pipidae; genus Xenopus; species Xenopus laevis. The sequence goes on from NC_054373.1 coordinate 6,339,071, forward strand.
TCAGACAATTATTTATGACACAAATGGTGACTGTTGAACTATAACTCTCAGCCAAGAAGGATGATGGGAGTTGTAGTTACAGATTTGCTATGACTTGCTATATATAAAGCCCATGCCCACCTATTCCATGGGGTCAAGCAGTCAATGTATGCCAGCCCTCCGCCATACCCCACGCGTTTCACCCAAACCACCTACCAGCGTGACAGTAAGTGACTGCTGATTTAACTCTTACCTCCATTTCCTTCCTGGCTTCAGGGGCCACTGAGAATCCTCAACCCTCTCGATTCTTTGGTGCAACTTCAGTTCAGTTTACTCCCTCGGCCGGTGCTGGGGCTTGAGTTGCTCTTGAGAATTTAGCAAGTATGTCCTATAGCTTCCAGATAGCAGAGCGACCCTCCCCACCAGCAAAGCCCTACAGAGACTCCGAGAGAGAGAGAGAGAGAGAGAGAGAGAGAGAGAGAGAGAGAGAGAGAGAGAGGACAGAGGGGAGGGAGGCAACGAGTGGTTAAATATAGACACCAATCTAAACAGATTTGCACTTCGCAGGGTGCAGAGAGGGGCAAGAGCAATAGGGACGTCTCGTTACTCAGCTTCCCACACATGGGACAAGATCTGTCTATTTCCTCTCTGTTTCCTTTAGTCTCTCCGCCCCTACGTGTGGGTCTGGTGGTTTTTCTTTTTAGCTAAACTGGGCTTGTCCAACCTACAGCTGCTCCTGGGGTACAATTGTCAGACTCTCCCTGTTCAAAAGCTTTCATGTCGCTCCATTATTTTTACCCACATATTGTTAGATTTCCTATATTTATATACTTTCAAGGGGTGGTCCACCTTTAAGTTAACGTTGATTATGTTACAGAATGGCTCATTCTAAGCAACTTTTCAATTGGCCTTCATTTTTTCTTCTTTATACTTTTCAAATTATTTGTCATTTTCTTCTGACTCTTTCCAGCTTTCGAACGGGGGTCACTGACCTCATCAAAAAACAAATGCTCTGTAAGGCTAGGGCCACACGGGAAGATTCAGGGAGATTGGTCCCCTGGCGACTAATCGCCGCGTCTTTGAGGCGACTAATCTCCCTGAATGACTTGCTGGTATATCACACCCGCTAGCCCTAAAGTCGCCTGCGCCTATTCACGCACGGCGATACATTTTTCAAAGTTGCGAGGCAATTTCGAACGACTTTGAAAAACGTATAACCGCGTGTGAATAGGCGCAGGCGACTTTAGTGCTAGCGGGTGCAAGATACCAGCAAGTCATTCAGGGAGATTAGTTGCGGCGATTAGTCGCCAGGCGACTAATCTCCCTGAAATCTTCCCGTGTGGCCTAGCCCTAAGGCTACACATTTATTGTTATTGCTATTTTTTTTTCCTCATCTTTCTATTCAGGCCTCTCCTATTCATATTTCAGTCTCTTATTCAAATCGGTGCATGGTTGCTAGGTTCATGTAGACCTTAGCAACCAGAAATTTGCAAACTGCAGAGCTGCTGAATAAAAAGCTAAATAACTCAAAAACCACGAATAATAAAAAAATAAAAAACAATTACAAATTGTCTCAGAATATCCCTCTCTACATCATACTAACAGTTAACTCAAAGGTGAGCAACCCCTTTAAGGGCAGAAACACACATGGAGAATCGGGGAGATTTAGTGGCCCGGTGACAAATCACCTGTTCTTCAGGCGACTAATCTCCCGGAACTGCCTTCCCGCCGGCTAGAACGTAAATCGCCGGCGGAATGGCTTTTGGATCGCTTTGTTTTCTGAAGTCGCCCACAATTTCCTTGTGAGGCTACTTCGGGCGACTTCGGAAAATGAAGCGCTTTGAGGCAGTACGGGGAGATCAGTCGCCCGAAGAAGAGGCGATTTGTCGCCGGGCGACTAATCTCCTCGTTCTCCTCGTGTGTCTCTGCCCTAAAGGTTTAGTGGTTTGCTTGTTTTGCCTTTGCTAAGCTTCCTTATCTCATTCAGTCTAACAGGTAAATCAGCCCCAGACATCTCTAGGCAGCAGTGCTGTAAATGTTTCCTTGTTGTTCAAGCTCTGGCTCTAGATACAGATACAATGCAGATTAGGACCCTGCTCACTCAGACCTTGAGCTGAATATATTCTAGCCCCCCTATAGGTATAGGAGGAGGAAGGACACTGGTTGAAAACAAAATAGTGGGTTGGGGTTGTATGGGGAGCAGTAAATTAAAGGGCAACGAGCAATGGCACAACTAGATATTACTGGGCCCCACAGCAAATTCATTTCAGGCTCCCAAAATATCCAGAGATTGACCTCTGTATAAGAAATAAAATATATATATCATAATAAAATATATAAAATAATATAATATCTGTAAAAGAGTAAGGGCCCTTCTACCTCCTGTGCCCTCCTGCAGCCACAGGGTCTGCTTCCTCTGTAGTTACACCCTGGGCAAAGAGCTGTAGGCACCAAAAGAGATGTCTATCTAATGAAGACACATGCTTGTGTTAGAGGTGCAGATCTGTGTCTCCGAAGGTGGAGTTCCCCATCTTCTTTTCTTCTCATTCCCAGCACATGCTCTGGGCTGTGGTCACTAACCTAAGCTTAGAGACCCACTCATAATATATACACAATATAATACACAAAAGCCAGGAATATCCTGTAAATTATATCCTTATAAACGGTGAGTAGTGATGTCATCAGTTATAAACGGTGAGTAGTGATGTCATTTCTGTCACATGACTCACTAAAATTTGTGTATTATAATAAATAAAGTACCCCCAGTTGTAAAATATGAGGATATTAGAAGTTACCTCGGAGTTCCATGACCTGTATAAAAACACTCGGCCTTCGGCCTCGTACTTTTATATGGTCATGAAACTCCTCGGTAACTTATAATATCCTTATATTTTACAAGAGGGGGTACTTTATTCACTATATAATATATACAGTGCAAGTGATAAGTAATTAATCCAGATTCACATTACACGGCAGTTTAGATATCAGTGCAGTCTGCATCAGAATGAATGAATAATCAGCCCTGCCGCTTCAGCCTCTATGACAGATTTGACCTCACTTTAGGCTAATGGTTTGATAATTTCCTACGACCCCCTAAGCTTAGCTTCTCAGAAGCAGCCCAGAGCCCACTGAGCATGTGCAGTGCCACTGACTCACCAAAGATGCCAAACAAGATCTAAAATGGGGAGCTGCCGGGGACAACTTTGAAGACCTGGATTAGTGAAGATGTGGGATGGAACAAAAAGTTCAACATATAAAATACTACATTCTAGACATTATAGACATTTTTTTACTACATACTTACTACATACAATGCAGGTATGGCATCCATTATCTGGAAACCCGTTATCCAGAAAGCTCCGAATTACGGAAAGGACATCTCCCATAGACTCCATTATAATCAAATAATCCAAAATCTTTCAAATGATTTCCTTTTTCTGTGTAATAATAAAACAGTACCGTGTACTTGATCCCAACTAAGATATAATTAATCCTTATTGGAGGCAAAACCAGCCTATTGGGTTTATTTCATGTTTACATGATTTTTTAGTAGACTTAAGATATGAAGATCCAAATTACGGAAAGACCCCTTATCCGGAAACCCCCAGGGCCCAAACATTCTGGATAACAGATCCCACACCTGTACTACATTCTAGACATTTTCTTGCATAGGCTTTAGTCCAATAAATGTTAAAAAATATATATATTTTACAATGTAGCATTTTTACATATAATGTTTATATATAATAATATTTTTTGCATTCCTTTGAATGAATCACCTGTATCTTGTGTGCTACGTATTGTGCTCCCTGGATGTGTCCCCTTTATCAAACACAAATAACAGAAGTTTCAGCCTGGAAGGAAATGTGTGTGTGTTAAAATCTTCCGCCTACAGAGGTAAAACCATCAGCCCCATAGAGAAAGAATAAGAGCTGAACTGCAGGTGTCGCCTCCCCCCATCTGCAAATACAGTCAGCAACTTCAACAGACTGCTCATGAAATATCATTAATATTTGTAGGAAGTGGTTACAGGAAGAAGGAAATGTTTGAAAATTGACATTTGAATTTGAAACTAAGCTATCTGATCCCCATTGTAAGCAGCAGTCCTGTCCTGCTTTATGGCAGCTGAGATTCTAGCTATCTGTATAACAGAGCATTGTGTCCCAGTGGCTGCACAGATCCTATCTGATCCCCATTGTAAGCAGCAGTCCTGTCCTGCTTTATGGCAGCTGAGATTCTAGCTATCTGTATAACAGAGCATTCTGTCCCAGTGGGTGCACAGATCCTATCTGATCCCCATTGTAAGCAGCAGTCCTGTCCTGCTTTATGGCAGCTGAGATTCTAGCTATCTGTATAACAGAACATTCTGTCCCAGTGGCTGCACAGATCCTATCTGATCCCCATTGTAAGCAGCAGTCCTGTCCTGCTTTATGGCAGCTGAGATTCTAGCTATCTGTATAACAGAACATTCTGTCCCAGTGACTGCACAGATCCTATCTGATCCCCATTGTAAGCAGCAGTCCTGTCCTGCTTTATGGCAGCTGAGATTCTAGCTATCTGTATAACAGAACATTCTGTCCCAGTGGCTGCACAGATCCTATCTGATCCCCATTGTAAGCAGCAGTCCTGTCCTGCTTTATGGCAGCTGAGATTCTAGCTATCTGTATAACAGAACATTCTGTCCTAGTGACTGCACAGATCCTATCTGATCCCCATTGTAAGCAGCAGTCCTGTCCTGCTTTATGGCAGCTGAGATTCTAGCTATCTGTATAACAGAGCATTCTGTCCCAGTGGCTGCACAGATCTGACACGCATTGGAAGAAGCAGTCATGTAAAATAAACAATTGTGGAGGGATCCAGAGCCAATGACTTTATTTTAAAAATCTTGTATAATATTTCCTCTTTAACAAAAGGAACAAACAATACAGTAAAGGCAAGACCAGGGTGCCCATTCCCATGTGCCCTTTCAGCTTATTAGAGGGAGTTACAGTAGTGCTGTGGCTTTACTTGCTCAATCTTTCAGTTCCCATTTGCCCTGACACAAAAGCACAGTGACTTATTATTTGTGCCATTTCATTCTCCTGCCTGTTACACCAGCCTGACAGCTTTCTTTACCTCGCAGGCATCTCCTTTACATTCACATTCTCATGCTTCATGCAAATTCCATGTCATAAAAATAGGTTACAGGTTACCAAAACCCACTAGTATTGTTTTCCCCCTAAATGTGAAATTAAGCAACCCAGCGAGTTACTGTCTGATTATTAGAGAATATAATATGGCAATGGCATTTATAATGTAATGGCAGATAATAGACCCCATATCTGTAATGTGTGAATATGATAAACCATTAAATAGTCAGTTATTGGTGGGTGTTAGACTCAGTTTTGTTGTTTTTCCATCTTTCCCTACTTTCTCCTTATAGTTTTACTGTCTCCATCTTGGCCTACTGTCTCTATTGTGCCCTACTGTCTCCATCTTTTTCTTCTGTCTCCATCTTTTCTTCCTGGGTCCATCTTGTCCTGTGGTCAGTATCTTAGTCTACTGTCTCCATGTTGTTCTTCTGTCACCATCTTTTCCTATCGTGTCCATCTAGTCCTACTGTCTCCATCTTGCTCTTCTGTCTCCATCTTTCATACCGTATCTATCTTGCTCTCTGTGTCCATTTTTCCTACTGGGTCTATCTTGTCCTACTCTCTCCATCTTGTCCTAATGTCTCCATCTTTTCCTACTGTCTCCATCTTGTCCTACTGTGTCCATCTAGTCCTACTGTCTCCATCTTGTCCTACTGTCTCCATCTTGTCCTACTGTCTCCATCTTGTCCTACTTTGTTTATCTAGTCCTACTGTCTCCATCTTGTCCTACCGTGTCCATCTAGTCCTACTGTCTCCATCTTGTCCTACTATCTCCATCTTGTCCTACTGTGTCCACGTATTCCTACTGTCTCTATCTTGTCCTACTCTCTCCATCTAGTCCTACTTTGTCCATCTAGTCCTACTGCCTCCATCTTGTCCTACTGTGTCCATCTTGTCCTACTGTCTCCATCTTGCTCTTCTGTCTCCATCTTCTCCTACTGTCTCTATCTTGTCCTACTATCTCCATCTAGTCCTACTGTCTCCATCTTGTCCTATTGTCTCCATCTTGTTCTTCTGTCACTATTTTGTCCTACTGTCTCCATCTTGCTCTTCTGTCTCCATCTTTCATACCGTATCTATCTTGCTCTTCTGTGTCCATTTTTCCTACTGGGTCTATCTTGTCCTACTCTCTCCATCTTGTCCTAATGTCTCCATCTTTTCCTACTGTCACCATCTTTTCCTACTGTCTCCATCTTGTCCTACTGTGTCCATCTAGTCCTACTGTCTCCATCTTGTCCTACTGTCTCCATCTTGTCCTACTTTGTTTATCTAGTCCTACTGTCTCCATCTTGTCCTACCGTGTCCATCTAGTCCTACTGTCTCCATCGTGTCCTACTATCTTAAAACAAAAATCAATTATGGGGTAGCTGCTGTCTATACAGCGAGTACTGTGCACAGGTCCAGTTAAACCACAGTAAATATCAAAGACATGCACAGTTTCTCGCTTAAAAACATTTATTGGTGCATATATACCACAAAAAATGACATATCAATGTTCAAATCACACACACCACGAAGCAGTGTCTCCCCCCCAGTCTGCCTACCTATAAAGGGAACATGACTTATAAACAAAAAAGAGCAATATTGAATTTACAAAAAAATGATCAAATATGTATAAAAAAAGCTGACAAGGGAGGTAAAGTGGTTATCTTGGATAAAAATTATTACATTAACATGGTTGAAGAGATTTTAAAAGATGGTAGTACCTATGAATGTTTAAAGAATAATCCCCTGGAGAAACACAAAAAGGAAATGAAAGAAATGTTATTGTATGCTAAAGATTGCGAGGTGCTCGATGAGACAGAATACAATTTTATATGGCGTGAATATCCTGTCATGGCACATATATACGCATTACCAAAAGTGCACAAAGATGCACTCAAACCACCCGGGAGACCGATAGTCTCCGGAATCGGAAGTTTGAGTGAATGTCTGAGTGAATATGTTGACTATTTCCTGAAGGAAATAGTGGTTAAAATGCCAGCATATTTAAGAGATAGTCAAGATGCCATGAACAAAATTCATACTATTGCATGGAGAAAACAATATGTTTGGGTAACTCTTGACGTTCAATCTTTATACTCCAGGATACACCATGTAGATGGATTGAGAGCTACTAATAAATTTTTAAAACAATATTTACAATCAGATGTCCAAATCAATTTCTTGCTGGAAGCCATCGAATTTATTCTGTCTCATAACACCATGTCCTTTAATGGTCAGCTTTTTCGCCAAATAACAGGCACGGCGATGGGAACGAAATTTGCGCCCTCATACGCCGGCCTGTTTATGGCAATGTGGGAGGATGAGTACATCTTTGGGGCTGACAATCCATACGATGATGACATAGTAGGGTGGCATCGCTATATAGACGATGTCATCATGGTATGGAGTGGCCCGGAAGATGACTTAAAGGGCTTCCTAAATTATGTGAACGACAATCCATATGATATCAAATTTACTATGCAATATCATGCCAATCAGATCGATTTCCTTGATCTGACTTTCTATGTAGAAAATAATACAATAATGTCTAAATTATATAGAAAAAGATAGCAGGAAACACTATTTTGAGAAAAGATTCCTATCATCCTTTACATACAGTTAAATCTATTCCTTATGCTCAATTGGTGAGAATCTATCGGAACTGTACAGACAAGGAAATCTTTGCTCAACAGGCTAAGGAAGAATGCATTAGGTTAAAAAGTAGGGGATATAGTAAAAGAGACATATCAGAAGCAATGGAAAAATTAGAGAAATCGAAAATTTCAAAAAAGACTAAGGACAGTATGATAATAATGAATAAGCAAGAAAAAGGAGTAAGATGCATTTTAGAGTACGGACTACAATATAAAGCTGTTAAAAAAAGTATAGTTAAAAATTGGAATATTTTAAACACTGACCCCACTATAAAAGCATTAAATTTAACCCCAATGGTAATTAGTAGGAAAGCCAAGTCTATAGCAAATCAAGTAGCTCCCAATCGACTAAACAATAAAAAAGCAGAGAAAAAGACGTGGCTTGATTTGAAAGGTTTTTTTCCTTGTAAAAAATGTGTGGTCTGTAAAAACAATAAAAGTAAAAAAGTTATAGAATTCAGTGATAAAATAAAAGCCAGGAGTTAAAAATAGGTAAAATGATCACTTGTGGTACTAGATATGTAGTATATGCAGTGCAGTGTGAATGTGGTGCTTTATACATTGGTCGCACAATCAGACAGCTACGGGTCAGACTGGGAGAACATCTAAGAGGTATTGACAATAAAGATGTTGACAATCCCATTCTGAAACATTTTATAATGGCCCATGATGGCATACCCCAGAAAATAAGGATGTTTGGTATAGATAAAATACATGAAAATAGTGGGGCAATTTAACTACAAAATTACTAAGATTAGAATCTAACTGGATCTTTAAGTTAGGAACAATTATACCTGAGGGAATGAATAGCCATTTTGAACTAAAACCGTTTCTTACATCAGTATGGGATTAAAGTGAATGAATTTTTATATAAAAAATGTTTTTATTGTATTTTGATTAGTGATTTATTATTAATTAATTAATTTTTTGCACAATTGCACTTTATTCACTTAGTCACTGCAATTATATGGTCATGTCTCCGATATTAGTGAACTGTTAAGTGATTTGTATAAAGATAATGTTACAATGTGGATTGAAATGAAATATAAGTAGAATAACTGGGGCTAATGGGCACACAGTGGCAAATTGAATAGACTTTTGGATTGGTATGTAACACTTATGTCACCCTTGAACCTGTAGAAAATAATTCTGCTGGTAACTATTGTGCACGTATCCAACCCTAGAACCTGCATTAAGTAATCCAGCAGGTACTTAAGGGACATGACCAGCATTAGCCACACCTCCTCTGATGAAGCGCCCAATAGCGCGAAACGCGTCAGGAGGGTGTGGTTAACAACAGGTAGGCAGACTGGGGGGGAGACACTGCTTCGTGGTGTGTGTGATTTGAACATTGATATGTCATTTTTTGTGGTATATATGCACCAATAAATGTTTTTAAGCGAGAAACTGTGCATGTCTTTGATATTTACTGTGTCCTACTATCTCCATCTTGTCCTACTGTGTCCACGTATTCCTACTGTCTCTATCTTGTCCTACTCTCTCCATCTAGTCCTACTTTGTCCATCTAGTCCTACTGCCTCCATCTTGTCCTACTGTCTCCATCTTGCTCTTCTGTCTCCATCTTGTCCTACTGTCTCTATCTTGTCCTACTATCTCCATCTAGTCCTACTGTCTCCATCTTGTCCTACTCTCTCCATCTAGTCCTACTTTGTCCATCTAGTCCTACTGCCTCCATCTTGTCCTACTGTCTCCATCTTGCTCTTCTGTCTCCATCTTGTCCTACTGTCTCTATCTTGTCCTACTATCTCCATCTAGTCCTACTGTCTCCATCTTGTCCTATTGTCTCCATCTTGTCCTACTGACTCCATTTTGTCCTACTGTCGCCATATTGTTCAATTGTCTCCATCTTGTCTCCATCAAGCACTGCGTATCTTGACAGCGCTATATAAATAAATGATGATGATGATGATATTGTCTCCATCTTGTTCTTCTGTCTCAATATCATCCTACTGTCTCTACCTTTGCTAATGTATTTTGTTTAAATATTATAATCTTCTCTCTATCTCTATTTTGCACTACTGTTTCCATTTTTATTTCCTGTCTCCATTTTGCAAAACTATCTCAATCTTGTCCTGCTCCCTCCATCTGTCTAGTACATCTATTCCCCTCAACTGTGGGCCAAGGTCAAGTTTCCCTGTGTGGATTCCACTTGTAGGATCTCAGTACAATTCACATGCTGTTTTATATCTTCCTTGTGACATTTCCTTCCCCAGATGTTTGCTCTTGGACATAGAAATGTTATTTTTTGTTGGTTGGTAACCAGTAACTTCCTGTTTTTGTATTTCAGAACCCCCTTGCTTCATAACCTCGCCCTGGTACCTCCAGCTGTTAGGAAATAAAGCATTTATATGGTAGTGGGATGCTTTCCCTTCACAGGGAGGAAAGTTCAACTTAAAATACTTTTTTAGCTGATAAAGCTGTTATTATTCTAAATCAGTTTTATTTACTCACCCCAACAACCCAATTGTAAGCAGCTGTATAACAGAACCAGAGAACAGAAATGAGTATAGAGATCATTATGTCCATGGCTTTAGTGGTGCTATGTCTGTAATGTATATGTTCTCCTTTTCTCTTCTATTGCTCCGGAACCAGCTTAAAGGGGTTGTACCTTAAAATTTACTTTTAGTAAAAAGCAGAGAGTGATATTCGGAGACAATTTACAATTGGTTTTCATTTTTTATTATTTGTGGTTTTTTACTTTTTTAGCTTTTTATACAGCAGCTCTCCAGTTTGCAATTTCTGCAATCTGGTTGCTATAGTCCCAATTACCCTAGCAACTATATAGTTTTGCCAATTAAGATGTATTGCCCTTTAATGGGACTGTTCACCTTTAAATTAACTCTTAGTATGATGTAAAGACTGTTATTCCAAGACAATTTGTGATTGGTCTTAATTTTATATCATTTGTAATTTTTGATTTATTCATCTTTTTACTCAGCAGCTCTCCAGTTTGCAATTTCAGCAATCTTGTTGCTAGGGTGCAAATTACCCTAGCAACCATGCACTGATCTGAATAAGAGACTGGAATATGAATAGAAGAAGACTGAATAGAAAGGTGATTAATAAAAAGTAACAATAACAATTAATTTGTAGCCTTAGAGCATTTGTTTTTTAGATGGGGTCAGTGACCCCCAATTGAAAGCTGGAAAGAGGCAAAGGAGCAAGGCACATAACTCAAAAACTATAAAATATGAATAATGAAGACCAATTGCAAAGTTGCTAGGAATTGGACATTCTATTTCTTGAGGGAGAAGGTCTGTTTCCTATACAGTTATGTGGACAGTGTCGGACAGGCCCACCGGGATACCAGGAAAACTCCCAGTGGGCTCAGGTGTCAGTGGCCCCTCCTGCTGCTAAACATTTGGCCTATTTCATGGCCATTCCCTATTTCTATGAGAACAAAGAGGCCAAATAGATGAAAAAATAGATTATAGTGTGTAAAACTATAAATAGAAGTTAAGCTAGGAGAGGAAGAATAATAGTAGTGAGAGTGGGCCCCTGGTCTAAATTTTGTTGGTGGGCAAAAGGTTTTTGTGTGGGCCCCTGGTATCCCAGTCCGACAATGTAGGTGGAACCCCCACCCCAGCTACTATATTACCTTTGGCCGGGGAAGGGGGAAGCAGGCTGCTCTGGAGCTGGGCGGGGAGTGGGCAGCCATGAGGTGGGAGTGGGCGGGCAAGAGGTGGGAGTGGGTGGGCAAGAGGTGGGAGTGGGTGGGCAAGAGGTGGGTGTGGGCGGGCAAGAGGTGGGTGTGGATGGGGAGTGGGCGGGCAAGAGGTGGGAGTGGGTGGGCAAGAGGTGGGTGTGGGCGGGCGGGCAAGAGGTGGGTGTGGGCGGGGAGTGGGCGGGCAAGAGGTGGGTGTGGGTGGGGAGTGGGTGGGCAAGAGGTGGGTGTGGGCGGGGAGTGGGCGGGCAAGAGGTGGGTGTGGGTGGGGAGTGGGTGGGCAAGAGGTGGGTGTGGGCGGGGAGTGGGCAGGGTGGTGCAGACGGGCAGGTTGGAAAGTGCAGTGCGCCAGACCCTCTGAAGATTTTTTTTGCAGGGGAGCCCAGCACACTGTAGTTACACCACTGCTCAAAGATGAACCACCCCTTTAACAATTCCCACTTTCATTACCTTAAAGAGGAAATAAGTGTAAAACTAGGGTGTAACATTCTAAATGGACTAATGGCGCACCCCAGTGTACATAGAACACTTTTATAGCAATGTGAACCATACCAAGGCTGGCTGCTTACTCCACAAGCACTCAGCTGAATAGATCATGTGTATCCCAGCCATAGGATATATAGTGTTTTCTCGAAGACCTGTAATAGGGACTGATGAATTATTGCAATTGGATCAGTTCCTTATAGATTGAATTATCTCAAGCTCAACTGTGGTCGCCCTTCCCCAGTGTGAATATTCATCCTGTTGCCCTAAGTCACCAGTTGCCCTTGGCACATGTTTGATAGAGCAAAGCCCAGAGGTTTCAGCCCTGTGAATTGGAATAACAACAATGTCTATGAAGATTTTCATTCAGCCAAGTCATGATATACAATATCTAGTAGAAATAAGTCTGAAGCCACTGCACTTTCCTGAGTTTTCTTGAAAATGTTTCACTTCTCACACGAGCGGCTTCTTCAGTCGGGAATTCCCAACCACCCTGAACTGAAGAAGCCGCTCGTATCAATGGCGAAAAGTTTTGAAGAAAAGAAAGAATAGGAGGGGTCTATTTGCTTGACTAATGGTGGCCTTGGTGCTGCTCATGGTCATTGTTTTGTGATCTACTCCCATTTTCCAAGGGTTAAATGTAAAGATAAAAATAGGAATGCCATGATCATTTTGCAGGTCTTTGTATCTCCTGATGGCTATACTGTACATGTAACAGGTATGTGGAACAGGAGGTACCTAATATCACAATCACCAACTCCCAGTAGGGCACATGTGACTCTTCCTTTTCAGGTGGGTCCTCGCTGTACTGTTGGACAAAGGGGCAACCACACTAGATCTCCACCATAAATTCTTCCAACAACTTAGGCACCAATGTATCTTTAAAGGGGAACTAAACCCTAAAAATGAATATGGCTAAAATGGCAAATATTTATATAGTGAACTTATTGCACGAGGCTAAACTTTGAGCTTGTCAATAGCAGCAATGATCCAGGACTTCAAACTTGTCACAGGGGGTCACCATCTTGGAAAGTGTCTGTGACACTCACATGCTCAGTGGGCTCTGATTGGCTGTTGAGAAGCTAAGCTTAGGGCTCGTCACTAATTATCCAGCAGAAAATGAGCTTCCCTGGCTGTAATATAAGCTGATGCTACAGGTTTGCTGATTATTCAATTCTGATGCTAATTGCACTGGTTTCTGTGCTGCCATGTAGTAATTATGTGTATTAATTACTAATCAGCCTTATATTGTGACATTTCTATTCTATGTGTACTGTATATTGTGAGTGGGTCCCTAAACTCAGTAAGTGACAGCAGCACAGAGCATGTGCAGTGAATCAGCAGATAAGAAGATGGGGAGCTACTGGGGCATCTTTGGAGACACAGATCTTTACTGCTAAAGGGATGTGGTTGCCTTGGGCTGGTACAGAAGCACACAACATCATGTACAACATTTCTAACTACTTCTTTAGTTAGGCTTTAGTTCTCCTTTAATAACAAACAGTGTCGGACTGGGACACCAGGGGGCAACCCACTCTCAGTACTATTATTCTTCCTCTCCTCACTCAACCTCTATTCTTCTTTTCTCTTTTCTATACATACTATAATCTATTATTCCACCTATTTAGACACTTTGTTCTAATAGAAATAGGCCAAAAGTTTAGCAGCATGAGGGCCCACTGACACCCGGGCCTACCGGGAGTTTTCCTGGTATCCCGGTGGGCCAGTCAGACACTGATAACAAATGAAACTCTTTGTTGGGCTGATGAATCACAATTTCATATAGTGGGTGGTGAGTCAGATGGTACAAATACTTTCCCAATCAGTAGATATTCATTAAATTTTTAGCTGTAGTGTTCACAACCAGGGGAGATTCTGCCACCCCTCCCCCCGCTTAAAAATCAGCCTCAGATAGGGTCTCTGCCGGCCCCTAGATAGGGTTGCCACCTGGCGGGTATTTTACCGGCCTGGCCGGTAAAAATGATGGTTGATCCTAATGTTATTCATAGGGAAAAAAGATAAATATATAGGAAGGGCAGTATTTTTTTCTAGAAAAGGTGGCAACCCTACCCCTAGACTACACTCTGAACACTTGAGTGCCTATATTAGCGACACTGACCCAACTGGCCTTCCCTTTGGAGCTTTTGATTGCTCTACTAACTACCCTGATCCCATACCTCCCAACATTTTGGAAGTAAAAAGAGGGACAAAAATTTTTTTCCCTCACGTAGCGCAGCAATTTTTTGACCACACCCCTTTCTGTGGCCACACCCCCTAATTACCATGTTTGTTTTACAAAATTTGGCAGGTTATGAAAGTTTGAAAATATTTCTCCTTCTCTAAACTGTGTTTTTGTGTCTCAAAATTGTTACAAAGTATCTTATTTGCACCTGTTAGCTGTTCTGGGCTCTCTGCTAAAAGCCAATAATACATGGAGAAATAAAAAAAAAATTTGCATTAACTTTTTTTATTTTAAAGTCTTGACTGCCACCCCATGGCCTGTAATAAATAGGCAACTATAGAGGTAGAAATCAGTATGAGGCCCAGTAATGACAGCAGTGGACTCATTTGTATACTTTGTGTCATTGCTACACAACAGACAATCCTTTGAGTACATTAGGCCTGGCATTAGAGTTATGTTTTTATTCAATTCAGGTATCAGCCCTAATAATCACGGTGGATACCAGAAACATAAACATTTTCTGAAAAAGTCCTTCTGAAAATGTTTTTATTTTTTATTAACAGGATTGCCACCTTTTCTGGAAAACAATAGTGGCCTTCCTAAAAGTTGTTCTCTATTGATGACATTGGCATCAAGCATCATCTTTACCTACCCATTAACCACATTATATATCACATTATATATATATATATATATATATATATATATATATATATATATATATCACATTATATATCACAGTGAGATCAATGCCAATCAATCATTCTCAGGGCATCACGAAGAGGAATACAATCTGGAAGTGAAATGGGTTGTACCTCCCTCCAGACCTTAGTTATGTCATGCTGGGGCTCATTTATCAACACTGGGCAAATTTGCCCATGGGTAGTTACCTATAGCAACCAGTCAGCTTTTTGAAACCAGCTGCAAGTAGAACAATGAATGCAGCAATCTGATTGGTTGCCATGGGTTACTGCCCATGGGCCAATATGCCCAGTGTTGATAAATGACTCCGACAGTGCCCAACAGTGGAGGATCCTGCAGATTTACATACACCTTAGGGCAGGTTGTGGGTTAAAGGGGTTGTTCATCTTTAAATTAACTTTTAGTATGATGTGGAGAGATATTCTGACACAATATGCAATTATTTTTTATGTTTTACCACTTGTGTTTTTTTGGTGTTATTTAGCTTTTTATTCAGCAGCTCAAATCCAGTTTGCAAGTTCAATAATCTGGTTGCTAGGGTCAAAATTACCCTAGTAACTTTGCAATTATGAATAAGAGACCGGAATATGAATAGGAGAGGACTGAATAGAAAGATGAGTAATAAAAAGTAGCAATAACAATAAATGTGTAGCTTTACAGAACATTTGTTTTTAGATGGGGCCAGTGACCCCCATTTGAAAACTGGAAAGAGTCAGAAGTCAAATAATTAAAAAAAAACTTTATTAAAGAAAAATGAAGGCCAACTGAAAAGTTGCTTAGAACTGGACCTTCTATAACATACTAAAACTTAAAGGAGACATATTGGATAAATGCCCCCCTCCCCCCCAAGTTTGTAGGCAATACTGAATACTATATGGTGCTGGTTTTACTTTTGGATGTAAATTAATATTCTTCAAAATTTACCCCTTTATTTGAGCTGCCCATAGATGTTCTCTGGTCCCTGTTTCAAATGAGGGGTGGGCGTGTCCTAACAGTCCCTGCCAGAAGCACAGTAGGGGGGGGACAGCCAATCACAGCTCTGCAGTCAAAAGCAAAGACAGGCTTCAGTTCCCTATCAGGTCAGCCTCTCTGCTGATTGGTTCCTGTCCTACAGTGCAGTGAGCTGAGTGCTGTCGGCTCCCCTGCACAGCCTGGGAAAGGAGGCAGCAGGAAGTGGAACAGATGGGCGGGATTAGTAGGGTTTTTGCAGAAATTTCCAATAAAGTAACCAGAAACACAACTTTTTAAAAAACATTCCTTATACATATAAAAGAGTTTAATGCATTGGTACATTTATAAAAGAAAAATGTCAGATTTCAAAATTGTATATAAAAAAATCTGTTTGCTCTTTTGAGAAATGGATTTCAGTGCAGAATTCTGCTGGAGCAGCACTATTAACTGATGTGTTTTGAAAAAAACATGTTTTCCGATCACAGCATCCCTTTAAAGGCAAACTACCCCTTCAAGGGGAACATAATCTGTCCTGTGCAGGTCTATTTTTCGGGACCCGTACCCGACCCATACCCGCAATCCGCAACCCGCATTCTTACCCACTTGGAACCGCTACCCGACCCTAACCGCAAGTACCTTATCCACGACCCGCACCTGCTGATCATCAAGAATTGGGAAGTGCCGTCATTGTAAACTAGAAGTTGCCGTGAGCAGAAAAAAGGAGTAAATATCTCTATTGAGAAGACTCGAGGCCCAACCCGCAAACCTGCAGAACCGCCGACCCCTTATCTTTACCCGCACCCAGAACCTCTCCCCTCAACCCACAAGGTACCGCAGGTTTTTGCAGGTAACCGCCCCGCTGCAGGACTCTAACATAATCCAAATATTGCTTTCTCATACCTCCCAAGTGTCCCGTTTTTAGAGGGACGATCCCTCTTTTGGCAGCTCAACCTGCAGTCCCTCGTTTGTACTGGAAAGTCCTGTTTTTTTTTTTTTTTGCACTGATCAGCCAGAAAAAGAAACAAATTTTCTAACTTAATTGGCTTTTGGCAGAGAGCCCAGAACAGCTACAACAGAAGATAAGATACTTTTGTAACAATTTCTAGATAAGCAAATCAGTAATTGTAACAATATAAGAAATCAGGTCCCTTGGGAGAAGTTACAGTTTAAAGGGCAATTCACCTTCATTCGTAAAACTGTAATAACTGGATAAAAACCACAGAAATATGTTCAAACTTTTATAACCTGCCAACTTTTATAAAATGAACATGGTAATTAGGGGGTGTGGTCACAAAAATGTCCCCACGCTACACACGGCAACTTTTTGGTCACTCTTTTTATTTCCAAAAGGTTGGGAGGAATACGTTCTGCACAACGTAAGCTTCCCAATACCGGTCATTCCTCATTCTCACTAGTGTTATAGTTGTATGCAGGGCCGCCATCAGGGGGGGACAGGGGGACAAGCCGACCGGGCCCAGGCATGAAGGGGGGCCGGCAGCGCTGCATTTTTGGGGGCCCAATTTTTTTTAACTTGTAAGGGGGCCCCTGCCACCAATATTTGTTTTTGTTTTTTTAAATTTTGTTGGGGCCCCAATTTTTTTTAACTTGTGAGGGGTCCCTGCCAACAATATTTTTTTATTCAAATTTTTTTTGGGGCCCCAATTTGTTTTTAACTTATAAGGAGTCCCCTGCCACGAATTCTTTTGTATTTTTTTTTTTTTTTTAATTTTTTGTTGGGGCCCCAATTTGTTTTTAACTTATAAGGGGATCCCTGCCACCAATGTTTTTTTTAATTTTTCTTTGTTGGGGCCCCAATTTTTTATAAGGGGTCCCTGACCATCAATAGCTTTTTATAACTTGTGTAGGGGGGTTACTTTTTTAGCACTGATGTCTGTGTGGTCTTTAAACTGCGATGTGGAGTGGGCGGGATCTGGGGTGGAGCTTGGGCGTCTGTGTGGGCGGGGGGCCCAAAATATTTGGGGGGCCCCCAATATTTTGTTGTATGGGGCCCTGTGATTTCTAATGGCTGCCCTGGTTGTACGTAAACGACAGCAGAGTCTGACTGGCTGCTCATATTGCTGCACTGCTGCCTCTGACTCCTGAAACAATGTAGCAGTTATAGCAGAGTCAAAACCTGAGAGCAGAAATGAATAAGCTGCTCCCAGTCACAATTACACGTTGGTATAAAACCCCTGTCATGGTAAGTTGTTTAGAATGATGTTTTCTTTCATTAGATAAAACACTTCTTGGCTGAAGTTCCCCTTTAAATTCGTTGACAAGTGAGAGAAATGTCAGAGAGAGATAGAGGGGCCACAGCAATAAACAGGCAGCAGGTAGTGAGCTCAGTGAGGGAAAAACCACCAGTGAACTCCTAAATCCCTTCCTTCAACGAAATACTCCCACACGCTTTGAAAGTCCAATTAGTATCCGTTGAGCACTCATACGCTGATATGATTGGTTAGGAGCTTTATAAAGACTCTGTCATATTTCCTCCCAAGCCAATCACATAGCGATGGTTTTAGAGCCTCCGCCCATCAAGAACCCCCGGAAGTGTGCTTAACGTGTTTTCATCCCGTCTAATATGTGCTGTGACGGACTGTCACAGAGCCCTTCCGCCATTGGTCTGAAGTAAGGTCTCGTAAGTCTAATTGGTTATTTGTTACAACGACTCCTCCTATTCAGTGGGTGTGGCCTTTCGACCTCCACCGCCTGTTTATTTGTGTGATTGGTCAAATGGTGCTCCAGCTCCTCCCAGCCGGTCGTGTTTTTCTGTGTGATTGGCCGGTGGCCTTGCAAACTCCTCCCGCCGTGTCCTAGTTGTTTTTGTCACCGCGAGTGTCCTGTGTTAGTCAACATGACCCCGCTAAGTGGTTTGGTAGCGTCCTTCTTCCTCCTGCAACTACTGATTGCACCGGGATCCCCGTCCCCCTTCCCTCCTCGTAATGAAACGGCCCGAGTAGCGCGTTACGTGGCGCATCACTGTGACTGGGGCGCCCTGGCCACTATCTCCAGCCACTCGCCCGTGCAGGGACAGCCCTTCGCCAATGTTTTCTCTGTCAGCGACGGGCCCAAGGGAGCCGGCAGTGGAGTCCCTTACCTGTACCTCACCAACATGGAGATCTCTGTACAGGACCTGCAGGTGAGGAGGGGGAGGGGAGTCACGTGACTCTGAGAGCTGTCTCTTTCTCACCTTGGGGCTGTGGTGGCTAATGGGTCAGGTGACCTGAGGGATGCTGTTTCCATAGTGAAGAAGTAAGTCAGGTATCAGCCAATCAGTGCAGGCGCTCTGCATAATAATGCAAGTTGTGATCTGTCAGGTGACTGTCAGTCCTGCAGTTCCAGCCTCCACACATAGTGGCGAATTAAGGACATGTGAGGCCCCTAGGCTACACTTTTCCACAGGCAGCGCCGATTCTAAGGAAAGGCGGCTCCTGCAATGCCGCCCCCCCGCCGGCTTACCTGTTGAGAGGGAAGGCAGGAACACTAATTAGTAAAGTCGAATTTCCTGTTTAAAAAACGGAAATTCATCTCTTAAAGGTCTTTTTGCCGCCCCTGGAAACCTCTCCAGCAACTCACCTCATTGGCGGTGCGTCCCTCTCCACAGGGCCCCCTTCTAGGGCACCACATTACTTCTGGCGCGGTACGCGCCACATTAAAAAAAAAAAAAAAAAAAGCTGACCACCACATAAATACACCAGCGGTTTTAAAGGAAATTGCAAAGAAAACCCCATGGGCCTCTGACCACTATGGGCCACTAGTCTATAGTCTAGGCCAGTGGTCCCCAACCAGTAGCTCGTGAGCAACATGTTGCTCTCCAACCCTTTGGATATTGCTCCCAGTGGTTTCAAAGCAGGAGCTTATTTTTGAATTCCAAAAATTTTAGTTGTATAAAAACCAGATGTACTGCCAAACAGAGCCTCAATGTAGGTTGACAATCCACATAGGGGCTACTAAATGGCCAATCACAGCACTTATTTGGCAACCCAACAACATTTTTCATGCTTGTGTTGCTCCCCAACTCCTTTTACTTCTGAATGTTGCTCACAAGTTCAAAAGGTTGGGGATCCCTGGTCTAGGCGTTAATCCACCCCTGTCCACATGTGTATAATCTACAGGCTAATATCCATATTATAGTAGAACAGTGGCTGTTATTTCATTCCCAGGTGCAGTCAGCAGGATCTAGTACGTATAAATGGGGCACCTGGAGCCTCACATGAGAATGCTCTCGTAATTTACCGCCTGCCTGTTTAGCCGCTGAGCTTTCTAATTCCCCCTTCCCCTGGAAGGACCAGTTACAGAGAAGCAGCATTCACTTACACAGGGCCTTGCAACAAAGTCATTGCTGCTGGTGATTTCGACATCTGTTGCTTTGGAATCATTGTCTGGCGCACAGACTGTGGTTAATTAGTGACTGACCCTCAGCCCTTAATTGGCTAGCTGCTTATGTCATCCGTATCTTTAGAGCAGTTAAAACGGGGGGGGGTCTATTTTAAAAAACCATTAGTTGGATATTGTAGAGTCATTGTAAGTGTCCTGCTGCTGTTGTTCTTAGGTGCCCATTAACTATTAACTGACCATGGATCCACAGTTTCCAGGTATTTCATCCCTCCTGGCAGCCTATGCCTATTACCCGCCATTAATGGATCTTACTCACTGGCAGCGAATAACTGGCAATTTCTTTGCATTTACGTTATTCAGTTCCCTGCTGCCAGGCTGTTCCGCACTAGTTCCCACATGCCCGTGAGCTGCAGACACCCCCTCTTTCTGTGTTGTTTTTATATTAAATTTCTGACGAAATTCAGTTTACAGTGTAGAGTCCTATTCTGCCAGTAAAGCCCATTGGCTGAGTCGGCGTGATTCAGCAGTTTGGGTTTTGTTAGTCAGCACAGTATCTCGGGGAGGCAGGCGACCAGACCTCTGCGATAAGCACATTTAGTAGGACTTCTCTTTTTTTGTTTTTTCCATTGTTTCTGGCATTGTGCAATGATTTACTGTAAAGTTACACAACATCTTATTATTGTGCAGAACAAACAGGGACCAAGTCAGAGAGGAGGGATGAGCAACCTGTGAGCTCTATTCTGTCAATCTCTGGATCTCTGACAGTCTTCTATGGATCACCCAACATTTGGGATTCAGCCCAACACCAAATCCTAAACAAAAGATTAGAGTGTATACAGGACTGAATCTAAACCCTAATTTGCAAAAAATGTCACTTGAATAAGAGAAAATGCAGTGGCGTAACTAAATGTTACTGGGCTCCACTGCAAATTATATTTCATTCCCCCAAAATGTCTTAAGGTTGATCAGTTTTACCAATATTTATTGAAATTGTATATGAATTAAGGCCTCATGGGGTCCCTATACCACCTGTGCCCCCCCTGCAGCCGCAGGGTCTGCTTCCTCTGTAGTTACGCCCCTTGGAATATGAATAGGAGAGGCCTGAATAGGAAGATAATTAACTAAAAGTAGCAATAACAATACATTTGTAGCCTTATAGAGCTTTTTAGATGGGGTCAGTGACCCCCATTTGAAAGCTGAAAAGAGTCAGAAGAAGGCAAATTATTCAAAAACTATAAAAAATAGCAAATGAAGGCCAATTGAAAAGTTGCTTAGAATTGGCTATTCTATAACATACTAAACGTTAATTTAAAGAAGGTGAACCGCCCCTTGCCTGTGTTAATCTTAAAGGTGTGATAGCCCCCTCTACATTTCATTTGCCAAGGGTAGAGCCAAATCTGTCCTGATTATAATCTGGAGCCAAAAATAAACAACAGGGCAAATTGGTCCTAATCTGGTGTCAACATTTCACAGGTTTTATTTGATGTCCCTTTTCTCGTTTCAGGTGAACCCAAATGCTTCTCTTACCATGTCGCTGGCACAAACCCATTTCTGCAAGAAGGAAGGGTTCGACCCCCAGAGCCCCCTCTGTGCCCACATAATACTCTCCGGGAGCATTCATCAGGTAATCAGCTTCTGTTGTAAATATGTCCAGACTATGACTCTGCTTCAACTGCACAAACTATGAACCCATTTAGGGGCCTGTAGATAAAGAAGCATTAACTGAAGCTGCAAGGTAACCACTGCATTAAGGGAATACATATATACAAATGGAGTTATAATGTCTCATTAATGAGCTGATAATATTCCAGTATAGGTATGGGATCTGTTATCTGGAAACCCGTTATCTGCAAAGCTCTAAATTACAGAAAAGTTGTCTCCATTTTATCCAAATGCTCCAAATTTTTTAAAATGATTTCCTTTTTCTGTGTAATAATAAAACAGTAGCTTGTACCTGGAATATCTGGTGTAACTGTTAATCATGCACCCCTAGGTGGACGGCACGGAGAGTGACACAGCCAAACTGGCCTTGTTTAGCCGCCACCCTGAGATGGAGAGTTGGCCTCGGGATCACAGCTGGTTTTTCGCTAAGCTCAATGTCACTAACATCTGGGTGCTGGACTATTTCGGTGGTATTAAAACCGTGACGCCAGAAGAGTATTACAGCGCTAAGCCATAGTAAGTCATTATTGTATTTACCTGGTGAAAGGGGTTGTGCACCTTTAAATTAACTATTAGTATGCTGTAGAGCAGGGGCTTAACAAGCACTTGCCAGAAAAAGTTTTGGAAGGCCTGGTACGCACAGACGATCCCACGTCCCACCCACAACCCACCCACATTGGCAAAGCCCCACTCCCCCACCGCAAGCTTACAGAGGTGCCAGCACGTCAATTAGAAGATGAAGAAAAAGAGTGTCAAGGAGGGGGATTCGAACTCTCTAGAAGAAACAAACCCGATGTCCGGCCTCCCTTTTCCACAGGCCCTAGAGATCTACTTCCTGTATAGTTACTCCACTGCTGTAGAGAGGGATATTCGGAGACAATTTGCAATTGGTTTTCATTTTTATTATTTGTGGTTTCTGAGTTATTTAACTTTTTGTTCAGCAGCTCTCCAGTTTGCAATTGAAGTAATCTGGTTGCCAGTATCCAAATGACCCTAGCAACCATGCATTGATTTGAATAAGAGATTGGAATATGAATAGGAGAGGCCTGAATAGAAAGATTAATACATTTGTAGCCTTACAGAGCATTTGTTTTTAGAAGGGATCAGTGACCCCCATTTGAAAGCTGAAAAGAGTCAGAAAAAAGGCAAATTTTTCAAAAACTATAAAAAAGAAAAAATGAAGGCCAATTGAAAGGTTGCTTAGAATTAGCCATTCTATAAAATACTAAAAAACTCGGGTGGAAGAGTATATATACCCTCACGCCGATTGCAAGACCTCCTTTCCACTAGAGTGTTTTGCTGTCATTTTCAGTGGAAAAACTGGTCCTTATTCAGTAAAAGTAAAACTATTATTATTATTATAATATACTATTATTGGGTGTTACAGTTAGAGTATGGCAGCTCCCACCCTATTGTTTATTAGAGTGGAGCAGGGCTCTGTACAACATAGAAAGTATTAGCTCCAGGCTATCATTTCAAAGTACAGGTATGGAACCCATTATCCAGAAAGCTCCGAATTACGTCTCGCATTGACTCCATTTTATCCAAATTTTTAAAAATGATTTCCTTTCTCTGTGTAATAATAAAACAGTAGCTTGTACTTGATCCCAACTAAGATATAATTAATCATTAATGGAGGCAAAACCAGCCTATTGGGTTTATTTAATGTTTACATGATTTTCTAGTAGACTTAAGGTATGAAGATCCAGTTTACAGAAAGATTCATTATCCGGAAAACCCCAGGTCCCGAGCATTCTGGATAACAGGTCCCATACCTGTACTGAGGATATAAAAGAATTGGGCTATTTTCCCTTTTATATCTTGAGATCTCACTTTATGAAGCCTTGAGATCACCGGAGGGCCCCAGAAGGAACATATCCCAGTACTTCTTCTAACCGGCGTTAAGAACATATTTGTTAGCAGGGTTAGTTTTCCAACACTCTCAGTTCCCACTAGTGACTCTCAGGCCCATGTTGAAAGGCTCTGACTGTATATATTTTATTTGTAGCGCTGGGCCTGCAGGAATCTCAGGGCTGAAGTGCGAGTGCATCTCAAGTCCTTTCATGTTGAACCTGCCTCATTAGAACATTCACCAATGAATCTCCATTGCCCTATTTTGTACTCGCTCCAAATATCAGGGAAGGATTCCTGCAGGGCCTTTTCCCAGTGAATATTTCACTAGCCCCGCTCCACCAAACTCAGTAACAATGCATCCCTGAAGGAAAACTATGCCTCCAAAATGAATATATAAGCAACAGATAGTTTATATCAAATTAAGTGGCATATTAAAGATATTAAAATATTTCCTGATGGTCTGTGTGCTGCCTCAGAGATCACCTGACCAGAAATACTGCAGCTCTAACTGTAACAGGAGGAGATCACCTGACCAGAAATACTGCAGCTCTAACTGTAACAGGAAGAAGTGTGGAAGCAAAAGACAGAACTCTGTCTGTTAATTGGCTCGTGTGACCTAACAAGTAAAGTTTGTGTGCACCGTGAATAGTACAATCCCAGGGGGTGGCCTTTATTTTTTAAATGGCAATTTTCTATTTATGTTTACCCAATGGCACATACTACTATGAAAATGGTTTATTTACATGAAGCAGGGTTTTACATATGAGCTGTTTCTGCAATATCTTTTTATAGAGACCTACATTGTTTCGGGGGTATAGTTTTCCTTTAAAGGAATCTGTTCTTCCAACAGGATCTTCGCACCTCGGCTGTTCCAGCAACGATGGAGCTAATGAAGCCCAAGTTTCTTTTTCCTGACCTACTTCTTCTACTTTTGTTTCTGCTTCCCCCCCCCCCTATATATTTGCTCTGCGTGTGCCAAAGCTGCAAGTGCAGCAAAATCCCAGTAATTTGAAGAATACAGAGGATTTACAGCTTGTACAGGGTAGGATTATATAAATTTAATGAAATGTATTAGGCCAGGGGCCAGCGCCAATTCCCAGCTCCCCATTCAGCTGATACGGCTTTTTTGCTATCGCTGAAAGATGGTGGAAATAAATAGACTCGTATCATTGGCTTTATAAAGGGCAGTAAAACGCAAATTGAACCTGCCCATCAGAAAACACTGCAGTATAAAGCTGCTTCCAATATTTGCAGTATCCAGCTCCTCCTGCTTGTGGGCTAAACCCTGCACACATCTTTCTAGTTTAGCTGTCTGGAGTGTGCGCATGTTTTATTCCCATTGTTATGAAATTAAGTTCATCCATTAATTGGACATGAAGTGTCGGACTGGGGGGCCCATGGCCCACCGGGCCTGCTGCCTTATGTGCCCTTCAGCCGCAAAGTACTCCCGGTGCCCTGCCGGCCCAGTCTGACCCTGTGAAGGGAGGTTCCTCCACAATGGGTTAATCCCAAGAGGTCTCAGTGTTGTGGATGGGAGTGCTTTATAAGGATGCACCGAATCCACTATTTTGGATTTGGCCAAATCCTTCACAAAAGATTCAGCCGAATACTGAACCGAATCCTAATTTGCATATGCAAATTAGTGGTGGGAAAGGAAAAAAAATTGCTTCCTTGTTTTGTGACAGGTCATGTGATTTCCCTCCCTGCCGCTAATTTGCATATGCAAATTAAGATTTGGGTTCGACCAGGCAGAAGGAATCGCCCAAATCCTGTTGAAAAAGGTCGAATCCTTGCATTCGGTGCATCCCTAGTGCTCGACCCCCAAACTTGTATCTTATGACAGCTTAATAAGGTAAGTCATTACATGTATGGGATCCGTTATCCAGAAATCCATTCTCAAGAAAGCTTCTGAATTATGGGAAGGACATCTCCCATAGACTCAAAATTTGAAAAATAATTTCCTTTTTCTCTTTAATAATAAAACAGAAGTTTCTACTTGATCCCAACTAAGATATAATTAATCCTTATTGGAAGCAAAACCAGCCCATTGGCTTTATTTAATGTTTACATGATTTTCTAGTAGACTTAAGGTATGAAGATTCAAATTACAGAAAGATCCGTTATCCGGAAAACTTCAGGTCCCGAGCATTCTGGATAACAGGTCCCATACCTGTAATAAAATGCTTCTCTGGAAAGTCTGTGCCCCAGACAATGAGCGCCAGATTAGCACAAGGATATTCAATAGTGTAGATGCCCTATGTACAGGGACGAGAGAAAGTTTTATCGTTTTGCAATTATTTTGGTCTGATCTTCAACCAAGTCACAATTATAGACAAATAAAATGTGTGTAAGCTCATACAACACACACAATTGTTATCTTCTCACTACAAACACACTAGTAAATGGCAGAACCTCCTTTAACAGCATCTATTTCTACCTTAAATTTTCTGTAGGTGCCACTGAGATTTGCATAGGGAGGGGGATATTTTCCCCAAAGAGTTAAACTTTTTTTTGTCCCTTTTGCTTATAGAAGCGGAAGCACTACAGAACATTCCAGTCAGACTTGCAGGATAAGAGCAGTGGTTTCCCCCAAGCTGACCTTCTAATTCCAATATAATGTGGTTGTTCACCTTTAAATTAATTGTTAGTATGATGTAGAGAGGGATATTCTGAGACAATTTGTAATTGGTTTTAATTTTTTTTATTATTTGTGGTTTTTGACTTATTTAGCTTTTTATTCAGCAGCTCTCCAGTTTGCAATTTCAGCCATCTGGTTGGTAGGGTTGAAATTACCCTAGCAACCATGCATTGATTGGAATATGAATAGGAGAGGCCTAAATAGAAAGATGGGGAATAAAAAGTAGCAATAACAATACATTTGTAGCCTTTGTATTTTTAGATGGGGTCAGTGACCCCCATGTGAAAGAAGGAAAGAGTCAGAAAAAGAAGGCAAATAATTAAAAAGATCTATGAAAGATAAATAATGAAGACTGAAGTTGCTTAGAATTAGCCATTCAATAACATACTAAAAGTTTACTTAAAGGATAACTGAATGTAAAATTGATGAGGGGCTATTCTAAGCACTTTTGCAATGTACATTCTTTATTTATTTTTAATTCCAAGATATTAAGGGAGACATGTGCTGTTAATATGAATGAATTTTGTTACAACAGCACCACCTGCTGGTCAGTTTCCCACCAGTCTGACCAGCAAGTAGTCAAGGAAGTTGTCAGGAGAAAGAAAGAGGCTGCTCTGATGTTAAACAATAAATGCATTATATACATTAGTGATCTCCAACCCACAGCCTTACAGAGCATTTGTTTTTTAGATGGGGTCAGTGACCCTCATTTGAAAGGCGGTAAGAGTCAGAAGAAGGTTTAAAAAACTATAAAAAAGGCAAAATGAAGGCCAATAGAAAAGTTGCTTAGAATTGGCCATTCTATAACATACTAAAAGCTAACTTAAAGGTGAACTGGCCCTTTAATTCAGTTTTTAAGACACATAAACGTTGTAGAAATTACCACAGTCATTTGCTGTTACACTGGGGTTCAATATATTAGGGATGCACCGAATCCAGGATTCGGCCAGGATTCGGCCTTTTTCAGCAGGATTCGGATTCGGCCGAATCCTTCTGCCCAGCCGAACCGAATCCGAATCCTAATTTGCATATGCAAATTAGGGGCGGGGAGGGAAATCGCATGACTTTTTGTCACAAAACAAGTAAGTAAAAAATGTTTCCCCTTCCCACCCCTTATTTGCATATGCAAATTAGGATTCGGTTCGGTATTCGGCCGATTCTTTCATAAAGGATTCAGGGGTTCGGCCGAATCCAAAATAGTGGATTCGGTGCATCCCTTATATATATATATATATATATATATATATATATATATATATATATTATATACTATATATATATATCATATATAAGTAAGTCCAATTAGATGATGTTTGTCTATTTTTATTACTTCGATAAAGATCAGAGCACATTTTTATGAGTTTAATTAGCAGCTTTTAGTCTCACGTACAACAGAATCAGTAAAGGCAAAACAAACCTTCATTTTAGGAATAAACCCTCCCCAAGCTTTGTGACTATTTCTATACATTATGACTTATTTACACAGTTTGTAAATGAGAAACAAATGGCAGAATATATTTTTTCGGGATGTTTTACGTATAATAAATATATATTTGATACTGCCCGGCGACTTATGATCTGGTATCTTTATATCTGTATGAAGCTCGGGCTCGGGTACAGCCTCTGCTCAATGATCTTTCCTTATGGATTTCTAGGGAATTATTCATTGATCTCTTTGTAATGAACAAAACCAGAAATAAAAGTGTTAGATTTGGATGGTTTATTACAAGATCTATGATTTATTTAATAAGCAAGTGGAGGTTCCCGGTTGTTTGGTCACAAGAGAGGTCACTTTGGGTGGAATAAGCCGGAAAGGAGAATGAAAATCAATTAACCCTTGCCGTGCCATTCTGAGCGAGTGATTGCAGTCTCTCACCTTGAGCGAGTGTATGTGGGAAACAGAAAGCAACAGACGATAGAAACAAGGAATGGACAGTCATTTCCTCGGCATGGAAAGGAGACCTTACTCTGATCTTTTCAGATTACAGTAGTTTATATAGATTCAGATTCAGACAGAAGCAACACTCACACCAAATCTGCTTTGTCCCATCTCCTGAATGACCTTACTGGTATGGGACTCAGGTAACCACATCGTACAGTTCTGTACTGCTTCATCCTAGCGGCACTTACTGAACCATGAATATTACATGTCTGGCAGCCTAGTTGGGTGTAGCGAAATCTCCTTTCCTAATTGCAAAATTTCGTCTTTTTAGGATTATCCCTTAAACTACAGGGCTGATACATTATGGTCACAGAACCCCTCAGTGACTTCTAATATCCTTATCATTTACAGTAGGGGGTACATTATCCCTTATAATACATGAGTGATACTCAGAGTTCCCTGTATAACTCAGCCTGCAGCCTTGTGTCTTTATATGGTCACAGAACAACCCACAGTGACTTCTAATATCCTTATCATTTACAGTAGGGGGTACATTATCCCTTATAATACATGAGTGATACTCAGAGTTCCCTGTATAACTCAGCCTGCAGCCTTGTGCCTTTATATGGTCACAGAACAACCCCTCAGTGACTTCTAATATCCTTATCATTTACAGTAGGGGGTACATTATCCCTTATAATACATGAGTGATACTCAGAGTTCCCTGTATAACTCAGCCTGCAGCCTTGTGTCTTTATATGGTCACAGAACAACCCCTCAGTGACTTCTAATATCCTTATCATTTACAGTAGGGGGTACATTATCCCTTATAATACATGAGTGATACTCAGAGTTCCCTGTATAACTCAGCCTGCAGCCTTGTGCCTTTATATGGTCACAGAACAACCCCTCAGTGACTTCTAATATCCTTATCATTTACAGTAGGGGGTACATTATCCCTTATAATACATGAGTGATACTCAGAGTTCCCTGTATAACTCAGCCTTGTGCCTTGTGCCTTTATATGGTCACAGAACAACCCCTCAGTGACTTCTAATATCCTTATCATTTACAGTAGGGGGTACATTATCCCTTATAATACATGATTGATACTCAGAGTTCCCTGTATAACTCAGCCTGCAGCCTTGTGCCTTTATATGGTCACAGAACAACCCCTCAGTGACTTCTAATATCCTTATCATTTACAGTAGGGGGTACATTATCCCTTATAATACATGAGTGATACTCAGAGTTCCCTGTATAACTCAGCCTTGTGCCTTGTGCCTTTATATGGTCACAGAACAACCCCTCAGTGACTTCTAATATCCTTATCATTTACAGTAGGGGGTACATTATCCCTTATAATACATGATTGATACTCAGAGTTCCCTGTATAACTCAGCCTGCAGCCTTGTGCCTTTATATGGTCACAGAACAACCCCTCAGTGACTTCTAATATCCTTATCCTTTACAGTAGGGGATACAGTATCCCTGATAATACATGAGTGATACTCAGAGTTCCTTGTATAACTCAGCCTTGTGCCTTGTGCCGTTATATGGTCACAGAACAACCCCTCAGTGACTTCTAATATCCTTATCATTTACAGTAGGGGGTACATTATCCCTTATAATACATGAGTGATACTCAGAGTTCCCTGTATAACTCAGCCTGCAGCCTTGTGCCTTTATATGGTCACAGAACAACCCCTCAGTGACTTCTAATATCCTTATCATTTACAGTAGGGGGTACATTATCCCTTATAATACATGAGTGATACTCAGAGTTCCCTGTATAACTCAGCCTGCAGCCTTGTGTCTTTATATGGTCACAGAACAACCCCTCAGTGACTTCTAATATCCTTATCATTTACAGTAGGGGGTACATTATCCCTTATAATACATGAGTGATACTCAGAGTTCCCTGTATAACTCAGCCTGCAGCTTTGTGCCTTTATATGGTCACAGAACAACCCCTCAGTGACTTCTAATATCCTTACAATAAATAAGATAACTTACCATAGGGAGCACATTATTCCCTGTATATTCATAATTCACCAATTAAACTAGAGAGTATTATAAATGTATTATCACTCATGTAGATATTGATTATCTTTTCTTACTGATTATCAATACATTGGATTTTTAGAAATGTTGTTCTTGCTAAAAATTTCTTTTCACTCCTCTCTGTACTTACCCTTGTGAATCAAACAAAGTTATTTATTCCGGGCTGTAAAATGTCAGTAAATCTCCTGGGGCAGCGCATTTTTATTGCCCTGAGCAGTCTCCCTGGACTCGTTATAGGATCAGAGATTTGGACTTGTCCTCCTGTAAAACTGCGCTCATCAAAAAGATTGGTTGGCAGCAATTTAACAGTTTTATTTACCTCCAGGAAAGGTGTCTGTGGCCTCAAATCATATACTGGTGACTGCAGGAACCTTCAAGGACTGGATGAGCTGTGGAGAGACACATTCACGGGTCATTTGGGAGATTAACGGAAATAGTGGCCAGTTTTTTAGGTAATCACATTGTCTTATTATTAGGGCAGAAATATGGCAAAAATTAGAACATCTTATCTCCTTTAAATTAACTGTTAGTATGATGTAGAGAGTGATATTCTGAGACAATTTGCAATTGGTTTTCCTTATTTATTATTTGTGGTTTTTGAGTTATTTAGCTTTTTATACAGCAGCAATTTCAGCAATATGGTTGCTAGGGTCCAAACTCCCCTAGCAACCGTGCATTGATTTGAATAAGAGACTGGACTATGAATAGGAGAGGCCTGAATAGAAAGAGGAGTAATAAAAAGTAGCAATAACAATACATTTGTAGCCTTACAGGGCATTTGTTTTTAGATGGGGTCAGTGACCCCCATTTGAAAGCTGGAAAGAGTCAGAAGAAGAAGAAGAAGGCAAATAATAATAAAAAAACTATGAAAGATAAATACCGAAGACCGATTGAAAACATACATAGAATTGGTTATTCTATAACATACTAAAAGTTAATCTAAAGGTGGACCACCCCATTAAACAATAACTGCAGAGTGATCTCCAACCCACAGCCCTTCTTCTGTTGTTAAACTACAACTCTCAGCAATGGGACCAGCGGCATCAAAAATTTCCCTAAATACAAACAAAGCTGCAGTACTGCAAGGCATCACTAGATGGCGAAAGAGCACATGGATTGTAAAGACATGATTCCGGATCAATTTTAAGTTGTTGAATGTGTTTTCTGTATGTTTTTTAATTTTATTCATATTTATATATAAGAAAAGAACTGAATTGTGTTATTCTTGGCCTGGATAATTTCCTACAATGTATTTGTGGTGCTATATATATATATATATATATATATATATATATATATATATTTGGAGCTCCATACATTAAGGAGGTTATTTATCAAAATCCTAATTTTTCAGATTTTTAAAAAAAAAAAAAAAAAAAAAAAGTCCGACCAAACTAGAATCCACAATTTGCCCTTATTTATCAATGAAAAAACTAGAAAATGTAGTGCGAAAAAAAACAAATTTTTACAAACCACTAAAAATCGTGTTTTTACGGAAAAACCAGTGTCACACCCTGAAAACTCAGAACATTTTGTGAGGGTTAAAACATCTTCAGATGGTTAAGGGGACATCTGCCATTGACTTTTACATGAATTCTCAGGTTTTAGATTTTTTTTCAGGTTCGAGTATTTTTATACCGCAACTTTTTTGGTTTTCGGAGTCAAAACGGACCTTGCGAAAAAATTGCTTGTTAATAAATAACCCCCTTAGTCTACCAGAAAATCCTATAAACGTGAAATAAACCCAATAGGCTGGTTTTGCTTCCAATAAGGATTAATTATATCTTAGTTGGGATCAAGTACAATATACTGTTTTATTATTACAGAGAAAAAGAAAATGATTTTTAAAAATTTGAATAAAGTAGAGTCTATCGGTTTTGGGCTTCCTGTAATTCTGAGCTTTCTGGATAATGGGTTTCTGGATAAGGGATCCCATATCTGTATATATCTATATGGATGGCATGCAAAGGGTAAGATCTGTATATACATTATCTCCATTCTCTTACAGCAGAAAAAGAGCCTATACACCTATACAGTATTGATATCCCTGAGGGTCCCCCTCAGCAAGGGGTTAACTCTCTCCTTTGTGCGACAGACTCTTTTCTTTGAGTAAAATCAGCACATTGTCTGACCCAGTTTTTGAAACACAGGAAGTAACACCGCGTGTCACAGTTTTGCCTTTGGTCTTTGCTTTGGTCGGATTTTGTTCCAATGATGCCAGTGAGAGGAGAAGGTCTCACTTTCAGATACAGAGTATATTGTATAGAAGCGGTGTATGTCGCTACTGCTGGAATGATATACTACCTAGAAACATAAATTAAACATTTTATGGCCCTTTAAGGGATACAGTATGGCAGCACCCACCTATTAGGGATGTAGCGAACCGCCGAGTATGTGTTCGCGAACGCCGTATGCGAACACCGGCAAAAAATGCGAACAGTTCGCGAACTGTTCGCGAACTTCGAACATCCGAAAATCGTTCGATTCGAACGATCGTAGGATTTTTAATCGTTCGATCGAACGATTTTCGTTCGAATCGAACGAAAATCGTTCGATTTTAGCGATCGAATGGTCGAATGGTCGAACGATTTTGACGCGAACGCCTATTGGCGAACGTCGCGCGACGTTCGCGAACTTGCGGCGGACGCGAACAGCCGATGTTCGCGCGAACAAGTTCGCCGCAGAACAGTTCGATACATCCCTACCACCTATAAACACATGTAGATAGTCAGACAGCTTTACTGCCAGACTAAAGGAAATGTAAATAGTAACACAACCATGATGTGAGTTCCTCCAAAAAGTAAGACAGCAAATAAAAAAAATATTTATTGGGACATACAGGTATGGGACCTGTTATCCAGAATGCTCGGGACCTGGGGCTTTCCGGATAACAAGTCTTTCCGTAATTTGGATCTTCCCACCTTAAGTCTACTAGAAAATCATGTAAACATTAAATAAACCCAATAGGCTGGTTTTGCCTCCAATAAGGATTAATTATATGTTAGTTGGGATCAAATACAAGCGACTGTTTTATTATTACACAGAAAAAGGAAATCATTTTTAAAAATTTAGATTATTTGATTATAATGGAGTCTATGAGAAACGGCCTTTCCATAATTCTGAACTTTCTGGATAACGGGTTTCCAGATAACGGATCCCATACCTGTATTAGGAAAAGGCCTTTCGTGCCTGTTGGGGCACTTAGTCATAGGCTAAATGGCACACCCCTGTACAATGCTTATATAGGGGTTGTGACCAATCAAAAAAGCAACACATGTCTCAACCAATCGGTAAAGGCAAATTGCCAGTTTAAATGCTAATTTACATACAGGCTTTACACATTAAATCACAACGTACTCCTACAAAAGTTACAAAAAGTCATACTTAATGAAAACAAAAATACTCCAACAAAGTGAATAATACCTGCAAAAAAACTAGTTAAAAAAATAAAGAAGAAATAAAAAAAATAAAAAAATCAATATAATGAACTATAATAATACATAAAAAAAGTGAATTGGATTTAATTTTATAGTTATTTATATATTATTATAGTTCTTTTTTATTTTTTATTTCTTCTTTATTTTTTACCTTATTTTTTTGTAAGCATTATTCACTTTGTTTGAGTATTTTTGTATTATGTGTAAAGCCTGTATGTAAATTAGCATTTAAACTGGCAATTTGCTTTTACTATAGTTTATATAAAGAAGTTGCTATATGGCACAGGTTAAATAGTGGATAACACAGCAGCTTGTTTATATAAACTAAAGTAGTACTTATCTGTTATCTACTGTGTATCCTGCACTTGAATGGCTGCCCCCATGGCTACACAGCAGCTTGTTTATATAAACTATAGTAGTACTTATCTGTTATCTACTGTGTATCCAGTGCTTGAATGGCTGCCCCCATGGCTACACAGCAGCTTGTTTATATAAACTATAGTAGTGCTTATCTGTTATCTACTGTGTATCCAGTGCTTGAATGGCTGCCCCCATGGCTACACAGCAGCTTGTTTATATAAACTATAGTAGTACTTATCTGTTATCTACTGTGTATCCTGTGCTTGAATGGCTGTCCCCATGGCTATACAGCAGCTTGTTTATATAAACAATAGTAGTACTTATCTGTTATCTACTGTGTATCCTGTGCTTGAATGGCTGCCCCCATGGCTACACAGCAGCTTGTTTATATAAACTATAGTAGTACTTATCTGTTATTTACTGTGTATCCTGTGCTTGAATGGCTGCCCCCATGGCTATACAGCAGCTTGTTTATATAAACTATAGTAGTACTTATCCGTTATCTACTGTGTGTCCTGTGCTTGAATGGCTGCCCCCATGGCTACACAGCAGCTTGTTTATATAAACTATAGTAGTACTTATCTGTTATCTACTGTGTATCCTGTGCTTGAATGGCTGCCCCCATGGCTACACAGCAGCTTGTTTATATAAACTATAGTAGTATTTGTGAAGCAAACACATCAGTTTTACCAGTGCAGGGCAACACTGCATTATATTTGTATGACCTTAAAACACTTTCATTTGTTGAAGTTACTGTGACCCACCCTTTTAAAAAGAACACCCTGTCGTTAGCCCTAAGCATATCATTCCTTATAATAAATAATTCTGATAGTAGGGGGATACAGAGGGTGGGCACATCTTCACACCAAAGGTTCAGTATAGCTGGTGGAGTGAGCAGAAAGTAAAGGTGCATTTCTGAGAACACAACCGGCCGTGTGAGCTGCCTGTGTCTTAATTCTTATAAAGTCTGAAACCTCAGAGAAGCCACATGTCAGTGTTAATGAGAGGCAGTAAATTGTGTAACAGGAAACCTCCCTATAACCTCCGCACTAAACATCACACTCTCATCCAATGCCTTTCTACCAAAAGTGAATACTAACGGAGAAGGGCAAATTGATCTTTTTATATTTTGTATAACAAAGGGTTAACACGGGGAAAAAAATATATATATGGTAAAAATGCAGCACTGATAGAAAAATGTTTTCAGTTAAAGTGGTTGTTCACCTTTAAATTAACTGTTAGTATGATGTAGAGAGTGATATGCTGAGACAATTTGCAATTGGTTTTCATTTTTTATTATCAAAGGTTTTTGACTTATTTAGCTTTTTATTCAGCAGCTCTTCAATTTGCATCTTAACAAACCTGGTAACTAGGGTCCCAATTGCCTTAGCAACCATGGATTGATTTGAATAAGAGACTGGAATAAGAATAGGAGAGGTCTGAATAGAAGAATCAGTAATACAAAGTAACAATAACTATACATTTATAGCCTTACAGATCATTTGTTTTTTAGATGGGGTCAGTGACCTCCATTTGAAAGCTGGAAAGAGTCAGAAGAAAAAGACAAATAACTATAAAAAATAAATAATGAATAATGAAAACCAATTGAAAAGTTGCTTAGAATTGGCTGTTCTATAACATTATAAAAGTCACCTTAAAGGTGAACCACCCGATTAATGGAAAACTATACCCCCAAATGAATACTTGAGCAACAAATTAAGTGGCATATTAAAGAATCTTATCAAACCGGTATATACATAATTAAGTAAATCTTGCCCTTTTAAATCTCTTGCCTTGAACCACCATTTCGTGATGGTGCCTCAGAGATCACCTGACCAGAAATACTGCAGCTCTAACTGTAACAGGAGGAGATCACCTGAAAAGAAATATTGCAACTTTAACTGTAATCGGAAGAGATCACCTGAAAAGAAATCCTGCAGCTCTAACTTTAACAGGAAGAGATCACCTGACCAGAAATACTGCAGCTCTAACTTTAACAGGAAGAGATCACCTGACCAGAAATACTGCAGCTCTAACTGTAACAGGAAGAGATCACCTGACCAGAAATACTGCAGCTCTAACTGTAACAGGAGGAGATCACCTGAAAAGAAATATTGCAGCTCTAACTGTAATCGGAAGAGATCACCTGAAAATAAATACTGCAGCTCTAACTGTAACAGGAAGAGATCACCTGACCAGAAATACTGCAGCTCTAACTGTAACAGGAAGAGATCACCTGACCAGAAATACTGCAGCTCTAACTGTAACAGGAAGACGTGAGGAAGCAAAAGACAGAACTCTGCCTGTTAATTGGCTCATGTGACCTAACATGTATGGTTTGTTTGGGATGTTTGTGTGCACCGTGAATCCTACAATCCCAGGGGGACGGCCCTTATTTTTTAAAATGGCAATTTTCTATTTATGATTACCCAATGGCACATACTACTGGAAAAGTATATTATTATGAAAATAGTTTATTTACATGAAGCAGGGTTTTACATATGAGCTGTTTTATGCAATATCTTTTTATAGAGACCTACATTGTTAGAGAGGTATAGGTTTCCTTTAAGAAACAGGCGATGATTCAGGATATTCCTTTTATCAAGCTCTTACATACATGTAACACAATCCTTTAAAGACAGAACACGTCTGTCACATGATAAATTTGCTGAAAATAAAAAACCCATTAGAGTTCAATGCAATTAGTTTATACAGTGTACAGTTTAAGGCAAATCCCTACTGCAACCCTGGTAAACACCTACATCATGAATAATAACATTTCATTATACAAGTAAATACAAATTATAGTCCTTGTTTGTTCCCTTTGGCCATATTATTTGTAATGTACTTGTAATGTATTCTGTATTAATGTATGTTCTCCTCCCTCTGGTTTAAAAACCTGTTCTAATACCAGAGGATAAATGTCCCATGTAAATATACATATATAATCATATTTAATGCCAGTTCACCTTTAAATTAAATGTAAGCACAGTGTAGAATATTTTTAGATAATTTGCAATTTGTCTTAATTTTATTTGTAATTATTTTGATTATTGTTCAGCAGTAACAGTTTGGAACTTCAACAGCTATCTGGTTGCTAGGGTCCAATATTTCCTATTGTTTTCAATGAAAGACCGAAATATGAATGGGAGAGGGACTGAATAGAAAGACAAGTAATAAAAAGT
Source organism: Xenopus laevis (assembly GCF_017654675.1). NCBI lineage: Eukaryota > Metazoa > Chordata > Amphibia > Anura > Pipidae > Xenopus > Xenopus laevis. Next base: position 6,376,244 of record NC_054373.1, read on the forward strand.
AACAATACGATTGTAGCCTCATAGAGCAACAGTCTTTTTGGTATTTAGGTATTCAGGGCTCATCTGTGTGCCCAGTACTGTCTATATTTTATATTCTGAAAGATAATTAGACAATGAGGGGTCTGATCAGTAATATATATATATATATATGTATATAAACTTATCCAGGTCAATAGGAAGCTGTTCTTCTCCAGGAAACTGCAGGTACAAGAGGAGGACTCACTGAAGAGCTTCATTGTTATTATAGTAAAGGCTCCTGGGAGTGCAGGTCCCATAACAAGAGCTTCAAGTCTCTACATCATGTGAACAGGCACCATTTGCCTTTAGGATGTGCTGCAGCAATGTTACTCTAATGAGTATTACCTGCTGCTGATTGACAAGATATCCAATCTCACTGACACTTCCTCCTGCAGCAGAGACACCCCAGTTTAATAACCGAGAGACAAATGAGCTGTCATGTAAAGCCAGGGTAAATAAATATCTGTAATACTCATATCGCTGAGCAGAAACCCAGGCAGCATGAGGCTTCAGAGTCCACTCCCTGTGTAACTGACTAAAAGAAAGCAGGACCAAGGGGTGAAAGAAGAGAATCAAAGGTGACAGCAGATAAAAGCAAAGACACGAGGATGGGAAGCACAAAAATGGAGGCAAGAGAGTTAATTGAAAGAGGAAAGTGTTTAGAGAATGAAAGAACACAAGGAAAGTCAATTAAATAACTCAAGGAAAATGGAAATCAAATGGAAGTACACAAGGGTAATTGGAAGGGAATGAAAGAAACCAATAGAAGAGGGAAAAGAATGATAGAACTCAGGGGGAGTGGGAAAGGGAATGAAAGAGCACAGGGAAAGTGGGAAGAGAATGAAATACCACAAGGGAAGTGGGAAGAGAATGAAGGAACAGAATGGAAATGAGAAGGGAATTAAAGAACAGAATGGAAGTGGAAAGGGGACGAAAGAACACAAGGAAAGAGGGAAGAGAATGAGATAATACAAGGGAAGTGAATAAAAGAAACAATGAAAGTGGGAAGAGAATGAGAGAACACAAGATAAGTGAATAAAGGACACAAGGGAAGAGGTAAGCTAATAAAAGAACAGTGGAAGTGGAAAGTGAATTAAATAACTCAAGGGAAGTGGAAAGGAAATGAAAGAACACGTGGGGAGGGAATGAAAGAACACAGGGGAAGAGGGAAGGAAATTAAAGAACCAGAGATGCACCAAATCCAGGATTTCGTTTGTTATTCTGCCAGGCTGAAATCTTTAAATCATGTGGCTTTTTGTCACATATACAGGAAGTAAAAAAATGTTAAGCACAGCACAAGGTTCTCTTTCTCCCTTCCCTAAGTGGAAAGAGAATGAGAACACGAGGGAAGTGGGAAGAGAATGAAAGAACACAAGGGAAGTGGGAAGAGAATGAAAAAACACAAGGGAAGTGGGAAGAGAATGAAAGAACACAAGGGAAGTGGGAAGAGAATGAAAGAACACAAGGGAAGTGGGAAGAGAATGAAAGAACACAAGGGAAGCGGGAAGAGAATGAAAGAACACAAGGTAAGTGGGAAGAAAATGAAAGAACACGAGGGAAGTGGGAAGAGAATGAAAGAACACGAGGAAAGTGGGAAGAGAATGAAAGAACACGAGGGAAGTGGGAAGAGAATGAAAGAACACGAGGGAAGTGGGAAGAGAATGAAAGAACACGAGGGAAGTGGGAAGAGAATGAAAGAAGACAAGGAAAGTGGGAAGAGAATGAAAGAACACGAGGGAAGTGGGAAGAGAATGAAAGAACACGAGGGAAGTGGGAAGAGAATGAAAGAACACGAGGGAAGTGGGAAGAGAATGAAAGAACACAAGGAAAGTGGGAAGAGAATGAAAGAACACGAGGGAAGTGGGAAGAGAATGAAAGAACACAAGGGAAGTGGGAAGAGAATGAAAGAACACGAGGGAAGTGGGAAGAGAATGAAAGAACACGAGGGAAGTGGGAAGAGAATGAAAGAACACGAGGGAAGTGGGAAGAGAATGAAAGAACACAAGGGAAGTGGGAAGAGAATGAAAGAACACAAGGAAAGTGGGAAGAGAATGAAAGAACACGAGGGAAGTGGGAAGAGAATGAAAGAACACGAGGGAAGTGGGAAGAGAATGAAAGAACACGAGGGAAGTGGGAAGAGAATGAAAGAACACGAGGGAAGTGGGAAAGAATGAAAGAACACGAGGGAAGTGGGAAGAGAATGAAAGAACACAAGGAAAGTGGGAAGAGAATGAAAGAACACGAGGGAAGTGGGAAGAGAATGAAAGAACACGAGGGAAGTGGGAAGAGAATGAAAGAACACGAGGGAAGTGGGAAGAGAATGAAAGAACACAAGGAAAGTGGGAAGAGAATGAAAGAACACGAGGGAAGTGGGAAGAGAATGAAAGAACACAAGGGAAGTGGGAAGAGAATGAAAGAACACGAGGGAAGTGGGAAGAGAATGAAAGAACACGAGGGAAGTGGGAAGAGAATGAAAGAACACGAGGGAAGTGGGAAGAGAATGAAAGAACACAAGGGAAGTGGGAAGAGAATGAAAGAACACAAGGAAAGTGGGAAGAGAATGAAAGAACACGAGGGAAGTGGGAAGAGAATGAAAGAACACGAGGGAAGTAGGAAGTGAATGAAAGAACACAAGGGAAGTGGGAAGAGTATGAAAGAACATGAGGGAAGTGGGAAGAGAATGAAAGAACACAAGGGAAGTGGGAAGAGAATGAAAGAACACGGGGGAAGTGGGAAGAGAATGAAAGAACACAAGGGAAGTGGGGAGAGAATGAAAGAACACGAGGGAAGTGGGAAGAGAATGAAAGAACACGAGGGAAGTAGGAAGTGAATGAAAGAACACAAGGGAAGTGGGAAGAGTATGAAAGAACATGAGGGAAGTGGGAAGAGAATGAAAGAACACAAGGGAAGTGGGAAGAGAATGAAAGAACACGGGGGAAGTGGGAAGAGAATGAAAGAACACAAGGGAAGTGGGGAGAGAATGAAAGAACACAAGGGAAGTGGGGAGAGAATGAAAGAACACAAGGGAAGTGAGAAGAGAATGAAAGAACACAAGGGAAGTGGGGAGAGAATGAAAGAACACAAGGGAAGTGAGAAGAGAATGAATGAACACAAGAAAAGTGGAAAGAGAATGAAAGAACACGAGGGAAGTGGGAAGAGAATGAAAGAACACAAGGGAAGTGGGAAGAGAATGAAAGAACACACGGGAAGTGGGAAGAGAATGAAAGAACACAAGGGAAGTGAGAAGAGAATGAAAGAACACAAGGGAAGTGGGAAGAGAATGAAAGAACACAAGGGAAGTGAGAAGAGAATGAAAGAACACAAGGGAAGTGAGAAGAGAATGAAAGAACACGAGGAAAGTGGGAAGAGAATGAAAGAACACAAGGGAAGTGGGAAGAGAATGAAAGAACACAAGGGAAGTGAGAAGAGAATGAAAGAACACAAGGGAAGTGAGAAGAGAATGAAAGAACAGGAGGGAAGTGGGAAGCGAATGAAAGAACACAAGGGAAGTGGGAAGAGAATGAAAGAACACAAGGGAAGTGGGAAGAGAATGAAAGAACACAAGGGAAGTGAGAAGAGAATGAAAGAACAGGAGGGAAGTGGGAAGCGAATGAAAGAACACAAGGGAAGTGGGAAGAGAATGAAAGAACACAAGGGAAGTGGGAAGAGAATGAAAGAACACGAGGGAAGTGGGAAGCGAATGAAAGAACACAAGGGAAGTGGGAAGAGAATGAAAGAACACAAGGGAAGTGGGAAGAGAATGAAAGAACAGGAGGGAAGTGAGAAGAGAATGAAAGAACAGGAGGGAAGTGGGAAGCGAATGAAAGAACACAAGGGAAGTGGGAAGAGAATGAAAGAACACAAGGGAAGTGGGAAGAGAATGAAAGAACACAAGGGAAGTGAGAAGAGAATGAAAGAACAGGAGGGAAGTGGGAAGCGAATGAAAGAACACAAGGGAAGTGGGAAGAGAATGAAAGAACACAAGGGAAGTGGGAAGAGAATGAAAGAACACGAGGGAAGTGGGAAGCGAATGAAAGAACACAAGGGAAGTGGGAAGAGAATGAAAGAACACAAGGGAAGTGGGAAGAGACGTTAAGCTCATAATTGAGGAAGGGAAAGGAGAAGATTAGAAACATAGGGACAGGAAGTAGGAGCAAAAGAGAAAAATTAAATCTTATTCTCAAGGTTTAGTAGGATCCTAAGGGGCCCAGTATCTTTTAGCTGCATCGCTGGTAGTGGAAATTCTGGTGTTTTTCCAGCAACTATTTTAAAGGCAAAAATCTGCCAAACGGAATTACTTCATTTGCACCTGCGCCCAACCTGCACACTCCATCTGATTTACAAGTTCAGTGGATGCTGGGAGTTGCAGATTAATAATGAAACAATCTTTTCAGTCTTTCTGAGCATTCAGATGAGAAGCTAAAGGGTCAGCGCCTGGGTGACACGGGGGATCTGAAAATGATTTCCCTGTTTGAAAAACGGTCTGATTTTCACATACGTTAAATACCTTCCTTTATGGATTTGAAAAAGATATCTCAGCCCCCTTCTGTCATCCGACATTATTCCCACATGAGAATGGGACTTATCTGCCGTCTTCTGAAACACTCTATATGAAACGTGTGTGTAATGCCTGGGAAGCCAATGGTGGGCTCAGAGCCTTGAATCTTCTTCATTTCCCTTGGAATGAGCCACATCAAGGAATTCCATCTGCGGAATGACACACATTACTGGCCCACACAATAGGGTTCCATCTTCTTCCATTCTAATCCCACAAAAACCATTTAGAGAGGAGAAAAGGTGTTGAAATTGAATGGAATAACACTACTCGAGCCAAGGAAACTCATTTATGTGAAAGAGAAAATAGGGGCACCGCCAATGTATGATTAGAGGATCATGTGATTGGTTTTTATAATAAAATATATGATTTCTGCTCTATATAGTCACATAACCAAACAGATTGTGTATCGAGGGGCACCGTTATATCAAACTATCCTCAGCGAAACAGGAACAATGATTGACCTCAGACAGATCAAACTAACCCCAGGAAAAATGATCGGCCGCATTGACATCAATATAACTCGAAAGAAACAAGAAAGATGATAGGTCACACTGATATTAAAGTAACCGCAGAGAGACAAGAAAATGATCAGTTTCTTAGATATCGACCAACTTGCAACAAAGCAAGAGAAATAAACTGGTGCAAAGCCAATTAGAGATAATGAGCAGAGTATGATCCTCGATACTGTATGATGGATTCAATAATTCTCTGCTATCACCTGTACTATATATACTGTATATAAATTAGCCAGTTATACGTAGGTACCAACTTCTGTACTCTATGCTGGTTGACATTTCATGTAGTTTATTCTGTATAACGTTTAATCTGTATGATATTGTAAGATAAGGGGGCCCAGCCTGAAGGCCACCTATAAGGAGATTTGGGGTGAGTGCTTACTTGTATTTGAAGAAAAGAATCTCAATGTAAAGCCAACAAGTTTATAATCTCACCAGTAGTACGCGGGGTCCGGGTGCTCATGCCCCAGACCTACAGCTGAAGGTGGAAGTATCCTACCAAAGGAAAAAAGCCAATGAATTAGTGCCCACAGGCCCGAAACGTGTAAGGCTATATATTAATTTACTTTGTGGCCTAAATTAAAGTTCTTAGTCTTTTTACAAGCCTGTTGGTGGGATCTGTGAATGCATGCCATTTGTTTCCTTTGGTTGAGTGCTTATTTGTGCCCTGGGTACCCCTGGAACTATAGCAGGGTGACACCCCAATGTTTCTATATATCTGTAACCTTGTTATGAGCTAAGGGAGCCCAGTCTGAAGGTCAGTTAGGGGGAGATTTGGGGTGAGGGCTTATTTGTACCCTGGGTTCCCCTGGAACTATAGCAGGGTGACTGTTACCCCAATGTTTCTATATATCTGTAACCTTGTTATGAGCTAAGGGGGCCCAGTCTGAAGGACAGTTAGGGGGAGATTTGGGGTGAGTGTTTATTTGTACCCTGGGTACCCCTGGAACTATAGCAGGGTGACTGTTACCCCAATGTTTCTATATATCTGTAACCTTGTTATGAGCTAAGGGGCCCAGTCTGAAGGCCAGTTAGGGGGAGATTTGGGGTGAGTGCTTATTTGTGCCCTGGGTACCCCTGGAACTATAGCAGGGTGACTGTTACCCCAATGTTTCTATATATCTGTAACCTTGTTATGAGCTAAGGGAGCCCAGCCTTAAGGTCAGTTAGGGGGAGATTTGGGGTGAGTGCTTATTTGTGCCCTCACCCCTGAAGGTGGCCATAGACTCATATTAAGCGTACAAAACAACGTTTCGTATATTTGATGCATGTAGTTATTGCTACCCGATGATTCAGTTCTGACACATCTATATTGCAAACAAACAATCATTCCTGCAACCAATGGTCTCAGGAAAGATTGTAATTGTTACAACTATGGCCACATTTAGAATGCCACCAAAACAGTTATCAGAGATCTGGTTTGGAAGACTTCAAGATTCTTTTGTTCTGACAGTTTGTTTACACCAATAGGTTCCATTTCTTGTTTGTTGTATGAATTCTTTCATTTTTTAAATTTTAATTGGCCTTTAAGATATATATATTGGACTTATATATATATATATATATATATATATATATATAAAATACCCCTGGTAGAAAGCACCAAACTGATGAAAGAGTGTACACATTTACATACAAACATGTTCTGTGGCTTTTACAGGCCCTGAGTGAGCCCTGAAGTTCTTATCAAAAACAAGCAGACGAGAAAGGAAAAAGATGAAACAGAAGAGGCAGAGAATAGATTCAGAGTGTGGTCTCTTATTCAGAGTGTGTGTGAGTGTGTAAGTGTGTGTCACACAAACACAAGCTCCTCTAGATGTGTCGTTTCCTGTACACTGAAGCAGCAGATCTGAGAGGGAAGGAAAGTGAGAGGCTCCTCAGTAGAACAGGAACATTGGGACAGAGCGCCGGGTTCTTGCCTCATCCAGGCCCACCATGAAGTCCAGATGGATTGCCTTCTCCACATTCCTGCAGGCCCAAGTCTTATCTACAGGTAAGGTCATTGGAAACCCATTGGAAAATGCCTCTGTGATTGGTCCATTAGCTTCCTGTTTGGACTTCAATTCTCAACGTAGTGCAGTTTCCCCAAAGGACTTACATTGGAGTCAACATTAGTATATATGACCATTAAATCCTCCTTACTCAACTCTATGTGAGGCTGATCAACTGCTACAGACACTTTAGCTAAACTGTCATATTTTAGCTGTGTTTTCGTTGGTAAAAGAGTCCAGTCAGTCAACAGGATGCCGTAACTGTATTCTTGGGTTAAAGTCATTTAAAAGCCTCGATAACTGGTGGCATGTGTGACAACCCACCGTCATCAGTAAGAATTTCTGACTATTATAGGGACAGCAACTATAGAGTTATCCCTCTAAATTTAAATGGGGCATGTAACACAAATTTAAATACGATACGTTATAATAGATATTTTCCCACAATACATGTCATGGTTATGGAGGTTATGGGTAATCACAGTTAAATTGAGGATCCTCACCTCTTCCAAGCCTTAGTTAAGACGACGTATGTGTCCCCCAACTGGGCCCTCTTTATTGTCTCTGTTGATTCCTCCATCATGGTGTTGTTGAACTTGTGAATTGTAGGAAAGAACGCATTATTGACATTGAATGTTTCCAGGGGAAAAGTCCTTAGCACAACCCAAAATGGTAAAGTTAGGACCCATTAAAACGACGTACTATATGTAATGAAATCTCATGTGTTTATATTGTATGTGGTTAGCGTGGCCTGGTAGGGTACATGAGCGGCAGCGTTTTAGTGATAGACCTCTAGCATTGTCCTCAGTCTTTCACTGTTTGCCTGCTGAAGTTGAAGTGTTTACAATGTAGGCCCAGTTAGGTGGTTCCACAGACACTAATGTACTAACCTTGGCTTTATGAGAAGGAATATATAGGTTGTCGTCAACTAAATATTAGGAAGGGGTTTGTTACAGTGAGAGCTGTGAAGATGTGGAATTGTCTCCCTGAATCAGTGGTACAGGCTGATACATTAGATAGGTACAAGAAGGGGTTGGATGGTGTTTAGCAAGTGAGGGAATACAGGGATAAGGAAGATGGACTGGTCCCATTGCCATTTTGGAGTCAGGAAGGAATTTTCCTTTCTGAGGCACGTTGTAGAGGGTTCAGAAGGGTTTTTTTTTGCCTTCCTCTGGATCAACTGGCAGTTAGGCAAGTTATATACAGACTTAAAAGTTTGAACTTGATTGAAGTGTGTCTTTTTTTCAACCTAACTTACTATTACTATTTTAACTTACTAATTTACTACTTACTATTTTACTATATCACTGTGTACCAATAGACACGTTATATTATTAATACTGTGCCGCCTGAGACCATTTAAAATGATCCATTTCAACCTTTTATGCTGGCAATGCTGGGATTTGTTCTTGGGTAAATGTGATTTAATAGAAGTATGACAATAAATAGGTTTCCTCTTAACTCTGGTGTTCCATTAGATGTACAGTATCGGGGCAATGTTTGCCGAGGCATGGAGATAAATACATAACGGACCCAGAAATGGTGTAGGATAATGATGAAAGTCTTAGTTATTTAGTAAACCTCGATTTTTCTGATTTTTAGTGAAAAAAAACTAGAATTTTTCGAGATTTATTATATTGCAAAAAGCCCAAATCCGAAAATCCGCCATCTCAGACCTGTCGACGTTAATGGGAGAGGCATCAATCTTAATTTGTGGCTAATTGTCGTGGTCTGCGCTGGGTGTAGCTCGAAAATCCGACTTTTTCTGGTTATTCGGACAAAAATGCTTAAAAAGTCAGAGTGATTTAGGGTTTTGGTGAGTTTTTCCGCGATCCGATTATTTTGGGTTATTTTATTAATAAATAAGGTCAAATCGAGCATGGGAGTTTGGTTATGGTTTTTTTCAAATAAAATATGAGATAAATTCGGATTTTTGTAAATAACCCCCTTTGTATCAGGCCCTTTGTGTCATCTTGTTTTGAGCTGGAAAAACCTAAAAATTCAAGCAACTTTGCTGTTCTGCCTGCCGAATGTCATTGCTATTCTACCGGGTTCTAGACTAGACTAGACTTCCATCACTTAGAAGTTTCCTTGAAGATGTCTGTTACAGGCATTGGTCATATATTTCTACGGTATGATGTAATACGAAGTCGTTCACATTTACATTTCACACGCTGACATTAAATAGCAGCTGTTAGGAATAGACAGTTCATGTGGCAGACACGACTGCAGATATTTATTTAACCAGTTTGGAGAAGAAGATGATCGAAAGGTCTCCAGGGCTCCATGTGCATTAATGCCCCCCTAGTGTCCAAGGAGTACTGATTATGTGCAAATTCAATGGAAGGGGGGTCCTCTGAGTGATTTAATTTACTCTTACAGTCCATAAAAAATTATTTAATGGTGTGTTAGCTGGTTCCATCTCCACTGGGACAGGGACCAGGAGGTCAGAAGCAGGAGGGCTGCCCCATGTGTAGCTTTCCTGCTAAAGAAAAGTATCGGCACTCTAACAGCACTTTAAAATGGAAATTAGACTTTATTCAGGATTGGAACAAGGGAGTGCCGTCTCCAAGGATCTCTAAGTGCCGGGCAGTAGCTACGGGAGAGACCTGGCTCTGGAAGTTTTCTGCTTGGGTTCTTCCCTACTATCGGCTAAAGGCGGCATTAATTATAGGGTGAAAAAGTTGTCAAATGCAGCCGGAAATTCAAGCATAGAAAGACACACCTAAATGATAAAAATCTAGTGGCACGGTGAGGGATACCTTCTGAAAGGATCGAGTAGCACAAATAATACAACAATACCAGGCCTCTCGTTAAACAAGAAAAACAGTCACAAACATTCAAAACACTGTTTTGATCCCTTGCTGGGGGTTTTCATTATAGGAACAGAGATTTTAAAAAAAAACACGCCTGTATTTTTGTTTAACCGTGTGGTCCAGACAAATTGCCCCCTGTGGGTGTCAAAACATATTGGAATTTGTTATACTGTATTTACACTGTTTTTGTATAAAATATTTTCCATAACTGAGGTGCGGTGGTATCATTAGTAGAAAATGCATCTACGTCTTATTCTTTGATGAATTATTGACTTCTGCTGAGGCCCAAAGATATAAACTGGCGCCGGTTTAAAAAAAAAAAATCTTTTGGCTCTGCTGGAGTTTAGTGCTCTGGAGATATTTATTTACTATCCAGCGGTGTTTGGGTGGTGCAACATCACAAATTAGTAAGAGATACTGGGGGGTCATTAATCAACACTGGGCAAATTTGCCCATGGGCAGTAACCCATGGCAACCAATCAAATTGCTGCATTGATTGTTCTACTTGCAGCTGGCTTCAAAAAGCTAATCACTGATTGGTTGCTATAGGTAACTGCCCATGGGCAAATTTGCCCAGTGTTGATAAATGAGCCCCAATGTGTATGAGAACACTGCCAAGTAAATGTGTTATGATTAAAGGGGCGGAATGGACGTCACTCCCACCCTCTTCATCTAAGGCTTTAATATAAAATTATAGCATAAGATTAGGGTTAGCCTTTCCAACCTTTATTATGAGGTACCAAAAAAACTGGGGCTACAAAGCAGGCAAATATCCCCCTACGTGTCTCTATTAGTCTGTGAGTGGATCTCAGTTGTCCTCTCATTTGCATATATATTCATCTGTTGCCACAAGCTTCTAAGCTGGGGAATCCAGTAGACAATTTAGGGGTCCCAGAGCTTGTTTGTACAGACAGCACCCTGCAATCACACAGTCAAATAAATATCAATAAATCCTTAGGGCGAGAAAGTTCCCATTGACCTATACATCATACATGTCGGAGCCACCAGCATTCTCAGCTCCCCCAACCATTTCTCCAAGCCCAGCAATAATAATACAAGTACAAAACCAGGGATATTAGATTTCTAAGTAATTCTCACTAAGGGATTCCCAATTGACTTAAATGTAGTTACCATAAACAGTTCCACTTGACCTGTGCTCGGTCGGTATGTTTGGGAATAGACCGGATGATAAATATTTCGGGTCCGACCTGGAATAAAGTGAAAGTATATTTAGTATTTATTGCATCAAAAGCAGCAATCCAGCATTACCATAAATCAGACTTGGGGATGAGAATATTAATCTGAAGGGTCCTGTAGATGCACCAAAGGGGCACCAAGGAGCGACGTCTTTGTGCAAATTAAATACAGAGCTTGAGCCTGTGCCAGTGTCACCCACCAGCCATCAAGGTATTAAGTCATGGATTAAAGTAAGAAATATGAGCAAGTACAGGCAGTCCTAGGGTTATGTACAAGATCTGTCTGTAGGTTTGTTCTTAAGTTGAATTTGTATGTAACATATACATATATTTTTATATATTAAATGCAACTTAGACAGATGTTTGTCTTAACATAGTATTTATTTTTTACCTTTCTGTTCTCTGCAGTAGACAACACATGCCAGAGGGGATTGGGGGTTTATTAAAGCTAAATGCTTATAAATTCCAAGCAAACCACTGTAATAGCCTCAATTTGTGTGAGTTTTATGTAAGTTGGGTGTATGTAACTCGAGGACTCCCTGTCTCAATATTCAGTAAACTGATAATATTCAGTATTCATTCCGTAAATTAAATTCACTCCAGAGATAATTTAACAAAAAAAAAGGACTTTTACAAGTTTAGTACAATATATATTAGCCTTCACTTATCACTCCATTAGTCTAAATCCATGCAACCCTTTGGCCTACACAGAACATGGCAAATACGATAGTTTCATGAAAGAACTGAAATTAATTTCAGATGAATTGCGATAGTGATCATCCAAAGATTTCCATTCATCCAATCTCATTCTAACCTTTTGATGTGATTTTGGGACAAATTTACATGGTGGGCTGTATTTGGATCGTAGCATCCGGACGCTAGGTTGGAATTATAGGGACAAAGAGTAATATGTAAACTGCCCAGCATTCACCTAATAGCGGTGGTATAAAACGCATCCCCTTCTTACATATTCATTTGTAATGAAAAAAAATTGTCAACTGCAAAATTCTATTAAAAAAGGGCATCTTCTCTATTATAATCTATATTCTTTAGCATAATAGATAATCATCACAGAGGGTTCATAATAAAAAAAAACAGTTCAATGCGGCCAAAGCAATCTGTACAATGGAGTGATTTGCCAGTGGCTCTGTGCCCTAGAGGATTATGTACAGGAGTATAACATTTTAAAGATTGTTTAAAATAATGTTACCTATAAAAAAAAAAGATAAAACACTAGATTGGGAAGCAGTAGAATATTTTAAAAAAATGATTCTCTTTAGTTTGATCCAGAATGATCCGGCTAAGCCCAAGAGAAATATAAAAATACTATTGAAATATTTGTTGCTGCAAATGTACGGGTGTCCCCTATCACCATAACAGATCAGAAGCCTATTCATTGCTAATCAGATCATCATCATAGAACATATAGTAAATCTGCTTGAGAAGCTTCAGAGGAAATAATTTCTTATTACAGATATAAAACTATAAATTGGCTTCCTGATTCTTATCTTGTTTTGTTTGTCAAATCATTTCCTTTGCACGTGCATCTCGCTGTCAATAATGTGTCTGGGCAAATTATTATATAATCCTTTTTCTATACATTTCATACAAACCATATTTATACACTAATAAGTAGTGCAACAATGTTCTCACATTACTGAATTCCCATAGATTTTAGCTCATAAATAATACATTTACAGAAATGTTCACTCCAGAGTTTAACCATCATCATTATATAAAAATTTAACAAACAAGGATTTACAGAGTAAGAATAGGATTAGAAGGTCCTACACATGAGCTTACAGTCTAAACCATTCATTATTACAGAGGCAGGAATCTGCCAGATCCATAGTCTAAACTGATACTACCGGTAAATGCATTGGAGGGCCTATTTATCAAAATTCGAATTTGTTGAAGGCTTTTTCTACTTTGAATAAACTGCAATTTCTTTTAGAAAAATACCAATGTTTGCTTATTTATTCAAAAAAATATGAACTTAAAAAAATTCAAGTGAATAAAATCATGAAAAACAACTTTCATTTATTTATTTATTTATTAAAGTTCCAGTTGATTATTAAAATTCAAGTTTTCCAGGTGATTGTTTTGGTCAAAACTCACATTTTCTGATTAAAAAAAAAAACTCTGATATTTCGAGATTTATTATATCCCGACCCTGGAAATAGCTCAAATCCGAAAATACACCATCTTGAACTTGCAGAATCGAGTTTCCTCCATTCAGGTTTTTTCTTAAATAAGAAGCCATTCAAATTGTGATTTCATTCAAGGTATAAAAAACTCTTAACCTGATAAATAACCCCCTAAATGTTTTATCATTTGAAATGTGTCAAAAAGTTTGAAACTTGCACTGGAAAAAAACACTTTAAATTTGCCGTAGACGGCTCCCATTGGCTTTCACATGAACTCGGCAGCTTTTAGATGCTGAAGTTTTACATTCAAATTTTTTAGAACTTAATAAATGTCGTGCATTATAGTTTTAAGAAGCATAATCCTAATTTAGTGGTTTAAGCGCAGCAAATTTTTTAATCTGAACGTCGATAAATATGCTCGAAAATGTAATTTCATTAATGAATTAATGTGTCCCACAACTGAATCCAGACTCCACGTTTCATATTCATCTTTGTATGGACTGTGAAAACTCTTTGAATCAGTTGCTTTGATTAAAAGGGAACCAATTGCATTAACAATGCCCAAATTTGTTTTTCCCGTTTCCCCATAAGCTTTGCATTTCCAAAATACAAATCTTGTATAGAAATTGTAGGCTTTGGCATATTCCTTAACTAAGTCCTGGATTCTGACCGGTCCAACCAAAAGAAATCCAAATTGGTATATCTAATATGTTCTAAATGTACTTGCCAATCTTGTCTCCAAAAACCACCATGATACCACCTTGTGTGTAATTGTAATGCTTTGGGGGAATTGGAAAGAGCAGGTTTGAGGGATGATATGGAATTCGCAATATGAGATTAAGGGGCACATTTACTAAGGGTCGAATTTCAAAGTGCTAAAAAAAAATTTGACTTCTAAAAACTTACCTAAATATTGGCTATAGGTTCTAGGAGGTCCCCATAGGCTGAAATAGCAATTCGGCAGGTTTAAGGTGGCGAAGTGTCGAATTCAACGTTTTTTAAAGATACAGTACTTCGATTTTCGAAGTTTTTTCAGTTCAAATCTAATTTTGGCCTATTCGATGGTCGAAGTACCCAAAAATTACTTCGGAATTCGACGTTTTTGAATTCGAAAATTCACTTCTAATTCACTTCGACCCTTAGTAAATGGGCCCCTAAGGGTTCCATGCACCAATGTAAAATGGCCTGTATCAGTAGGCCTATGGCTATTCAGCTGGATAACACCCACACCACATACAATGATTGAATGCATTGCTAGCAAGGGGGGCTTAAGGCTTTTTAGCAGAACATAAAACACAGTGAAAAAATGTCCCATGATTGTTTGTGTACCATTGACCTGACATTAGTCACCATGTAACCAGGGTCAAACTGGGCTGGCGGTGGCCTTGGCTTCATGGTTGGCTTCTGACCCAGGCCCATTTCCCATGGCAATCACAAGGTAATATAAAAGGTATGGAGCAACGGGGCGGAGCAGGGGTGTAGAATGGCAGCTTCATGATTCAGAAGTGGGCGTAACTGTTGTAGACAGGGTCGGACTGGTTAGCGCACGGCCCACCAAGGCTGCCGCCCCAGGGGTCCCCACACGCTCCCACTAGTGATGTGCGGGCCGGCCCAATACCCGCGTGACCTGCAGATTGGCTAGGTTCGGGCACCTCCATTTGCTGGTGGCTTACACTGCTGGCTTCCAACTTACGGGTTCCAATTTTATTAAAAGGAACCCAGAAGTCGGGCTCGGGCGGGCGCGGGTGGTGGGAGGTCGGATATTGGGCAGGTGTGGGTCGGGAAAAACCACATCTCCCTACAGAGGCCCTTCCCACCTGGTGATCAGCAATATGGAGTTCAGAGGCCTGGGGGAGCGCCGGCAGAGTTTGGTTCTGGGCCTGCGGGTCCCACCGGGTCTTTTCTCGGGGTCCCGCCAGCCCAGTCCGTCCCTGGTTGTAGGACCAGTAGGTCCGTGTTCAAGGATTGACAGATTGTCCCGCAGAATGTAAGTCTAGATTAGTGGTTCCCAAACTCTTAGGCTGCTGCTTAGAATGGCTTGAAGCAGTAACAGGAAGGATCTCCTCGATACACCTGAAAACCCAGCATGTTAGATTTGTGGTGAATATATATTTGCTCTCAGATATTCTTAGAACTATAACTAAATAACTGACACATATTTTCCTATATTTGTACTCATTGCATGAGCTTAAGGGCTTTGGCCAAAGGTTGGACCTGCAAGTGGAGCTTGAACTGAAAAAGTTTGTAACCACTGCCCTAGATAAAGAACCCGTATATCTGAAGGCAGCTGGACACAACATGAGATTAAAGTTACATTTTTGCTACATGAAAATTTCTGCTTTTTTGATTAATAACACGTGGGTGTAATAAAAGCCGAGGCTTCAGCATCAAACAGATCCTTAAAAAATTACTCTCGGGAATTATAATTCACTGTCTCATGAACAGCATTACACTACTAAATGTGCTTTCTATTGTTTCTTCATTTTGTGACAATTAATTTGGTTAATTGCTCACTAAATGAGTGTGTGTGAATGTGATCTTAGATTGTAAGCTCACTTGGGCAAAGACTGATGCGACTGTGATAAGGAAATTAGATTGTAAACTCACTAGGGTAGGGACTGATGGGGCTGTGATAAGGACCTTAGATTGTAAACTCACGGGGGCAGGGACTGATGCGACTGTGATAAGGACATTAGATTGTAAGCTCACTAGGGTAGGGACTGATGGGGCTGTGATAAGGACCTTAGATTGTAAGCTCACTGGGGCAGGGACTGATGGGACTGTGATAGGGACCTTAGATTGCAAGCTCACTAGGCAGGGACTGATGGGAATGTGATAGGGACACTCGATTGCAAGCTCACTGGGGCAGGGACTGATAGAAATGTGACAGGGACCTTAGATTGCAAGCTCGCTGGGCAGGGACTGATGGGAATGTGATAGAGACCCTCGATTGCAAGCTCACTGGGGCAGGGACTGATGGGATTGACGCATACTCTCTGTAAAGTGACTTACAATAGGTCAGCACTATATATGGGATAATAATATTAGTATAAAAATGTCTGAAAATGTTCAATATAGAGATTCCTCCTGCATTAGCTGCTAAAGGAATTCTGGAAAGTATTTTTCTCCTTGCGGTGCCCACATGCTTGAAACTCACACACAGTTATTTATTCTGGGCTATAAAATGCCAGTAAATCTCCGGGGGCTCCCAGTGTTCATTGCCGTGAGCCGTTGTAGGGACAGAAGTTCGGACAGGTCCTCCTGTATAACTCATCAGACAGATTGGTGGCCGGAAATTTAGTTTTTATATTTACCTCCAGGAAATGTGGCCTGATATTATGTCTGGATTTATCACTAAGGCCAAAATATAGATTAAAATATTGCCGTAAATGCATGGGGACTTTAAATTGAATCAAGGGAACGGTGTTCCTTAGAGCTTTTTGGTTTGGCTTTGTGCCAGTGTCTTTGGACTGAGTAGAGAGTCGATGTACTTTCCCAAGGACCATTATACTGTCACCATGACAAATTGAACAGAATGTAGAGCAGGGAATAAAAAAAAAGTGGGTCCTGGGCAATGCTGTGAATTATTATGATACTGGTCTTAGACATGTTACCAAAACTCCTCCACTGACTTCTAATATCCTTATAATTTACAGTCGGGGGTACATTATCCCTTATAATATATGAGTGATACTCAGAGTTCCCTGTATAACTCAGCCTTGTGCCTTTATATGGTCACAGAACAACCCCTCAGTGAATTCTAATATCCTTATCATTTACAGTAGGGGGTACATTATCCCTTATAATACATGAGTGATACTCAGAGTTCCCTGTATAACTCAACTTGCAGCCTTGTGCCTTTATATGGTCACAGAACAACCCCTCAGTGACTTCTAATATCCTTATGATTTACAGTAGGGGGTACATTATCCCTTATAATACATGAGTGATACTCAGAGTTCCCTGTATAACTCAGCCTGCAGCCTTGTGTCTTTATATGGTCACAGAACAACCCCTCAATGACTTCTAATATCCTTATCATTTACAGTAGGGGGTACATTATCCCTTATAATACATGAGTGATACTCAGAGTTCCCTGTATAACTCAGCCTGCAGCCTTGTGCCTTTATATGGTCACAGAACAACCCCTCAGTGACTTCTAATATCCTTATCATTTACAGTAGGGGGTACATTATCCCTTATAATACATGAGTGATACTCAGAGTTCCCTGTATAACTCAGCCTGCAGCCTTGTGCCTTTATATGGTCACAGAACAACCCCTCAGTGACTTCTAATATCCTTATCATTTACAGTAGGGGGCACATCATCCATCTTTTATACTCATACCTCCATACTATTATTATATTATATTAGCTGTGATATATATACTATATAATAATAATAATCAACCTGATTATGAGAAATAACAGAGATGACATTGTGCCTTTATTCTCTAGGACACAAGGACAGAATAGGCAGAATGGAAATTAAAATAATATTATACACCGGGTGGGTATTTTGGAAGTTTTGATGACCAAGGGATTTCCCTCTGAGCAGAGACAATAAAGTCAATGTCAAAACTGGCAATAAAAAGAGAACAGAAAGCATCTGTGTATTTCCTTATATGAATATATTTGCTGACACGGCTCTAATATTTAAATAGTGATTGATGGCCCATGTGTGATAGTGATATATCAGACCCTACTGACATATCTGAGATGAGCAGATATGAGACAAGAGAGTGTTTCCTTGCAGAAAGCCAAAGTTGGCCTTATGTACAAAGCAAGCGTTCGTGTGACAAATGGGTTGCACTCTAATATGTAGAGCTTTGTGTATAATGATTTGGCCTGCAGTGCTGCCTGCACTCCATGGGGCAGATTTACTAAAGGGTGAAGTGGCCATCGCTAGAGAAAATATGCCAAAACGGTAATTCGCAGGGACATCGCCAATTTACCAAAAGGCGTAGAGGACAATTCGCTAGTGAAAGAGCTCAGCAGAAAGTTTTGTGCCATTTTTGCTCAGGCAGACGATCTTTACTCTTTACTTTCCAATCTTTAGCTCTTTTCGCCAGAGTCTGTTTCGCCTGTTTAAACCTGACGAATTGCTAAAATGAAGCGACATCCTCCTCAATCTTATGTCAGTGACATCATATCCTGTCTGCCGAAAAAGTCATAAAAAAAAGACAAAGTGCTGGCTTCTTTTCTATTTCGATGTGGGATTAGGTGTAAAAGTTGTTACTAATAAACACGTTTTTCAACCATTTGAAGCTGATGCCACATTTGTTTTAGGGTGGGCTCACGTCTAGGACATTAGAGGATCTTTTGTCTTTATTTTGATTCCTTGGACATGTGTAATAATAAGTGGCCACTTTAAGAAATTTCACCAACATCTCTAATAAAGACATCGATATATATGACCTATATGTACTAGTGAGAGACACCTATGATTAAGTACCGAATGGTATAAAATGCATAAGGTGGACTATATGGGGTCAGTATGTACCTTTTTAATATGATACTTAATAAATATTTTTGATTTTTAATTGAACATTGAGTCATAGGAATTTTACCTGCGGGTTTGGGCCGATTTCGCACTCCTCTTCCCAGATGTTGACTTCCGACTTCCGGCTTTATAGCCGCGTGCCTGCTCGCCCCGCCCCTTTTGTGACGTCATCAACAGGTTGGGTCGTGCGGGTCTATAAAAGGAACCCGGATGCAGATGGGAGTGCGCTGAGGGAAGGCGGGTTAGGGTTGGGTGCGGGTCGGGAAAATCCCAACCCGCAAATCACTAATATGTACCCGCCCAATATAAATTGATGTAAGTGTGTTAAAGAATAACTAAACCTTTAAAATAAGCAAATGTAAAATTGATGAGGGGGCTATTCTAAGCACTTTTGCAATGTACATTTATTATTTATTTTGTTTTTATTCCAAGATATTAAGGGATACATGTAATGTTAATATGAATGAATTTTGTTACAACATCGCCACCTGCTGGTCAGTTTCTCACCAGTCTGACCAGCAAGTAGTCAAGGAAGTTGTCAGGAGAAAGAAAGAGGCTGCTCTGATGTTCTTCTGATTAGGAATAAAATTAGAAAACTCTCTCAAATCTTTCCTAAGCAGAAGAACATCAGAGCAGCCTCTTTCTTTCTCCTGACAACTTCCTTGACTACTTGGTGGTCAGAGTGGTGGGAAATTGACCAGCAGGTGGCGCTGCTCGAACACAATTCATTCATATTAACAGTATATGCTTCCTTTAATATCTTGGAATTAAAAGAAAATAAATAATGAATATAAATTACAAAAAAGCTTAGAATAACCCCCTCATCAATTTTACGTTCATTTATTTTTAAGATCTACTTATCCTTTAACGAAGTTTCACTTGGAAGAAAGTAACGCTAGAGAAAGTTCATTAGAAATGTCCGTGCTTGTTGGTGAAACTTCGCCAGCATTCGCCTGCCGAGACGTAACTTCGCATTATGATAAATAAGCGCAATCGCTGCGACTTAACGTTAGCGAAGTTGCGCAAAGTGTATCGGAGCCTTTCCGAGGCGAAAACTTGCCCTTTAGTAAATTTGCCCCCTTGTATCTTCACTGGAGAGCGGGCAGGAATAATAAAACCACTGGGTCAATGATCCAAACAGGCTCCTTATACAACTTATATCCCAGTCCCCCCGATACATATATGATCAAGCACCAATGAGATATCAGTTGGGGGCCATAGGTAGAGATATCAGCCATAAAGCAGGGCTGCACTGCTGTTTAAGAGAGAAAGAGAAGAGACAAGAAATATGCTGCAATAATCAGACATAGAAATAAGTGGAACTAAAGAGAAGATTCCCCGTATAATAGTGTTTTATATTTGACTCACAGTGGGGGGGGGGGGTTGCACTGAATGAGAGGCTGGTTTCTCTTTATTAGTGTACGAGGGGGAGGTAAATGAAGTAAGTGAGAGGAGAGAGAGACCAGGCTTTGGCCGGAACATTATGTCGCACCTCGACCACTGAAAGGAAAACATTTTTATTAAATGCTAAAAGTGCTGTATCTCTGCGTTGGCTTCTCCTCTTCTCTTTTTATTTTCTTTGTTTGTATTTCGCTCCTTCTAATCTTCTCACCTTCCCACATTCGACCTCTTCCTTCCCTTTCTGCATTTCTGATTTTAGGGCTCTTAAACAATGGGGGTGGATCAAAATGCAAAATAAAACGGGGGGCAAACTGACCTGCCTTCCCCCGAGAACTGCATCTCCTTCAGGTGACATTGTTTTTTTGCATTGGCAGAATGGAAAGCAAAGAGTTGTGCCTGATCCTGTAGAGGGCGCTGCGTATAAATAGGGGTGGCAACTGGCAGTTGGGAGGATCATGGGACACCCCAGGAACACTTGTTCTTACCTGTGTGTAGGCAAGTTTAGTTGCTAATGGGGGAGACGGGTAAAGAGACTGTTGCAATGTTTCCTGCTGTAAATGATGGTCAAATCAAATGTTGGCAGGAATAAATACATACAGTAATGATTGTAATGAAGGGGTTGTATCAGTGGCGGAACTACCCGGGGAGCAGGGGGTGCAATTGCACCAGGGGCCGCCCCCACTGCGAGCCCACCGGCAGTCCACGGTCTGCACCCGGGCCTGCCTCCCCATAGTACCGTTATTGTGTTGTATGATGTCGAGAGGGATATTCAAAGACAATTTGCATTTGCTTTTCATTTTTTAGTATTTGTGGCTTTTGAGTTATTTAGCTTTTTATTCAGCAGCTCTCCAGTTTGCAATTTCTGCCATCTGGTTGCTAGGGTCCAAATTACCCTAGTGACCATGCACTGATTTGAATAAGAGACTGAAATATAAATAGGAGAATATAAAGATGAATAGTAAAAAGAAGCAAAAAAATTAGGGGGTTATTTACTAAACCTCGAATTTATCTTTTCATTGTAAAAAAAAAAAAATAGAAAAAAAATGGAAAGATTTATTATACCCCAATGCTGCAAATAGCTTTAAACCGAAAATCCGCCATCTCAGACCTGTTGAAGTCCTGTATAAGTCAATGGGAGAGGCACCAATCTCAATTTAAAGTTATTGTGCTGGGTTTTTGGGCAAAAACCCGACCAAAATTTAACAATTTGGGAAAACGACAATTTGGGTTTTCGCTCAAATTTATTGGGTTTTTTCCCCAATCCAATTCCGAGCTTTTTTAGTTAATAAATAAGGTCAAATCGAGCATGGGAGTTTGGTTGTGTTTTTTTTTTAATAAAATAACAAGATAAATTCTGAGTTTAGTAAATAATCCCCTAAATACGTAGCCCTACAGAGCATTTGTTTTTTAGATAGGATCAGTGACCCCCATTTGAAATCTGGAAAGAGACAGAAGACATTCTATAATATAAAAAAGTCAATTTAAAGATGATCCTCCTTTTAAGTAGCACAAATCACATTGCACCGGGCCTTATTATTTATAGGAAATAGACCTGCCCAACCATTGGCTTTTCCTTTGTACCTTCATTTAACATGGAAAGTGAATAAAACTGTCAGAATGCACCATTTTTTTGCACTTCACATGTACATATTGATGCTACGGATCCCTGGAATGACCACCAGCCTGGGCATGGCAATAATTCTAGTGTTAGTGGGGCATCCAGGCACTCAAAAATTGTTTTTTTAATTCTAATAAAATTAAACGTCAGCATCTCCAATGGCCCTATGCGTTTCATGCCTCCTGTGCACTTTTTCCCCCCGGGAGGCAGGAAACGCGTAAGGCCACAGCTTGCTGTGTGTGTCCAAAAAATTGCAATTTGCAAATGTAAATAATTTATATAATTAGTAATTACAATTTGAGTTTCAGTAATTAGCAGAGTGGGCAGCAACTGTCAGCTCAGGGAAACTCACTGAATCTGCATTAACAGTCGGCTTCAGCTTTTTCTCTTATTTCGCCATCGCTGGGTTTTGTTATGAAAACTCCCAATTTGTGCAACCCAGCGGAAAGTGTGACATGTGCGGGGCCCCCGAGTGTTGTTGACACAGCAAATGTCCCCCCTTGTTTTTAATCAAACTCCTGCCGGGGGAACACAGTACGAAAGCCAAATTCTGAGTAATATTCCCCTGTTTTTATACTGGAGTATTACTCACTCTTTGTTTATGAGACGTCAACCTACCCGGCACTAACGAGTCATAATACTGAGCGTAATACTGTTTATTAACTGAAACAAAGGTTTTCCATCGGCAGTTTGAGGGTTGTTGCTCAGTAAAGCTCAGCGATCGTTCTGCCATATGTCTCATTTACTTGGGTTCAAAGGAAAATGCATTTTTATTATCCTTTATTTACATAGTGACAGCATATTCCACAGCTCTGCTCCAGTAGAACTTACACTCTAAGGGGGTAATTTACTAAACTATGAATTTATCTGGTTGGGCTTTTGAGGGCAAAACTCCAATTTTTGTTTTTTTTAAAACTCAAATTTTTAGAAATGTGTTAAAGCCCGATGCTGCAAAAGGCCCAAATCCGAAAATCCGCGTCTCACACCTGCCGAGGTTGTGTATAAGGGGATGGCGCAATAACAGATACGGCGCGGTAACAGAGCGGTTTTTAAAAAGACCGACCCCGTGTAAATACACTAAACCTAGTGCGCAATTCCGGCAGTGCGTTTTCAAGCTTAGGCAATGGCGCACTTGGTTTAGAGTATTGACACGGCGGACGGTCTTTTTAAACACCGCGCCGTTACTGTGCTGTAAAAACGCATGTGTGTCCACGCCCTTAGTCAATGGCAGAGGTTCCTATCCTATTTTGGTTTTTCTGTGATCTGCGCTGGAATTAGCCCGAAAATCCGACCATTACGGGCAAAAATCATTATCAAGTTTTTACTCGAACCGATTAAATAAAGCTTTTTTTTAATTATAAATAAAGTTAAATCGGGTATGGGAGTTTGGTTGTGGTTTTTTAATTTAAATAATGAGATAAATTCGGAATTTAGTAAATAACCCCGCATTCCTTTTACTAGGATCTGCTTTATCAGGAGTCAATTATATCCAAAAAAATTGAGCTTTTCGGGAAAAAACCCTGAAAAAATAGTTTATTTGGGTTGTTGCTCGATTTTAATAATAAATAATGTTAAATCGGGTATGGGAGTTTGGTCGTCGTTTTCTTTATTTAAATAATGAGATAAATTCAGGATTTGGTAAATACCCCCGCATCCCTTTTACTAGGATCTGCTTTATCAGGAGTCAATTATATCCAAAAAATTTGGGCTTTTCGGGAAAAAGCCCGAAAAAATCGAGCCATTCGGGTAAGAACATTGAAAAAATTGTTTGATTTGGGTTGTCACTCGATTTTATCAAGTTTTTACCCGAACCGATTAAATCAAGCTTTTTTTTAATAATAAATAAGGTTAAATTAGATATTGGAGTTTGGTAGTGTTTCTTTTATGTAAATAATGAGATAAATTCGCAATTTAGTAAATAACCTCCGTGTCCCTTTTACTAGGATCTGCTTTATCAGGAGTCAATTATATCCAAAAAATTTGAGCTTTTCGGGAAAAAACCCAGAAAAAATAGTTCGCTTTGGGTTGTTGCTCAATGTTATCAAGTTTTTACCTGAACCGATTAAATCGAGCTTTCTGTTTAATAATAAATAAGGTTAAATCGAGTATGGGAGTTTGGTCGTGGTTTTCTTTATTTAAATAATGATATAAATTCAGGATTTAGTAAATACCCCTGCATCCCTTTTACTAGGATCTGCTTTATCAGGAGTCAATTATATCCAAAAAATGTGGGCTTTTCGGGAAAAAGCCTGAAAGAATTTAGCGATTCGGGTAAAAACCCTGAAAAAATTGTTCGATTTGGGTTGTCGCTCGATTTTATCAAGTTTTTACTCGAACCGATTAGATCAAACTTTTTTTTTAATAATAAATAAGGTATGGGAGTTTGGTCGTAGTTTTTTTATTTAAATAATGGGATAAATTCGGAATTTAGTAAATAACCCCCGCATCCCTTTTACTAGGATCTGCTTTATCAGGAGTCAATTATATCCAGAAAACGTGGATCATTTCCAGTTCCCACATTCCGTCCGCAGAGGTTGAGCAGCTGTCCTTGCTGAAACTACTCCTGAAATCAGCCACTGAAGGGTTAAGCCATAGAGACAACCCAGAAGGCTGTTTTAGGGGGTGACCTCCCTGCCTCCCCTGCAGCGTAAGGTTTCCCTCTCCCAATGAATATCAATGAGATTCAGGAGAATGTGCTTAGAGAGAGCAGCTGGTGCTGCCGTGTGCTCCTGCATATTAAAGAGTTTTCTAGGGGTGAGAGGTGACCCCTGTAACAATGCATTGGGTCGTCCATTCAGTGGCTGACCCCGCAACATTAACGAACACGTCGGATTATTTTTTCTCCCCGTATTAATTAAACCAAATGTCCATCAGGTCAAATGGGAAGATGGAGTTCCCGGCGTGACTGAGTGCCTTGTCATACGGACGCGCCGGCCAGCTGAACGCTTTGTTATGGGAGAACAGTTTTTTACGATTTTATTATTAGTATCAGCTGAAAGACACAAAATGGGAATTTTTAAAAATAACTTTTTATGGGTCTCCAAAAAATATCATTCCATCCTTGCAGAAAAAGCCCAATATTGGGAAATGCCCCTCCCCCTAGCGGATGTTTTATTGACGGATTTTCACTGTGGAAGGAACAAACAATTAAAAAAAAGGGGAGTCAATTGGACCTGTTATCCAGAATGCTCAGGACCTGGGGTTTTCCGAATAACAGATCTTTCTGTAATTTGGATCTTCATACCTTAAACTGACTCTGTCATGATTTTTATGATGTTTTTAATTTGTAAATGACACTGTTTACACTGCAAATAATTCACTCCACAATATAAAATTTAATTCTTCAACCAATAAGTGTATTTTTTAGTTGTAATATTGGTGTGTAGGTGCATCTCAGGTATTTTTTTGCCTGGTCATGTGATTTCAGAAAGAGCCAGCACTTTAGGATGGCACTGCTTTCTGGCAGGCTGTTGTTTCTCCTACTCAATGTAACTGAATGTGTCTCAGTGGGACCTGGATTTTACTATTGAGTGCTGTTCTTATATATATATATATATATATATATATATATATATATATATATATATATATATATATATATATATATATATCTCCAACTTGCAGTACCGCAGTAAAGAGTGACTGAAGTTTATCAGAGCAGAATCACATGACTGGGGGCAGCTGGGAAACTGTCGATATGTCTAGCCCCATGTCATAGTTCAAAATTAAATATAAAAAAATCCGTTTGCTCTTTTGAGAAACAGATTTCAGAATTCTGTTGGAGCAGCACTATTAACTGACGTGTTTTTTTCGCATGACAGTATCCAAGTCTACTAAAAGATCATATAAACAATAAATAAACCCAATAGGCTGGTTTTGCTTCCAATAAGGATTAATTATATTTTAAGGTGGCCATACACGGGCAGATTAAAGCTGCCGATATCGGTCCTTTAGACCGGTTCGGTCAGGTATCGATCGGTCAAGTTTAATTTTTTGTACGAACCAGGACCGCATCGGCTAGTTGATGCAGTCCTGCGACCCCGGCGTCGGAGCCCATTCGTAGTATGGTAATCCGATCGTGCGCCCCCAGGGCCGAACGTTTGGATTCATCCGATATTGCCCAGCCGTTAGTTAAGATCCGCTCGTTTGGGGACCTTGCCAAACTACCGGATCTTATAGTGTTTGGCCACCTTTAGTTGGGATCAAGTACAAGCTGTTTTTTTATTATTACAGACAAAAAAGGAAATCTTGGATTAAAAAAATGTGGATACAATGGAGTCTATGGGAGATGACCCTTCCGTAATTTGGAGTCTTGTGGATAACGGGTTTACAGGTAACGGATCCCATACCTGTACTATTTCAGTAAATCCTATGATGAACCCTGACTAGAGGAACTAGAGGCCGATATTCAAATACTTAGTAAGAAGATACTGGGAGCTTCAGGGTAGGGTTGTCCTCCTGCCCCTTTAAAAAAGACAGATTTTTAAATTCACATCCTGAATTAATTGTAATGTTTTCTGCGTGGCTGCACTGAAATCAGTATGGTCAGCAGCACACGTGCAAATATGTGCTGATCCTTGGTGCTATTCCTATTGCTGGTGATATTGTTTGGCTGAGACTCACAAATCTCCCCTTGCTGTCATGAGAAACATTGCAGCCCGCAAGTAAAATAATGCAGCAGTAACAGGCGGGCCCATAAAAGAGCGCAGGAAATGCAGTGTTTAATACCAGTACCTTGCCGAGCGGATTATTGCTTCCTCAGCACTTTTATACTCTGAAATTGCCATAAACCATTTTTTTCTTTTTTAACCCAAAACCCTTTGAGAATGTTCTGTTATTCAGATCGCTAGAATCTCAGCTGCCATAAAGCAGGGCAGGACTGTTGCTTACAATGGGCATCAGATAGGATCTGTGCAGCCACTGGGACAGAATGTTCTGTTATACAGATAGCTAGAATCTCAGCTGCCATAAAGCAGGACAGGACTGTTGCTTACAATGGGGATCAGATAGGATCTGTGCAGCCACTGGGACAGAATGTTCTGTTATACAGATAGCTAGAATCTCAGCTGCCATAAAGCAGGACAGGACTGCTGCTTCCAATGGGGATCAGATAGGATCTGTGCAGCCACTGGGACAGAATGTTCTGTTATACAGATAGCTAGAATCTCAGCTGCCATAAAGCAGGACAGGACTGCTGCTTACAATGGGGATCAGATAGGATCTGTGCAGCCACTGGGACAGAATGGTCTGTTATACAGATAGATAGAATCTCAGCTGCCATAAAGCAAGACAGGACTGCTGCTTACAATGGGGATCAGATAGGCAGGCAGGTTGGCTCCTGATAAAACTGACCCTAGTGTGTGTAAATATGATTGGGACCTTAGATATTAGGGATTTGGTTCGGGATTTGGCTTTTTTCAGCAGGATTTGGATTTGGCTGAATCCTCATGCCTGGCCAAACCAAATCTTAATTTGCATATGCAAATGAATGTCAGAAAGGGAAGTCTCATAACTTTTTGTCACAAAACAAGGAAGTAAAAAATGTTTTTCCCACTTTTTCTCTTTTAGTCCCTAATTTACATATGCAAATAAGGATTCGGTTCGGTATTCGGCCGTAATCTTTCTTGAAGGATTCAGAGGTTGTGCCGAATCCCAAATAGTGGACTTGGTGCATCCCTATTAGATTATAAACTCCACTGGGTCAGAGACTAAAAAGAATGATGTATGATCACTGTACAGAGATGCAGAATATGTCAGTAATATACAAATACAGGATCAGCGAAACCATTGGTCCTCTGGACTAGGCTGACAAGCGGAAGCTTGATGAAAGCTGGGTTACTGTGCTCCCATGAGGGTGGCCCCTGACTTGCATTTTGAGTCGGGGGAGATGCACATGCACCCATGCTTAATCAAGCTTCACTTCCTTTGCCCTTGCCATTAGGTGGGCGGGAAGTATTTTCTTTTTCTGGCTGCCAACCAGAGCCTTGCAAAAGGCAACCAATGGCCTTGCACCGCCCACTCCAGCACCTTTTTTGTCTGGTTTGAGCACCCTGGATGGGGTCACGGTCTTTTGGCTGGACTCGCAGGCCATGACACGCCCTGGGGGAAGCTTCGGCAGAACCCAGGGTAGACGGGACTCCCCCTAGCTTCGGCGAAGGGGAGTCCAAACGTCCCCAAACCCCTTCGGGGGGCGGGGTGGTGGGCCCTCCCTAGCTTCGGCGAAGGGGGACCCACCCGTTCGAGCTGTTCGCTGGCGGTAGCTGGGAACAGCTTGGGCAACGGAGCCCATGCCTTCGGGTAGGACTCGGAAGGATGATTCAATATCATCAGCGCTTAATAATAATAATAATAATAATAATATAATAAGAAGTGAATGCTGATCAGATAAAATAATGTTTAATTTGATGTCATTTCAATGTTAAATCAATGTCATTTCCCCAAGTTACACAGGGTCTGTGTATTCACCAGATGTTGTTGACATAGGAAAGTGCTGACACGCTGCCCAGAAGGCGTTGTGGAGAGTCAGCAGTGCGGTTTAGAATAAGTAACAATAGGCGTGTGTCTGTGGGTCAGAATGGAACAAGTAACGGAGCAAAGAGAGGCAGTGAGTTCTAGGAATGTGTCTCAGCAGAGGAGCTTTATTGTTTCTATTGTTTCCACCACTGACATTTCCACTGAGCCCGGGGCTTGGGCAACCTCTTGTCACCGGCCTTTGTTTTAAAGGTCACGGCTCATAAAATGAAAGGCTCGGCCTGTGATCGGTAATGTTCTGGCCCCAAGCTGGGAGGACATTAGGCTAACGACACCCAGGGCCGGGCTTTTACACAAAGAGGTGTTGCCGAAAACAAATGTTCACCGCGGGCTGTGTGTGCGCTAATGTGGGGCTGATCGATGGGGAGCGACGGGGACGGCTCTTTATGTATCAACAGCAAAGTCTTCATGGAAATCACAGAGTTGCCTTTTTATAAACCAACGGGGGACCGTGGTCAAGCTCCTGCTTTTATTGTTATTATTGGAAGTTCAGTTTATTCTTTTTTTGTTTTTCTCTGAAACAAGTATAAGATCCAGTTGGGGCAATAACATTGCAGCTCCCACCCACATGTACATTAGGGGGGGCCGCCTGGCTGGTATTTCACCAGCCTACATAGTGATGGGCGAATCTGACCCGTTTCGCCAAAAATTGGCATAACGTCGAAAATGCCTAAATGCATTGAAATCTATGGACAACAACATTTTTTTTAAATGAGACAAATTTTTTTCACTCATTAGAATCTATGGGCATCATTGTCATTGTGAAACTTGGCAAAAAGTGTTGCTCATCACCATACCAGTCAATGCCAACTTTACCATCTCATACTTGCTGATAGCATCCACCCGGCACCCCTCTGATACCCCAATCCCTCTCCCAGCTCCCCCTCTATGCCCCTATGAACCTGCCCTACCCACAATATCTCCTCCTGATTTGACCTGTGGCATAATGACCCCTCCCCTCCTTTACTCCCGCCCCTCAAGGACACGCCCCAGCCGCTATTATCTCTGCCAAAACCTGACAACCCTAATATTGGCGCTTTGGAGAAGGTATTTATCTAATTAAAAATAAGCTCTGTATTATACTTCCTATAGGGAGGTAATAACATTGTCTGCATCAGACCCAATACATACCTCCCAACATTTGATTTTAAGCACATTTCTGAGGGTTTAAGGTTCAGGTTTTGCCGATGAAGGTGAATTGCCCTTTAAGCGGCACAGTTTCCCCAAGAGACCTGCTTATCTTAAATAGTTACAATTGTATCTTTGCTTATCTTAAATTGTTACATATGTATCTAAGTGCAGCTGCTAAACATTCTGGACTCTCTGCCAAAAGCCAATCAAGTTTTAGAAACTTTTTCTGGCTATTTAGTGCATGAGATCAAAGCGAACCCAGGACTGCAGGTTGAGCTGTTCAAATCGGGACTGTCCTGCAAAAAACGGTTGGGAGGTATGCCAATATGCCCCTTCTTGTACTGCTGCTATGGCTGTAACATGAACACACCCTCCAATAACTCCGCCCTCTCAATTGTCCAACAGCTACAATGAGCCGGCAGCTTCTCTCTGGGCAGATAAATAGTGAATAAGGTACCCCCTCTTGTAAATTATAAGGATATTATAAGTTACCGAGGAGTTTCATGACCATATAAAAACACAAGGCCGAAGGCAGCTTCTAATATCCTCATATTTTTCAACAGGAGGTACTTTATTTATTATAATAAACAAGTTTCAGTGAGTCATGTGACAGAAATGACATCACCACTCATCGTTTATAATTGATGACATCACTACTCATCGTTTATAATTGAAGACTCACTACTCACCATTTATATGGAAGATAAACACTACAGACAGAGAAGAGTAGCACTTTAAATATTGACATGTGGATGTATGGCACCCGCCAGTATAACAGAGACAGACACTGATGCCTCGGTGCCCAGGGTGAAGTCTGCAGCTTATTTCTCGGAGCCGTCAATAATGTGAATTTAATTTGCCGCTTCTCTTTTCATAAGCACCGACTCTACTCCCCTGACATTCACATGGGCTACTGATAGCCTGCCCGTCATTAGAGAGGAAAGTGAGTGCAACCGCCTGACTGACAGATGATAAAATAGGAATTACTCGTTAAGTTGATTGTTAGATCCGCCGAGGCAGGACCACATGAATATCTCGTCCCATCAGAAGCTGTCACTTTGCACATAAATCTCATAAATCAGGATTAATCGAGGCTTGTGCTGAATTGGCCAGAAACTCTCTATAGGATGAGCTTGCGACGTCAACACTCTTCTGGGCTATTGGGCTCCTGTTAATTGCACAGGAACCACCCAAGCAATGGATGCCCAGTCTATGGCCCTTTATCTCTTGTTGGACTACAACTCCCAGCCCACACAGTCTTCACACTCATCTTGCCTTATTGACTCCATCTTGCCTTACTGACTCCATCTTGCCCTACTGTCTCCATCTTGCCTTACCATCACCATCTTACCTTACTATCACCATCTTGCCCTACTGTCTCCATTTTGCCCTACTATCACCATCTTGCCTTACTATCACCATCTTGCCTTACTGAATCCATCTTGCCTTACTATCGCCATCTTGCCCTATTGACTCCATATTACCTTACTATCACCATCTTGCCCTATTGACTCCATATTACCTTACTATCACCATCTTGCCCTATTGACTCCATATTACCTTACTATCACCATCTTGCCTTACTGACTCCATGTTGCCTTTCTATCAACATCTTACCCTACTGATTCCAGGGTTGAATTGGGCAGGTGGGATGCCAGGAAAAAACCCTGTTGCCCCCAGCTGCAGCAAAATAAGGTGCACTGAAGCAGGGTTGAGGTGGGGGTCCTAAGGGGGCTTTGTGGCAGGGGGGCCCTGAGACAGCAGCACCAGTTGGTCCTGGTGGGCCCCGGATCCCCCAGTCCGACCCTGACTGATGCTTCATCTTGCCTTACTATCACCTTATTAACTATATCTTGCCTTAAGGTGGCCATAGATGTTAAGATTTTTAAAATATGTTTTCGTTATTGTAGGACCTGAAACGATCAATTAAATGTACGATTTGTCCATTAACAAAACCAACCATTTCAAGCAATATTGTCTATTGGAAACTAGGAAACTGAGGGTAGCTGTCCGCTTGGCCCTGCAAACAATTGGACAATGGATACATTTCACTGTGACCAATGATAATTTTCTAACCTGATCCGATCAATTTTCTGACCGATGTCGACAAAAATCGTTAGATGCGAGATTGTTTGGTGACCCACTAACCTCACGATTATTTGGCGGATTTGTCAGATCGCAAAAAATTGGTCGAAAAATCTTAATGTCTATGGCCACCTTTACTATCACCATCTTGCCCTGCTGTCTTGGGCCTCAAGACTCTTGAGTGGACAACACTGTAAATGTCATATATTTCTGATTCTTTCTTAA
Organism: Xenopus laevis; assembly: GCF_017654675.1. Classification (NCBI taxonomy): domain Eukaryota; kingdom Metazoa; phylum Chordata; class Amphibia; order Anura; family Pipidae; genus Xenopus; species Xenopus laevis. The sequence goes on from NC_054373.1 coordinate 6,407,979, forward strand.
ATGTTTTCATAAAATGTTTTGCCAGTGGGGGAGAAAACACGACTGGTTGATACAATATTGAAAGACACTTCTTAAAAGTAGTGGGAAAGTGCCCCTTTATTAATTTGCTTGTCTCCCCAGTGAAATATTGTTACACGTCAATTTCTTTACCCGACTGCACCTGTTTTACTGCCGGCCCCCTGCACAAGAGGAGGAAATTAAAGGCAGCCTCGTTACCATCCATTTCCTCTAAATAAACTGCTGTGGCTTCGCTCAGACATCCTCCACCAACACCTACAGCTGGGAAATGGGGCTACTGACCGAGCAATGGGACTCGTAGGGGAAAACAGGGAACCGCTGACTTGAGTCTCATGGGAGGGAATCACTGAATTCTGTCACATGGGAGGGAATCACTGAATTCTGTCACATGGGAGGGAATCACTGAATTCTGTGACATGGGAGGGAATCACTGAATTCTGTCACATGGGAGGGAATCACTGAATTCTGTGACATAGGAGGGGATCACTGAATTCTGTGACATGGGAGGGGATCACTGAATTCTGTGACATGGGAGGAAATCACTGAATTCTGTGACATGGGAGGGAATCACTGAATTATGTGACATGGGAGGAAATCACTGAATTCTGTGACATGGGAGGGAATCACTGAATTCTGTGACATGGGAGGGAATCACTGAATTCTGTCACAATGGAGGGAATCACTGAATTCTGTGACATGGGAGGGGATCGCTGAATTCTGTGACATGGGAGGAAATCACTGAATTCTGTGACATGGAAGGGAATCACTGAATTCTGTGACATGGGAGGGAATCACTGAATTCTGTCACAATGGAGGGAATCACTGAATTCTGTGACATGGGAGGGGATCTCTGAATTCTGTGACATGGGAGGAAATCACTGAATTCTGTGACATGGAAGGGAATCACTGAATTCTGTGACATGGGAGGGAATCACTGAATTCTGTCACAATGGAGGGAATCACTGAATTCTGTGACATGGGAGGGGATCACTGAATTCTGTGACATGGGAGGGAATCACTGAATTCTGTGACATGGGAGGGAATCACTGAATTCTGTGACATGGGAGGGGATCACTGAATTCTGTGACATGGGAGGGAATCACTGAATTCTGTCACAATGGAGGTTATCACTGAATTCTGTGACATGGGAGGGGATCACTGAATTCTGTGACATGGGAGGTTATCACTGAATTCTGTGACATGGAAGGGAATCACTGAATTCTGTGACATGGGAGGGAATCACTGAATTCTGTCACAATGGAGGGAATCACTGAATTCTGTCACATAGGAGGGAATCACCAAATTCTATGACATGGGAGGGAATCACTAAATTATGTGACATGGGAGGGAATCACTGAATTATGTGACATGGGAGGGAATCACTGAATTCTGTGACATGGGAGGGAATCACTGAATTTTGTCACATGGGAAGGAATCACTGAATTCTATCACATGGGACAGGGACTGAAATCTGTTATTTGTGCAATCACCGAACTCTGCCCGTGGGTTGGCAGGGTATCTCTGCTAATAGTTAGGCTGCAAGATGATATTTTATCACCCACTCAGCAGTCATTTAGAAATGTGGCTCATCCCCTGTGCTGGGCAGAAATGAATGTAATGAATGTAGTTGATTCACCGCACTCTGCACTGGTGGTACAGGCTTGAGGGTCAACCACGAAACATTGATTCTTTGGTGATACAATAATGGGGTAAGCTCCCCAACTGAATAACGTGAGTGTGTGCGGCTCTGTATACAGTAGAACCCACATTTTACATTTTTCAGGGGACCAGAAAATCCATTAATATGTAAAATCAGGGAAATGTATTAGGCACAATATATAGGTGGGAGCACAAAACAACAATGTAAAATGAAGGAAAAACTTAAAATCAGGGGATGTAACATTGAGGTTTTACTGTATGTTGTACAGAAATAAATACAACCTTTCCTTGCCCAAACTACAGTCCCCATTCATCCTCCAGCAGCCAGTGGTGAGAGTTGTAGTTCAGCACCAGCTGGAAATCCAGGCATGAGCACCTCCTTGCCTGAGCCTCTTGAATACAAATGTACAGTTCTTATCTCTGCTCTCAAGTGCAATGGAAAATTGTACAGTATAAGGAACCACATCAGACGGGAGCATCAGTTTCCGGGGAGGGTAAAAAGGGGGTGCAAAATGGGGTGGGGAGGGGGCGGTGCAGCGTAATTATTTCTGTAAAACAGCAGCTTCCCAATCTATATGCCTACAAGGAACTGACACTTTATTGGCGCTGGGGAGACGGCAGCTGTGGTTCCAGTAACTTACAAATAAATGGTTGAAATGGAGTCCCTAATGGGCTAATAACCCACTCCAACCAATCAGATGCTTCCTTTCACTAGTATAACTGAAGTACAGCAATAAAGGCTAACTGCTCTGTCTGTCGCTATGGGTTACAAGACCACTTTGTACAAACAAGGTATTAATGGGCACTAATACTGCAAGTAATGCTCAGATAGTAATTGATAGTTCCTCTCTCTTTTATTCAGAATTTATTTGTGTGGGAATAAGCCCTGTAAAGGTATTTTGTGGCTCCACCGCTTATTCACACGGCTGTATATATTATTTACTCAAACCTCTGATCTCCAGAGGCTTCCGACGATGAAGAGAAGCAGAGACTTTATTCATGAGGCTCTCGAACATCCTAAAAACAGAAAGGAAAGACATCAGACGGGGCCCCGGAGATCAGACGGTGTGAGCGAGTGGCCCCATTTCCTGCTCCAACTGTCAGTCGAAAAGAGGGTTCACTGTTTTAAAACACAGACAGACACAGTGTGAATATCAATTTACATGTATATACTAGAGCCATAAACAAGGTGCACAGTATATCATTATACTCAGTGCTGATGTCATCAGTTATAATCAATCCTTAGTGATGTCACTCGTATCACATGACTCATAGAATGTGTAATATAACAAACAGGGTCCCTAATCCCTCCCTATAAGATGCAGATGTTTAACCTGTGCGGTTCCAGGTCTTGGGTATGAGCACATGAGCAAATGTTCCTGTCACTGATTGGTTGTTTGTGTTACTGTTTGCAAGCAGCCAATCCCTGCCGTTCTATATCCTGAGGGGGATGACATCATCTAACAGGTTAGGTTCCATGGCTAGTAATGGCCTGCTGTGCATAGTAAACCTCATCCTGCAGTTTGATTTTTTAAAAATAGAAATATAAATTGCAGATAAGAATTTATTCTATTTTTCCATTAAAATATTGTTTCCTTAAAGGGGTGGCTCACTTTTAAGTTAGCTGTTAGTATGTTATAGAATGGCTATTTCTAAGCAATTTTTCAATTGACTTTCATTTTGCCTTTTTTATAGCTTTTAAATCTTCCAAATGGGGGTCACTGACCCCATCTACACAGCAAATTACTGTTTTTATACTTATTGTTTTATTTGTTTACATTAAATGGGTGGTAGTATGTTATAGAATAGCTAATTCTAAACAACTTTTCAACTGGCCTTCATTTTTTATTCATTTTAGTTTTTTTAATTATTTGCCTTTTTCTTCTGACTCTTTCCAGCTTCCAAATGGGGGTCACTGACCCCATGTAAAAAACAAATGCTCTGTAAGGCTACAAATGTATTGTTATTGCTACTTTTTATTACTCCTCTTTCTATTCAGGCCTCTCCTATTCATATTCCAGTCTCTTATTCAAATCAATGCATGTTTGCTAGGGTAATTAGGACCCTAGCAACCAGACAGCTGAAATTAAAAAGCTAAATAAGTCAAAAACTACAAATAATAAAAAATTAAAACCAATTGCAAATTGTCTCAGAATATCCCCCTCTACATCATACTAAAATCTAATTTAAAAGTGAACAAAATAAAAAACAACTTGTCAGTTGCAAGGGTTTGGGTTTTCGACGGCGAATCCTGATGAAGTGCCTATCACAAGCCTTCGTGTTTGTCGGGTAATTGCGCCCCTTATTGCGCAGAAAGCCTTCCGTCTTGTTAATGATGCAGGTACATTGTGTGGCTTTGCTTTGCAGTGTGACACATGTCAAGTGGCTAATCATAGCCCAAATCCCAGCGGCCACATATAGGGATATTAGAAAGTGTGCCTTTTTACAGCTTCAGCTTTCAGGAGTGAGTTAAGCCCTTAATATGGCGGCTGCCGCCGTTCCCGAGACTGGAAAATGACAGTGAGACATCTCAGGTCACATTAGAGATCACTCAAATGCACGGAGAGGTTGTAACAATTCTGACTGTGAATTAAAGGCAAAAGATAACAATTGCCACTTTATTTTAATAACGTTCAGTATTATTATTATTGGTACAGGTATAGGAAAGCCGTTATCCAGAAAGCTCCGAATTACAGGAAAGTCATCTCCCACAGACTCCATTTTATCCAAATAATCGAAATGTTTAAAAATGATTTCCCTTATCTCTGTAATAATAAAAAAGTCGCTTGTACTTAATCCCAAATAAGATATAATTAATCCTTATTGGAAGCAAAACCAGCCTATTGGCTTTATTTAATATTTATATGATTTTCTAGTAGACTTAAGGTATGAAGATCCGTTATCCGGGTATTCCACAGGTCCCAAGCATTCTGGATAACAGGTTCCAATAATATTAAAAGAAAGCATATTTAGTACAGTTTTTACTTTCAGTACGTTATAGAATTGTAAACAACTTTTCCAGCTTCCAAATGGGGGTCAGTGACCCCATCTACACAGCAAATGCTCTGTAAGGCTACACATGTATTGTTATTGTTACTTTTTATTACTCCTCTTTCTATTCAGGCCTCTTCTATTCATATTCCAGTCTCTTATTCAAATCAATGCATGGTTGCTAGGGTCATTTGGACCCTAGCAACCGGATGGATAAAAATGGAAACTGGAGAGCTGCTGAATAAAAAAGGTAAATAACTCAAAAACCATATAAAATAAAAAATGAAAACCAAGTACAAATTGATTCAGAATATCACTCTCTACATCATACTAAAAGTTAGGGGCCCATTTACTTAGCTCGAGTGAAGGAATAGAGGAAATAAACTTTGAATTTCGAATTTTTTTTGGCTACTTCGACCATCGAATGGGCTACTTCGACCTTCGACTTCGAATCAAACTAAAAATCGTTCGACTATTCAACCATTCGATAGTCGAAGTACTGTCTCTTTAAGAAAAAACTTCGACCCCCTAGTTCGCCGCCTAAAAGCTACCGAAGTCAATGTTAGCCTATGGGGAAGGTCCCCATAGGCTTTCTAAGCTTTTTTGGGACAAACAAAAATCTTTCGATCAATGGATTAAAATCCTTCTAAACGAACGAAGGATTTAACTTCGACAGTCAAATATCGAGGGTTAATTAACCCTCGATATTCAACCTTAAGTAAATTTGCCCCTTAATTTACGGGGAACAACCCATTTAAATAATAATTACTTTGGGAGCTCAATAGCACACAGGGCATAGTGATTTTTAATGTTTTGCACGGGGCCAGGAACTTCTAGTTCTACGTTATGGCTCAGCAAAATCTCTTAAACGGGCCAAACAAATCTGTATTTTCCCTGAATTAACAAAAAAAAAGAGCCGTTGATATAAACCCACAGTGTCTCTAAAATAACTGAAAATAGCAGAAAATCCCGTTGCCGGGCGGATGTTGCAGGCCCTGTTAATGAGAGGCTTTAATGAAACATTACATGGTGTTTATTGTGGACTCGGCTTGTGAATAATTCACGCAGGTTTCACCAGAGTGCAGAGCTGCAGATAATACTGTCAGGCCTCCCGGGGTCACTCTGTGCTTATATAGAAATATATACAAAGAGATGGAAGGAAAGGAGAGAAAGGTCAGATGGAATAGATATAAATAACAGAGCCGGGAGAAGCTCACTGTTAAAATATGTATATGTGATAGAATCTATGCGGGGAATAGTCACAGCCAATTGGATATTGCTCTAGCCCTCACTTCCATCTTAAGGGCAAATATATCCCTTTTATTATCTCGTCTTACATTACGTTTTTTTCCTTATGTAGACACTGAAGCCTGGGGGTAACACTCACTGTGAGCGCAGAACATTCCTATATATATTCCTATGCATGGGAGCTGCCATATTGTTTCATTTATAGAGCACAACATTGTTATTAACACACATTTATAAAGTGCCAATGTATTCCCCAAGGTGGACAGCGGAAAGGTTTATACATCAAATTATGTACACTGAGCGCCCATTGGGAGCAGCAGCCCTGTCCTGCTTTATGGCAGCTGAGATTCTAGCTATCTGTATAACAGAACATTCTGTCCCAGTGGCTGCACAGATCCTATCTGATCCCCATTGTAAGCAGCAGTCCTGTCCTGCTTTATGGCAGCTGAGATTCTAGCTATCTGTATAACAGAACATTCTGTCCCAGTGGCTGCACAGATCCTATCTGATCCCCATTGTAAGCAGCAGTCCTGTCCTGCTTTATGGCAGCTGAGATTCTAGCTATCTGTATACCAGAACATTCTGTCCCAGTGGCTGCACAGATCCTATCTGATCCCCATTGTAAGCAGCAGTCCTGTCCTGCTTTATGGCAGCTGAGATTCTAGCTATCTGTATAACAGAACATTCTGTCCCAGTGGCTGCACAGATCCTATCTGATCCCCATTGTAAGCAGCAGTCCTGTCCTGCTTTATGGCAGCTGAGATTCTAGCTATCTGTATAACAGAACATTCTGTCCCAGTGGCTGCACAGATCCTATCTGATCCCATTGTAAGCAGCAGTCCTGTCCTGCTTTATGGCAGCTGAGATTCTAGCTATCTGTATAACAGAACATTCTGTCCCTGTGGCTGCACAGATCCTATCTGATCCCCATTGTAAGCAGCAGTCCTGTCCTGCTTTATGGCAGCTGAGATTCTAACTATCTGTATAACAGAACATTCTGTCCCAGTGACTGCACAGATCCTATCTGATCCCCATTGTAAGCAGCAGTCCTGTCCTGCTTTATGGCAGCTGAGATTCTAGCTATCTGTATAACAGAGCATTCTGTCCCAGTGGCTGCACAGATCCTATCTGATCCCCATTGTAAGCAGCAGTCCTGTCCTGCTTTATGGCAGCTGAGATTCTAGCTATCTGTATAACAGAACATTCTGTCCCAGTGGCTGCACAGATCCTATCTGATCCCCATTGTAAGCAGCAGTCCTGTCCTGCTTTATGGCAGCTGAGATTCTAGCTATCTGTATAACAGAACATTCTGTCCCAGTGGCTGCACAGATAAAGTTTACTACAGATCACAAAGCACATTTTAAATGTATTTATTTTGTAATTTGTTTGAAACAGAAATATTTAATAATCACATTTAGACATTTTCTACCACTTGTGCTGGGAGACTAAGCAATGCGTAGTAGTACAATAATGTTTCTACACATTCCAGTTTAGCTGCTGGAAATAAAAGAGTTAAGCTTTGGGCAGCAGATAGACAATCCTTATTCCCTTCTGCTGGAGGTGATGTGCGGGTGCTGATGCTGCTGTCTATCTGCCTTGCCCTTTCTGATAGTCCTGTCTGGCTCGCCCATGAAATATTTATTGGAATATAAATAAAATGAAGTCTGCCCTCTGACACGGGATTGTCTATCATGTAATATGTATACGGCAGCCGCACAAAAGGCAAATTTTACCTTCTGTCTGTGGCTGTTGTTATGAATTCACGACCCTGCGAGCGTCACAGAAAACTTTGCTAGAAAATCCCTAATGCATCTGATGGGCTTGTTGGTGGCACTGGGAAGCCAATGACTCTATAATTTTAATTGTTTATTTAAGGGTTACAGGGATTTTTCAGCTGGTTCCGCTGCATAAATGAAGCACTGTTGTTGACCTTTAAATTAACTGTTAGTATGATGTAGAGAGGGATATTCTGAGACAATTTGCAATTGGGTTTCATTTTTTATTATTTGTGGTTTTTGAGTTATTTAGATTTTTATTCAGCAGCTCTCCAGTTTGTAATTTCAGCTCTCTGGTTACTAAGGTCCAAATTACCTTAGCAACCATGCATTGATTTGAATAAGAGACTGAAATATGAATAGGAGAGGCCTGAATAGAAAGAGGAGTAATAAAAAGTAGCAATAATGATACATTTGTAGCCTTACAGAGCATTTGTTTTTAAATGGGGTCAGTGACCCCCATTTGAAAGCTGGAAAAAGTCAGAAGAATAAGGCAAATAACTATAAAATATAAATAATGAAGGCCGACTGTAAAGTGGCTAGGAATTGGACATTCTATGACATACTTAAAGTTACCTCAAAGGTGAACCACCCCTTTAAAGATAAAACTGAGCAATACCGGGTCTCTATTCCGGGCAAAACGGCAGTTATTTTCAGAAATTCACATTATTTATAGGCAACATTCTTCCTTGTTTCATTGTCCTGTAGGCTACGTAATTGTATATACAGAAATTTCCATGACGGCACAATGGGCATGATTGCTTGTCATTGCTTTAAAAGTAATTTTATAAAAGGCAAAAGAGTCTAAATAACAGATAAGACAAATCATCATTCTCTCCATTAATTGCTCCATAGGATCTTTCTTGTTACTTATTAAAGAAAGCATCTTTTAGGGGGTTATTTCTAAACCTCGAATTTATCTGGTTGGGCGTTTTGGGGCATACACTCAAATTTTTTTGGGAAAAAAGCCCAAATCCAAAACTCCGCCATCTCAGATCCAGCTCTTTCTGTTGGCTGAGAGATGATGTTCTGACAATATTTTGTAACCATTGTGACATCACTTATAGATTCTTAGATTAGTTACCAAACTGCATTAAAACACTAATGGGATTATTTACTAAACTCTGAATTTATATTATTATTTTATTAAAAAAACCATGACCAAACTCTCATGCCCGATTTGACCGTATTCTTTAATTAAAAAATTTGAATTAATCGGATCGGGAAAAAACCTGATAAAATCAAGCAAAAATCCGAATCGTTTTTTTCTGACTTTTTTCCCCAAATCGATTGATTTTTTCGTGTTTTTGCCTGAAAACCCAGAATTGTTTAGATTTTCATGCTACAACACCCAGCACAAACAACGATACAGTAACTTCAAATTGAGATTGGTGCCTCTCCCACTGACGTATACAGGACCTTGACAGGTCTGAGATGGCGGAGTTTTGGATTTGGGCTTTTTTCCCAAAAAAATTTGAGTGTATGCCCCAAAACGCCCAACCAGATAAATTCGAGGTTTAGAAATAACCCCCTAAAAGATGCTTTCTTTAATAAGTAACAAGAAAGACTCAGAGGTAGCAAAAGGCGAATTTATTCGCAATGCACAAATATGTGATGAATTTCAGCATTTCGATCGAAATCGAAACTGGTGACAATTAAACGGATGCCCATTGACTTTAATGTGCGGCAAAATTGATGCCAGCGACAATTCCGACGCCCACAAATTGTCGCCAGTGTCAAAATTTGCAAATTCGCTAAATTTTCGACCGTTTGGCAAATTTTGTGGCGAAGCGAAACGGGGCAAATTCGTCCATCACTACTCGGAGGCTGCAAGGGTAGAAAAATGATATTGTATATATAGATGATAAAAAGACACTGTAAATATGTGTGTGTATATATGTGTGTGTGTATATATATATATATATTTTATTTGTTTTTAATATATATTTTTTGGCAACACTAGATTTCCCCATACAAGTCTTTCTCAGCAATTGCATCAGTTCTGTATATTAATACACACGTTTATGTCAGTGTAATGAAGAGCATAGAAAGCTGAGAGTGTCCCCAGTTAAAGGCAGGTATCCTACTCATTTCACGCAAGCGTAGGAAGAGGGGACCCCAGGCTCGTCTGGAAGGGGCTGAAAGTGTTTGTGGGCAGAGAGGGTATTGCCGTTGGGCCGATGACTCACATTTACATGAAAGTGGGACACGGCAACCCTTTTACTGTTTTGACTACCACTAAAAAGCCCCCCTATTATTACGTTTATACTCAGAACATTCTGAACTTCCAGCGGATATTTCTCAGTTTATATTATAAAGGGGAAATTACACTGAGCAGTTATGGTCTTGGAGCAGGTTGCTGGGTACAACTATTCTTGCTAGAGGCACTTTTACGTCTCAGAGAAGGTTATATTATGGTTTGCTTGTTGGTGTTGCACCTCACACACAAAGAACAAGAGGTGCAATATTGGTATTTGTTGTATATGGGCTTCCCCCATATAACCTTGAGTTACCCAAACAGTTCTAAAGCCAAGACAGGCGGTGCTCTTGTTACATTGACAAGTAACAGCCTCCTTATCTACCTTGCCTTCAGCCAGGGAATCAGCCCCTGTGGTTGTAGGGGGGGCAGAAGTTTAGGGGGTCCAGTGAGACCATAATTATTGAGTAATATCAATATATCTTGGAAGAATAACTCAACTTACTAATGTTTTGAGGCTATAAACTGAATTTGCTGTAAGATCTAGTTACAACATGGCCTCCAGCCTTCCTGGAAGCTTCAGGGTTAAGTAAAGTTGATTTTACATGGCCCAATGTGCTGCCAACTGTGCCCCTCCACAACTGCCAGCAGATTCTTGGCCTATGTATGGGTCAAAGCTGATGGGTATTTGTTCAAGGATCATCCAAATATCTATTGGGCAGGTTTATAAATCCCACCTGGTGAGGACCACATTGTTCCTTTGATGTGGTTTTCTCTTGATCGGTCCTCATAGGCCGTGGCTCAAGTCAGCCCACTTTGGCCCAGTATACAGATGGGCAAAGATCTGCTTGTTTGGTGACCAGGCCAATTGGGGATGTTGAAGTGACCAGGCGCTGGTCTATTGGTTGTAGATCCTTCTGCCAATGATTAGATCCCATTCATACCTGTTAGGAGACAATGTTGGTCTTCCCCATGGGATATTCCAAACCCTCTAATCAATATATGACTGAGCTCTGGGCAGAGCGGGTTTCGGGTCTGGGTCAGGTAGCGGATCAAAGTAGGTAAATATGCGGGTTGCGGTTCGGTCGTGGGCTGAGGATTCGGGTCTTAGAACTTTGTTCGTGCAGGACTCTAGTCTACGCTGGAATTAGCCCAAAAATCCGATCATTTCAGGCAAGAATCCAAAAAATCAGGCTTCTAGGGAAAAAGCCCCCAAAAAAATCTAGTGATTTGGGTTATTGCTCGATTTTATTGAGTTTGTACCCCAACTGATAAAATTGAGCTTTTTTAATAATAAATAAGGTGAAAACAGGTATTAGTGTTTGGTCTTGATTTTTTTTATTTAAAAAATGATATAAATTTGGATTGTAGTAAATAATCCTCATAATGTCATTAGGTTTATTTTTATTCTGTGACTCCCCCGAGCCCTGCACAGGCTGCACTTGTTATATATATGCTGAGCGTTGTGGTTTGTCGGCCTCGTAGCTTGTGTCTCGCTGATAATAATAGCCCGACCGCAAGGCACCGCACTTACAGGGGTCTCACTATCTTCCTTTCTGTACAATTCACTTCTACATGATGCTCTGCAACTCTGAGCCCCAACCTTCCTCCTGCCCCTGCCGTGTGGATTGCCCCCCTAAAGCTGCCGCTCTCTGAACGATAAAAATAGAAATACAAAATATGTTCCTCGTCCTGTGTCCAACCTAATAGATCAATAAAGTTTGTATACTTTAGCCATGGTGGGACAAAGGGGAAAACAGGATTTGCAAATGCCTATAATTTATATAAAGCAGAATAGTTCAGTCCCTCTAGTAATTTTAATATTCTACAGCTGTTTAGTCTTTGTGCTACTCAATTAACCTGGGTTGGAAACCCAAAAGTGGAATTCCATTGCCTGAGACTATTATCCCACTGTTACTATAGGCACCATCTCTCCCTACTATACCTGCTATCCCACAGTCACACTCCCTTCCCAGAGACTATTATCCACTGTTACTATAGACACCATCTCTCCCTACTATACCTGCTATCCCACAGTCACACTCCCTTCCCAGAGACTATTATCCACTGTTACTATAGGCACCATCTCTCCCTACTATACCTGCTATCCCACAGTCACACTCCCTTCCCAGAGACTATTATCCACTGTTACTATAGGCACCATCTCTCCCTACTATACCTGCTATCCCACAGTCACACTCCCTTCCCAGAGACTATTATCCACTGTTACTATAGGCACCATCTCTCCCTACTATACCTGCTATCCCACAGTCACACTCCCTTCCCAGAGACTATTATCCACTGTTACTATAGGCACCATCTCTCCCTACTATACCTGCTATCCCACAGTCACACTCCCTTCCCAGAGACTATTATCCACTGTTACTATAGGCACCATCTCTCCCTACTATACCTGCTATCCCACAGTCACACTCCCTTCCCAGAGACTATTATCCACTGTTACTATAGACACCATCTCTCCCTACTATACCTGCTATCCCACAGTCACACTCCCTTCCCAGAGACTATTATCCACTGTTACTATAGACACCATCTCTCCCTACTATACCTGCTATCCCACAGTCACATCCCTTCCAGAGACTATTATCCACTGTTACTATAGACACCATCTCTCCCTACTATACCTGCTATCCCACAGTCACACTCCCTTCCCAGAGACTATTATCCACTGTTACTATAGACACCATCTCTCCCTACTATACCTGCTATCCCACAGTCACACTCCCTTCCCAGAGACTATTATCCACTGTTACTATAGACACCATCTATCCCTACTATACCTGCTATCCCACAGTCACACTCCCTTCCCATATACTATTATCCACTGTTACTATAGGCACCATCTCTCCCTACTATACCTGCTATCCCACAGTCACACTCCCTTCCCAGAGACTATTATCCACTGTTACTATAGACACCATCTATCCCTACTATACCTGCTATCCCACAGTCACACTCCCTTCCCATATACTATTATCCCACTGTTACTATAGACACCATCTCTCCCTACTATACCTTCTATCCCACAGTCACACTCCCTTCCCAGAGATTATTATCCACTGTTACTATAGGCACCATCTCTCCCTACTATACCTGCTATCCCACAGTCACACTCCCTTCCCAGAGACTATTATCCACTGTTACTATAGGCACCATCTCTCCCTACTATACCTGCTATCCCACAGTCACACTCCCTTCCCAGAGACTATTATCCCACTGTTACTATAGGCACCATCTCTCCCTACTATACCTACTATCCCACAGTCACACTCCCTTCCCATATACTATTATCCCACTGTTACTATAGACACCATCTCTCCCTACTATACCTGCTATCCCACAGTCACACTCCCTTCCCAGAGACTATTATCCCACTGTTACTATAGACACCATCTCTCCCTACTATACCTGCTATCCCACAGTCACACTCCCTTCCCAGAGACTATTATCCCACTGTTACTATAGGCACCATCTCTCCCTACTATACCTACTATCCCACAGTCACACTCCCTTCCCATATACTATTATCCCACTGTTACTATAGACACCATCTCTCCCTACTATACCTGCTATCCCACAGTCACACTCCCTTCCCAGAGACTATTATCCACTGTTACTATAGGCACCATCTCTCCCTACTATACCTGCTATCCCACAGTCACACTCCCTTCCCAGAGACTATTATCCACTGTTACTAAAGACACATCTCTCCCTACTATACCTGCTATCCCACAGTCACACTCCCTTCCCAGAGACTATTATCCCACTGTTACTATAGGCACCATCTCTCCCTACTATACCTACTATCCCACAGTCACACTCCCTTCCCATATACTATTATCCCACTGTTACTATAGACACCATCTCTCCCTACTATACCTGCTATCCCACAGTCACACTCCTTCCAGAGACTATTATCCCACTGTTACTATAGGCACCATCTCTCCCTACTATACCTGCTATCCCACAGTCACACTCCTTCCAGAGACTATTATCCACTGTTACTATAGGCACATCTCTCCCTACTATACCTGCTATCCCACAGTCACACTCCCTTCCCAGAGACTATTATCCCACTGTTTACTATAGGCACCATCTCTCCCTACTATACCTGCTATCCCACAGTCACACTCCCTTCCCAGAGACTATTATCCCACTGTTACTATAGACACCATCTCTCCCTACTATACCTGCTATCCCACAGTCACACTCCTTCCCAGAGACTATTATCCCACTGTTACTATGGCACCATCTCTCCCTACTATACTGCTATCCCACAGTCACACTCCCTTCCCAGAGACTATTATCCCACTGTTACTATAGACACCATCTCTCCCTACTATACCTGCTATCCCACAGTCACACTCCCTTCCCAGAGACTATTATCCCACTGTTACTATAGGCACCATCTCTCCCTACGTATACCTGCTATCCACAGTCACACTCCCTTCCCAGAGACTATTATCCCACTGTTACTATAGCACCATCTCTCCCTACTATACCTGCTATCCCACAGTCACACTCCCTTCCCAGAGACTATTATCCCACTGTTACTATAGGCACCATCTCTCCCTACTATACCTGCTATCCCACAGTCACACTCCCTCCCAGAACTATTATCCCACTGTTACTATAGACACCATCTCTCCCTACTATACCTGCTATCCCACAGTCACACTCCCTTCCAGAGACTATTATCCACTGTTACTATAGGCACCATCTCTCCCTACTATACCTGCTATCCCACAGTCACACTCCCTTCCCAGAGACTATTATCCACTGTTACTATAGACACATCTCTCCCTACTATACCTGCTATCCCACAGTCACACTCCCTTCCCAGAGACTATTATCCCACTGTTACTATAGGCACCATCTCTCCCTACTATACCTACTATCCCACAGTCACACTCCCTTCCCATTACTATTATCCCACTGTTACTATAGACACCATCTCTCCCTACTATACCTGCTATCCCACAGTCACACTCCCTTCCCAGAGACTATTATCCACTGTTACTATAGGCACCATCTCTCCTACTATACCTGCTATCCCACAGTCACACTCCCTTCCCAGAGACTATTATCCCACTGTACTATAAGACACCATCTCTCCCTACTATACCTGCTATCCCACAGTCACACTCCCTTCCCAGAGACTATTATCCCACTGTTACTATAGGCACCATCTCTCCCTACTATACCTGCTAATCCCACAGTCACACTCCCTTCCAGACTATTATCATACCTGCTATCCCACAGTCCACTCCCTTCCCAGAGACTATTATCCCCCTGTTACTATAGGCACCATCTCTCCCCTACTATACCTGCTATCCCACAGTCACACTCCCTTCCCAGAGACTATTATCCCACTGTTACTATAGACACCATCTCTCCCTACTATACCTGCTATCCCACAGTCACACTCCCTTCCCAGAGACTATTATCCCACTGTTACTATAGGCACCATCTCTCCCTACTATACCTGCTATCCCCCAGTCACACTCCCTTCCCAGAGACTATTATCCCACTGTTACTATAGACACCATCTCTCCCTACTATACCTGCTATCCCACAGTCACACTCCCTTCCCAGAGACTATTATCCCACTGGGTTTCTATAGGCACCAAACTCTCCCTACTTACCTGCTATCCCACAGTCACACTCCCTTCCCGAACTATTATCCACTGTTACTATAGACACCATCTCTCCCTACTTTACCTGCTATCCCACAGTCACACTCCCTTCCCCGAGACTATTATCCACTGTTACTATAGGCACCATCTCTTCCCTACTATACCTGCTATCCCACAGTCACACTCCCTTCCCAGAGACTATTATCCACTGTTACTATAGGCACCATCTCTCCCTACTATACCTGCTATCCCACAGTCACACTCCCTTCCCAGAGACTATTATCCACTGTTACTATAGGCACCATCTTCCCTACTATACCTGCTATCCCACAGTCACACTCCCTTCCAGAGACTATTATCCCACTGTTACTATAGACACCATCTCTCCCCTACTATACCTGCTATCCCACAGTCACACTCCCTTCCCAGAGACTATTATCCCACTGTTACTATAGGCACCATCTCTCCCTACTATACCTGCTATCCCACAGTCACACTCCCTTCCCAGAGACTATTATCCACTGTTACTATAGACACCATCTCTCCCTACTATACCTGCTATCCCACAGTCACACTCCCTTCCCAGAGACTATTATCCCACTGTTACTATAGGCACCATCTCTCCCTACTATACCTGCTATCCCACAGTCACACTCCCTTCCCAGAGACTATTATCCCACTGTTACTATAGACACCATCTCTCCCTACTATACCTGCTATCCCACAGTCACACTCCCTTCCCAGAGACTATTTATCCCACTGTTACTATAGGCACCATCTCTCCCTACTATACCTACTATCCACCAGTCACACTCCCTTCCCAATACTATTATCCCACTGTTACTATAGGACACCATCTCTCCCTACTATACCTGCTATCCCACAGTCACACTCCCCTTCCCAGAGACTATTATCCACTGTTACTATAGGCACCATCTCTCCCTACTATACCTGCTATCCCACAGTCACACTCCCTTCCCAGAGGACTATTATCCACTGTTACTATAGACACCATCTCTCCCTACTATACCTGCTATCCCACAGTCACACTCCCTTCCCAGAGACTATTATCCCACTGTTACTATAGGCACCATCTCTCCCTACTATACCTGCTATCCCACAGTCACACTCCCTTCCCAGAGACTATTATCCCACTGTTACTATAGACACCATCTCTCCCTACTATACCTGCTATCCCACAGTCACACTCCCTTCCCAGAGACTATTATCCCACTGTTACTATAGGCACCATCTCTCCCTACTATACCTGCTATCCCACAGTCACACTCCCTTCCCAGAGACTATTATCCCACTGTTACTATAGACACCATCTCTCCCTACTATACCTGCTATCCCACAGTCACACTCCCTTCCCAGAGACTATTATCCCACTGTTACTATAGGCACCATCTCTCCCTACTTATACCTGCTATCCCACAGTCACACTCCCTTCCCAGAGACTATTATCCACTGTTACTATAGCACATCTCTCCCTACTATACCTGCTATCCCACAGTCACACTCCCTTCCCAGAGACTATTATCCCACTGTTACTATAGGCACCATCTCTCCCTACTTATACCTGCTATCCCACAGTCACACTCCCTTCCCAGAGACTATTATCCACTGTTACTATAGCACCATCTCTCCCTACTATACCTGCTATCCCACAGTCACACTCCCTTCCCAGAGACTATTATCCCACTGTTACTATAGGCACCATCTCTCCCTACTATACCTGCTATCCCACAGTCACACTCCCTTCCCAGAGACTATTATCCCACTGTTACTATAGGCACCATCTCTCCCTACTATACCTGCTATCCCACATCACCCCCTTCCCAGAACTATTATCCCACTGTTACTATAGGCACCATCTCTCCCTACTATACCGCTATCCCACAGTCACACTCCCTTCCCAGAACTATTTCCCACTGTTACTATAGGCACCATCTCTCCCTACTATACCTGCTATCCCACAGTCACACTCCCTTCCCAGAGACTATTATCCCACTGTTACTATAGGCACCATCTCTCCCTACTTATACCTGCTATCCCACAGTCACACTCCCTTCCCAGAGACTATTATCCCACTGTTACTATAGACACCATCTCTCCCTACTATACCTGCTATCCCACAGTCACACTCCCTTCCCAGAGACTATTATCCCACTGTTACTATAGGCACCATCTCTCCCTACTATACCTGCTATCCCACAGTCACACTCCCTTCCCAGAGACTATTATCCCACTGTTACTATAGACACCATCTCTCCCTACTATACCTGCTATCCCACAGTCACACTCCCTTCCCAGAGACTATTATCCCACTGTTACTATAAGGCACCATCTCTCCCTACTATACCTGCTATCCCCACAGTCACACTCCCTTCCCAGATACTATTATCCCACTGTTACTATAGACACCATCTCTCCCTACTATACCTGCTATCCCACAGTCACACTCCCTTCCCAGAGACTATTATCCACTGTTACTATAGGCACCATCTCTCCCTACTATACCTGCTATCCCACAGTCACACTCCCTTCCCAAGACTATTATCCCACTGTTACTATAGACACCATCTCTCCCTACTATACCTGCTATCCCACAGTCACACTCCCTTCCCAGAGACTATTTTTCCACTGTTACTATAGGCACCATCTCTCCCTACTATAACCTGCTATCCCACAGTCACACTCCCTTCCCAGAGACTATTATCCCACTGTTACTATAAGGCACCATCTCTCCCTACTATACCTACTATCCCACACCCACAGTCCACTCCCTTCCCATATACTATTATCCCACTGTTACTATAGACACCATCTCTCCTACTATACCTGCTATCCCACAGTCACACTCCTTCCCACAGACTATTATCCACTTTACTATGAGACACCATCTCTCCCTACTATACCTGCTATCCCACAGTCACACTCCCTTCCCAGAGACTATTATCCACTGTTATTATAGACACCATCTCTCCCTCTATACCTGCTATCCCACAGTCACACTCCCTTCCCAGAGACTATTATCCACTGTTACTATAGACACCATCTCTCCCTACTATACCTGCTATCCCACAGTCACACTCCCTTCCCAGAGACTATTATCCACGTTACTATAGACACCATCTCTCCCTACTATACCTGCTATCCCACAGTCACACTCCCTTCCCAGAGACTATTATCCCACTGTTACTATAGGCACCATCTCTCCCTACTATACCTACTATCCCACACCCACAGTCACACTCCCTTCCCATATACTATTATCCCACTGTTACTATAGACACCATCTCTCCCTACTATACCTGCTATCCCACAGTCACACTCCCTTCCCACAGACTATTATCCACTGTTACTATAGACACCATCTCTCCCTACTATACCTGCTATCCCACAGTCACACTCCCTTCCCAGAGACTATTATCCACTGTTATTATAGACACCATCTCTCCCTACTATACCTGCTATCCCACAGTCACACTCCCTTCCCAGAGACTATTATCCACTGTTACTATAGACACCATCTCTCCCTACTATACCTGCTATCCCACAGTCACACTCCCTTCCCAGAGACTATTATCCACTGTTACTATAGACACCATCTCTCTCTACTATATCTGCTATCCCACAGTCACACTCCCTTCCCAGAGACTATTATCCACTGTTACTATAGACACCATCTCTCCCTACTATACCTGCTATCCCACAGTCACACTCCCTTCCCAGAGACTATTATCCCACTGTTACTATAGGCACCATCTCTCCCTACTATACCTGCTATCCCACAGTCACACTCCCTTCCCAGAGACTATTATCCACTGTTACTATAGGCACCATCTCTCCCTACTATACCTGCTATCCCACAGTCACACTCCCTTCCCAGAGACTATTATCCCACTGTTACTATAGGCACCATCTCTCCCTACTATACCTGCTATCCCACAGTCACACTCCCTTCCCAGAGACTATTATCCCACTGTTACTATAGGCACCATCTCTCCCTACTATACCTGCTATCCCACAGTCACACTCCCTTCCCAGAGACTATTATCCCACTGTTACTATAGGCACCATCTTTACAACTGCTGCTGTATAGATCTCAACTATATGCATTTGCTATATAAACGTGATCATCAATTATTTATAAATAGTGCCAGCAAGTTACACAGCACTTTCTATTAATTCATAATAACGGGGGACCTTACAATTATTTAACAAATAAGGGTTACAGAGTTGAAAATAGGATCAGAGGGCCATTCATGCAAGAGCTTACAATCTACAAGGATTGCTCAAAGCATCACTAACAGCTGTGATTGGATGGGGCACATATAAAATCTACAGGCGTGTGCCATTAGCACTGACAACTCTAGAAGGTCACAATGGGGCATCTTCTATCTCTGAGGCCTAAGAATAGAATAATTTGTGTGTTGAGGGGGGAAGGGAAGGGGTCAGTGCCATTTGGTTCCTAATTTACATTTAGGATGTTCCAGTGTGTTTCACTATAACAAGGAAGACTTGTGAAAAACATCAGTTTACATTAATGCTCAGATAATTTCTTTAGAAGGTTTTACATTTTTCAAAAACATGTGTATATATATATATATATATATATATATATATATATATATATATATATATATATATATATATATATATATATATATATATATATATTTAATGCATAACTGAAAACATAGAAAAATAAAATAAAGGTTATGTTATGAAATATTAAAAAGTAACAAATAAAATAAAAAATAGGTTTATGAAAAATTATTATTATCATGATTATAATTATTATTATTATAATTATTATTATTATTATTATTATTATTATTATTATGAATCATAATAATAATAATAATAATAATAATACATTTCTCAAAAACATAAATTATTTCACTTTTAAAAACCCAAAATAAAATAAAAAATATGTATATGAAAAGTTATTATTATTATGATTATTATTATTATTATTATTATTATTAATAATAATCATAATAATAATAATACATTTCTCAAAAACATAAATTATTTCACTTTTAAAAACCCAAACTATTACATTGTGTGTGTTTATTTTATCTGCAAACACAAAATATAAATGATTATTATTATTTCGCTAAATAAGAAATGCCATAGAATAAAGGTAAAAAAATATGGAGACGGGGAGTAGTAACATGTCTATACTGGTATAAAAATTCTTTTTTTTAAAAGTAATTGTACTTAAACTTCATTTTTTAATATCAAATGGGGCAGCCATTTATATTGTTTATTATAATTTGTGTATTTAATTCCCTGGGAAATGTGTATATAATAAATCATTTTATGCTAATTTGGAGCTGAGTGCAACTTATTCTTGAGGAGGAAGAAGAAGCAAATAAAAACAGTGAAATGTTGGCCATTTTTTAAAAAAAATAAAAATCTGTTGCAGGCTAGAATTTCTCCAACGGGTCTGAGGTGGTATAAAATAAAAATGTAAAATTTGTGTTCTGCACAAAAATCCTGTTATAAATCTCACATAATCGAATGGATCTCTTCTACAATTTTAATGGCAGGGTTTAAAAGCAACAATGGAGTTTTATACACAATGCATTTCAGTTGCGCCACTTTTGACGCCATATTTTTGCCACACAATATTTTACACAACTTTATAATTAAGCTCCTCGGTGATCTTTATTGGATAGAGTTGTGGAGGGTGAATGGTTGTGGATTAATCACAATAAAATACTTTGTATGGAATCACCTCCATTTTTATTATTATCATAATTTTTTTCTCTTTACCTAATATGGCCGGTCTCTATCACATTTATGAATACAAATTTGTGAACAGAATATATTTGACCCTTCTGCTCCTCGGGGCCGGGGAGCACATGCAGATTTATGGATCATTAGTAGATGGTCCCCTTGATTTTGTCTCCAATGATAATGAGTCTCATCTGTAGTTCTGCACAATGTGACGGAGCTAATTGGAGATCCAGCCGCCGGTTAGAGGCTTCGGTTCACCAGATGCAGCAAATCTCCGCAATACAATTCCTTAATAAGGCGATGGGCACAATCACTGATTTAATCCTTTATTGCAGGGCCTGGACACTTTTGTGTATAAGGGTAAATTGCTATTTCCCGTTCCTGTGTATTTATTTGGCTAATGATGGCTGCAGGTAGATAAGAAAATGATTTGCAGATAAGGCCGGAGCCCTGATCTAATCGCATGTGAGATGTTGTTGTTTTTCCACAAAAGACTGAAATTTGATTTCTCTCATCCATATGAATAAGGTCCCTTTAGCTTAAGAAGAAATAGGGGCAAATTCACTAAGCAGTGAAAATGCTCTAGCGACGCCTTCGCCGCACTTCGCCAGACGAAGTTTCGCCAGGGCGCCGCTAATTCACTAAAATCTGAAGTTGCGCTCAGGGAGGCGAACGGTAGTGAATTTGTGCTAGCGTTAATTCGTCAAGTAAAGCGAAGTTGCGCTAGCGATGCCTAATTTGCATACGGCGCTAAGTTAAAGTTGAATGGACGTATTTGTAGCAGCAAATACATTACATTACACAAGCCTGGGAAACCTTAATAAAATAAAATAAAGTTGTTATATTGCCCTATACATGAGCCCAGTGTATAGTTTAGGTGCCATATGTAAGGAAATGTAGGGGGGAAGCCGGGTACCCCCAAAAAAAGGAAAAGACACCAGCGTTTTTTGGGACTTAGAAAAAAATTTCAACTATTTTTGAAGCAATCCCTATCTACTCTATTGCACTTCGCCTGGTCTGAGATGGCGAAGCCAAGTCTGGCGCAAGAGTTAACTAACGTTCAGTAAAATGCGCAAGTTAGTGAATTAGCGTAGTTACGTTGACCCTTTGCCATATCGCAACTTCGCCTGGCGTAAGGGTGCGAAGTAGCGCAAGAGTAGGTCCACTTCGCTAGCGAATTTACGCCAGCACCCGTTAGGAAATCGGCGAAGTAACGAAATGACGTGATGCTGGTGAATTTGCGCTAACGTTAGGCGCCTCGCGCTTTAGTGAATTTGCCCCATAGATTCTTCATCAGTCAGTTAGAGGAAATGCCTATATCTGATCATGATTTAGGGATTGTAAACTTGTCATAATGTTATATAAAAATACATACACTATACAATATAATATGAGCTGGCCTATGGAGTAGAAGCCATAACAAGGAAGAGTAAGTTAATAGCAGGTAGGGAAGATAGTGACAATAGGACAAGATAGCAACAGTGAGTCACAATGGAGACAGTGACAGTAGGGTAAGATGGAGATCATAGGACAAGGTGGCAACAGCAATGCAAGGTGGAGACAGTAGGTCAACATAATGACAGTACGGCATAATGGTGACATTAGGGCAAGATAGTATAATAGATTCAGATGGGCCTAGACTAGTAACAACAGTGAGGCAAGACGGAGAAAGTAGGCCAAAGATGGAGATGATAGGACAAGATGGTGATGGTAGGACAAGGTGGCAACAGTAAGGCAAGATGGTAACAAGATGGAGATAAAACAACCAGGTGGTGAAAGTAAAACTTGGTGACAAGATGATGACAGTAGGCCAAAGATGGAGATGATAGGAAGAGGTGGTAACAGTGAGGCAAGTTGGTGTGAGTAGGCTAAAGATGGAGATGATAGGACAAGATGGCGAAGGTAGGACAAGGTGGTAAAATTGAGGCAAGTTGGTGCCAGTAGACCAAAGAGGTAGATCACAGGACAAGGTGGTAAAGGTAAGATAAGATGGCTACAGTAAGGCAAGATGGTGCCAGTAGGAAAATATGTGGACAGTAGAAGAAGGTGACAGTGGTGAGGAACAATAGCAACAATGGTCCTTTATTTGTAGTTGGCATACAACCCCTAGCACCCACCAGCAACTCAAGGCTAAAGGACAACTATATAGTCTGACTTTATAAAAAATGATTGCCCCTCCCCAGACAATTTTGCTCTGTGCTGCGCCGCTACAGCCTGAGGTCAATAGGGTTGCTGATATTCTGTGTATTACAACAACAGCCAGATAAATATCTGCCAATATGTACTCGTCTCATGGCCTGGGGGTCATTTTAGCTTTGTCTTCATAAATCACAGCCCAGTTTTATTGGAGCAATTTTATTTGTGAGAGCAGAGTTATTAACTTTATAGCATGTTTTGTGAGGCTGTGTATGTATATGTCTGTGTGAGAGTCTATATATATATATATGTGTCATTTTCAGTTGGAATTGCCCACTTTACTAACACTTATCATTAACGGCAAGATTTAATCTTGACCTGAATATAAATTCAGAGGAGAGGGATATAGAAACGAGTGCAGCCCCGGCCTTCCACTGCTTTACTATAACAGTAATGAGATGTTCCCCCACTGGGAGACACAGGAACAGGGAATTACTCAGAGGTCGCACAGTCGGCAGAAATAGCAGCACATTCAATTTGCATACGGGATTTGTTCTGAGGGAATCTTGTATCTCTCCTGCATAGAATATATCTATTCACTAGTGCTATGATGTACATATGAAAAGCTACGAGATTTGGCAGGGAGCCTTTAATTTATTTAAGGGGCATTATCATCAAAATATTAAATTTGCATTAGATTAGTTGTAGGGAAATAAAATTTTGCGATAAAGTAGTATAATATCCACTGGTATATAAATAAGTTACTATGCAGTCACGGAATCTGTCATTTAAGATTTGATAAGCTGTAAGGCTCACATTTATATAACAGATACTGTAACTGGGATCAGTTGTCAATCATGTATATATATATATATATACACAGGGCAGCCATCAGGGGGGACAGGGGGGAGAGATGTAGGGGGCCCGAGGGTAAGGGGGCCCGGCCACGCCGCACTTTCTTGATTAGCCGGGCCCCCTGCTTTCTGAGAGTTGCTGACTTCGGGAAGGCAGGGCGGGAGCACAAGGGGAGGTATCTTTTGTCCATTCCTTTCCCTTATTGGTCACTGAGTTTAAGTCCTGGTTGAGCTGCTCACGGATTGGATAGCTGAGGTTTGAACTTCTCCTCCAGCTCATCCAATCACCATGCAGCTTTACCAGGGCTTGAAATTTTGTGACCAATAAGGGAAGAAAATGCTGTCACTGGAAGAAGATGCCGCCACCTGTGCTCCCCTCCTCCCTTCTGTAGTTGGCAGTTCACTGACAGCAGGTGGGCCACAACAATGAAGTAAGTGCAACATGGCAGGCCCCCCTAAATGTAACCCTTTGTGGTCCCTGTTGTGTGGTGGTGCCCTGGGCACCAACTTCTGGGGGGCGCAAGTTTTTTTACATGGATGTTTAAGGGGGGCCCTGACCACCAATTATCTTACAAGTGGGGGGGCCCTGGCCACCAATTGTTTTTCCTCATGTGGGGTCCTAGCCACAAATATTTTTTAATGGAGGGCCCTGACCACAAATGTTTTTTTTAATGGGGGGGGGCCTGACCACCAATATTTTTTTATTAACATGTGGGAACAATAGCCACCAATGTTTTTTTTTTTTTTAGTGTGTGGTGGGGGGTGGACCTGTGGGGTGGGGAGGGCAGACCTGTAGGTGGGGCTTGTGGTGGGTGCAGCCCAGGGGGCCCAGGAAATTTTTTCGTATGGGGCCCTGTGATTTCTGATGGTGGCCCTGTATATACACCTATAGGGTGCCAGTATAGTAGGTAGAGATGGTGCCTATAGTAACAGTGGGATAATAGTCTTTGGGAAGGGAGTGTGACTGTGGGATAGCAGGTATAGTAGGGAGAGATGGTGTCTATAGTAACAGTGGATAATAGTCTCTGGGAAGGGAGTGTGACTGTGGGATAGCAGGTATAGTAGGGAGAGATGGTGCCTATAGTAACAGTGGGATAATAGTCTCTGGGAAGGGAGTGTGACTGTGGGATAGCAGGTATAGTAGGGAGAGATGGTGTCTATAGTAACAGTGGGATAATAGTATCTAGGAAGGGAGTGTGACTGTGGGATAGCAGGTATAGTAGGGAGAGATGGTGTCTATAGTAACAGTGGGATAATAGTATCTAGGAAGGGAGTGTGACTGTGGGATAGCAGGTATAGTAGGGAGAGATGGTGTCTATAGTAACAGTGGGATAATAGTCTCTGGGAAGGGAGTGTGACTGTGGGATAGCAGGTATAGTAGGGAGAGATGGTGCCTATAGTAACAGTGGATAATAGTCTCTGGGAAGGGAGTGTGACTGTGGGATAGCAGGTATAGTAGGGAGAGATGGTGCCTATAGTAACAGTGGATAATAGTCTCTGGGAAGGGAGTGTGACTGTGGGATAGCAGGTATAGTAGGGAGAGATGGTGTCTATAGTAACAGTGGATAATAGTCTCTGGGAAGGGAGTGTGACTGTGGGATAGCAGGTATAGTAGGGAGAGATGGTGTCTATAGTAACAGTGGTATAATAGTCTCTGGGAAGGGAGTGTGACTGTGGGATAGCAGGTATAGTAGGGAGAGATGGTGCCTATAGTAACAGTGGGATAATAGTCTCTGGGAAGGGAGTGTGACTGTGGGATAGCAGGTATAGTAGGGAGAGATGGTGCCTATAGTAACAGTGGATAATAGTCTCTGGGAAGGGACTGTGACTGTGGGATAGCAGGTATAGTAGGGAGAGATGGTGTCTATAGTAACAGTGGATAATAGTCTCTGGGAAGGGAGTGTGACTGTGGGATAGCAGGTATAGTAGGGAGAGATGGTGCCTATAGTAACAGTGGATAATAGTCTCTGGGAAGGGACTGTGACTGTGGGATAGCAGGTATAGTAGGGAGAGATGGTGCCTATAGTAACAGTGGATAGTAGGGATAAAAGGTAGAAGAATTTTCTATTAAGAATTCTCAGTTAAGATATATGACATATAAAACTCATTGTTGCCCAGTGCAAGACATTTATTGAGGAGCATTATTTGGCAAAAATATTTCTTCCACCAGTTTTTAACTGAAGGCCATTTTGCAAAAAAAGTTAATCTAGGAAGAAAACCTGAGATGATTTTTATAAAATATGAATATAGTAAATGTCCAAGCTGTTAAGTATATCGTTCCATCAGTCACAATCCCTGAATAAAAACGCACAATCCATCAGCTCCAGCAGCCGGTGACTAATTTCATCTCCAGTCACGAGCGCCAGACTCTTGTCCACCTTTAACTTTGGATAAAGCACATGATCTCCGGATAGAGGACCAGTTTAATTTGGAGAGCGGATCCCTTAATCTCTTATGGCTTTCAGAATACAAAAAACAATCTACATTTATCGATTTTTCTGTATTTGCTTTATGAGACAGTTAAGGTCACGGAGCTCACGTTTGTCTCCTGTTTACAGCTGAGCTCTCTAGATAAGAGAAAGCAGCTCCCGCTTTTATAAGTTTCAAGTCTCCCAGGCTGCCGTCATATACATATAGATTTGGTGCCATAATAGTAGATAAAAAACATTTGCGTTATCAGGGTCTCAGCAACATCTTGTATTATTAAAAAACTCTAAATCTATAATTGTTGTGACTATTGTCCTCAATGTTTTGAAACCAATGCAAAAATAATGAAAAGATTTTACTGACTTTTTAATTTCTAAAATTATCAATAGAAACAATATTAACAATGACAGCATTTAATTATTAAATACGTGCAATTAGAAAGAAAGATATAGGAGAAAAGAAAAAGAAAGAGAAAGAAAGAAATAGAAATAGAAAGACAAAGTTGGAAGAAATTTAAAGAGAAACAAAGAAAGAGAAAAAAACAAAGAGAAAGGAGGAAAAATAATAAAGAAAATGAAAGAAAAAGAAAGAAAGAAAGATAAAGAGAATGAAAGAAATATAATTAGAAAGAAAGAAATTTAAAGAGAAAGAAAGAGAAAAAGAAAGGAAAAGAAATATAAAGAGAATAAAGAGAAAGAAAGAAATATAAAGAAAGAAAGAAAAATACATATAAAGAGAAATAAAGAGAATAAAGAGAAAGAAAGAACTATAATAAGAAAAAAACATATAAATAGAAAGAGAAAGAAAGAAATATAAAGAGAGAAAGAAAGAAAAAGAAAGAAAGAAAGATAGAGAAAGAAAGAAAAAGAGAGAGAAAGAAAAATAAAGAAAAAGAAAAGAAGAATAGAAAAAAAGAAAAGATAAAGAAAGAAACACAATTAGACACAAAGAAAGAAAATAAACAAAAGAAAAATACATATAAAGAGAAAGAAATATAAAGAAAGAAAGAAAGAAAGAAAGAAAGAAAGAAAGAAAGAAAGAAAGAAAGAAAGAAAGATACATATAAAGAGAAATAAAGAGAATAAAGAGAAAGAAAGAACTATAATAAGAAAAAAAACATATAAATAGAAAGAGAAAGAAAGAAAGAAATATAAAGAGAGAAAGAAAGAAAGAAAGAAAGAAAGAAAAAGAGAGAGAAAGAAAAATAAACAAAAAGAAAATAAGAAGAATAGAAAAAAGAAAAGATAAAGAAAGAAACACAATTAGACACAAAGAAAAAAAATAAACAAAAAGGAGAGCATAGAAAGAAAGAAAGAAAGAAAGAAAAAGAAAGTAAGAAAGAAAGAAAGAAAGAAAGAAAGAAAGAAAGAAAGAAAGAAAGAAAGAAAGATGTGCTGCAACAAATTTTCTAGAAATTCTATCAAATTTCTTTCTGCCAAATGTTTGCAAATCTACTTTATTTGGACGCTTTAAAAAAATCTCACAACACCAAATCATAAAACACAGAAAAATGCTTAAAAAAATGAAAGTAAAGAGAAACGATTTTCTAATGATTTTCAAATACAACATTTTTCCTATTCCTTTTACACAAACATATTGATTTTAAAATACACAGAGAGATATAAAATATATATTTAACTGATTTATATGGAAAGAAAAAGAAAAGAAGGGGGATTCAGTGGAGCCTGTGTCATTTTATTATTTTTTTTAAATAAATCTTTCATAAACATTTAACAGATCTTACTGTTGTTTATAAATGAAAGATCGGCATTGCCTATATCTGAAAACTGTCATTTAAGAAAGAATTTATATCATTATTAAAAATACAGGGAAATGTCGTTACAAAGCTTGAAAATTCTGCCTATTATTTGTTATTTTCTACATTTCCCCTGTAAGGTTTGAAAAAAGATATTTACTGCTGGAAGGGTTAATGTTGTTTGGAATGACCCCTGTGCCCTATAATGTAGTTGGGCTCACCCCCAGCAGCACTCGGAGGGGTGTTGATAAATTTCGGAGTGAATTTCTGTGCTTTCCCCAGGGAGACAGATAGGAGAGGCTCATTCTTGCCCTGCAATGTATTTACTCCAACCCATAGGGGCGGCTGCTGACACTGTTGTTATGGCCATTGAATTCTGCACACGGCACAGGCTCCATATACACAGTCATACATGAATCATACGTGTGCGTGTATTCAAGGCTACACAGGCTGGTTGTTTGCACATATTGCAGCTCTGCTTTTGTACAAAATTGTGTCTCGATACGATATAAATATATAAAGCTCATGCCTGATGCTCTAGGTGCAGATTTATAGATTTCAATTGGTCGGGGTTAATAATTGAAGAGGCAAAGCTGCCTGGATGCAATAAAAAAGGGGAGAGGGAGTGTCCTCCACCCGAAAAAAGAAATTCCATAATGAAAGAGAAAAAATATTAATTTGTAATATTTATAAAAAATTTTTTAAATGTCATTGAAAACAGTATCTGTTCAACATTGTAGCAGAATGAAGTTTTACTTCTAAGAATCAAGGGTTGGTTTATCTCTTTCTTTTCTCTGATTCTGACTCTTGAAACAATACAGCGAGTCTGATTCTGATATATTGTTTCATGAGTCAGAACCAGAAATTTAAAGGAAATATAAACAGCCAGACGGATATTGGTATTAGTAGCAATTACACTTGCAAATACCTTGGGATCAATTAAACATGATTAATGGACATTGGTAGTTGATTACAATGACATTATCTCTCAATATGGGAAAAACATTGTGATGTTTGCCTTTAATAAGGGGAATATAACAACATATTATGTAGTTATTAATAACCCAAAATCTCTTTGTCTGTCTCTCGCTCTATCACATCTATATAAATCATAGTTATCATCTATCCCTATTTTTCATGTGGATGATTCATTTTTATTTTATTCTGTGTCCTCTATAGTAACAGGGGATAATAGTCTCTGGGAAGGGAGTGTGTCTGTGGGATAGCAGGTATAGTAGGGAGAGATGGTGCCTATAGTAACAGTGGATAATAGTCTCTGGGAAGGGAGTGTGACTGTGGGATAGCAGGTATAGTAGGGAGAGATGGTGCCTATAGTAACAGTGGGATAATAGTCTCTGGGAAGGGAGTGTGACTGTGGGATAGCAGGTATAGTAGGGAGAGATGGTGCCTATAGTAACAGTGGATAATAATCTCTGGGAAGGGAGTGTGACTGTGGGATAGCAGGTATAGTAGGGAGAGATGGTGCCTATAGTAACAGTGGATAATAGTCTCTGGGAAGGGAGTGTGACTGTGAGATAGCAGGTATAGTAGGGAGAGATGGTGCCTATAGTAACAGTGGATAATAGTCTCTGGGAAGGGAGTGTGACTGTGGGATAGCAGGTATAGTAGGGAGAGATGGTGCCTATAGTAACAGTGGATAATAGTCTCTGGGAAGGGAGTGTGACTGTGAGATAGCAGGTATAGTAGGGAGAGATGGTGCCTATAGTAACAGTGGATAATAGTCTCTGGGAAGGGAGTGTGACTGTGGGATAGCAGGTATAGTAGGGAGAGATGGTGCCTATAGTAACAGTGGATAATAGTCTCTGGGAAGGGAGTGTGACTGTGAGATAGCAGGTATAGTAGGGAGAGATGGTGCCTATAGTAACAGTGGATAATAGTCTCTGGGAAGGGAGTGTGACTGTGAGATAGCAGGTATAGTAGGGAGAGATGGTGTCTATAGTAACAGTGGATAATAGTCTCTGGGAAGGGAGTGTGACTGTGGGATAGCAGGTATAGTAGGGAGAGATGGTGCCTATAGTAACAGTGGATAATAGTCTCTGGGAAGGGAGTGTGACTGTGAGATAGCAGGTATAGTAGGGAGAGATGGTGCCTATAGTAACAGTGGATAATAGTCTCTGGGAAGGGAGTGTGACTGTGGGATAGCAGGTATAGTAGGGAGAGATGGTGCCTATAGTAACAGTGGATAATAGTCTCTGGGAAGGGAGTGTGAGTGTGGGATAGCAGGTATAGTAGGGAGAGATGGTGCCTATAGTAACAGTGGATAATAGTCTCTGGGAAGGGAGTGTGACTGTGGGATAGCAGGTATAGTAGGGAGAGATGGTGTCTATAGTAACAGTGGATAATAGTCTCTGGGAAGGGAGTGTGACTGTGGGATAGCAGGTATAGTAGGGAGAGATGGTGCCTATAGTAACAGTGGGATAATAGTCTCTGGGAAGGGAGTGTGACTGTGGGATAGCAGGTATAGTAGGGAGAGATGGTGCCTATAGTAACAGTGGATAATAGTCTCTGGGAAGGGAGTGTGACTGTGGGATAGCAGGTATAGTAGGGAGAGATGGTGCCTATAGTAACAGTGGGATAATAGTCTCTGGGAAGGGAGTGTGACTGTGGGATAGCAGGTATAGTAGGGAGAGATGGTGCCTATAGTAACAGTGGATAATAGTCTCTGGGAAGGGAGTGTGACTGTGGGATAGCAGGTATAGTAGGGAGAGATGGTGTCTATAGTAACAGTGGGATAATAGTCTCTGGGAAGGAAGTGTGACTGTGGGATAGCAGGTATAGTAGGGAGAGATGGTGCCTATAGTAACAGTGGGATAATAGTCTCTGGGAAGGGAGTGTGACTGTGGGATAGCAGGTATAGTAGGGAGAGATGGTGCCTATAGTAACAGTGGGATAATAGTCTCTGGGAAGGGAGTGTGACTGTGGGATAGCAGGTATAGTAGGGAGAGATGGTGCCTATAGTAACAGTGGATAATAGTCTCTGGGAAGGGAGTGTGACTGTGGGATAGCAGGTATAGTAGGGAGAGATGGTGTCTATAGTAACAGTGGATAATAGTCTCTGGGAAGGGAGTGTGACTGTGGGATAACAGGTATAGTAGGGAGAGATGGTGTCTATAGTAACAGTGGATAATAGTCTCTGGGAAGGGAGTGTGACTGTGGGATAGCAGGTATAGTAGGGAGAGATGGTGCCTATAGTAACAGTGGGATAATAGTCTCTGGGAAGGGAGTGTGACTGTGGGATAGCAGGTATAGTAGGGAGAGATGGTGCCTATAGTAACAGTGGATAATAGTCTCTGGGAAGGGAGTGTGACTGTGGGATAGCAGGTATAGTAGGGAGAGATGGTGCCTATAGTAGGGTGAGATTGAAACTATACTTTGTTATGTTTTACCCCAGGTCCCCTCTTTATATTTATATATATATATCTCTATGTATATCCAGAGCAGAACGCATTTGTGCAAAGCAGGCAGTTCTATATAGTTCCTGTGCATCTCCACCATCTGATTGAGCTTCAAATGGAAAAAACAAAAATGTGCCTCCATCCCTCCCAATTTGACACACAGGTTATATGTGGGGGGTGCCTCCCCCTTTTAACTCTTTCTGGTCTTTTAACCATGTTGGAAACAAGCTGTAGTAGAGGTGAATGTGCTCACAGGCTGAGTAGTGGTTAGTGGCTTCTCATTGTAGAGACACATGAAGGAAGGGCTCTGTGTGTAGTGAGTAGTAAGTTGTTTCTTCCCACGCACGTCCCATGGTGGAACACCTGCACTTCTCTACTTTCACCCATTTATTTATTTGTCTCACAGTTGCCACATTAGCTAAACCCCCTGCCCCGGGCTCACAGAGATGGTTTCTACTGGTCCACAGGGTGACAGTCGGCTTCTGTCCCTGCCAGTTCCAAAACAACTGAAGGTTGGACAGTCCTACTGCCTGTAATGTCTGTATTGCTTTAGGCACCGCAAACATGGCTCTGATTCAGGAAGAATATTGCCCAGTATTGAGAAAAGGTTATAAAATAATCTTTATAATACCAATATATATTCATTGTGTTTCATTTTTAAGGTTTCTGTGTTTTGTGTACATTTAATCACGATGAAGACTCTTAGCAATAGTCCTGCCCTGCTTTATGGCAGCTGAGATTCTAGCTATCTGTATAACAGAACATTCTGTCCCAGTGGCTGCACAGATCCTATCTGATCCCCATTGTAAGCAACAGTCCTGTCCTGCTTTATGGCAGCTGAGATTCTAGCTATCTGTATTACAGAACATTCTGTCCCAGTGGCTGCACAGATCCTATCTGATCCCCATTGTAAGCAGCAGTCCTGTCCTGCTTTATGGCAGCTGAGATTCTAGCTATCTGTATAACAGAGCATTCTGTCCCAGTGGCTGCACAGATCCTATCTGATCCCCATTGTAAGCAGCAGTCCTGCCCTGCTTTATGGCAGCTGAGATTCTAGCTATCTGTATAACAGAACATTCTGTCCCAGTGGCTGCACAGATCCTATCTGATCCCCATTGTAAGCAGCAGTCCTGTCCTGCTTTATGGCAGCTGAGATTCTAGCTATCTGTATAACAGAACATTCTGTCCCAGTGGCTGCACAGATCCTATCTGATCCCCATTGTAAGCAGCAGTCCTGTCCTGCTTTATGGCAGCTGAGATTCTAGCTATCTGTATAACAGAACATTCTGTCCCAGTGGCTGCACAGATCCTATCTGATCCCCATTGTAAGCAGCAGTCCTGTCCTGCTTTATGGCAGCTGAGATTCTAGCTATCTGTATAACAGAACATTCTGTCCCAGTGGCTGCACAGATCCTATCTGATCCCCATTGTAAGCAGCAGTCCTGTCCTGCTTTATGGCAGCTGAGATTCTAGCTATCTGTATAACAGAACATTCTGTCCCAGTGGCTGCACAGATCCTATCTGATCCCCATTGTAAGCAGCAGTCCTGTCCTGCTTTATGGCAGCTGAGATTCTAGCTATCTGTATAACAGAACATTCTGTCCCAGTGGCTGCACAGATCCTATCTGATCCTCATTGTAAGCAGCAGTCCTGTCCTGCTTTATGGCAGCTGAGATTCTAGCTATCTGTATAACAGAACATTCTGTCCCAGTGGCTGCACAGATCCTATCAGCAGCAGTCCTGTCCTGCTTTATGGCATTTTTACAATAGTGAATTCAGTTTATCAGACTTATGGGACGTGTACAAGATTAAATTTAAAAACCATTAAATTATTTTATTGGTCTTTTTAAATCCTTTCCCCTTCCATTACAAACTAGCATGTTCCAGGGCGAGGAAGATTTAAAAGGCAAAAAAAAAATAAACTTGGGAGGGAGACGGCACATTTCAAGGAAGCCCCTCTCTTGTACCAACTGAATCTGAATTAGGGAAGTTTGTTCCTGTGCTGACAGCTAGTGATGGGAGAATAAATTCGGCAGGCGTAAATTTGCGGCGAACTTGAATGTTTCACCGCCGGTGAATAAAGTTGCGAAACTGCCGCAAAAATTCACTGGCATCACAAAATTTAGGACGTGCGCTGGAAAAGTCGCTCCTGTCAAAACCGTTGTGCATCAACATTATTCGGACATCCATTGACTTTAACGATGACGTGAGCATCAGAATTGACGCGGGTTGACGTTTCACAATTTTGTGGACGTTTTACAAATCTCAAGGGAAATTGAAAAAAATCGAAACGGGACATTCGCCCATCACTACTGACAGCAGTTTCAGTTACAGATGTTTCTCCGGCTGCACATTTGCTAATCTTTTGGTGTGTGATCCTGGCCTTATAGGAGAGCGGCCATTGCAGCTTTTCTGTATGTTTCCTTTCCTGCAGTCTTATTCCTGAATGTAATCACAAAGTAGGGAGCACCACCTATCAATTGAGAAACCAGTAGATGGTGTGCAGGGTTAAAAAGATAAGTATATATAGAGGGAGAAAAAGTTAACCCTTGAAATTGCACCACCCCATCGTGAGACCCGATAACTCGAGGAACTTAGTTAAAACGTAACTTTTACTGATACGTTAAATAAAATCGTGAGTCCAGGAAACAATTTAAAAATGAAACTAGGACCAGGGAGACAAAGAACCAAAATTAGGTGAAGCGACAAATGCGAACCATGAGTAGATTAACAGGCTAATGCCTAAAGTCTGTAGTGAATCACTACAATCTGCAGTGAACAACTACAGCAAGCAACGCCGTGTGGGGCGAAAAAAACAAATATCACGTGGCCTATATGAATTCTCTATAGGTAACCCATTCCATTGCCACTCATTCCACCACCCATCCACTTTCCAGCTTTGATAATTCCACCACCCATTCACCCTCCGGCGCACCCTCCCATTTCCATGGAGAAATTGGTATAACAAGGTGGTATCAGAATTGATCCGCTATTAAATTACTGGAATAAATTGTAGTACTGAAAAGATAACAACTAGGTTCGCATAAATTCTACCCCAGAGCAAAGCTCCGTCGTTCGCCCACCCCTTCACCCTCAGAGCTTCCCGCCCATTACAGCCATGAAGAGGTAGCCTAAATTAATGAAAGTTCAGTCCCCCTGCCTAGCTAAAGCTAAAAAGCGCCTGACGCGCGTTTCACCAGCGTTAAGCCGGCTTTGTCAAAGGCCTTTGACAAAGCCGGCTTAACGCTGGTGAAACGCGCGTTTTTTTCGCCCCACACGGCGTTGCTTGCTGTAGTTGTTCACTGCAGATTGTAGTGATTCACTACAGACTTTAGGCATTAGCCTGTTAATCTACTCATGGTTCGCATTTGTCGCTTCACCTAATTTTGGTTCTTTGTCTCCCTGGTCCTAGTTTCATTTTTAAATTGTTTCCTGGACTCACGATTTTATTTAACGTATCAGTAAAAGTTACGTTTTAACTAAGTTCCTCGAGTTATCGGGTCTCACGATGGGGTGGTGCAATTTCAAGGGTTAACTTTTTCTCCCTCTATATATACTTATTCCTGAATGTGTTACAAGCCAGCCAATAAACAGACCTGGAGGAAATCCGACTCCTGTTACATTGTTTCAAGAGTCAGAACAAGAGGTACAGAAAGGGATGAACAAACCCTGCGTTCAGCTGCTATTACATTTTAAAATAAATTTTCATTTTTTAACTGATATATTGGAAATTTACTTAAAATTGCCTATTTTTTTTTTTGCAAAACCGAGTGCAGTCCTCCTTTAATTAAATATCCACTGCATTTAAGTATTTTTTTCGCCCCATCATACTGACTAAATAGACTGGGGAAAATGGATGCAGTAAAAACAATAAAACAAAAAAAATTATGTTTTTAAGAGGGATGCACCAAATCCTCTGTTTTAGGATTTGGCTGAATCCCAAATCCTTTGTGAAAGATTCGGCCGAATAGTGAACTGAATCCGAACTTAAATTTGCATATGCAAATTAGGGAAAGGAGGGTGAATTTTCAGTTTCCATATTTGTGCGATGAAAAGTCATTTTTTGGATTTGGTTTGGCCAGGGTTTGGATTTGGCTGAATCCAAATCCTGCTGAAAAAGGCTGAAACTTGGCCGAATCCCGAACCAAATTCTGGATTCAGTGCATCCCTAGGTTTTTTTTTTTTAAACTAGATAAATTATGGATAAATTCATACTTTACTTTTTCTCTGTTTTTCCTTTTTACCATTCCATCAACTCCTGCATTTTTTCTTTTCCCTGCTCTTATTTATTTTATTACTACTACTCTTATTATTATTATGCCAAAAACTGTCAGTTTCTTCTGATTTTTTTTAACATTTATGAACATTTTAAGCAACAAAGTACACTCAGAACTGTTTCTTTTAAAACCTGTCAGCGCTGCACGGGCTGAGTCTGACTTTTCTTTAGAAAATTAGAAATTAAAACTTGTAAACTTTTTTTTCTACTGGATTTGGAAAGGTTTTCAAAACCCTTTCACTATTTTTTAAAATTTGACATTTTCCTACTGATTTACGCCATTTTCCCCAGCTTCTTCAAAAAATTGAAGTGTATTAAAAGAACAGACTAAACAGGAAAATTCTTTAACTACACATTTTATGGTAACAATTTTACAAAACATTTGATTTTTAAAAATCCTAATGTGTAAATTTTTCAAAATGAGTAGTAGATTGAATAATGTTTTATTAAATTGGCGTTGCTACTATATATTAGTGCTATGCTGATACCAATAGTGATAAGTCACATGGCAGATATAGGAGGAGTATCACAAAATGCATTTTTAATAAATAATATATATAGCAATAGTAAATAATAGTAATACATTATTCATTTTTAATTTTTGGATGATACAAAAAGGCCTGATTGTTAAAATTTGCATTTTCCACATCTCAAGAAAATCCAAACAAAAAACAGTGCAAATACAATTTTTTTTCGAATTTGTGGTTTTCAAAAAAAAAAGTCTAGAAAATTTGAATGTATGAAAACATTTGACTGCTAAAACTTCTATTTCTTAAAATCTGCAATTACATTTTTTTCCTACACGGCAAAAAGATTGCCGCCTCAAACATTTTCCAGTTTGACTTTTCTGAACGTGAGTTTTTGAGATGAATTCATCGATAATATCTCAGAAATTCAAATGTAAAAATGGGTCAATGTTTAACATAAAATTGACTTTTTTTTGTCTCGCGTGTGATTTTAAAATCACTAATGAGATATACATTGCAATCATTTTTTTTTTCTGGCCACTTATTATGTGATCAAGATTTATCAATTCGAAAAAGAACGTCATCACTTTAATTAAGTTTTAAAGGAAATCAAATTTGGAAACAAACATTCTAACAGTCTGTGTCAGCACAGGACAAACTAAAATGAAAAACAGGGGGAAAAAGAGTACGATCAAAGTTGCTTAAATTAAGTCATTGTGCAGCCTATTGATTAGGTGTTGAAATTGTTGAATTATTGAAAGTTTCCGGTAGAAAATTGTACAGGTATGAGATCTGTCATCCAGAATGCTCGAGACCTGGGGTTTTTCTGTTAAGAGATTTTTCTGTAATTTGGATCTTCATACCTTAAGTCTACTAGAAAATCATTTCAACATTAAATAAACCCAATAGGCTGGTTTTGCTTCCAATAAGAATGAATTATATCAGAGTTGTATTATTACAGAGAAGAAAAGGAAATTTTTTTTAAAAATTTGGATTATTTGGATAAAATGGAGTCATCCCGTAATTCAGAGCTTTCTGGATAACAGGTTTCCCCATATCAGATTCCATACCTGTACTTTGATAAATCACCGGCAATTAACAGCAATTATTGTGACGAATATCAATGCCCTTCAAAGCTACGAATTACGCAAGGCTGTTAGAATTGCCGGTTGCAGCTGCTTAACTCCATAGGCCGGTATTCTGTTGTTAATTATTAAATATGTATAGGGATTCCTAAACTGTAGCCCTGCAGATTATGTTGTGTGTAACGGCACGACACAACATAAAATTCTGTGCTTGCCACAACTGGCAATGAGAAGGTGGCACAATGTATACTTGTGTACATACATAGTAGTAACATAGTAGTAACATAGTAAAATAGACACACGTCCATCAACTTCAACCTTTTAACTATATTTTAACCTGACTAACTGCCAGTGATCCAGAGGAAGGGAAAAAACCCATTTACGAGTTAACAGCTTGCTGATAACACTAATGCTATGAGTTGTAGTTCCACAACAGCTAAATATGTAAATGCTACCCAGCCTTGATACAGATAGTGAATATTTTAATACATAGGTTGCATGTTTGTTGTGTAAGAAATACAGTGTATATTGTAATGGTGTTTGACCGTATGGGATCCCCCTCCCATGCATTTTGCATAATAGACAATCAGACACTCAGTTCCAAGCACTCAGTGGGGGAGGGACCCTCATTTACTAAAACTTCTTCCATATTCCATAGAATTCAAAAACTGCTCTTGGGAATGTCGTCGATAAACCACCTTTTTGCAGCACCTTATATCAAATACCATATCTGTACTTTGATACAGGTATGGGATCAAGAAATACGGTCTTCTAATTCACTAAAATTCTTCCATATTCCATAGAATTCAATAACTGCTCTTGGGAATGTCGTCGATAAACCACCTTTTTTTTGCAGTGCCGTATTCCCATGCTCTGCACCTTTATGAACCCCCTGCCCATATCTGCAGAAATAACCATTAATTGTGACTATTTACTTTAATGAGGCGCTTGCTGAGGTGAAAAACCTTTTGGCTTTACGTCACATACGGGAGCCACAAGTAAATCGTATGTGAGCCGATGGCAGGTAGATAAGAGTCAGAGCTGGTTTAGCTGCACAGGAAACCTCGACTCTGAGAAATACACATGTCAAACTGATCTTTGTAACCACAGCACCCAGCAGCACCCTGCCTCCTTCACACAGCTCTGCTACGCACACCCAACACCGTAGTCTATGAGCAGCCCTAGGTTTATTTAAGATAAGATTTATGGAAGTAACTTGTACAGCCAAGGTCAACGCAAACCAAATATATATTGACTAAAGAACCCCCTCTTGTAAACTATAAGCACATTATAAGTTACTGAGGAGTTTTATGACTCCAAGGTGACTTCTAATATTAGGGTTGCCACCCAACTCCAGGCAGGGGGTGGGACCGTGATGTAATGGAGGTGGAGTCATGAAAACAGGGGTGGGGCGATTGGCCGATCGCCGCATCAATCATAGGGAATCCTGCCTGGTTTTCCTAATTTGGAAAACCAGGCAGGCAGTTATGACCTGGACAGCCCAGACAGGTGGCCACCCTATCTAATATGCTCATATTTTGCAACTGGGGGTAATTTATTTATTATAATACAGAAGTTTCAGCGAGTCATGTGACAGAAATGACATCACTAATCTCCAATTATAACCGATGACATCACTAAGCGCCATTTACAAGGATATAATTTACAGGATATTCATTGTTCTTTTGTATTATATATATATATATATATATATATATATATATATATATATATATATATATAAAGCTCCAATCAGAAATGGGTTTTGCACTTTGTTTTGTACATATGTCCTTATATATATATATATATATATATATATATATATATATATATATATATATATATATGATCATAGTATATTGCACAGGGATGTTCTGCTTGGGATCTTGGCTGTTACATAGTTACATAGTTACATAGTTAAATTGGGTTGAAAAAAGACAAAGTCCATCAAGTTCAACCCCTCCAAATGAAAACCCATCATCCATACACACACCCCTCCCTACTTTTAATTAAAATTCTATATACCCATACCTATACTAACTATAGAGTTTAGTATCACAATAGCCTTGGATTGTAGAAATCAGCAGGACATTCCTTAGGGATAATTTAGATTAATAATGAGGTGTCCCCCCCTGCATTGCCAGGACCCCGCTCTTCTGACAGACTCACACGGCTGTGCTAAAAGCCGACATGTTTTGACACGTAATCATCAGGAATCCCATCTCTGCGGTTTCAGCTTTACTCGTAATTTCCACATCTTACATAACGAGTCAGAAAGAGAGAAGTTGTGAAATGATGAAGAGAGAACTCAGAAGGGGGAGCGCATTCAGTTCAGCTACAATTGCGTTCCAGTAGCAGCACAGGAAATGGCAAAAGTGCATGGGAAATGTGATTCCCTGGGAACCTTAAATCCAGAGCTGTCACCCATATCCTACTTTGTATGTTTTATGGTAATGGGTGAAATGACTCTCTCAATCACATTTCTCCTGTCTCTTAGTCTGGCTGTCTCTGTCCTTAATTCACTTATATAGCGACATAAATGGCCGGGCTGATTTGGCCTTTAAAAGGGCGGGTTCCCCTTTGAGTTAACTTTTACTATATTATAGAATAGCCAAATCTAAGCAACTTCTTCATTATTATTTTTTTTATAGTATTTTCATTATTTGCCCTTTTCTTCTGACTCCAGCTGCCAAATGGGGGGTCACTGACCCCATCTAAAAACAAATGCTCTGTAAGGCTACAAATGTATTGTTATTGTGACTTTTTATTACTCATCTTTCTATTCAGGTCTCTCCTATTCATATCCCAGTCTCTTATTCAAATCAATGCATGGTTACTAGGGGAATTTGGACCCTAGCAACCAGACTGCTGAAATTGCAAACTGCTGCTGCTGCTGAATAAAAAGCTAAATAACTCAAAAACCACAAATAATAAAAAATGAAAACCAATTGCAAATTGTCTCAGACTATCACTCTCTTCATCACACTAAGAGGCAGCTATATCAAGGGTCGAATTTCGAAGTAATGGGAGTTTTTTCGAATTCCCATAACTTCGAAATTCGAATAAAAAAAGGCAAACTGTTTGTTTTTTTTCGGGTGAATAGGCTGTATTCAGTCGTTCGAATCGAAGTAAGATTGTATTCGATCAAATTTGATTCAAAGTATTTTTAAAAAAGTCCACCAATTGACTTCAAATAGGTTCTAGGAGGTCCCCCATAGGCTAAAACAGCAATTCGTCAGGTTTTAGATGGCGAATGGTCGAAGTTTTCAAATTCGAATTGAATTTGGTCTAGTTGAAGTACACAAAAAATAGCTCGAAATTGGAATTTTCACTTTGACCCTTGGTAAATCTGCCCCTAACAGTTAAAGGGGTTGTTCACCTTTAAATTAACTGTTAGTATGACGTAGAGAGGGATATTCTGAGACAATTTGCAATGGGTTTTCATTTTTTATTATTTGTGGTTTTTGAGTTATTTAGCTTTTTATTCAGCAGCTCTCCAGTTCACAATTTCAGAAATCTGGTTTCTAGGGTCCAAATTATCTTAGCAACCATGCA
Source organism: Xenopus laevis (assembly GCF_017654675.1). Lineage (NCBI taxonomy): Eukaryota > Metazoa > Chordata > Amphibia > Anura > Pipidae > Xenopus > Xenopus laevis. Next base: position 6,449,250 of record NC_054373.1, read on the forward strand.
TTGATTCGAATAAAAGACTGGACCATGAATAGGAGAGGCCTGAATAAAAAGATGAGTAATAAAAAGTAGCAATGGCAATAAATTACAGAGCATTTGTTTTTAGATGGGGTCAGTGACCCCCCATTTGAAAGCTGGAAAGAGTCTAGAAGGCTAGAAAATGCCTTGAAAAGAACGGGGTTATATTGTCAGCACGGCCGATCTCCTAATAGACAGATAGTGCTGCTGCTGCTGACCTATTTGTGATCTTCGTCCCGGGAACCGTCCTACAGACTGCTAATGTGGTTGCCATGGAGACAGTCTGCAGCTTCTGGGGCTGCCAGTATATGGTGATGGTTCCATGACTTTTGATGCCGGGTTGCATGTCGGTCCTTTATACACAGTTCTGTTAATCAGCTGCTTGTGTTACAGTGTTTTGGGGCAGAGGCTCCAGGTTGTTACATTATAGAGACTAATGGCTCTTTCTCTCCCCAGATGCCCAGATATTTGGACTGACGGACCCCAGGCTGTGTTATATCCTGGATGGGCTCCTGTTCATTTACGCCGTGATCGTCACCGCTCTTTTCTTTAGAGAGAAGGTCAGTGATACGTTAATGTTCAAAGAGATTCTATGTAACTGTCATTTCTGTGCTGCTGCAGCTGTTGCTGTGGGTTGGTGGAGAATGCTGGGAGATGTAGTTCAGCAGAAGTTGGCGTTAAAGTGATACTGACACTAAAATATGAATGTACATTAAAAGTTACCTATAGGTCATGTTGATCGTTTCTTGCTGAGAGGTTATTTTTGTAAGTAATTGTTAGTTGAAGTTTCTAAATCTGACAGTTTTGCCAACCTGACTGTCAGTTAGAGTTTCTAATACTAACGGACTCCTGCTGCACAAATATGGCAGCCCCCTCATAGACAAACACAGGGAGTCAGACAGGTAATGTAAAAGCAACAGGCAAATACTTTATGGCAAAGTTATAAGTAGCTTTCAAAGGCAATATTATGATAGATGTAAAAAAGTTTAATTTCTGGTGTCAGTATCTCTTTAAGGTGACCATAAACGTTACAATTACAAAGCTCACCTTTAAGTTAACTTTTAGGGGCAGATTTATCAAGGGGCGCAGTGAAAATTCGAATTTAGAAGTAATTATAGGGGCAGATTTATCAAGGGGCGCAGTGAAAATTCTAATTTAGAAGTAATTAAAGGGGCAGATTTATCAAGGGTCGAAGTGAAAATTCGAATTTAGAAGTAATTAAAGGGGCAGATTTATCAAGGGTCGAAGTGAAAATTCGAAGTAAAAAAATTAGAATTTCGAGCTATTTTTGTGTACTTTTGAATATAACTATTGAATAGGCGAAAATTCAATTAAAATTTGAAAAAAACTATTCGAATATCAAATTTATCATGTACTGTCTCTATAAAATTTCAACTTCGACCATCTAAAACCTGCCGAATTGCTTGTTTTAGCCTATGGGGGACCTCCTAGAACCTATTTGGAGTCAATTGGTGGATTTTGAAAAATCTAATTCGATTGAATACGATGTTACTTTGATTCATACAATTTGAATTCGAACGAAAATGGCCTATTCATCCGGAAAAAAACGTTGATTTTTTTAAATAAATTTTGATTGGTCTTTTTTTATTTGAATTTCGAAATTTTTTTAATCGAAATTTGAATTTTTTTTTATTTGAAATTCGACCCTTCATAAATCTGCCCTTAGTGTACTTCAACTATTGAATAGTCCAAAGTTATATTCGAATTTGAAAAAAATTTGAAAATCTAAATTATACAGCCTATTCACCTGAAGTTAAAGACTTCGATTTTTTTAATAAATTTTGGTTGGTCTTTTTTTATTCGAATTTCGAGGTGATGGTAGTTTAAAAAAAACTCCCACCACCTTGAAATTCTGCCCTTGATAAATCCGCCCCTTAGTATGTTATAGAATGGCTAATTTTAAGCAACTTTTCATTTGGTCTTGATTTTTTTTAATAGTCTTTGAATTATTTTCCTTCCTCTTCTGACTGTTTCCAACTTTCAAATGGGGGTCACTGACCCCATCTAAAAAAAACAAATGCTCTGTAAGGCTACAAATGTAATGTTACTGCTGCTTTTTATTCCTCCTCTTTCTATTCAGGCCTCTCCTATTCATATTCCAGTCTCTTGTTTAAATCACTGCATGGTTGCTAGGGGAATTTCCATGATATGAATATTAAAAATATGTAATAAGTATAAGACATATAAAGCCATTTGTGCTGTTACTTAATGTATTCCACTAAGGGGCCTATATCAACCTGGGGCCCTGGCTGTTCCCTCTGAGAGATGTTTGGCCCCCATAGCCATCACCAACTGGCAAATAGGAATAAAGAAATCTCGGCAGACACATGTTTACAGTTGTTAGAGGGCAGGGTTCAGCTCACAAGTAAGAAGAAGGGTATGGGAAATGGCATCATTTAAAGTAATAATAATAATTTTCTTAATCCCTGTCTATTGAATGTGCTTCCTTGCAGTTATCTCAGAAAATCCCAGAGCCAATTGGATACCGGGACAGTAATTATGCTGTGAGTATCAGCCTTGTTCTTAAACGTGACCAATTATAGATCTCCAAGTTCCTGTCAATTTGGTATTAGTGCTGGTGAATCAAATAATTTACAATTTAATCTGTCTGGGAGATTGAAAATATGGTGGTGAGATCCTCCCAAGCCACGTACCCAGGTTAATGCATTATTTTAGAGAAACAGTGCACCAGCCTAGGGGACTGTTCCTGCTGAATTGTGCTTAGTAGAGGGAATACCTATGCTGCCATAGTTTTATGGGATCTCTCTGTACAGACTATGAGTAAATTTAGGGACTGTTCCTGCTGAATTGTGCTTAGTACAGGGAATACCTATGCTGCCATAGTTTTATGGGATCTCTCTGTACAGACTATGAGCAAACTTAGGGGGCTGTTCCTGCTGAATTGTGCTTAGTACAGGGAATACCTATGCTGCCATAGTTTTATGGGATCTCTCTGTACAGACTATGAGTACATTTAGGGACTGTTCCTGCTGAATTGTGCTTAGTACAGGGGAATACCTATGCTGCCATAGTTTTATGGGATCTCTCTGTACAGACTATGAGTAAATTTAGGGGCTGTTCCTGCTGAATTGTGCTTAGTAGAGGGAATACCTATGCTGCCATAGTTTTATGGGATCTCTCTGTACAGACTATGAGTAAATTTAGGGACTGTTCCTGCTGAATTGTGCTTAGTACAGGGGAATACCTATGCTGCCATAGTTTTATGGGATCTCTCTGTACAGACTATGAGCAAACTTATGGGACTGTTCCTGCTGAATTGTGCTTAGTACAGGGAATACCTATGCTGCCATAGTTTTATGGGATCTCTCTGTACAGACTATGAGTAAATTTAGGGACTGTTCCTGCTGAATTGTGCTTAGTACAGGCAGGGCCGCCATTAGAAATCACGGGGCCCCGTACAACAAAATTTTTGGGGCCCCCTGGGCCCCGCCCACACTGACGACCAAGCTCCGCCCCATATCCCGCCCACATCGCAGTTAAAAGACCACACAGACATCAGCGCTAAAAAAGTAACCCCCCCCCACACAAGTTGTAAAAAGCTATTGATGGTCAGGGCCCCCTTATAAAAAAAATTGGGGCCCCAAAAAAAAAAAAATTAAAATTTTTTTTTTTTTAAAAACATTGGTGGCAGGGGCCCCCTGTTAAAAAAACTTGGGGCCCCAACAAAAAAAAATGTAAAAAAAACTAAAAAATAAACAAACATTGGTGGCAGGGGCCCCCTTCTAAGTTAAAAACAAATTGGGGCCCCAAAAAAAAATTTGAAAAAAAATTAATTTTTTTTTGAAAAAAAAAAAAAAACATTGGCGGCAGGGGCCCCCTTATAAGTTAAAAACAAATTGGGGCCCCAAAAAAAAATTTGAAAAAAAATTAATTTTTTTTTGAAAAAAAAAAAAAAACATTGGCGGCAGGGGCCCCCTTATAAGTTAAAAACAAATTGGGGCCCCAAAAAAAAAATTTGGAGAAAAAAATTTTTTTTGAAAAAAAAAAAAATGGTGGCAGGGGCCCCCTTACAAGTTAAAAACAAATTGGGGCCCCAAAAAAAATTTAAAAAAAAAATAATTTTTTTTTGAAAAAAAAAAAACTGGTGGCAGGGGCCCCCTTACAAGTTAAAAAAATTTGGGGCCACCAAAAAGAAAATTAATTTTTTTTTTAAAAAAAAAACCCAAAAAAAAACAATGGTGGCAAGGGGCCCCTTACGAGTTAAAAAAAAAATTGGGGCCCCAAAAACAAAAGTTTTAAAAAAAAGATTGGTGGCAGGGGCCTATAGAATATTAAAATAATACATTGGTGGCCAGGGGATTAAAAAAAAAAAAAACACAAACTGGTGTTCAGTAGAATTGAACTCATGGCTTCAGTACTTCAACTTCGCCTCCTTTCGTGACTTCGGGTCTTTTCACCGCTTCAGGACTTCGGCTTCGGCTGTTTTCGTGACTTCGGGTCTTTTCGGCGCTTCGTGACTTCGGGACTTCGGCTTTTTCCGTGACTTCGGGTCTTTTCGTCGCTTCGGCTTTTCGGCACTTCCGCATTCGGCACTGAAGAGGCAAGACGTATGGCTCGGGCGCTCGTAAGGGGGGCCCGGATCTTCAAAAAAATGCAGCGCTGCCGGGCCCCCTTCATGCCCGGGCCCGGTACGCTTGTCCCCCCTGTCCCCCCCTGATGGCGGCCCTGAGTACAGGGGAATACCTATGCTGCCATAGTTTTATGGGATCTCTCTGTACAGACTATGAGCAAACTTAGGGGCTGTTCCTGCTGAATTGTGCTTAGTAGAGGGAATACCTATGCTGCCATAGTTTTATGGGATCTTTCTGTACAGACTATGAGTAAATTTAGGGACTGTTCCTGCTGAATTGTGCTTAGTACAGGGGAATACCTATGCTGCCATAGTTTTATGGGATCTCTCTGTACAGACTATGAGCAAACTTAGGGGACTGTTCCTGCTGAATTGTGCTTAGTACAGGGAATACCTATACTGCCATAGTTTTATGTGATCTCTCTGTACAGACTACACATGAGTTTCCCTAAGTGACCTGGCTGAGGAGCAGGAGACTAATGTTGGTTTGTAATTGGATTTCATGATCTGTCAGGCCAGTGAGAGGATATTACCTGCCTCTAATCCAACCAGTGATGAGACAGCGCTCCTGCCTAACTCCCTGCAAGCCTGTCCTCAACTCCCAGATAACGAAAATGAGATTAGCTCTTCCCTACAAGCTCAGATTTGGGATGAAAAATAGGAATCATGTCGTTTACTTCTTTCAGTATTCATTAATTAATTAATCCATCGTAACTTAATGACGAGACAGTGTGCAATTATCTATGTATTCTGCTACATTATGCTAAGAGTCAGAACTAGCAATGCAGAAAAAAAACATATACAGGTACAGGACCTGTTATCCAGAAAGCTTGGGTTTTCTGGATAACTGATCTTTCCATAATTTGGATCTTTATATCTTAAATCTACTAGAAAATCCTGTAAAGATTAAATAAACCCAATAGGCTGGTTTTGCCTCCAATAAGGATTAATTATATCTTAGTTGGGATCAAGTACAAGCTACTGTTTTATTATTACACAGAAAAAGGAAATCATTTTTAAAAAATGTGGATTATTTGGATAAAATGGAGCTTTCTGGATAATTGGTTTCTGGATAATGGATCCCATAGCTGTCTGTATTTCAGACCTGGTATATTAGAGATCATGTGACATGCGATAAATGAAGTCGTGTTGCTTATTATTCTTTTTCAGGAGCTCAACCCCCGGGACCAAGGAAAATACGATGTCCTGAATGTGAGGGGAGAAGAGAAGGCAACAAGGAGACAGGTAATGGCCATGATATTAATTCGGGTATAAGGGTCGGCCGATGCTATATAAGGGGTGGGCAGGTGGTTTCGGATTTAAAACACCATTACATTGACACGTGGGTGCCCCAGATTTAGAGGAAACACCTGCGTGACCTTAACCATTGTGCCTCTGCACTGCTGCTTCTGACTACTGACACATTTATGTAGAAGGACGTGTTTCACTCAACAGAAATAAGAGACACATCCCCCCACCCATCTAAGTTCCCTGATCCTGTTTCTCTCTGTTATGGGGCACAAAAGGTTTCCATGGTAACAGAGGGAATATTTTCTTAGAAATATGAAAGAGACGGTAGCCTAGCAACAGGAAGCCGGATCATGGAGGAGGGGGGGTCAATTTTTGGCTTGCATGGGTCAGTGCCATAGTTAAAATAAGACACATGCAGAGATTATTATTAATGATTATTATTAATTATTATCTACATATTTGTATTTGATATTATGCAGGAGCTGCCATACTGCTTTATATAACAACAAATATCTTCCTTTAGCCTCCAGTGGGATAATAGGCCACATGCCAATATTTCATTATTTTATAGAGAGAGAGAAGACCAGGAATCCTTTCATTTAGGCAACCAAAGACTAAAGCACTGTTGGCTGCTTACAGGGGGCGGAGCTGGAGTCTGTGACTCAATCAGTGGGTGGGGCTAGAGCACATGGGTTTCTCTGAAGCGCTGCACTGCCCTTGGTGTCTCTCTGGATAATATAAAGTGCACTCATTGACCTTCTGTAGCAGATTTCACTGGGGTACAATGATACCAACCCCCGTCATTACTGCTCATTGGAGAATATTCCCCTGAACACTAAGGGGCAGATTTATCAAAGGTCGAGGTGAATTTTCGAATTCAAAAAATTTTAATTTTGAGTTATTTTTTGTCTACTTCGACTACAGAATAGTCCAAATTCGATTTGGATTTATTTTGTACTGTCGCTTTAAATATTCGACTTCGACCATTCGCCATCTAAAACCTGACGAATTGCTGTTTTAGCCTAGGGGGACCTCCTAGAACCCACTTGGAATCAATTGGTGGACAGTGAAAAAATCAAAGTTTTTTCTTTGGGAAAAACTTTGATTCGAATTTGATTGATTGATTTGATTAGTACGACTCTAATTCAGCCGAATTCGGACCTATGCGATCGAAAACAGACCTATTCAGCCAAAAAATAACCGACTTAATTTCGGTTGGTCTTTTTGAATTTCGAAGTTTTTCAAATTAGAAATTCGACCCTTGATAAATATGCCCCTAAAACTCTGCAGAAGAAAACTCCCCAGACTTTTTGGGAGGAGGAATCAACTCCTTTATCAGACTGCTAGCACTTTTCAGAGGGACTTCTAACTTAAAGGACTGGTTACATTTTAGTATGTTATAGATTCTGAGCAACTTTTCAATTGGTCTTCATTATTTATTTTTTATAGGTTTTTTTTATTATTTTCCCTTTTCTTTTGACTCTTTCCAGCTTTCAAATGGGGGTCACTGACCCATCTAAAAAACGAATGCTCTGTAAGGCTACAAATGTATTGTTATTGCTACTTTTTATTCCTCATCTTTCTATTCAGGCCTCTTCTATTCATATTCCAGTCTCTTATTCAAATCAATGCATGGTTTCTAGGGTAATTTGAACCATAGCAACCAGAGTGCTGAATAGACAAGCTGCTGAATAAAAAGCTAAATAACTCAAAAACCACAAATAATAAAAAAAAGAAACCAATTGCAAATTGTCTCAGAATATCACTCAATACATCATAGTAAAATGTAATTAATTTTAATTTAAAGGTGAACAACCCGTTTAAGCAGTGGGTGGGACTGTAAAACCGATGGCAGTTACAGGGGGAGGGGCAGGGGGTCAGTGTCTCAAACAGTACTTTGAAAATAAGGAAAAATAAAAGGGACTGTTTCATGTCCCTTTAAATGATGCAATTAGTGATTGTTCATGAATTACTGTCATACGATGTCAAATCTAATTGTGTTTTTATTTCTCTTCATTTTGTATCAGAAACACCCAGAAGCTGATTCAACTTATACAGTAAGTAGGGGGTGGGAAAGGGCAGTAACAGATTAGGGCACCAAGGATGAGAAAATGGTAAAAATCAAACATATAGTTTTATGGGATCTCTCTGTACAGACTATGAGCAAATTTAGGGGCTGTTCCTGCTGAATTGTGTTTAGTACAGGGAATACCTATGCTGCCATAGTTTTATGGGATCTTACTGTACAGACTATGAGCAAACTTAGGGGGCTGTTCCTGCTGAATTGTGCTTAGTACAGGGAATACCTATGCTGCCATAGTTTTATGGGATCTCTCTGTACAGACTATGAGCAAACTTAGGGACTGTTCCTGCTGAATTGTGCTTAGTACAGGGAATACCTATGCTGCCATAGTTTTATGGGATCTCTCTGTACAGACTATGAGCAAACTTAGGGGCTGTTCCTGCTGAATTGTGCTTAGTACAGGGGAATACCTATGCTGCCATAGTTTTATGGGATCTCTCTGTACAGACTATGAGCAAACTTAGGGACTGTTCCTGCTGAATTGTGCTTAGTACAGAGGAATACCTATGCTGCCATAGTTTTATGGGATCTCTCTGTACAGACTATGAGCAAACTTAGGGGCTGTTCCTGCTGAATTGTGCTTAGTACAGGGGAATAACTATGCTGTCATAGTTTTATGGATCTCTCTGTACAGACTATGAGCAAATTTAGGGATTGTTCCTGCTGAATTGTGCTTAGTACAGGGGAATACCTATGCTGCCATAGTTTTATGGGATCTCTCTGTACAGACTATGAGCAAACTTAGGGACTGTTCCTGCTGAATTGTGCTTAGTACAGAGGAATACCTATGCTGCCATAGTTTTATGGGATCTCTCTGTACAGACTATGAGCAAACTTAGGGGACTGTTCCTGCTGAATTGTGCTTAGTACAGGGAATACCTATGCTGTCATAGTTTTATGGATCTCTCTGTACAGACTATGAGCAAACTTAGGGACTGTTGCTGCTGAATTGTGCTTAGTATAGGGAATACCTATACTGCCATAGTTTTATGGATCTCTCTGTACAGACTATGAGCAAATTTAGGGATTGTTCCTGCTGAATTGTGCTTAGTACAGGGAATACCTATGCTGCCATAGTTTTATGGGATCTCTCTGTACAGACTATGAGTAAACCTAATGGACTGACACTCAACAAAAAAGAAAATCCGTGACACAAGGTTCTGATAGATAAATAAGCAGCACTGGGTTTTCTTTAATCCGACCTGGAGAAACCTAAATAAATAAATAACAGACTCACTGTATCATTATATGAAATGCTGAGCCTAACGTCGCCTCCCTGTGCTCCTCTCCCAGGGTCTCCAGAGGGATAAGATGAGTGACCCCTACAGTGATATCAGAACAAAGCAGGTAAGTACGGGCCATAATTCTGTCGTTATAAGAGTCTTTTCCGGTGACATTAGACAATCAGGCATTTAATCAGGCTCAGCTGGAATATGGTACCTGCCCTGAAGAGCTTACAATCTAGAAGAGCATGAGTTTTCCAACTTACAGCTGTTGTGACACTAATTATCCACCGATCAGAAAATCTTAGGGAACCGCAAGGAGAGATTTGCCCAGAGATCTTCCCGTTCCTTCTCTCTCCATTAGTTCAGCGTAATAATAAGAATCATCTCATTCCGAGGCCAAAGCAATACCATCCCAGCCCAAGGGATAAGGAAAGGTTTAAATAGACGAATCGGATCATTTTTCCATCCGGCTTGTTGGGATTTGTGATGCTGGGACTGTCACTGTAATTGAAGGAGCTTTTCTCTGCACTGGGGTGGAAAATCTCCTATAAAGATGGGGCAGATTTTAGTAAGGGAAGGAAAATGAAATAAATCCATTTTCTACATTAGTTGGATTCTGACTCAGAACTGTCTGCTGTGCACTCGGAGTTAATCACCGCAATGAGACTGGTAATGCCCCCCAGAAGGGTTAATTTTTTATTTCCCCCATTTTCCCTACATAGTTACATATTGCTGTACCCCTGATATAGTTCCAGGGGTACCCAGGGCACAAATAATCACTCACCCCAAATCTCCCCCTAACTGACCTTCAGACTGGGCCCCCTTAGCTCATAACAAGGTTACAGATATATAGAAACATTGGGGTGTCACCCTGCTATAGTTCCAGGGGTACCCAGGGTACAAATAAGCACTCACCCCAAATCTCCCCCTAACTGACCTTCAGACTGGGCCCCCTTAGCTCATAACAAGGTTACAGATATATAGAAACATTGGGGTGTCACCCTGCTATAGTTCCAGGGGTACCCAGGGTACAAATAAACACTCACCCCAAATGTCATTGCCCTACGGACTGGGCCCCAAATGGTACACAAAGGTAATATTTACACATTATACAAAAGTATTATATTTAGTGTTAGTTTCCCTTTAACTCTTGGCTGAGGGTGAGTAAGATTTTCATCCTGATTCCTTTACCCACAAGACTAAAGACTTTTGGGTGAGTCGGTTCCTGAGATGATCTCTGAGAGAACAACAAGCCATAGAGCGTGTGATGTTGCCCATGGGGTTGGAGTATTTATTTTGATAATGTCGGATACTTCTCTCATGTGAAATAAAAATGGAGCAGGAGAGACTTTGCAGGACGTTGTTCTTTATATCGCGGTGACACCGAGACACAAAGCAAAGACTTTTATTACAATGTACGGCTGTCTGGGGAAGGCAAGGAGTCGGGAATAATGGAAGAAAGAAAGTGACAAGTTTAAAAAATAATAATGTTTTTCTCTGCTCCGACCCCTCCCTGGTGGGACAGACTGAGAAATGAGTCGCCAGACAGTGTGTTAGTATTGAGCCAAAGATTAAAGGCAAAATAATGTGAACGTTTTATTACTCTGTCTCCCCAAAACAGCTTTAAACAGAGTTTGTTACTTACTGTATATGAGCATTGGCCAAACATAATGCCTATAGTAACAGTGGATAATAGTCTCTGGGAAGGGAGTGTGACTGTGGGATAGCAGGTATAGTAGGGAGAGATGGTGCCTATAGTAACAGTGGGATAATAGTCTCTGGGAAGGGAGTGTGACTGTGGGATAGCAGGTATAGTAGGGAGAGATGGTGCCTATAGTAACAGTGGATAATAGTCTCTGGGAAGGGAGTGTGACTGTGGGATAGCAGGTATAGTAGGGAGAGATGGTGTCTATAGTAACAGTGGATAATAGTCTCTGGGAAGGGAGTGTGACTGTGGGATAGCAGGTATAGTAGGGAGAGATGGTGCCTATAGTAACAGTGGATAATAGTCTCTGGGAAGGGAGTGTGACTGTGGGATAGCAGGTATAGTAGGGAGAGATGGTGCCTATAGTAACAGTGGGATAATAGTCTCTGGGAAGGGAGTGTGACTGTGGGATAGCAGGTATAGTAGGGAGAGATGGTGCCTATAGTAACAGTGGATAATAGTCTCTGGGAAGGGAGTGTGACTGTGGATAGCAGGTATAGTAGGGAGAGATGGTGCCTATAGTAACAGTAGATAATAGTCTCTGGGAAGGGAGTGTGACTGTGGGATAGCAGGTATAGTAGGGAGAGATGGTGTCTATAGTAACAGTGGATAATAGTCTCTGGGAAGGGAGTGTGACTGTGGGATAGCAGGTATAGTAGGGAGAGATGGTGTCTATAGTAACAGTGGATAATAGTCTCTGGGAAGGGAGCGTGACTGTGGGATAGCAGGTATAGTAGGGAGAGATGGTGTCTATAGTAACAGTGGATAATAGTCTCTGGGAAGGGAGTGTGACTGTGGGATAGCAGGTATAGTAGGGAGAGATGGTGCCTATAGTAACAGTGGATAATAGTCTCTGGGAAGGGAGTGTGACTGTGGGATAGCAGGTATAGTAGGGAGAGATGGTGCCTATAGTAACAGTGGATAATAGTCTCTGGGAAGGGAGTGTGACTGTGGGATAGCAGGTATAGTAGGGAGAGATGGTGTCTATAGTAACAGTGGATAATAGTCTCTGGGAAGGGAGTGTGACTGTGGGATAGCAGGTATAGTAGGGAGAGATGGTGCCTATAGTAACAGTGGATAATAGTCTCTGGGAAGGGAGTGTGACTGTGGGATAGCAGGTATAGTAGGGAGAGATAGTGCCTATAGTAACAGTGGATAATAGTCTCTGGGAAGGGAGTGTGACTGTGGGATAGCAGGTATAGTAGGGAGAGATGGTGCCTATAGTAACAGTGGATAATAGTCTCTGGGAAGGGAGTGTGACTGTGGGATAGCAGGTATAGTAGGGAGAGATGGTGCCTATAGTAACAGTGGATAATAGTCTCTGGGAAGGGAGTGTGACTGTGGGATAGCAGGTATAGTAGGGAGAGATGGTGTCTATAGTAACAGTGGATAATAGTCTCTGGGAAGGGAGTGTGACTGTGGGATAGCAGGTATAGTAGGGAGAGATGGTGCGATCCTCATTCACAAAATGTATATTTAATTGGGGGTGTGGAATATAATGCTACATTCAGTGCCAGGACCCTTGTTATAAAGTCAATTATTATGTAATACCAGTGGTTTAACTAGAAGTTGGACCACATAGCAAATTCCTTTCAGTGCTCCAGTATGTGCAGAAGTTGACCTGTTGTACTTATATATATATATAATACACAAAAGCCATAAATATCTTGTAAATTATATCCTTATAAACGGTGAGTTCTGATGTCATTTCTGTCACATGACTCACTGAAACTTGTGTATTATAATTAATAAAGTACCCCCAGTTGTAAAATATAAGGATATTAGAAGTTACCTCGGAGTTCCATGACCTGTATAAAAACACTCGGCCTTCGGCCTCGTACTTTTATATGGTCATGAAACTCCTCGGTAACTTATAATATCCTTATATTTTACAAGAGGGGGTACTTTATTTGCACATTAATTAGGGCCCCTGTATCTGCTGGGCCCCCTGTAACCGCAGGGTCTGCTTCCTCTAGTAGTTACACCCCTGTGTAAAATAATGGATTTCAGTAAAACCCTTCAGATTAATAAAGAGAATTTTCTGATGAAATGATAATATTCGGTTACTCTGCTTTTATTGCAGCCCCAGAAACGACAGGTGAAGAAAAACGACCCAGTGTACCAGGTAAGATGTGGATTTTGTGCCCGGCCGTGGAGTTGATGGAGTCTCCCTTGTGGGTCTGTCTCCGGAGGAGAGAAATTAAATGCTGAATGCAGATAAACCTACTGTCAATATTGATGCCTGCTGCAGGCTACACTGCACATTTGGCCTAATAACTGCTCAGCTCTGAAGCACATTGATGTGAGATGTGGTTGCATTTAAAGGGACATGCCTGAGAAATATTTCTTCCTATTAGTTAAAGGACCAGCAATATTAAAAATCTGTTACTATACATAGAAAAAAACTCGGAAACAGCACGTTAAATGCATTCAAATAGTTTAATCATACTCAACTCTGTGTAAAAGAAATTCTGTTTGTTTTGGAAAACCCAATAAAAATGTTGAAAAAGAAAAGAAAAAAACCCACCGAGACAAATAAAACCTTTAAAATTAAGAAATAACTTACCGAAACTCCTCTTCAGAAAGCAATCGGCGGATCCGTCGTGCGGCACTCGATTTCTCCTCTTTGGCTGTCTCCTATAGGGAAGGCAGGGAGGAGGAATCGAGTGCAGCACGATGGATCACTCCTCTTTAGAGGAGCGCCAGCGGAGTTTCGGTAAGTTATTTCTTAATAAAGGCTTAAGTTTAATTTATCTTGGTGTTTTATTTTTCGATGTATTCTAATGAATTTAAATTTTTTTTTTTGATGTTACCGGTTGAGAACCTTGTGCCGCAGGCCCATCATAGAACCAGAAATTGACACCTATATTTTCTCTCCCCCTCCAGGGATTGAACTCGGGTTCTCGGGACACTTATGACGCCCTCCACATGCAACCGCTCCCCCCTCTGCCCTGAGCAGGACAACGGGTGATGAATACGACCCCTACGAGGATTCCCCCCAATCCCTGAAACCCCCACACTTAATTGCTTCTCTATTATTGCCCTTTGATTAAAGGGACAGCCCACCACCAGACATACCTCCCAACATTTTGGAAATAAAAAGAGGGACAACAATTTTTTTCACACGTAGCGCAGCGAATTTTTTTTGACCACGCCCTTTCTGTGGCCACACCCCCTAATTACCATGTTCATTTTACAAAATTTGGCAGGTTATGAAAGTTTGAAAATAATTCTCCTTATCTAAACTGTTTTTTTGTGTCTCAAAATTGTTACAAAGTATCTTATTTGCACCTGTTAGCTGTTCTGGGCTCTCTGCCAAAAGCCAATTAAGTTAGAAACTTTGTTTCTTTTTCTGGCTGTTCAGTGCAGAGAAATTTGGGACATTGCAGTACAAATGAGGGACTGCGGGTTTAGCTGTTAAAAGAGGGACTGTCCCTCTGAAAAAGGGACAGTTGGGAGGTATGCATCAAATTCTGAGCCTAAACCACATGGGTGTGACGGGTAATCCCATTGTTTTTCTTTTCTATTTCCATCTTCCTTGGTGACAAAGGCAGGAACTTCCATTTACAGAAGATACATATATATTCTAGATCTATTTTTGCAGGAGGCTAAAGACAAGTCGCTTCTTTGCACAATCTATTTCCTGTTTAGTCTCAGGGACATCGCCTAAAAAACAAAATAGTTTTGCCCAGCCTCCTGTAATGCAGCACCAGTAAATGCATATAGACATGTACATTGTTATATAATTGATTGCGGGCTTTGCTTATTGGTTAGATAGAGAACGGGTGCTTAGCAACATGGAGGATATACAGGATTTCTGATATCAAATATCCCATATAAAATATAACCTATTTATTCTGCCACTTCTCCATGCAGACTATGCTTTCTGCTCTGTAGGGTGTCAGAGGAGGTGGGACTTCTGTGCTTGGCTCTGATTGGCAGACACACCCTTTTCTCACACAAGCTGTCAGTCTTGAGTCCCTCCCCCAGACACACAACATTACAGAGCAGAAAGCACACTTTGCATGGACAAGTGGCAGACGTCTCAGGAAGGTTCATGGCAAGATTGGGGGGTATATTTACACCAGGAATCGGTGCTGCCATTAGTTGGTGTATTACTTACAGTGGGAGAGGGGCTTGTTAGCATTCTCTTTGCCCACGAACATTTATAATGTACTGTATATATTTTATATATCTGCTTGTAAAGGCTTTTCCGCTTTAGAATCTAAGTTGAACTTTGCAGTTTCTATAGAATTTAGTTTGCAGATATAGATCAAGGGGATCATTATTTCCATAAATCTGAGTTTTGATGGAAAAGTTATCAGAATAAGGTGACTGGGGTTAGATTGGACATAAAGAGAAGATACTGGAGGGGGATATTTACATATTAACAGCTATAGAGGAAATATTTCCTAACTTGGCCGGACAGAGCTATCGATATTTGGAGTCCAATGTTTCGTTCATGTTTGAGGACGTTCCTCCCGGATATCATATCTGTCTCTGGTGGGTTATGTTCTTCCTGGTCCAGATCTCAATCATTACCAGCTTACTCTTGTCCTGGTCCAGATCTCATTCATTACCAGCTTACTCTTGTCCTGGTCAAGAAACTTTTAATTAAAGTACTTTATTCTGACAGACTAAAAGGAGGGCTCTGGGGGGTTATCAGACAGTGATATTGGCAGAGAAGGAAAGAATTCTGTCCCAAAAGTCCTGGGATGAAGGGGAAGGTGCCAAGGGGTGGCTAAATGACTGATTTGCCAGTTTGTTATCGGAGACTGGTATCTGTATGTGTATAGCAATAAAATATTTGAATATATATATACACGTGTGTGTCTTTATCCGATTCCTATGGGCAAATATAATCACAGAAGGTGAATTTAGGTAGTTTTTTTTATTACTAGAATTTAAACAACAATGTAACAGAGGAGAAAAGACTTTTGCCAATTTACTTAACTTTCCTGGATCCGTTCTGGCATGGTGCAGAGATTGGAAAAATTGCTAATGTGGCGCATAATTAAAAAAGGGATCCTTTTCTCAGCCAGGAGACTATAGGCCTGTTAGTCTGACATGAGTGGTAGGAAATCTTTTGGATAATCATAAAGAATAAGATACTGAATTACTATGCAGATCACAATACTATAAGTTTGTGCCAGCATGGTTTTACATGCAATAGATCTTTCCAGACTAATCAAATTGTTTTCTATGAAGAGTTTAGCAGAATCCTAGGCATTGAAGTGGCAGTGGATGTGATCTACTTACAGTCTGCTACAGCATTTGATTCCTTCCCATGCAGGCGCTTAAATAGGATTAAAGAGAAATATTGGAATAGCAATATTGGCCTGGAACATAATAAAGGATAGATTACAATTAGATTGTGTTGGTGGAGTACCACATGGGTATGTGCTTGGCCCTTTTTTATTAATGACTTTGAGGTTTGCATTATCAGTTCTCCGTTTTTCCTGATGTTTTTGACTAATTTGTTCAAAAAACAATTATAAATGATACAGTTCTTTTGATCTAAATTTGAAATGTAAATGGATTTGACAAATTCCGATTTCAGATTAATACAAACATTTTGAATTCAGAGCATCCCTACAAGGAATATTCTTTTTGTTGTTGAGCGATTCTGGTTCTATTAAAGAAAATGCAGCCTACAAGGAAGATAGAAAGGCAGGGGGAAGCGAGAGGGCTGAACAAGGAGCCTGAAATTAGACTTTCGAGGTTCGGGAAACTGGGAATCAAATGAATCTCATACGATGTTAAAACACTTGAAAAATGGTTTAATGATGTTTACAACAGAAATGAACTGTACAGTTACAGTAAGTTTAATATATAAAAAAATTACAGCAGACAAATGCATCTACACAAAATCTACCATTTCTCCTGATTCACTGTAGTCTACATATTCGTTCCAAGTTCACGGCCACGGAGAGGTGACCAATGACGGGTAGCTTTTAAAGCAACAGTTGACTGGTTCTTCCAAGGGTAAAAATTTAAAGGAGGAAAACAAAATATATTGGCTCAGAAAAAAAAAGAGATTTTTCTTTTCAAAAACAGTTAAAAAATAAAGCAAACAATTATTTAAAGCTGCCTCTTTTCTCTATTTAGTGAAATAAAAAAAGTTGACCAACAAGCTGTGTTACATTAAAATATACTGCAAAATATTACTTTAAGCTGCCTATTTCAGATATTTTCCCTATTTAGCAGAAGTACTCCAAAACGGGAAAAAAAACCGAGAAAAAACAAATGATTTTATTGTAATTATATTAATAGAATCTCTATGCTTCGTAATGTTTATTTGTTTAAACTTATTTCAGGGAACATAAGAATATAATGCAAATTATTACTGGAAGCTGCCTGTTATATTTCTGTTATTTCCCCCCATTATAGAGATGTATTTATTTATTTTCATTGGAAGATTTTCTTTACGCTTGGAAAACACCGGTTCCTGTTGCTTTAAAAACCCAAGAGCCTACAATGGATTCTGCAAAGTGACCGGAAGCGGATATTCGGATGACGTTCTTGCTTTTGAATATTATGTACACGTTTTAGAACTTTTTTTTCTCAATTTTTTTTTTTTTTTAATATGAACATCTAGGCAGTGAAAACCGTTATGTTAATACATACACAGACACACCCAAAACATACAAAAATACTATTATTTCAAACTACCAAGAGTAAGACAGGTCAGTTAATCTCCATGCTATGACTTTAAGAGCATTACACTGAAACAAACATGAATTTCAACAACAATTTTTTTTTTAATATCCCAGAAATATACCAAAATATACATCTAAGCTTTGGAATTACTGAGGTTAGACTAATGCAAGTGCTGGGTAATAGTACTTAATACACAAGTCTAAGGTTCTGCAGGAAAGAAATTCTCTTTGGTATTTTGCATCAGGCTAATATTAAATATTTGGATTTTGCTTTGGGATAGAGCTTGTATGACCCTACAACCAAACACCCCGTAAATCAACTGAGGATAAAAACTTCCATGTAAAAAGTTCCTTCATTTGCAATCCCCCTTCCCCACAAAAAGTTTTAAAAAGTCACAGGCTTGTAGCTAGCCTAGCACAACGCGAGTGGAGAAAATGCGATGCATAGTTGCACGTGGTGCCAAGAACTCGAAATGCGAAAAGGAAAAGCAGTGATAATCTATATATACACATATGCACTCACACATATATATATATTTGTTTTCCTGTTCTATTTCCCAACAGGACGGCTTAATCCATTATGTCTGTAGAAAGCAATTCTAATCACAGAATGAGAATTAAAACAAAACGAAGGAAGTGCACCTCGGAGTGTATTAATCATCACCCAGCCCCAAGAGGGTTACACCTGGCAGAGTGGACAAGCCTTCAATGCATTGACGACGCATTTAAAGCAGGGGTGGCTTGTCTTAAGACCCATGGTCTGCTTTTGGACCTTAAAGCTGATGGTGGAGTCTCGCTCCTATTTTTGGCTTTTAGCAATTTCTATGTATATATTTTTTTTGCACTTCTCCCCAAAAAGGCTTGTCCAACATTGTCAGGTCTGAAGAACCCCCATGAGAGCAGCCACCAATGCACCACATCTTCAGCGCACAGGGCATTCTGTGGAGACCGCAAATGAAAAAGCCACCCCAACAGTCGTTATGTCCAACTTGCACGGCCTTTTCTTTCCCCTAAAGGGAAACGTGTTGGAAAAGCCCCACGTCTGGAACAAATATACTACTTAAGAAGACCAGGCATCCCAGTGCATTTCTGTCAACTACGTGTGCTCCTCCCGCTAGCGCAGATATGAAATTCTGGTATTCCTAGACATTGCTCGTCAAGAAATACCAGGATGAATAAATTAGCAACTGCTGGGGAGCCACAAGTGGACAATCCTTGTACTAGATCCTCATTTTTCTCTTCTGCACTTGAGACAGATTTGCCCGGGACCGAAGATCTCCTCTCTCTCTCTCCTAAAAAGTTTTTGGTTTTTTTGTTTGTTTTGAGTTCTACAATCGTAGAGAAATCTTTGGTTTTGGCTGGAAATTGTATTAAAAAGTAACAAAACAAGACAAAGAAACCGACCCCAGCTTTTAGCAGCAGCACGGTGACTCGGCAAAGTGAGAACATGGGCAAGGGATAAGGGACCGCTACATTCAGAGAAGAGAGAAGTTGGGCGACACGTTGACTCCGAGCTGCCAGCTGTTATAAGATTGTCAAATAAAAACCCTTGCATTTTCCATACCGTTTGACTAAACGGGGTAGGAGAGAAGGAATCAAGCCAGCTCCTCAGTTGTTAAGGAAATACTTTGGTTAAGAATAAGGAGCCGAAGTGTTAGTACTACTCACATAAAAACAAAGATCTTTACTCATCTTCATACCAAATGGTGCGTAGCAAGTATTGACCCCCCCCCCCCACAGCTCGGACCAGCTGAAGTCTATACGTATAAGCCACAACATATGCAACATCTATAAAGCTTTGGAATAAACTTATGGAGTGAAACCCATGTCACCGGTCACGTCATGCCACTAGCCAAAAAGTACCTGGGGCAGAATTGGCAACTCTGTGTGGTTATAGAGAAAGTTAAAGCAAGTTACTCAGTTACGAGTTTTAAAATGAGGTATACAACAGCTCCTTTACCTGCAGAGGGTTAAGACCCCACATCTATTCACCTAGGCTTTGCAATGAAAAGAAGGAAAGAGAAATTCTACAGCATCAGTGTGTTAGGATCGCATATTGGAACAGGTTGGCGGATTACTGAAGGCCATTGGTACTACTCCCTTTTATATGCAAAGGACATGAAATGCAGATTTAATTTTTACACTTTCAGGTAATAGTTGGGGCAAAAATTTAAATGAAGAAAGTCAAATAATTTCTATATTGCTTTGTTATAACCTGTGGCCAGTTTCAAATTTCCACAATCAACTGTTGGAGGACAGATCTCTCCAAACATCTGGGAAGCCACAGATTGTAGATGACAATTCTGAAGTCAAGACTATGAAGGCCTTGGAAACGAGTCTTTAACGGGAATTTTCCTTTTCCTTCTTCTGATTTAAGCTTTATTAGAGACACACTACTTGGAGATGTAATCAATCCCTTCCTTCTGATGCTTACAAAGCTATTCCACTCATGACCACATATGATTTAATACCACGTCTGCTAACAAACGTGCTCATAAAGCTTTTGAGAGGAAAAAAAAACAAAAAACAAGGGAAAATTACATTCCTTTGCCGACACAACCAAGACTAGATCTCTTTAGAGTTCTCTTCGCACGATGTTACTCAGACCCTACTGGTTTTTTTTCAGGCAGGTCGCACCATCCATCGTTTTCACTTCGACTGAGCGTAAAGGCTGTTGGAGGCAATTATGATTCACTTTCTCCAAGTACGACTTTGATTATGCAGCAGATGAACGCGATTCCCTGTCAAGGTAGCCCTACGTTAAAAATTTGGTCTTAAGCATTTCTACTTTTCAAGAGCTACATACAGCACGTTTACAGTAGAACAACAAACAAAAACAGCATTGATACAAACAAG
Organism: Xenopus laevis; assembly: GCF_017654675.1. NCBI lineage: Eukaryota > Metazoa > Chordata > Amphibia > Anura > Pipidae > Xenopus > Xenopus laevis. The sequence continues at coordinate 6,469,657 of NC_054373.1, forward strand.
AATTATATATCTTTGGAAATGCATTTCCTGAAGGACAGACACATTGAAGTTACAGAATAACTCCCTTTCGCTGCGGAGACATTTTTTTTTCAGTGTATTAAAGCAGCCTTCAAAGGCCGGAAACCATTTGAAACTACTCAGAACACCAACCAGTGGTATTTTTGTCATATATAAAAGGAGTTTCAATTAATATTTTACCCCCATGTGGTCTATTTGCAAGTCTTATGAATTTTAAAAACTTCTATCTGTGCACAACAGTTTTTCTTCCGATACTTTGAGGGATATAACTGGCCGTGTGTGCACATCATTGATCTAGAGAGGAAATCAAGACCTTTCCTTGCTCATGCAATCTTCAAAAAACAACCTCTAGAGAAGCAGAAGTCCAAGAGTCAGAAGTTGGGTGGGAAAGCGACTTATCATAGTATTTGGATTCTTGGCAGGAGAAAGCACGGGTGCAACTTCCCTTTGGGGTTTGGTTTTACGGACATTTTTTGGTCTAGACAGGCATAGTAGCAAAACGACTTCTTCCTTGAAGGCTCATAATCCTAAATTAGTCTATGAAAGCTACATCCTAAAACAGCACAACAGGGGATAAACGCAAGGAATCTGCTTCCCAGTTTAACTATGTACAGGCTTCATCAATAAGAATTATTCCACCATAAACACCGACATTTAGATTTATCGGCATGTCATCAAAAGTAGAAAGGGGTCTTTGTTCTGCTTATTAGCCCCTGATATATATATATGTTATCAAACTCAAGGGACTTAAAGGGCACTGAACCTGTATAAGCAACACATGAACTTTGGCAAGAATTTCCTAGAAACAAAATCTACCCTCTGCTTCTTTTTCCCTTCCAATCCCTAAAATGCTAATTTACAAACAAGGAGAAAAGAGAAAACAAAAGCAGAAACCATGTCATCAAAACCAAACACTTTTGTACTTCTACACGCAAATTGTGTCCACAGCGTTTCAAAGGGAACTTAAAACAAGACAAAGGAAGCCGAGGTATTTAACAAGGTGACCAGAAAGTCACCTGGACCACGTTATGCAGCTGCCAGAAACGAGCGGAGAAGGAACAAGTCTGCAAATACAGTAGATTATTGTTGTGAGTACTTCTATGCCAGGGAAGGGATTATGTAAAAGCTCTTTGGAATTAAAATAAAATTAGTATCGGGACAATGAAGTAATGGGAGAAATTATATAAATTAAGTTTTAAAAAATAAGATTAAAAAAAAACCCCACACCTTGTTCGATGTGTAAAATTCCAGGTTCATTCTTATTGAAACATCCTTTATGTCGGGGGCCCAGCAAACTTGCAATGCACCAATTATCCAAACAGGTCAAAGACCCGATTTTCTCTCCTTCCACTACAAGAGATCTGGTTTATCGTGGACATGAATCTTCTAAAAGATTTAAATTTTTTCCCAGGAAGGGTTAGGTAGATATAATTAGTTGGTGCAATCGCAACATTGATACTTGTATGGGCATGTTTAGCACTCACAAGTCTCTATAAATCACTTCAAAACCAAATGTACTAGGGATTATGAAGACACATGTAGCAGATTCTCCATGTGGACTTTTCCGCCATAGAAGTGAGGTCAAACCGAACCACATTGCCTGCCATTTGATGAAACAACATAATATAGAAGATTTCCATTAGAGCCAATGGCAGGCCACATGGCGGGTTTGGGTGCTTCACCTCCATCTGCAAAGGCACATAGAGAATACAACATGTGCACCATAGCCCTTCAAATTATTTGGCTGGGTATTATGTTGTCTCCCTTTGATAAAAATGCATGTCTCTTTGGTCAATGCTGAAATTTATTGGACTGACACTGTAAAAAAGTACTGAAAGTTTGGGAAAAAACAAAAACTTTTTTTCTTCTTTGCTAAAACACTTTTCAACACATTATACCTGATCTATATAAGTTGTTGGAAATGTAGGGGAAAGGAATTAAAGCTATTAAAGTTGTGTGAAACTTAACTTTATTTATAGCCAACTGTCCTTATTATATTGGCTGTTCCTATAGAAAAATGTTGCTATGTATGCTCAGCCAAACCAAGACACTGTGGTACCACCAACCACCATTTATGTTCAGCCAAACCAAGACACTGTGGTACCACCAACCACCATTTATGTTCAGCCAAACCAAAACATTGTGGCACCACCAACCACCATGCATGTTCAGCCAAACCTAAACAACGTGATACCAGCAACATCATGGACTCCTTATTACTAGCCTTGACTTATTCAAGCTCCAACAATGTTCTGACTTGGGACTGATACAGATGACCAGATGAAAGAACTTGCCCTTATTATCTATGCCATGAGTTCCAATTTATATAATTAGGATCAAACCTAGACTATACTACAACCAAAATGAAAATTTCCAGTGGGCCTTTGGCGTATTTAAAGGGAGGTTACTTTTACTATGGGAAGATTCCTTCCTGGACGTATCTCTCTGCTTGTGGAATTTAGTGTTAGCAACTAAACGGAGACCTTCTCTAACTCTATATACAGTAACCCAAGGTAACAAGCACAGACCTGTCTCTAGATCTTCTCCTTTGCCAAGATCTCTCTAAACATATGCACCGCTCCACAAAAAATACCCTTCCAGACGGTTTATACAAGAAATCCAAATCTGAAATTGTTTTCCTCAAATCATGTCCAATTTTATGTGGAGATAAAAGAGGAAAATTCCAATCTAGAATAAGAGATTCCAAATTAGTACTAGGTTTTAGGGCAGGATCTCGGAATCTGCAACCATTTACAACGGCCTACTCAACTTTAATCTAACAAACCATCAACAATTACATTATTCTCATCAGTGAAGTGCACCACGCAGCTGGAAAGCCCAAAATCTGGAGGGGGCCCGGTGACCCATGTTTAATCCACACTGTTTTCCCAGGGGAATCCTTACAGCTGATCAAGATATGAAACAGGGGGGTGTATATTCCTATGAATTTGTTAGAAGGGGAAGCAAAAAGAATGATGTTGGCTGATCTCAGAAATGAACTGACTCCAATACCATTGTATTAACACAAAGGGAACCCCCTCCAATCAAGTTAGAGTTTGCCCCAAAAAGTAACACGTTAAAGGAAAAAAAAAAAACAAGTAAATCAAGCAGCAAGTTTTACATAAAACATTAATACCCCCACCAAATTAAAAAAAATTATAATAAAGAAATTGTCAGTAGCATCTATTTAGTCACTCACTGCGCCTGAACTGCACTTAATACAAATTAGTCCATTAGTACAGCAGCTTGCTAGAAATTGACTTTGGTTCAAGCTTGGTTAACCTTCCTCTGTGCTGGTGGACGACCAGCATGACGACCATCCACTGGTTCTACACCAGCAGCACAGGAGGGTTCATATAGATATATATATCTCAAGGACAAAAGAATTTAAAAAAACAAAAACATTCATGTACAAGGTGACCGAGACGGGTAAATGTTACTGGTTGCAGTTCACTAGGATAAGTAGGGATAGAGGCGGCAGACAACGTTGTAGAAACGGAGTGAAACTCTGGGTTTAAAAGTCCATGAACGAAGAGAAGTTTCTGCCATGTGTTTTAGAGAACCCAATTCAGTGCACTGGTAATCCAGCCGAGATTTCCTTTGTCCAGAGGGAGTGTCCCCCTTCCTTGGATAAACATTAAAAAAAACCAAAATAAAACAATACCCCCCAAAAAAAAACTCGGCCTCCGTTTAGCCGGCAGAAACGTTCCCCACTGGAGATCAAAGTAAACTGCATTGCAGTGATTCAGTCTGGGGATTCTTTTTACCAATCTCTAGGTTTTTTTGGTTTCGTATAGAAGATGTATTAGGAGAAATGTTGCAGACCACTTTCCATTTCTTTGTATGAGCTCACAAATGTTTAGCATTGAGACATGGCAAGCGCTGGGTCTGGTTTCCCCCGGTTGCAAATTTATTGCCGTTTCGACCAACTTTCAAAATCATTGCTTTTTTTTTTAACAAATCAAAGTTGAAACACAAAGTTGTAGTATGATGTGTGCAAAGGAGCTGGTTCTTGCCCATCGCTTCGGCGTTTAGAGAACAATATTGGTTAAGGGTCACAAAAACATCCCAACATTTTAGTATAAAGGACTTCCTGGTCAAGTACTGCCTTTGACTTGGTGAGTTCACACATGGATCTCATGATGGAAATTAAAACTGGTTAATGGGAAAATCCATCACAGCAGAACAAGTGTGGCCTTCAACTCAACCATTGACCCACTGGTTAATCATGGTGGGTCTTCATCCATCCTGATTCATGGTTTTTGGTGATTTTGATCCTCTGATATAACTGAACAAGGGTCAAACACGGACTAAATGTTGGCTAACTTCATGGGCGTCCAGTTATGGAATTCCAAAAACTCTGGAGACAGAATTGACATACAGATAACTTGGGTATCGACGAGCACCTTCGAAACACTTACATTTCAGTAAGTTAGAGTCCAGTCTGCAGAAGCGTAACTAGAACTCCCAGCACACACTGGTAACCAGATGCTTTTGGGGGATGCGGAGAGATGTATCTGATCTGCAAGATGGTAGACGTTGGCCTATCTCTAATCAGTTACTCAAGATTACCTCGACTCAAGATCTTGTTTTCACTGGATACCTTTGCACACATCATTTGCAACATGGGGCACCCAGTCCTACAACTGACCAATAACAGTAAAGGAGATTCCTCTGCTCAAGTACAGGTTGATGTCAATGCGCCCATTAATCGCCCGTACACAAGTAGAGATATATTTGCCACCTTGCCTTGCCAGTGGATATGCGGAATCTGTGCTGTGCAGTCTCTTGGCTCAACCTTCAGTGTAAGGTGCTAGAAATAATTTAAAGCTAAAGAGACACAACTCCCAGAACCTTAGTAAAAGGCAGAGATCAATTGGGTGGTTCCGCCAGCCTGGGCCACAAGTTTAGCTCCGCACCGTGATGTCTAAACCTGCAGGAGGGAAACCGATTCACCGGGGAATAGGGAGTAAGGACAGAAAAGAAACCAGTAATAACAGGCCTGCCTTAAGTTGTACCAGTTACCAAGGAACCCCCAACATTTGATATGATAAGAAACACCTTGCAATGACATAAAAAGGTCTGTACAACAGACCCGTACAAAAACCATAATAATGGGAAAAAAAAAAAAAAAAAAAAGAATAAGTCGCACAAATCGTATTCCCCTTCCTATGTCTGATTTCCGATAACCAACCTTGCGTGTCCACGTGACTGCTGGAAATGAGAAGTAGTCCTTTGAATTTTTATTTTTTTTCCTTTCGTTTTTTTTTTTTTTTATATATTTTTTTTTCTTTTTACATTTTTGGTTAGAAAGCTCTCCAATCAGTTGCCATCCTGAAAAGAGAAAGTTTATTATAAAATTAGGCAAAGTGTCCATCCGTTATTTGTTCATGTGTTTTGTTTCCTTCCCGCCACTCTACTTCACTTGAAACGCTAAGATAGGCGGGCAAATCCGATTGTTTTTTTTATTGTAGTTGTTCGCTATCAGTAAGCGACAATGCTACCATGGTCTGGTTTGCACGGCCATGTCTCTGCCCCCCACCAAAACTCATTGCGCCTTGGAGGCCGATGTGGTGGTGGAAGCAGCTCCGCTAGCAGAGGCCATGGTAAATAGTGTGTTTTGGATGGAATCGATCGATGAGGTGGTGGCATGAAGGCTTGTGATGGGGCCAGTAGCTCCAGCCGAGACCAAACTAACAGGATTGCTGGTGAGCAGAGAGAGATTCTGAGGATTGAGGAATAAGGGGGCAGTCACAATGTTAGGGGTCCCTCCAGCGTTGGCAAAGACAAAGTTCCCACTAGCATCCAGGGATGTTATTGGAAGAGATCCACTAGATGCAAGAGCTGGGGAAAAACAAGCGAAACACATGGTCATTAGTAAAAGATAAATGCTCTGTTATACAGATAGCTAGAATCTCAGCTGCCATAAAGCAGGACAGGACTGCTGCTTACAATGGGGATCAGATAGGATCTGTGCAGCCACTGGGACAGAATGCTCTGTTATACAGATAGCTAGAATCTCAGCTGCCATAAAGCAGGACAGGACTGCTGCTTACAATGGGGATCAGATAGGATCTGTGCAGCCACTGGGACAGAATGCTCTGTTATACAGATAGCTAGAATCTCAGCCAAAAAGGCAAACTAATAACATCACGCATTGATTTCAGACAGAGAGAAGAACATACCTTGAATTGTCGCCAGTGTACTGTTACTCATGAGAGCAGGGCTAAGGGCGCTCCCCAGTGCCCCTGGATTGAGGCTAAATAAGGCACCTCTGGGAACAAAAAGAAGAGTTAGAACGTGGTTATACACAATAAAACCTATAGCTACAGATGGAGCAAACTTTATTTTTATCTCATTTGGCCCAACCTTGCAATTTTCCATATGAAGGCAGTGTTGTGGGATGCCAAACAAAGATTGCTCCATTTGCAGCTTAGATTTCACTACTTGAGCTCTGCGGTTGCTGTGTGCCCAAGTCAATTTTAAAGTAGAAAGAGAGGGAATTAGCCCCAGACATTTGAGGGGCACTTGGCAGTGTGAAGAAATGTAGACAACAGACAAAGAACATATTAGAATACAGCCTGATGGCATGTTGGAGCACTGGAGAGATTGTGATAACTTATCTGTAGTTGCTTTATCAGGAACACTTACCCAGCGGTAAACTGTGAGGGCGCCATAAGCCCGGGGTTCAGTCCTGCTGCAGCAGCCATGGCAGCAAGACTTGCATTGGTCGGCAACTGTGCTGCACCCTGTAGTGCCGTAGCCGCGTGGATTCCAGATGCAGTCACCATGACTTGGCCAGTGCTTAATGGAGAGGTCATTGGAGTGGATGTGGTTTGCGTTGTATTCGTCTCGCTTGCTGTAGATGCTTCGGATGTTGCCGCAGTAGCTGAGGGGGAAGGACTTAGGACCGAGGATATGGGGGGCGCTGTTGAGATCACAGTTGCTGTGTTAGCCGAAGGAGTTCCTGTTGTGCCTAAACAAACAACAACAGATTTTTTTTTAGTTGCAGGCTGGGGTGTTAGTTGGCCTTTACTAGAAACACTTTAGGTACCATGTTGTAATCCATTTGACTCTCAGATCTTTGTATTTGACTATTTGAAAAACAAAGCTGAAATTAGGAAAAAAAAGCTTTTTGGTTTAAAATGTTTGCTACCTCTTCAGAAGAATTTACTGGGGGCTTTTCTTAGCCACCCAAAAAGCCTGCAGTAATGTGCGTCTTATCAGGGTGCCTGTATGGAACAGAGCTGTGCTGGCTGATTGGGAATGATAGGGAAAAAGAGCTGAGCTAAGAAATACCTTTATATCTTTATGTAGATGATACACAGCAATCCAGCAACAAACATTCCCAACGTTGGAAGGAAATTAAATGCTTTTCAGGTTAAAACCAAGCAAACCTTTCTAACTGATAAAGTCTCGTTTAAATTATGGGTCAGTAATATAACACACACACAAAACATACCTGCTATGGTCTCTTTGGGACACACAAGTCTCCAATTAGAAACACACTAGGATACAGAGCTATGTGTGTATTTACTCTTGCTTTATTGTGATCCAAACGTGTCTTGTAATTAGACTGTAAGCGATTTTCACCAGTTTATTAGATATTAGAAGTTTAAAAAGACTGCTTTCTGAAAGTCAGCAACCATAAAAGACACCGGTTAGGCTTAACACCTAGTATTAGCAGTCTAAAATTGCTAATATCTGCCACGAGCATAGGCTCCGAGAGATCCAGTTTGCACTGAGCAGCAATAAAGACTGGCCAGGCAAGTAATAGGTTGCAAGGGCCCTAACTAGAGAGGAGCCTATCCCAGCAAGTGGTCACTGCCCATGCTCTGCACTTGAAATCAACCAATTAACCACTAAAGATCTACTTACTGGGCACCCCGGTTGTAAAGAATCTTACCTGGGACAGAAAATCCGGTTATAGCAGCAGCACTTGTAAGCGGGAGCACTGGGTTTACAGTGAGTGTGGCTGCTGTACTACTGGTCACAAGGCTTGGGGTAGTGGCCACCTTCAAACAAAAGGTCGGAATGTCAGCACAAGGACCAAGAAACAAAATATATACAGGCATGGGATCCATTATCTGTAAACTTGTTATCTGAAAAGCTCAAAATTACAGGAAGGCCATCTCCAACAGACATAGAATTTTAAGTAGATGTAAAGCATGGAGATCCAAATTATGGAAAGACCCCTTATCCAGAAAACCCAGGTCTATCTATCTATATCCTGCTCCCTCCCCCTCTAGCTCCCCCTCGTTGTCTCTCTTGCTCCCCCTCTCCCCCTCCCTCCCTCCCTCTAGCTCCCTCTCCCTCTAGCTCCCTCTCCCTCTAGCTCCCTCTCCCTCTAGCTCCCTCTCTCTTTCTATCTATCTGTATATTTCCTTACCAGTGGACTGGAGAACAGTGATTTAATGGGAGAACTGCTGGATCCACCACTGCTCGGGGGGTTTATCCTTTTCTCTTTCTGGCGCCGGTTGCAGAACCAGACACGGATCACTTCTTTCTCCATGTTCAGCTGGTCTGAAATCATGGTGATCTCCTCCGAGTTAGGCTTTTGGTTCTGTCAACAATGGGTCAGTGTAAATACCGGTACATTTAATTACAACAAACCTTATAGTTTATAGTTGTAAAAGGATATTATCCCAGAAAATTCCAACAGTAAAGCTGCTCAACTGTCTTCAAGACAATAAAAGTTGTTTTAGTGGGAACTGGCCCTTTAAAGACAAAACGCCAGTATATGATTAGCATTGAGCGAGGGCCGAGACAGTTGGGAAGTGGCTGCACTATAAATTAATGTGAAATTGGTTTGGCGTTACTTTTATATTTAAATGAGCGCCAAATGGATGTTAACCTGGTGACAGATTATTGAGTATTCGAAGCGCTTGGTTCAGAACAAGGAGAAATAACTTTCGCTTTATCGAATGGAGAGAAAGGGGAGAAATAATAATAAAGAGCAGGACACGAATGAGAATGAAATCTATGGTAAAACTTGGTATGAAGCAAAAATCAAGACACTATTAAATAGACATATATTCCCACAAAATAAATAAATAAATAAATAAATAAATAAATAAATAAATATACATACACTAATTGAGAAACATAACAACTGGTGCAGAGTATGCTCCAGGCTTAATAACCCATAGCAACCAATAAGGTGTTTGCAAACAACACACTAGCAAGCACCCCTTTTTGAAGGGCTGATAAGTTTCTATTACATGTTTTCCTTTATTTCATATGAAAAGGGGTTCACGCAGACTGGTTGATCCAGTTAATAAATGTGTAGACAAGCCTGGGTATGTGCTGTGGTCCTGTTGATTTTCCCATGCTCTGATTGGTTAGAGGTTGGTCTAGCTATGCCACTATTCTAGTGCACGATGGTCTAGAACCTGGTCTAGATCTAGAGAGATGGATATATATAAGAAACACAGGCATACACCAACCTGCAGCCAATCAGTGCATAAGAATGCTTACAAGGCAAGACTGATCAGTAGCCAAAGACCCAAGAAGGCTTTATAGATTTAGGCTCCCGGCCAACCTGCAGCCAATCAGTGCATGAGAATGCTGAAAAGACCAATATGTAGCAATTCTAAAGCACCGATTGGCTACAGATTCTAGAGCATTCTAATGGTCTGGTTTCAGCCAACATTCACTGCTTGGCTTTGGGGTCGTTACTAATGGATTCTCTGCAACAGAAAAAAATGGGGAGCACCTCCTTTATATTTGCACTGACCTCCAGGAAACTCTTCTCTAAGGCCACTCGTATGTTGGTCTCTATGCTGGTGCGTTTCTTCCTCCTGCGGTTCAGCCCTTCCATTCCGTGTCCTGGCGAGTTCAGAACACTTTGGTTGGTCAGGGTAGAGTCAGTTATGTTTTCTAAAACTCACAGAGGGAAAAAACAGAGTGTGATCAGTATATGATTTAAAGGGGAAGTACAATGATTAACATCTGTTCTGGGCAACTTGCACCGAACACGTCAGTTTATATACAAAACTGCACCACATAAAGAACAGGTGAAAATCGGAATGGCAAGCAACTGCTGTTATGGTAAAATCTAATACCAATGGAGGTCACCCTTAGATAGAGGAGCTCAAACCAGGGAAAATATACATGTAAAAAAAAAAAAAAATCATAATATATGGGATATTGGCTCAATAACCCTTCCCTGCCATTGTCTGTTCCAGAGCTGAGGATTTAATAGCAACACAAACTAAAACAATGTATCACTGCATTGTATTTAATTGTGCGTCCCTGTAGTTTGGAGCTTAAACTGGCATGTGTTGTTAGGTTCCCCCTTACCCTAGCAACTATGCAGGGGTTTGAACGGCAGACTGCGGAAATGTAAATCACACTCACCGGCGTCATTGAGCCACTTTTCCAGAAGAGGCTTTAATTTGCACATATTTTTAAAGCTAAGGTTCAAGGCTTCGAAGCGGGATATAGTAGTTTGGCTGAAGTCATTTCCATAGAGTTTGCCCATAGCAAGCCCCACATCACCCTAGGGAGAGAATGAGAGGCAAATTAATCTTGACAAAAATGGCTGCAGCTTGGGAAACAAAGATTTCTCTCTTCTACTGCTACGAGGGTTATAACATGACAGGATGACTATGGAAGATAAAGAAGAGTCAGACTGAAAGACAATGGCAGTTTAGGCAAGGCTGAATCTGCAAGCTGATCCAGTAAAAACATCCCAGAAGCTGGGGGACAATGCAAGAGCAGAATATCTATCCACCTCTTAAACATTTCCATAAGACAAATAAAATCAAAAGGAACAGCGATCCCTGAAACTTTAGGCACGCATTAATAACAATGAATTGAATGCAATTTTATTGCAATATTTAAGCATTGTCCCCAGAGGACTGCAATGTCTCAGTGCTGAGCCCCGGCAGATGAATGAATATGCAGATACACTCAGGGATATTTCGCATGTAAAGCAGTTTTACCACTTGGTGGTGCTGAGCGAACGAGAAAACGGCCATTTCCCCTGACTTTCTCGAAGCAAACAAGACATTTCATGCGCATTCAGTCAACTTTCGCTCACTTAAATAGTGTAATTAGTATTTGAAAGGTTACATACTCCAGAGTGCCTTTTAAGTGTATTAACTTTAACACCTGCAGTACTGCATCTGGGGGCAGAGAGCATGCTGGGTGTGCTGGTTAGAGTAAAGCAAAATACAGAGGCTTTTAAACTAGGGGCACGGCATAAATTCACAGCTTATTACGCCCCATCCTCCCAGACAGAGGGGAGCAGAGAGAAATGGGTTTGTTAAATGGAGGTGGCACAATTTCACCGCCAGTCGCCCATTGATCAATTACCTGAGTGAATCCGAGTTTGATGCGTCTCTGTTTAAATGTCTTGGCAAACTGCTCAAGCTCCTCAAGGTCGCTGGGCTCCTCCAGGCTTGGGGTGTCGATTCGCTTTGGTGTCGTCTGGCTCTGTGGAAGTTGCTGTACAGGGGTCGCAGCTATTGTGCGCGTGGGGGTTGCTGGCTGTGAGACAGAATACTGGATAAGCAAAAAGCTGCAACATACAAGCTACATAGTTACCGTTACCGAATTCTCTTTTGTTTCATTTTAATGCGCTGCAATTTTGCCTTCTGGCGGCTAAGATTAATGACCCTAGCAACCAGGGGGCAGATACTGATGGAATGCACAAAGTCAGATTTATAAGAGGGGTGAAATCAAATAGTATGTAGCCAAGATGGCAGAGACCGACACTACAAAGTGGAACAGGGGGCCACTTAATCATTAAGAAATTCCTTAGAGAAAGTGGAACCGGCAGGAGGCACTTGCATTCATTGGTAAGATGTTTTCATTGTAGCACAACGAGCGGAAGTCGCCTTAATGAGCCACGAGCAGGATTCTGGGCTTCCATGAACCCAAAACAACAGAACAACCACTAAGGGGTGGACGTAGGGTTGCCACCTGGCCGGTATTTTACCGACCTGGCCGGTAAAAATGATGGTTGCCCAATGTTATTAATAGGAAAAAAAGATAAATATATAGGATGGCCGGTATTTTTTTCTGGAAAAGGTGGCAACCCTAGGTGGACGCCATCAAATTTCTTCCATTAGAAAGACTAGGGGTGAGGGAAGCTGACCTGTGAGGTGAGGGTGATGCTTGGCTGAGACTGCAGGAGGTTGGCTTGGCTTTGCTGAGGTAGTTGAGTTAAGAGATTCTGCGCCTGCAGGAGGCCTACGAGGGAAAGAAACAAGATGAGAACCATTCCTAGAGCCGTATGGCTGCTCATAATGTGTGTGTCTTCTGCTGGAAGTTCTATGGGAAATTTGTGATCAGGTACAAAAAAAAAAAATCATTTGAGAAAGGAGGTCACCAAATGGTAACCTGTCTAACTACAGATGTTCAAAAGCAATGACCCAAACAAATACAAATGATATGGCTTCAGATTGTACCACTACCCCGCAGGAACCACACTCATTGTTCTAATTCTACTGGACCAGAAAAAGAGACCTGTTGAATGGCTGGATCTGGTTTGTGGAAAACCTATAGAAACCATTCTGCAGTTCGCGTCTTCTGGTTCAGTAGAGTTAGAATAATGAAAGCGGCTTGTTTGATCGGCAAAAATGGGCCAGAAGAAGTGAAGAATTGGTTGCAATCAATGTTCCTTCAAGCTGTGCACTTGGGCACAGAAATTTCTAGTCCAGAGCACACGACATAATGTGGTGCGCACAAAGAATTTCGGGTGAAAACACAAAACTGAGCGCTTATTCTGACCTGTGCACACTGTTTTTAAAAATGTAACATAGTAAGTAAGGTTGAAAAAAGACACGTCCATCGAGTTCAACTTTTTTTTTTTTTTTTTTTTTTTTTTTTTAACTACCTACCAGTTGATCCAGAGGAAGGCAAAAACCCATCTGAAGCCTCTCCAATTTGCCTTAGAGGGGGAAAAATTCCTTCCTGACTCCAAAATGGCAATGGGACCAGTCCCTGGATCAACTTGTACTATGAGCTATCTCCCATATCCCTGTATTCCCTCACTTGCTAAAAAGCTATCCAACCCCTTCTTATACCTATCTAATGTATCAGCCTGTACCCCTGATTCACTTCCCAACTCTCCCTGTAACACCCCTTTCCCTCCTCTAATCTCATTGGCTCCCTCCTGTCTGCTGGGAGGAGCTACTGGTGAATAAAGCATCCGACCCTTCCTTGTACCTATCTAATGTATCAGCCTGTACCACTGATTCAGGGAGACAATTCCACATCTTCACAGCTCTCACTGTAAAAATAATTTTCCAGCGCACATAGCCGAGAAGGAATTAGAGGGAACATTGATTGCACCGGGTTTCTAGACGGTTGTTATTGTCACTGCAAGACTGTAGACGTTTTGTCCATATCCAGTAAAGTACAACACTCTTGGTTGCATGTGGGAGCACATCCAAAAAAAATAATCCGGCAGTTGCCCCTCTTACCTTGCTGCCCCTGCGGCGTCTGTGAGATGATGAATTGCGCTGGCGGCAGGTTGGTGGTTGGATGCACCAACACAAATTGCTGCAAGTTAAGATTTTGTTGTTGAAACTGCTGCAACTGCTGTAGATCCTGTGGATGTAAAACAGCCAAGAGTGAACTCACATTTAAGCAGCCTTCTGCTAAATGTAATGGGAATGGTGAAAAACGATGGAGACAAAGAGATGCCATGTCTGTGGTTCCATACCTGTGCAATCTGTATTGGCTGAGACAGGGGAATCTGTGTCATTGGAGTGGCCGCAGAAGCTGAGATTGTAGCCCCGGCAGCGCTGTGTTGCTGGCTAGCAGAATGTTGCACTGCGGCTGCAAGTAACTGGGCCTGGGCCTGCTGGAGTAGCAGCTGCTGTTGGGCCGGCGTCAGTGTCAGCTGAAAAACAAAAAGGATGAGGGTGAGTAGCAGGTAGGCCATGGGGTAAAACTGATTGGATTAGGATTATTATTGTTTGACTAAAACTATCTAAAAACAGATTATATCCAGGACCTCATTCCCAACTAGATACTGATTGGGAAGGCCATTGTTTTGGCTTTTAGCTTGGTCAGGTTTAGTCACGTCAACCAGCCCATTCATGTTCAGCTCGAGTTATTTTAACGACATGAATCACAGCCATGAGGTTACGTAGGCGCCTAACGGACATTAAAGGGATTCGGTCATGATTTTTATGATGTTTTTATTTCTAAATTAATTACACTGTTTATACTGCACATAATTCACTCTACAATATAAAATTTAATTCCTGAACCAACAACTGTATTTTAGTTGTAATATTGGTGTGTAGGTGCATCTCAGGTCATTTTCCTGGTCATGTGATTTCAGAAAGAGCCAGCACTTTAGGATGGAACTGCTTTCTGGCAGGCTGTTGTTTCTCCTACTCAATGTAACTGAATGTGTCTCAGTGGGACATGGATTTTACTATTGAGTGCTGTTCTTAGATCTACCAGGCAGCTGTTATCTTGTGTTAAGCTGGCCATAGACGCAAAGATCCAATCGTACGAACCATCGTACTTCCCCATCTCCCGACCTGCCACTAAACATTCCAATCAAATAAAGTAGTAAAAGAACAGATCAGCCGATGTTCTGCCCCTGACAGCAATCGTATGATAGTTATGTCTGACCAAAGCTGGTGACAGTCTCCCTCTGAAAATCATACGGTCGGCAATACACGCAGAGATATTATCGGCAGCCGACAGAAATCTTTTAACCTGTCCGATCGACCAAACGATCGATCTCCGCCAGACGAAAAATGTCGGGACTCTCCACACACGGTCTGAAAATCGTACAAATCCTCAATTCGTACAATCAGATCTTTGCGTCTATGGCCAGCTTTAGGGAGCTGCTGTGTGGTTACCTTCCCATTGTTCTGTTGTTAGGCTGCTGGGTGGGAAAGGGAGGGGTGATATCACTCCAACTTACAGTAAAGCAGTAAAGAGTGACTGAAGTTTATCAGAGCACAAGTCACATGACTGAGGGCAGCTGGGAAACTGACAATATGTCTAGCCCCAGATTTCAAAATTAAATATAAAAAAGAAATCTGTTTGCTTCTTTGAGAAACAGATTTCAGAGCAGATGCTGATGCAGCACTACTAACTGGTGCATTTTGAGAAAAAATTTTTTCCCATGACAGTATCCCTTTAATGGACAACAGGGGCCAACACACACTTTTAAGGCTTTGCAGAACTACAACTCCCATCAACCTACACCCCCACAGGGGAGTTGTGATTCTACAAAAGCAGGCTGGAGCTTTGTGGCTTTATATTTCAAGAATACGGAGTCCATTCCATTTTCTTCGGAGCTCTCAAGCACGTACCCAGCTATTGGACACGGAGTCTACCGAGCAGAAATCTCACAGCGAGTAAAAAAGTGTATGGATAAATGCAAAGGCGCTGCAAACCCAGTCATTACTCTAAATAAGAAATTGGAACATGCGGTGGAGCAACTTGCCAGGCTATTCAGTACAGGCTAGAGAGACCAGCGCCGCTGAAGTGCATGGAAAATATGTATAATTCTACATAACTCATAAAAGCCAAAATAGAGAAAATAGCATGGTTGGGCTCTCAGGTTGTTAGCCTCTCGCTAGCGTGCGGGGGGAAGGAAATACATGTGAGCGGATTATAGGGAATAGCGGCTGTGCCACTTTCGGAGAATATTAAAAACGGTGGCTGACGGGAAGCCCTGTTGGGGTACAAAACACGATCAATCCTTCATTAAAGAGGGTTATGGTTCTGGACTGATTATTGTTCACCTTCGAGTTTACCTTTAGTATGATGTAGAGAGCGATATTCTGAGACATTTTGCAATTGGTTTTCATTTTTTATTGTTTAAGGTTTTTATTCAGCAGCTCTCCAGTTTGCAAGTTAAGCAATCTGGTTGCTAGGGTCCAAATTACGCTAACAACCATGCACTGATTTGAATAAGAGACTGGAATATGAATAGGCAGTCAGTTTGAATAGAAAGATGAATAATAAAGTAACAATATATTTGTATCCTTGCAGAGTATTTGTTTTTTAGATGGGGTCAGTGACCCCCATTTGAAAGCTGGAAAGAGACTGAAGGAAAAGGCAAATAATTGTAAAACTATAAAAAAAAATAATGAAAAACCAATGGGAAAGTTGCTTAGAATTTGCCATTCTATTACATACAAAAAGTTTACTTAAAGGTGAACCACTCCTTTAAGAGAGATCTGCCAGCCCTTCCACCGCTTTAAATTCCCAGCCACAAAGAAGGCAGCAGACAGACGGTGGGGACAGGGCTTAAAGGAGAACTAAACTCTTAAAATGAATATGGTTAAAAATGGGATATTTTATATAGTGAACTTATTGCACGAGGCTAAAGTTTGAGCTTGTCAATAGCAGCAATGATCCAGGACTTCAAACTTGTCACAGGGGGTCACCATCTTGGAAAGTGTCTGTGACACTCACATGTTCAGTGGGCTCCGATTGGCTGTTGAGAAGCTAAGCTTAGGGCTCGTCACCAATTATCCAGCAGAAAATGAGCTTCCCTGGCTGTAATATAAGCTGATGCTACAGGTTTGCGGATTATTACATTCTGATGCTAATTGCACTGGTTTCTGTGCTGCCATGTAGTAATTATGTGTATTAATTACTAATCAGCCTTTTTTTTTTTTTTCAAAACGCATCAGTTAATAGAGATGCTCCAGCAGAATTCTGCACTGAAATCCATTTCTCAAAAGAGCAAACAGATTTTTTTTTATATTCAATTTTGAAATCTGACATGGGGATAGACATATTGTCAGTTTCCCAGCCCCTGGTCATGTGACTTGTGCCTGCACTTTGGGAGAGAAATGCTTTCTGGCAGGCTGCTGTTTTTCCTTCTCAATGTAACTGAATGTGTCTCAGTGGGACATGGGTTTTTACTATTGAGTGCTGTTCTTAAATCTACCAGGCAGCTGTTATCTTGTGTTAGGGAGCAGCTATCTGGTTACCTTCCCATTGTTCTTTTGTTTGGCTGCTGGGGGGGGGGTTGCGGGTGATATCACTCCAACTTGCAGTACAGCAGTAAAGAGTGATTGAAGTTTATCAGAGCACAAGTCACATTACTTGTTACAGCTGGGAACTTGACAATATGTCTAGCCCCATGTCAAATTTCAAAATTGAATATAAAAAAATCTGTTTGCTCTTTTGAGAAATGGATTTCAGTGCAGAATTCTGCTGGAGCAGCACTATTAAAAATACTTCTCCTTTAAGGAGATTGACTTTCGATGGCTGAGCCTGTGCAAGAAAATGGTTCCAATGGTTAAGCAGCAGCAGAGCTTTGTGCCATTTAAAATTTCCCAGTGCCAGATTGGAAACTGGCACATAACACACATTTGGCATGTTCTCTCCTGAACAGATGATTCAAAAATCTGTCGAAGAATTTAAGAATTAGCACCCAGCGAATATGCACATTAATATTCATTATCCATGGGAATTTTTTTATGAAACAGAATGAAAGTTAAGAGGCTCCAGTAAACAGGTGGCTTTATTACCAGTGACCCCCCCCCCCCACTACAGTACATGAGCAAAGGGACTCTTACCCCAGTGATTGGTCCTCCAGCTACCATGAGCTGAGTCTGGGGGATGGCTGCCTGAAGTGAGGGATGCTGGGAAGGCTGGCCCACTTGCATCGGCTCCCCAGGCTCTTCTTTAAATTTAGTCTACAAACAAATGCAGAGATATTTTAGTATCGAGTGTCTAAGAAAACAATATGGCAGCTCCTACTTATGAGAGGAAACGTTCAGTACAAAATAACAACACACCCTGATACTGCACTCTCTAGGGGATACCCACACAGATATATATAACAAATGACACAATCTTTAATTAAATTATCTATTAAAGTCCTATTTTAAAAATGATCAGAAGCTCAGTTCAATCATTTATCAATTGTGTTTTATAAATATTTGTTTTTATTAGAACAGTTTAACTTCAATAAGATTGGTCTGTGTGCTCCCAGTACAAGGTACCAAACCTGCTGAAATGTATATGATTAACATAAATGTAGCTAACTGGCCTTAAGGCTCGGCCCCCTTAGCTCATTACATAGGAACATTAGGGTAACAGTCACCCTGCTATAGTTACAGGGGTACAAATAAGCACTCACCCCAAATCTCCCCTTAACTGGCCTTCAGGTTGGGCCCCCTTAGCTCATAACAAGGTTACAGATATATAGAAACATTGGGGTAACAGTCACCCTGCTATAGTTCCAGGGGTACCCAGGGTACAAATAAACACTCACCCCAAATCTCCCCCTAACTGACCTTCAGACTGGGCCCCCTTAGCTCATAACAAGGTTACAGATATATAGAAACATTGGGGTGTCACCCTGCTATAGTTCCAGGGGTACCCAGGGTACAAATAAACACTCACCCCAAATCTCCCCCTAACTGACCTTCAGACTGGGCCCCCTTAGCTCATAACAAGGTTACAGATATATAGAAACATTGGGGTGTCACCCTGCTATAGTTCCAGGGGTACCCAGTGTACAAATAAGCACTCACCCCAAATCTCCCCATAACTGACCTTCAGACTGGGCCCCCTTAGCTCATAACAAGGTTACAGATATATAGAAACATTGGGGTAACAGTCACCCTGCTATAGTTCCAGGGGTACCCAGGGTACAAATAAGTACTCACCCCAAATCTCCCCCTAACTGACCTTCAGGCTGGGCCCCCTTAGCTCATAACAAGGTTACAGATATATAGAAACATAGGGGTGTCACCCTGCTATAGTTCCAGGGGTACCCAGGGCACCCCATCAAGGTTACAGAAACAGATACATGCATGGGACCTGTTATCTTTCAGTAATTTGGATCTTCATACCTTAAATTGACTAGAAAATCATGTAAACATGAAATAAGCCCAATAGTCTGGTTTTGCTTCCAATAAGGATTAATTATATCTTAGTTGGGATCACGTACAAGTTCCTGTTTTTATTATTACAGAGAAAAAGGAAATAATTTTTAAAAATTTGGATTATTTGTATAAAATGGGAGACAGCCATTCTATAATTCAGAGCTTTCTGAATAAATGGTTTCTGGACAATGGATCCCATACCTGTATATAGAAATATCATCCTATCATGCCCAATGCAAATAAGGAATGGTTATTATCTTATTATTGCTGCCTGATTAACCCTACAATAGCCAAAGCTGTGCCCATGGTGCAATAGAGCCCGACAAAAGCAAAAGAAAGAATAAAAAAGGCAAAATCTGCAGTAATTTGGGTAGAGGAGAGGGAAACATGCTCTTTATGGTAATTAAAACCGGTTTGGCAGAGCATTTGCATTCTGCATTAATTTGCATATTTTTCCACCACCTGTTTCAGGGACTGCGGCGCGGGCTAATTAACATACAGCTCTGATTAATTCTGCCAGTCATTGGGAGATAATTACAGCGCAGGACTGTAAACACTCCGCTCCAGAGATGCAGCCTGTTTGCCAACATATCTCTTGGGGAGAGGAAAGTTTTGCCATGGCAACGAAAGGCAATTTTCTGGCTTTTCTTAGTCCAAATAGAAGGTCGCTATAGCTGCACAATAACTATTCTGACCCTTCCAAGCTTTCTACCTAACAGTCGTGCCGGGGGAGAGGGGGAACCCATGACCCACTGCTGTTTGTGAAAGACTTCGCTCGCTCTAGTGAAGGTCGGTTGGAACGTTCCCCTCCACCAATCAAAAGCATTGGACAATCACATCCAGGCATTAAATGAAGTGTGTATCTTAGCATAACATTCTGCAGAGACCATTTAAAGGACCAATAAACCCTTCAGGTTTTTCTCTTCTTCTATTCTATGGGTTCAATGGGAATATTAAAAGCCAAGGGTCCGGTAATGTAAAACAAAGATACCATAAAACCCATGTCAGGTATTTCCTTGGTTTTGATTCCTACGGTTTAGTATACAGTTTTGTGTAGTCAAGTAGCAGGGACTTTAGATCCTGGAAAAGATTGGCCCAATGAACTATAAAAGTCTGCCACCAGGGAAAAGAAAACAAGAACAGGATTCTAATGTAAATGTTAAGGAACCCTGGAAAGACAGGATGAACCTGCTTCTCAACCACCCCAATGTGGCCTTCATACAAGAGGTAAATAAAACACAAACTTTCTGATGCTCAAAACAAAAGAGGTGAAATAATTCACACAATGAAATAGGCCTGTAGGGGGTACCTAGACATACATTTCAAAACCAGCAAGACAATATTATTGAAGATGAGGTTTATCTAAAGCTAGTTGAGAAGAGGTAAAAATGCTTGAGGTAGGCATCACTGAAGACTATTGTCATGGCCATTGTCTACTGCCAAGACCAAATGGAACTTGCGCTCTTGTGGTGACTTTGGAAAACAGAATTTTGTTGAGAAGTGTGATACTTACCCTATGCCCTGGGTTTATTAATTAACTGAAAGTCGTGGGACAAGTCATGTATTTAGCTACTCTAGACTTGACACAAGACGACTTGACAAGTTCAACTGCAAGTAAAACGTCAGCCTAAGCAACTCTGGGTGACATTTTCCACTACAATCAAGACATATTTTGGGCTACATGAAGCCCTGGCTTTTTTTCCCAGTAGATAATGGATAGTGTGAGCCCCACGGTGGTTAAACTAGACGTAACCATTTAGTGTTCTGGTTGGCACTTCCGTAAACCGATGGAACATGCAGTATTAGATTTAATTTGTAAGCCAAAGGAGTGCTCAATGGGGCTTGAAGAAGCAAAGTCATCGGGGATATACCATGTAAGAGACACAACTGGGCTTGGCCAAAAAAACAAACATACAAGTCCTTATTTTCTAAGGTATCGCAGCTTATTACAGATGACTTATACCCAATTTTGCCACCACGGTGACCTTATCAATAGTTAAGTGTCTATTATGGGTAAGTGGAATCCAGAGGATAAAGTCTTGGTTATTGACATTTGACTTTAAGGATGAAGTTCTGCCCTAAACATGATGCATATAGGGGCACATTTATTAAAGGGATACTGCCATTGGAAAAAATTTTTTTTCAAAATGAATCAGTTAATAGTGCTGCTGTAGCAGAATTCTGCACTGAAATCCATTTCTCAAAAGAGCAAACAGATATTTTTATATTCAATTTTGAATTCTAACATGGGACTAGACATATTGTCAATTTCCCAGCTGCCCCAAGTCATGTGACTTGTGCTCTAATAAACTTCAATCACTCTTTACTGCTGTACTGCAAGTTGGAGTGACATCACTTCCCCCCCCAGCAGCCTAACAACAGAACAATGGGAAGGTAACCAGATAGCAGCTCCATAACACAAGATAACAGCTGCCTGGTAGATCTAAGAACAACACTCAATAGTAAAAACCCATGTCCCACTGAGACACATTCAGTTACATTGAGAAGGAAAAACAGCAGCCTGCCAGAAAGCATTTCTCTCCTGAAGTGCAGGCACAAGTCACATGACCAGGGGCAGCTGGGAAATTGACAAAATGTCTAGCCCCATGTCAGATTTCAAAATTGAATATACAAAAATCTGTTTGCTCTTTTGAGAAATGGATTTCAGTGCAAAATTCTGCTGGAGTAGCACTATTAACTGATGTGTTTTGAAAAAAACATGTTTTCCTATGACAGGATCCCTTTAAGGTTCGAGTTGTTTTTTCCACAAAGATTCGAGTTTTCGAGTTGTATTTTATGGTCAAAACTCACATTTTCGGGTTAGAAAAAAAAAAAAACTTGAATATTTGAGATTATACCGTCTCCCTGGAAATAGCTCCAATCCTAAAATACACCACTTAAAACCTGTTGAGGTTCTGTAGAAGTCCATGGCAGAGGTCCTTTGAACCCTTTGAAGAGGTTATAAGCCTGCTTGATGTTAGAGGTTTTTTTTCCAGAAGGTTTTGCCTGAAATCTCGAATGATTCATTTATTTTCGCTGAAAACTATCAATTTGAGTTTTGGGGAGCGGGACTCAAACTTGCAGAATCAGGTTTTTCACATTCAAGTTTTCTTAAGTAAGATTCCACTTCATTCGAGGTAAAAAAAAAACGCTCATACTCGACCTTTCATAAATCAGCCCCTAAATGTTGCGATGGGAGCAGAGCCATCTCAAAACAAGAATGGGGAGGAACATCTGCTCTCTAGTAGAAAACAAATTAATCACAACAAACTATGCCACTGTCAAAACAAGAATGCCTGGCAAGCAAAAGGGATCTAGAAGCTCTTTAGATATTATTTTCTTCTAGGATTCGATGATGTACTGACTTGCATGTAGGTTGCATCAGGAGAGGATAGGGAAGATTTGGAACAGAAGTTTTGTCTTCTGTTCCAATAAGCCATTTAGCGTGTTCCTGCTTCCCACCTAGTAGTGCTTGCTGTTGGATTTGTACGGCACTTTGTGGAATATCTAAATATTTTTTTTACTAAAAAGAAGGGGGTAGCCCTAAGGGGCAGATTTATTAAAGGACAAGGAAAGTCTAAAATAGAATAAGGCTAGAAATGCTGTATTTTGTTTACTAAACATAAGCATGAAGTTACTGCACCACAAGCCTAATCAAACAAATGATTTATGCTTTCAAAGTTGGCCACTAGGGGGCTGTCATCTTGTAACTTTGTTATACATCTTGGCCTGACCCTGACCCTGCACATGCTCAGTGTGGTCTGGGCTGCTTAGGGATCATCATAAACAAAGCTGCTTGAGTTCTGCATGGCTGGGAAGTAAGGTCCCCCTGCTGTTCATAAGTATGATTGTTTCCCTGCTCAGCAGTTAGGGACCGTCTCACAATTCCTATCCATAGCAGTAAATTAAGGGAGAATTTCACTGCATTCAGTCAGGTTTCTTATAAAAACGGTACACATTTTTTAATTAAAGTATATTGGAGATAGGTTTCTTTTTCATTAAACGGGATTTTATTTTTTTGCCTTTCCTTGTCCTTTAAGGGTTGAATAATAAATACATTTTGATATTTGTTTTCTGGAGTCAAAATTCACACATTCTAATTTTAATCCCACTATTCAAATTTAAATGTGAGATCTATTAAACCTTGACCATGGAAACAGTTCTAAGTCGTATATTTGCCAATTAAAACCTGCTGAGTTAATTTACAAGTTCATTTGAATATGTTAATTGCCTTGCTGACATTCGTGTTTTTTTTTCAGAGGGAAAACTCGATTCGAATAGAATTTTTGGGTCAGGACTATTCGATCGAATATTAGACATTCAAATTTATTCTTAAATAACCTCCCATTCGCGTTGTGAGTTTATTTGAATTTATTAAGAGTAAAAAAAATGAAAATTCACATAAATTCGGAATTTGACCTCTGATAAATCTGCCCATAAATGTTATCTGATTACGAACCTCAGTTACTATACATGAATAAATGAAATCATCATTAATGAATATTCCCAGTATCTATGAACATAGGATGAAGTAAATTAGCCTATGAAACCAATAATTTATATAGCCTGAAGCCCAGCTGAGGCAGCTTCATAGAGTCCACCGGACAAATTGGCTGCCACGGAGAGGATGCCGCGTACCCTTCCTTAACTGACAGTTTTTATTTGCATACATATGAACATACGGACTGAACAATAGCAGCAGCCGTTGATGGGACATGTCTATAGCGTGTGCTAGAAGATTTTAAAAAACAAAGAAATGAGTAAATGTAAGTGCTGATCCCCAGTGACGGCTGGATAGAGCCTTTGTTCATGTCTAGTACCTGAGCCTGTTGGAACATGTTATAAATGAAAAGGGTGCGGAACAAACCGATGCCGAAATACATTTACTGAACAATCTAGAAAATGTAACCTCATAAACCGTGGCCTCTTTCATTGCTATAAAATACCTTATCTGATTCAAGTCTCCGTGGAGCAGCCCTTACTCTCATCTTGCCCATATTATTACCATAGGCACATTTGTTTGTGTATATTTATTTTCCCAAGCCTTAAATTCTAAATAATAATTTGCCTATCCCTTAAAGTCTATAGCAAACATCTCCTATTAATTTTCTAATTTGGTGCCTTTGCCTCACTTTGTATTGCTTTCCTCTTTCCTTCATTTTCTCTCTCCTTTAGTACTATCTGAACTGTTAGTAAATTTAGAAAAAAAAACCAAAAGCAAAATAAAATCTTAAAACAAATAAACACACAAGTAATACAACAATTAATTTTTAAATGTAAATATTCTGTTTGTGTCAAATGAAGGACAACAATAAAGTTACAAAAACGAAGGCTTTAGAATCTTGGGACTTGGTCCTCCGCTATTATAAACTTTTGTTAAACCCCTGCCCCACACACTCCTTAGCTAGAAAAAATAGATATAAATAAACACTCACTCCAAATCCCCCCCCCTAACTGGCTTTCAGGATGGGCCCCCTTAGCTCATAAGATTACAGATATATAGAAACATTGGGGTAACAGTCATCCTGCTATAGTTCCAGGGGTACCCAGGGTACAAATAAACACTCACCCCAAATCTCCCCCTAACTGACCTTCAGACTGGGCCCCCTTAGCTCATAACAAGGTTACAGATATATAGAAAAATTGGGGTAACAGTCACTCTGCTATAGTTCCAGGGGTACCCAGGGTACAAATAAACACTCACCCCAAATCTCCCCCTAACTGACCTTCAGACTGGGTCCCCTTAGCTCATAACAAGGTTACAGATATATAGAAACATTGGGGTAAGAGTCACCCTGCTATAGTTCCAGGGGTACCCAGGGCACAAATAAGCACTCCTCCCAAATCTCCCCCTAACTGACCTTCAAACTGGGCCCCCTTAGCTCATAAGAAGGTTACAGATATATAGAAACATTGGGGTGTCACCCTGATATAGTTCCCAGGGTACAAATAAACACTCACCCCAAATCTCCCCCTAACCAACCTTCAGGCTGGGCCCCCTTAGCTCATAACAAGGTTACAGATATATAGAAACATTGGGGTAACAGTCACCCTGCTATAGTTCCAGGGGTACCCAGGGTACAAATAAACACTCACCCCAAATCTCCCCCTAACTGACCTTCAGACTGGGTCCCCTTAGCTCATAACAAGGTTACAGATATATAGAAACATTGGGGTGTCACCTTGCTATAGTTCCAGGGGTACCCAGGGTACAAATAAGCACTCACCCCAAATCTCCCCCTAACTGACCTTCAAACTGGGCCCCCTTAGCTTATAACAAGGTTACAGATATATAGAAACATTGGGGTGTCACCCTGCTATAGTTCCAGGGGTACCCAGGGTACAAATAAACACTCACCCCAAATCTCCCCCTAACTGGCCTTCAGACTGGGCCCCTTAGCTCATAACAAGGTTACAGATATATAGAAACATTGGGGTAACAGTTGGTGGAATCTATTGTGGTTATATGTGTCAGTAGGTTGGCAGCTCACACAAGGAATGGAATAAGTAGGGGCACATGATGCAGATACACACAACTGAAAGGTGAGAATAAAGGAGGAGAAACAGTTCTTACCTGTACATTTAAGGACTGTGCAGCAGCCTGTAAACTTGTGCCAGCGAGTTGGACCTGTAACATAACCACAAACAAAGCCAATGAGCTACAAATACAATAGTACTAAGCACAATTCAGCAGGAACAGTCCCTAAGTTTGCTCATAGTCTGTACAGAGAGATCCCATAAAACTATGGCAGCATAGGTATTCCTCTGTACTAAGCACAATTCAGCAGGAACAGCCCCTAAGTTTGCTCATAGTCTGTACAGAGAGATCCCATAAAACTATGGCAGCATAGGTATTCCCTGTACTAAGCACAATTCAGCAGGAACAGTCCCTACGTTTGCTCATAGTCTGTACAGAGAGATCCCATAAAACTATGGCAGCATAGGTATTCCTCTGTACTAAGCACAATTCAGCAGGAACAGTCCTAAGTTTGCTCATAGTCTGTACAGAGAGATCCCATAAAACTATGGCAGCATAGGTATTCCCTGTACTAAGCACAATTCAGCAGGAAACAGTCCCTAAGTTTGCTCATAGTCTGTACAGAGAGATCCCATAAAACTATGGCAGCATAGGTATTCCCTGTACTAAGCACAATTCAGCAGGAACAGTCCCTAAGTTTGCTCATAGTCTGTACAGAGAGATCCCATAAAACTATGGCAGCATAGGTATTCCCTGTACTAAGCACAATTCAGCAGGAACAGTCCCTAAGTTTGCTCATAGTCTGTACAGAGAGATCCCATAAAACTATGGCAGCATAGGTATTCCCTGTACAAAGCACAATTCAGCAGGAACAGTCCCCTGCTGAAGTTTGCTGATAGTCTGTACAGAGAGATACCAGCTTAGAATTCCTCAGTACTAAGCACAACTGAACAAATAGAAACATTAAGTGGAGTAAACCATTATACTGTAACCATGCTTTTTCATTCTGTCTGACATCTGACCTTTAATTAAGAACCTGACCACTTTATAGGAAAATAAATGCATTCCAAGGAGCTTGTCATTTGCTGGGCAAAACAAACATCCCTGCATGTCTGCCTCCCCGACTACAGAGCAGATTATTGGATATTCGTATTTCTGACGGAAAGCCAACAAGTCTGCAGACAAAGATACATTATATATAAATACATGTACATCTCCTGGATCTTTATAGAAATGATATCATTGCCCAGTTGATCCTGCCATGCAAGGGATGTGCCCAATGAAAGCTGACTAGTACTGATGTTATATATAGTGAATAAAGTACCCCCTCTTGTAAAATATAAGGATATTATAAGTTACCGAGGAGTTTCATGACCATATAAAAACACGAGGCCGAAGGCCGAGTGTTTTTATATAGGTCATGGAACTCCGAGGTTACTTCTAATATCCTCATATTTTACAACTGGGGGTACTTTATTTATTATAATACACAAATTTAAGTGAGTCATGTGACAGAAATGACATCAGAACTCACCGTTTATAACTGATGACATCAGAACTCACCGTTTATAAGGATATATTTTACAGGATATTCATGGCTTTTGTGTATTATAACAATTTACTTACACTGGTTTAGCAAACAGCCCAGACAGATCTAAGGCAAACCAGAAAGTCAGAGAGTCAGCAACCATAGGGTTAACAGAGTACAGGAAGTGCACTGACAGTTAGGGTCACTGACACTTTGACCTTCAAGAAAAGATAGTGAGCCTAAAAATGAATGTGAATTGCATAGAAGACCATTTGGAGAAAGCATTCACTGATTAATTGGGTTTAGACTCCTAATAAAGGTTTGGTCGCCTTTAAATTAACTTTAGTATGATGTAGAAAGGGATATACGGAGACGATTTGTTTTCATTTATTATATGTGGTTTTTGAGGTATTTCGTTTTTTATTCAGCAGCTCTCCAGTTTATAATTTCAGCAATCTTGTTGCTAGGGTCCAATTTGCCTTAGCAACCATGCACTGATTTGAATAAGAGACTGGAATACGAATAGGAGAGGCCTGAATAGAAAGGATTCATAAAAAAACAACAACAATACATTTGTAACCTCAGGGTAAGGGCACACACGAAGATTCAGGGAGAGTAATCGCCTCTTCATCGGGCGACTAATCTCCCCCAAAAAGCCTTCCCTCCGGCTAAAACCAAATTGGACGGCGGGATGGCACTCTGAGCGCTTAGTTTTTCTAAAACAAATCGCTGCAAATGCAAACTCGCCGGCGATTAAGATGGCAGGAAGGCTTTTTGGGGGAGAACTTCGGGTGACGATTTAGATTCTAGCTGGCGGGAAAACTTTTAGGGGGAGAACTTCAAGTGACAATTTTGATTCTAGCCGGCGGGAGACTTTTTTGGGGGGAGAACTTCAGGTGACTATTTAGATTCTAGCCGGCGGGAAGGCTTTTTGGGGGAGAACTTTGGGTGACTATTTAGATTCTAGCCGGCGGGAGACTTTTTGGGGGGAGAACTTCGGGTGACTATTTAGATTCTAGCCGGCGGGAAGGCTTTTTGGGGGAGAACTTCGGGTGACGATTTAGATTCTAGCTGGCGGGAAAACTTTTAGGGGGAGAACTTCAGGTGACGATTTTGATTCTAGCCGGCGGGAAGGCTTTTTGGGGGAGAACTTTGGGTGACTATTTAGATTCTAGCCGGCGGGAGACTTTTTTGGGGGGAGAACTTCGGGTGACTATTTAGATTCTAGCCGGCGGGAAGGCTTTTTGGGGGAGAACTTCGGGTGACGATTTAGATTCTAGCTGGCGGGAAAACTTTTAGGGGGAGAACTTCAGGTGACGATTTTGATTCTAGCCGGCGGGAAGGCTTTTTGGGGGAGAACTTTGGGTGACTATTTAGATTCTAGCCGGCGGGAGACTTTTTTGGGGGGAGAACTTCGGGTGACTATTTAGATTCTAGCCGGCGGGAAGGCTTTTTGGGGGAGAACTTCGGGTGACGATTTAAATCGGGAAGGCTTTTGTGGGAGATTAGTCGTCTGATGAAGAGTCGATTAGTCCCCGGAGGCCAATCTCCCTGAATGGCTACGTGTCTCTGCCCTCACAGAGCATTTGTTTTAGATGAGGGAAGTGAGTCAGAAGAAGAAGGCAAATAATTCAAAAGCCATAAAAGAAAAAATGAAGCCCGATAGAAAAGTTGCTTAGAATTAGGGATGCACCAAATCCACTATTTTGGATTCGGCCGAACCCCCGAATCCTTTGCAAAAGATTTGGTGGAATACCGAACCGACTACTAATTTGCATATGCAAATTAGGGGTGGGGAAGGGAAAAAAATTTTAATTCCTTGTTTTGTGACAAAGTCCCTCCTTGCCCCTAATTTGCATATGCAAATTAGGATTTGGTTTGGTAGGGCAGAAGGATTCGGCCAAATCCTGCTGAAAAAAAGACAAATCCCAAACCTAATCCTGGCTTCTGTGCATCCCTACTAGAAATATCCATTCTAACACAAACTAAAATTTAATTTAAACGTGAACCACCCCATGAACCACCTCTCTCCCTATAGAACCTTGTAAACCGATTACATTCAATCCGACTGATTCCAACGCCAACACCCCATTACTGTATCCATGGAACTACATTACACCCCTTGCTCTCTGCTTGTTGTTAATGTAGTTCAAATGTAACCCTTAGCTCCCCCTGTGCCTTTATGTACTAAACAAAGTTTATCTCCAGCTTTGCAGAGAAACAACCCAAACAGGAGCTGTTGGTATAAACATTCCAAGCATTGTTACAGCTCTGTAAACCTTGCAGGGAAGGTGCTCACTAATGTCGCTTAAAAGCATCTGCGCAGCATTTTCGGGGCACAGCTGTCGTTTCTTGAAAACAGTAAAAGGAAGGACAACAGTTGGGGTCGCCACCTCACCCCTTTAAAACCGAACACATATGGAATCCACAGCCTTTATGACTAATTAGCAATTCATTTAGATTTATGCTGCAGACTGAACTGATTTAGGGTAGGACTACATGGACGTTTTTGGCGTGATCCGACAGGCTGCCACAAAACTCCTGCGAAGAATTCGCATGCGACAAAAATAAGGTAAGTGAATGCATTGTCGCATGGTGTCGCAGCGTTGGTCCGACGAGACAAGACTGTCAGATGCAGACGCTGCACCTGCATCCAATAGTCGCGTCGGATCAATGCTGCGACACCATGCGACAATGCATTCACTTACCTTATTTTTGTCGCATGCAAATTCTTCGCAGGAGTTTTGTGGCAGCCAAAAATGTCCATGTAGTGCTACCCTTATGTGCAGCCATGCATCTAAATGAATTGCCAATTAACCACAAAGGCTGTGGATTCCATATGTGTCCAGTTTTAGGGTTCTTACACACAGGCGATTTTTCCTGCACTCCACTGCTTCGCAATTTCTTCCGTTCAGGCGCAGGAGTAGACGCACTCACTTATTGTCAAGGGGGCTGTACTCACATAGACGTATGAAAGTGCCAAACGCAGGTGGGACACAGCATATTGCATTTCACTTGTGTTCGGCGCATACATGCGTCTGTGTGAGTAAAGCCCCCTGGACAATAATTGAGTGCGTCTACTCCTGCGCCTGAATGGAAGAAAGCGTAATGCAGGGGAGCACAGGAAAAATCGCCTGTGTGTAAGAGCCCATAAAGGGGTGAGGCGCCAACCCTAACAACAGTGTAAGCCACAAACCCAACTTAAAGGGATTCTGTCATGATTTTTATGATGTAGTTTTTATTTCTAAATGACACGGTTTACAGTGCAAATAATTCACTCTACAATATAAAATTTCATTCCTGAACCAGCAAATGTATTTTTTTTTATTTTTTAGTTGTAATATTGGTGTGTAGGTGCCTCTCAGCTCATTTTGCCTGGTCATGTGATTTCAGAAAGAGCCAGCACTTTAGGATGGAACTGCTTTCTGGCAGGTTGTTGTTTCTCCTTCTCAATGTAACTGAATGTGTCTCAGTGGGACCTGGATTTTACTATTGAGTGTTGTTCTTAGATCTACCAGGCAGCTGTTATCTTGTGTTAGGGAGCTGCTATCTGGTATCTTCCCATTGTTCTGTTTAGGCTGCTGGGGGGGGGGGGGAAGGAAGGGGGTGATATCACTCCAACTTGCAGTATAGCAGTTGACTGAAGTTTATCAGAGCACAAGTCACATGACTGGGGGCAGCTGGGAAACACACTATGGCTAACCCTGGGTCAGATTTCAAAATTAAATATACAAAAATCTGTTTGTTCTTTTGAGAAATGGATTTCAGTGCAGAATTCTGCTGGAGCAGCATTATTAACTGATGCATCTTGAAAAAAACATTTTTTCCGATGACAGTATCCCTTTAACTTCCTAGCCAATAAACACACACGGCACGGTGCTCTGAACCAATTTGCAGCTAATTAAATACCTAACCAGTGACCATAATATCTAGATTAGAAATAGTATTAAACATGCAGCGTCTTATGTGGAGAATTAAAATCTCACTGAATTCTCCAGCTCAGCACAGGCAACATTCCATCTGGCCAAATAACCAACTGCCAAGTACAATTACCAATTTTCTACTTGGCCAATCAGAAAGTAAGGGGCTTGTTCCAACCACACAAGTGATACTGTAAAAACCCAGTACAAGTATGGGACCTGTTAGCCAAAATTCTTGGGACCTGGGGTTTCCGGATAATGGATCTTTCTGTAATTTGGATCTTCATACCTTTAGTCTACTAGAAAATTATATAAACATGAAATAAACCCAATAGGCTGGTTTTGCTTCCAATAAGGATTAATTATATGTTAGTTGGGATTAAGTTCAAGCTACTCTTTTATTAATACACAGAAAAAGGAAAAAAATTGCATAAAATGGAGTCTATGGGAGATGGCCGTTCCGTAGTTTAGAGCTCTCTGGACAACCGGTTTCCAGATAATGGATCCCATACCTGTATAAGCTTTTCAATTCTGTCTGACCTGATGCCTCACCAGAAACTCTACCAGTGGGTCCTGTCCCACTTTGGGTCTCAGAACACTAGAACACTAGAACTAGTTATAAGAACAAAAAAGTACACACAACTGAAAGCATTCCATGTTCCCCATATCCTACACCACAGCAGCTTCTACAGACAGGTATAAACCAGGGATGTACTATACCCGGCTTTTCAGGGTTCAGCTGAATCCAGGGGTACAGATTCGTCTTAATACAAGACCTAATTCGAACTCTGCGGCAGAAATACCTGATGGGTGTGCACTAGTGATGCGAGGGTCGGCCCTATATAGGCGGGTTTACCGGTGGGTCGGGCGGGTTCGGGTCGACCTTGCACTGCTCCTCGTGGGTGGCGGGCGGGTTGAGCGCTTCTCCTGCTCTCCCCGCCCGCCACCTTCAAATGCCCGCATCCGACTTCCGGTTTTAGTCTCGCGGCTGCTCGCCCCGCCCCTTTCGTGACATCATTGGTGGGGCGGGTCTATAAAAGGACCCCGGAAGTGCGGGTGGGCTGCAGCAGGGCAGGTTAGGGTCGGGTGCAGGTGTGCACCATCTTCCCCCCGGTTACATAGGATTTGGATACAGTTTGCCCAGGCTCTTGGATTCAGCCGAATCCTGATAATAATTGTTCAGATTTGGTCGGATCCCAAACCGAATGCTGGATTCGGTACATCTCTAGTATAAATACCGTACATTGGAAAGTAAATATAAATAGAGAACACAATAAGCTATACCCTCATACTAAACTGCACTGTCCAATCATAATGGCAACTATCACCCAATTGTTACCTGGTGAAGGTGTCCGAGCAAAGCCTGTGCTTGAGCCGACGTGATGGCTCCAATGGGCATTGCTTGTTTCTGAAAGTCCAGGCCATTCGTTTGGGTGCCTTAAAAAGGAGACACAAAGAGATTAATAAATTGACCTACTCCACCACTGTAATGTGAATGTGATTAAGTGTTAACACCTCGGTTAAAGGCATACACACCCCATAGCTTCTCACCTGTGTTTCCATCCCCGCTCTCTGATGATTTACTTGTTTCTGACGGATTGTTCATTCTTGCATCTGAGCAAAAAACAAGAAGCACATGCAGTGTTTCATTAACAGATCAGAAAACTGTACCTGAAAAATAGACATTTTTTAAAATGGCATAATCCTTGCATTTCTGGTACAGGACTGCTGCTACTTCCATTTTGACCAAAAACAGCACTGCCATCTTGCTTTACTGCAGGGATTTACATTTAGAGGACCCCAAATGTGTCAAAGAGACCTGGTGGTAATAAATGCAGTAGCAAAAATAATTGTAAAGTGAAAAACTTTTTATTAGGACAGTCGTCAAATGCTTTTCGTGCCAAGCAGGCACTTACTCATAGGCTCGCTTGGCATGAAACGCGGTAGGCTACAATGTCTTAATAAAATTTTTTTACTTTACTTTATGCTACTGCATATATTACCACCAGGTCTCTTACATGTTTTTGGGTTACTGAGATTATAGCAACCGTTGGACTGGT
The DNA here is from genome assembly GCF_017654675.1 of Xenopus laevis. Classification (NCBI taxonomy): domain Eukaryota; kingdom Metazoa; phylum Chordata; class Amphibia; order Anura; family Pipidae; genus Xenopus; species Xenopus laevis. Next base: position 6,502,497 of record NC_054373.1, read on the forward strand.
GTTTTGATGTGTTGAGACAAACACATCAAATATATATTATTTTTGTTCTTCGGGAGCAGACACACATGCCACTATATAAAAACTGTAAAGGGATCCCGTCATGATTTTTATCGTGTAGCTTTTATTTCTAAATTAAACAGTTTACACTGCAAATAATTCACTCTACAATATAAAATTTCATTCCTGAACCAACAAGTGTATTTAGTTGTTATATTGGTGTGTAGGTGCATCTCAGGTCATTTTGGCTGGTCATGTGATTTCAGAAAGAGCCAGCACTTTAGGATGGAACTGCTTTCTGGCTTTTTCTGGAGCACAAGTGACATGACTGGGGGCAGCTAGGAAATTGACAATATGTCTAGCCCAATGTCAGATTTCAAAACTAAATAAAAAAAATCAGTTTGCTTTTTTTGAAAAACAAACAAACAACACTGAAGCAACATTAACTGATGCATTTTCCCATGACAGTATCCCTTTAAAGATTTACATTTAGACCCAGGATCAGTATAAATGACCCATAAGTTACATAGACAATGGCAAGTTTAATATCTGGGAGGAGACAGGGGCAATTAGGGGTGTCTTTCCTCACCCTCAATAACAAGAGAGAGCAAGTGTTGAGACAAACACATCAAATATATATTATTTTTGTTCTCGGGAGCAGACACACATGCCACTATATAAAAACTGTAAAGGGATCCCGTCATGATTTTTATCGTGTAGCTTTATTTCTAAATTAAACAGTTTACACTGCAAATAATTCACTCTACAATATAAAATTTCATTCCTGAACCAACAAGTGTATTTAGTTGTTATATTGGTGGTGTAGGTGCATCTCAGGTCATTTTGGCTGGTCATGTTATTTCAGAAAGAGCCAGCACTTTAGATGGAACTGCTTTCTGGCTTTTCTGGAGTCCACAAGTGACATGACTGGGGGCAGCTAGGAAATTGACAATATGTCTAGCCCAATGTCAGATTTCAAAACTAAATAAAAAAAATCAGTTTGCTTTTTTTGAAAAACAAACAAACAACACTGAAGCAACATTAACTGATGCATTTTCCCATGACAGTATCCCTTTAAAGATTTACATTTAGACCCAGGATCAGTATAAATGACCCATAAGTTACATAGACAATGGCAAGTTTAATATCTGGGAGGAGACAGGGGCAATTAGGGGTGTCTTTCCTCACCCTCAATAACAAGAGAGAGCAAGCTACATGGAATTGGCAGATGAAAAAAAGCATCATACAGGAAACGTAGACCAACTGCAAATTGTTTTACAATGTCATGGTTCTTGCACTAAGTTGTTGATTACTGTAGCTGGAGGGTTATGTTGTGGCTATTTTATTATATAAAGGGAAACTAAACCCCCCAATAATTGTTTTTAGCAACTTGTCTCCCTCGGCCTCTTTCCAAAACCTGACCTGTAAATTTGAATGGTTGCCCGGCACATGACGGTGAAATGCAAAACTGAGCACTGGAGTTGGTGGCTACCAATTCTGGCTGTGCCAATTCTGGTGCCCGGCTCCACTGACAAGAAAGCAACCCAGTGTCCTGCCCCATTGTGCAGACTCCTGCAATAAAGCTAAGGATTTGTATTAAAAAAATAAATAAATAAATAAATTAAAAAAAATAAAAATAAAAAAAAGGTGGTGGTGGTTTAGTTTCCCTTTAACACTGAGTAATCTTAAGCGAAAACATCAGCTTTTCCGGTATTCAGACACAAGAAAGATCTTGAAATGACTCCAGAAAGTAGCAGGTGTGTGAGATACAACTGTCGGCTCACAGGAGACTTGTGTTTATGGGCCCCGAGTAATTTGCTCCTTGCCTACAGGAAACCCCAACACACGATAGAGAGATCAGAGACAAATTGAATAGGAAGGCCCCAGTTCTATATACAAATAATCAGCTTGCCATCGGCTCAAGGTAGAACGGCATTCACTGCCAAGCCTGGACTGGCAATCTGTGGGATATGGCAAATGCCAGAGGGGCTGCTATAAGGTGCAATAGAAAGTCAGTATAGTGGGCTGTTTGGGCCTCTGTGTACCTGAAATGCCAAGGCCTATTTTAATGCTCAGTCCGGACCTGTTCACTGCATCTGCACTGATTAAATATTTATAACCCATTAGTAATGCAGTCACTGCCGTTGCTGTTGATGTTACATGAGAGCTGTAAACTTAGGGGCTGTTCCTGCTGAATTGTGCTTAGTACAGGGAATACCTATGCTGCCATCGTTTTATGGGATCTCTCTGTACAGACTATGAGCAAACTTAGGGGCTGTTCCTGCTGAATTGTGCTTAGTACAGGGAATACCAATTCTGCCATAGTTTTATGGGATCTCTCTGTACAGACTATGAGCAAACTAAAGCTGGCCATATATTCAAAGATCCGCTCGTTTGGCGACATCGCCAAAACGAGCGGATCTTTCCCTGATATGCCACTAACGGCATGGCTATATCGGGGGTAATGCGAACGTTCGGCCGTATGGCCAAGGGGCTCCGACGGGTCGATAAAAAGCAAACCTTCCCGATCGATAAGCCCCCATACACGGGCAGATAAGCTGTCAAATTGGTCCAAACGACCTATATCGGCAGCGTTATCTGCCCGTGTATGGCCACCTTTAGGGGCTGCTCCTGCTGAATTGTGCTTAGTACAGGGAATACCTATGCTGCCATAGTTTTATGGGATCTCTCTGTACAGACTATGAGCAAACTTAGGGGACTGTTCCTGCTGAATTGTGCTTAGTACTGGGGAATACCTATGCTGCCATAGTTTTATGGGATCTCTCTGTACAGACTATGAGCACACTTAGGGGCTGTTCCTGCTGAATTGTGCTTAGTACTGGGGAATACCTATGCTGCCATAGTTTTATGGGATCTCTCTGTACAGACTATGAGCAAACTTAGGGGACTGTTCCTGCTGAATTGTGCTTAGTACAGGGGAATACCTATGCTGCCATAGTTTTATGGGATCTCTCTGTATAGACTATGAGCAAACTTAGGGGACTGTTCCTGCTGAATTGTGCTTAGTACAGGGGATACCTATGCTGCCATAGTTTTATGACATCTCTCAGTACAGGTTATAAGCTGTTCCTGCTGAATTGTGCTTAGTCTTATTTATTTATAAAATATCAACATATTCCACAATATAGTACAAAAAAAAAAATACATTAAACATACAGGAAACACACAAGAGTTAATTACAGATGAATACCCATGCTCCTTCTGTTAACATACTTTCATAGAATATATGCTGTGTAGGATAATAAAAACCTAAGGATATAACCCTCCAAGGAACAAATTTCACAATGCTGATTGGGCTAGTCATGTCCCCTTTGGAACAGGAATATTGTGGGAGCTGATAAGACAATGGACTTCTAATGCTAAGCTGAAACTGTAAGCTTTAGATAAAAAAAAAAAACGAAAGAGGTCGGGCATAGGAAATGGCTATGAAATGAAGTGTTAGGGTAAAGGTCCCCCCCATGGCCTGAATAAAATCCAGATTTGTTTCCACTAGGGATGCACCGAATCCACTATTTTGGATTCCGTTGAATCCATCTTGGAAGATTCAGCCGAATCCCGAATCCGAGCCCTAATTTGGATATGCAAATTAGTGGCGGGGAAGGAAAAAGTGGAAAAAATTGGTTTACTTCCTTGTTTTGTAACAAAAAGTCACGTGAAATCCCGCCCTCCCCACTATTTACATATGCAAATTAGGATTTGGATTAGCCAGGCACAAGGATTCAGCTGAATCCTGTTGAAAAAGGCCAAATCTTGGCTGAATCCCGAACCGAATCCTGGATTCGGTGCATCCCTAGTCTCCACATTGGCTACCACTACTAAATCAGTCACATCTAACTGCCTACTGGTTACTGTCAGTCTTAACCAGCTGGCTACTAGTTTTCCACATCTGTAACAAAAAAAAAAAACTGAACTTCTCTTAATTTTAAATGATAGCTTTGCCGTGGCACAGAAACTCATTATGTGACCAGTGACCACATCCTACTTTTTAGAACCAGAATAACTGGTGAGGTTTAAAATGACTTTGGCCAAAGCCTGCTGAAGGGTTGCTGGAAGCCCAAATTGCTGTATTCATGTGAAATTCCAATTGCTGCTGCTTGAGGTTTATGAGAGTTCCTAGTTCAGTGGCTGGAATATCCCAGGGACAGACTTGATACATTGCTGCACAAGTGATTTATGTCTCATTTATCATACAAAGCTGAAGGTGCAAAATCAGAAAGACAAGGTTATAGACACTCTGTGTGAGGCTTTTTATCTCATACAATGCTCAGGACGTCAGCCTTCCACATACAGCATGAGCTCCGAGACAAATTCAAACATCTAATAAGACTGCACGAGAGGACATGCTCTAAAGTGCTTATTGATAGTGCTCACAACCCGTGACACATACACCTGCCCCAAGAGCTGGCACTCTCTCTACAAGTCGTTTAGGGACTTCTTCAATTAAAGGGATTGTCCACCTTCCAAACACTTTTCCCAGTTCAGTTGTTTTCAGATTACTCCCCAGAAATAAAGACTTTTTCCAATTACCGTATATACTCGAGTATAAGCCGAGTTTTTCAGCCCCCAAAATATGCTGAAAAACTCTACCTCGGCTTATACTCGGGTCAAGCGCAAAAACGGTCGCCGGCGTCCAAGAATAGTCGCCGGCATCCAAGAATAGTCTCCAAGAATATTCGCCGGCGTCCAAGAATGGTCGCCGGCATCCAAAAACAAGACGCCGGCACCTCCAATGGGAGCAGAAACCCTCAATTTTTTGACTTGAAACTTACCAGAAGCTGCTGCATTTCTGACCCTAGGCTTATACTCAAGTCAATAAGCTTTCCCAGTTTTTGGAGGTAAAATTAGGTACCTCGGCTTATACTCGAGTATATACGGTACTTTACATTATTTATTTATTTTACTGGTTTTCCAAAATCTAAATTTAAAGTTTACTGTTTGTGTCTCTGGTGTTTGAGTCTGGCAACTCAGTAATTCAGGTGCAGATTCTAAACTGTTACAGTTTCAGTTGACACATTTCTCAGGAGTATTAGCAACTATTGTATCAATTCTAACAGCTGCCTTTAATGTAACCCAGAGATTATACTCAGCAGGGACAAAGAAAAGAAATGTATCAACTAAATGTATCAATTTAGAAGAGTCGGTGACCCCTCCTCCCAGAGCTGCTTTAGAAGGTGGAAAAATACACTTTACACATCAATATTAGAAAAACAGTGAGACGTAGAATATAGACAGCAATTGGAAAAAGTCATTATTTCTGGTGATCAATCTGAAAACAACTAGTTGTTTGATGGTGAACCACTCCTTTAAGGCTCAACTTTGAGGTCCAAATTTGGCCAATAGCACATAGACCACAAACAGAAGTGCACCCCCAATCTCCCCTGAAATGACCTTCAAGTGAATGTTCAGCAGCACCTCGATATTCTCCTCTATAGGACCCTTAACTTGATCTAAGGATAGGGCCCCCCAAAGTCCCTACTAACCCCACAGATTGGGTGCCATGAATCTAGATAAGTGAGCATGGAGTATGCCTCGTCTTTCAAACCCTCAATAAATATGTGCCGAAATGTGCAACACACACAATATACAAATTAATGGTCTGTACGTGGTACAAAGGATTCAATCACCCCCTTAATGGTACATTTTGCCTCTTCAAGAACAACGATCAACATTTAAGAAAAAAAAGGGGGGAGATTAGTCAAAACAGAGAAAAGTCAAAGTATCCTCCACCATCAAGATCCTAATTAAGTCTCATATCTCCACTGACGATCTTAAGATCAGGGGGAATAATGCCCAGCACCCTCCACCTCCCACCGTGTTGAAAGAATTCATTAGTCGTAAGACAGCAGTGCAGAGAGATTTCATTAGTCGTAAGACAGCAGTGCAGAGAGATAAGTGGCGGCTGGATGGATCAGCCCGTGACCGACTGCCACCTCTACATATGCCGTTGGTTTATACATTAGTCATCCACACACCCCCCTATTTCCATATTAAAACGGTTATAAGAGCCCAGGCGGTACCCACCTAGTGCATAGTCGCTGCAGTCCAGCATGATGGCATGCGGAATGAGATATTAAGCATCCGAAGAAGGGGAGGAATAAAAAGGAAGGATATCCCTAATGAGGCGACAGGAGGCTGCTAATTTTGCAGGGGAGACGAAAGGGGGGGCATCAGAGCGACGACTTCATAGCGATGGGGGAAGAGGAGAGAGAAAACTAGAGTTTGAAACTGTAGAGTTTGTAGTCTCTCCCCGCGAGTGCGATCTGACATTGTCAAGGCAACTGAAGCGTGAAAAAGTTCCCCTTTTTTTTTTTTTCGTAATAAAATAGAAACAAAGATTGCAGCTGGCAGTTTCCATAATGAAGCTTAATCAGTATGCGGCTGATTAAGGGCCTTATGCAAATGTTCCCTCGTTAGTGCGGCAGCCAGAACTTTGAAGTCCACGAGCAATTCATTTGCAGCGCTCCTTGCATAATTTAAATCCCGGCATAAATATTTATCGGCTCATTTGCATATTAATTGGTTAGCGCAAACATTCCAAAGCCGCACAGCTCGAGGGAGAGGCGCGCATAAAGGGGGCGATTAGAAAAAAAAAAAAAATCATCTCTCGAGTGTCAGAATAATAATTAGGGAACAAAATGAAAAATTTCTTCTACAGACTTTGCTTCTTTGATAGGGTTGCCGCCTATATACCGGCCTTCCTATATATTTATCTTTTTTCCCCCTATTAATAACACTGGGATCAACCAACTTGGATTTTAAAGGGCAGAGACACACGCTCCGATTCGGGGAGATTAGTCGCACGACTATTAGATTTGTCGTGACTAATCTCCTCGAACTGCCTTCCAGCCAGCTAGAATGCAAATCGTGGGCGGCACTCTGAGCGTTTTGTTTTCTGAAGTCGCCCTAAGTTTTCTAGTGAGACGACTTCGGAAAACGAAGAGCTCCAAGTGCCATCCTGCCGGCAATTCACATTCTAGCCTGCGGGAAGGTAGTTCAGGGAAGAGTCGCCCGAAGAAGAGGAGATTTGTCGCATGTCCAGCACCGGATTTTGCGCCCACATACACCTTTCCTTACGAGCGAGCATGTGCACCTGAACATGAGCACTCAGGAGCTACGCTCCCCAGTGTTTCGGAGAAAGCGCCTGGGCGGCATGCCGCCCCTAATTTTTTGCTGCCCTAAGCCCGGGCCTAGCCACAAATCCGGGCCTGCGTGTGTTTCTGCCCTAAACTGTGATCTGGTTGCTAGCATCCTGCTTACCCTAACAACCACGCAGAGATTAGAATGACAGACTAGGTTATAGATTTGTTTCTGCTTACAGAGTATCACAGTTTTCTGAAGACACTTTACTAAAGGGAAAGGCCCTCCTGCCTATGAAACTACAACACCCAACATCCCCAAATATTTAAAGGGATACTGTCATGGGAATTTTTTTTCCAAAATGAATCAGTTAATAGTGCTGCCCCAGTAGAATTCTGCACTGAAATCCATTTCTCAAAAGAGCAAACAGATTTTTTTATATTCAATTTTGAAATCTGACATGGGGCTAGACATATTGTCAATTTCCCAGCTGCCCCAAGTCATGTGACTTGTGCTCTGATAAACTTCAATCACTCTTTACTGCTGTACTGCAAGTTGGAGTGATATCACCCCCCTCCCTTTTCCCACCCAGCAGCCAAACAAAAGAACAATGGGAAGGTAACCAGATAACAGCTCCCTAACACAAGATAACAGCTGCCTGGTAGATCTAAGAACAGCACTCAATAGTAAAAACCAATGTCCCACTGAGACACATTCAGTTACATTAAGAAGGAAAAACAGCAGCCTGCCAGAAAGCATTTCTCTCCTAAAGTGCAGGCACACGTCACATGACTTGGGGCAGCTGGGAAATTGACAAAATGTCTAGCCCCATGTCAGATTTCAAAATTGAATATAAAAAAATCTGTTTGCTCTTTTGAGAAATGGATTTCAGTGCAGAATTCTGCTGGATCAGCACTATTAACTGATGTGTTTTGAAAAAAAAACATGTTTTCCGATGACAGGATCCCTTTAAAGGCAGCAGCAGTCCCTCAGCAACTGCAAACATATTCAAACGGATCTGCATGATGAGATCTGCATGATGAAGGGAGGGGCCCCCCCCCCACCCAAAACGTTGATACTGTTGGTAGCAAAATAAAAGGGGTAAGCTCCCCGACTGCAAACAATTGTGGGTGTGCGGATCCATTTGAATACATTTGCTGTTGCTAAGGGACCGGGCCGGGTCGACAGAGGAGCAGCAGCACCACTGCAGTGGAAGTGAACTACAGGTGTGCGGATGAATTATTACATGAATCTGAAGCAGCATTCCCTCACCATAATGAAATTTAAACTTTAAGGGATATAAAACCAAAAGAATGTGGCTAATGAAATAAAAGACAAATCCGAATATATATTCATTATACATTTCTACTGGTTTCAGTAATGTAATTTCAGTTTCTTTATTCCTTTCTGCACTGCTGATTCTCTCTTGAAACAATGTAGCAGGTCTCAATCTAGAATACTACTTCCCAGGTGTTTCAGCAACTGGCTGAAGGCTGAAGGGGACCTAGAGACACTTTATATAACAAGTCTACATTTTCATCACCCTCTAGTCTCTGCCTGGTTGCTAGGATCAGCTGCACCCTAGTAACCAGACAAGATTCTGAACTGCAATTATCTGAAAATAGTATTTAAATCCCAGTTTATTCATAATGAAAGAAATTTAAAGCATTTTCCGATACACATCAGTAATATGATTTTTGTATACAACTGAAAGTAGCAATTGATCTCAGAGTTCATTCATTGAAACAATGTAGCATTAGTCAGTTGTCTTCAGTTTCTCTCAGTGCGGAGAAAATAAATAATGATAGATACAGAATTACATATCCAGATACATTTACATTTTTGTTGGGAAGAATTTCCCTTTAAGAGCTGATCAGAATCTTCTTTGGCCCTACAGAGATCCCATAGGGAGCAGCTAACTAACTAGAGGCAGTTTTTACCCATCTTAAAATGATTTGAACATATTATTTCTGTTGGTCTCGATTATTCAGAATAGACCCTTTCATGTGATATCTACAACCACTGGAGAACACTAAGCCGACCTGATCCTACGCACTCCACCCACGGACTTGATAAAATAAAAAATATCTATGTTTTGTTTGTATAGATTGTGATACAAATGAACATATTGTTTGGTGAAGTTGATTTTAAAGGGGCAGTATAACCTCATCTTTCTGCATGAAAATACCTATGCTAATATAGTTTTATGCTATGACATTTAAAGGTAAATTTGTAATATTCAGAGAAACCTATATAAAAGTAGTTATCATGCTAATACTACACTGTGGGCTAGTCACCTATGGACTTTTGGGGTGAATGCTTATTTGTGTTGTGCCCTGGGTACCCCTGGAACTATAGCAGGGTGACACCCCAATGTTTCTATATATCTGTAACCTTGTTATGAGCTAAAGGGGCCCAGTCTGAAGGTCAGTTAGTGGGAGATTTGGGGTGAGTGATTATTTGTACCCTGGGTACCCCTGGAACTATAGCAGGGTGACACCCCAATGTTTCTATATATCTGTAACCATGTTATGAGCTAAGGGGGCCCAGTCTGAAGGTCAGTTAGGGGGAGATTTGGGGTGAGTGCTTATTTGTACCCTGGGTACCCCTGGAACTATAGCAGGGTGACACCCCAATGTTTCTATATATCTGTAACCTTTTTATGAGCTAAGGGGGCCCAGCCTGAAGGTCAGTTAGTGGGAGATTTGGGGTGAGTGATTATTTGTACCCTGGGTACCCCTGGAACTATAGCAGGGTGACACCCCAATGTTTCTATATATCTGTAACCTTGTTATGAGCTAAGGGGGCCCAGTCTGAAGGTCAGTTAGGGGGAGATTTGGGGTGAGTGCTTATTTGTACCCTGGGTACCCCTGGAACTATAGCAGGGTGACACCCCAATGTTTCTATATATCTGTAACCTTGTTATGAGCTAAGGGGGCCCAGCCTGAAGGTCAGTTAGGGGGAGATTGGGGTGAGTGCTTATTTGTGCCCTGGGTACCCCTGGAACTATAGCAGGGTGACACCCCAATGTTTCTATATATCTGTAACCTTGTTATGAGCTAAAGGGGCCCAGTCTGAAGGTCAGTTAGTGGGAGATTTGGGGTGAGTGATTATTTGTACCCTGGGTACCCCTGGAACTATAGCAGGGTGACACCCCAATGTTTCTATATATCTGTAACCTTGTTATGAGCTAAGGGGGCCCAGTCTGAAGGTCAGTTAGGGGGAGATTTGGGGTGAGTGCTTATTTGTACCCTGGGTACCCCTGGAACTATAGCAGGGTGACACCCCAATGTTTCTATATATCTGTAACCTTGTTATGAGCTAAGGGGGCCCAGCCTGAAGGTCAGTTAGGGGGAGATTGGGGTGAGTGCTTATTTGTGCCCTGGGTACCCCTGGAACTATAGCAGGGTGACACCCCAATGTTTCTATATATCTGTAACCTTGTTATAAGCTAAGGGGGCCCAGTCTGAAGGCCAGTTAGGGGGAGATTTGGGGTGAGTGCTTATTTGTACCCTGGGTACCCCTGGAACTATAGCAGGTTGACACCCCAATGTTTCTATATATCTGTAACCTTGTTATGAGCTAAGGGGGGCCCAGTCTGAAGGCCAGTTAGGGGGAGATTTGGGGTGAGTTTATTTGTACCCTGGGTACCCCTGGAACTATAGCAGTGTGAAACCCCAATGTTTCTATATATCAGTAACCTTGTTATGAGCTAAGGGGGGCAGCCTGAAGGCCAATTAGTGAGATGTGGGGTAAGTGCTTTGCTGCCTGGGTACCCCATGATCTAGATTAGGAAGAGACCTTTAATGGAGCTATGGTTAAACATTTTGAACAATAGAAAGCTCAATTTGCATTGACCCAGTCGTCTTGCTGATGTGATTAAGAACATTGCAGGCTAGAAAATATTTACTAAGCATTGTAAACATCTAAACGTTGGCTTCCCAAGGGCTTACAGAAGACTATTTGGCTAAATGAAGAATCCTCACCTGACAGCCAGGCATGGTTTGGAATCTTGGAAGAAGAATGCAATTTCATGGTGTTTTAAGACGACTGCTCTTCCCAGAGTGTTCTACTTATTTCAGGCTCTTCCTATAGACAGAGATAACTAAAATCATAAACTTACAGAAAGTAATTGATGGTTTTATTTTGGCAGGAAAGTTTTGTATTCCCCTAGGCTTCAAGTGACACCATGCCTCCCAACTTTCCCAAATGAAGCGTAGCACCTACCGGTAAAAAATAAACGCTGGATAGACTTAGAAAATGATTTGGTGACACCAAACCTGCTCCTTTTTACATCTGCGTCCCTAAAAAAGACAGAATTAAAATAAAAACACTATAGGTGGATTCATGTAAATAAAGTCTGGGAGAAAAAGTCAAGTACAAATTAACAATTAAAGAATAAAAAAAATGACCGGATGTTTAGAATGGCCTGTGTGTTCATCCCCCAAAACCTCAAACACCTTTTGGTAAATATATTTGAATGCTGTAATTTTATCTAGGCGTCTCACTAACACAGACAACTCTGGAAAGAAGAGACCTTCGAACAGGTTTACCCCCTGAAAATAATTATACATTGTAATAATTTTGTACTTTTCTTTGAATCTGTACAACCGTTTTAAAACTCAAGCCAAAAAAAGATGTAGCCAAAAGTCATGTAGAGGCTAATATCACAAAGTTGTACCCCCTACTGTAAATGATAAGGATATTAGAAGTCACTGAGGGGTTGTTCTGTGACCATATAAAGGCACAAGGCTGCAGGCTGAGTTATACAGGGAACTCTGAGTATCACTCATGTATTATAAGGGATAATGTACCCCCTACTGTAAATGATAAGGATATTAGAAGTCACTGAGGGGTTGTTCTGTGACCACATAAAGGCACAAGGCTGCAGGCTGAGTTATACAGGGAACTCTGAGTATCACTCATGTATTATAAGGGATAATGTACCCCCTACTGTAAATGATAAGGATATTAGAAGTCACTGAGGGGTTGTTCTGTGACCACATAAAGGCACAAGGCTGCAGGCTGAGTTATACAGGGAACTCTGAGTATCCCTCATGTATTATAAGGGATAATGTACCCCCTACTGTAAATGATAAGGATATTAGAAGTCACTGAGGGGTTGTTCTTTGATCATATAAAGGCACAAGGCTGCAGGCTGAGTTATACAGGGAACTCTGAGTATCACTCATGTATTATAAGGGATAATGTACCCCCTACTGTAAATGATAAGGATATTAGAAGTCACTGAGGGGTTCTGTGATCTAAATTACCAGATGGTGGGAAGAGCAGGACTTCCATATCAACTGAAGGGCCAAAAGCGCCAACTGGCACTCAGCAAACGATACGCTAACCCCCTTGTCACTTTGCACTATTGGACATATTTTGGATATAACACAACAATTTATCCTTTCCTGCAATAGAGAGTTCTACGAGAGTTCCATTAAAGCCTAAAAATCAGAATACGGCACCTGTAGTTTAATAAACGTGTACCAATGTATGTGCTGCAGCTCTAAAAACAAAGTTCTCCTGGTCTCCTGGGGCAGGTTACGACAGTATAAAGGGGGTTAATTAAGTCAATATTGAGACGTTACCATTAAGTTGCAAAAGGCCAAGTGAAACCAGCAGAAATAATAAATGTAATTATGCAATCAAACACAAGCTTATAATAGGGTTTCAATCTTGCCACCCGCAGAGCTGAGGCGTAAAATAAAATGCTACGAGTCTCGCCTTCCACTCTGTCCCCTGATGGGCCGACGGGTTATTCAGATCTCTAATCAACCACGGCTATAATTAGATTACGTCTCGGTAAAAAGCATCGGGTACATTCAAGTCTAATGGAGCTTTATTGTATCCAGCGATGAGACCACTTTCTCCCAAGTTGCATTTGAAAGGGCTGTAAACGGGTATATTTGGATCGGGAATAACGTGTGAAAATGTATCAACACAGGTATTCCCCTATACTAAATACTATTCAGCAGGAACAACCCCCTAAGTCAGTACACAGGGATAGGCATTTATTGTACTAAAGGGATACGGTCATGGAAAAAAATTTTTTTCCAAAATGAATCAGTTAATAGTGCTGCTCCAGCAGAATTCTGCACTGAAATCCATTTCTCAAAAGAGCAAACAGATTTTTTTATAGTCAATTTTGAAATCTGACATGGGGCTAGACATATTGTCAATTTCCCAGCTGCCCCCAGTCATGTGACTTGTGCTCTGATAAACTTCAGTCACTCTTTACTGCAAGTTGGAGTGATATCACCCCCTCCTTTCCCCCCCCCCCCCAGCAGCCAAACAAAAGAACAATGGGAAGGTAACCAGATAACAGATCCATAACACAAGATAACAGCTGCCTGGTAGATCTAAGAACACCACTCAATAGTAAAATCCCATGTCTCACTGAGACACATTCAGTTACATTGAGAAGGAAAAACAGCAGCCTGCCAGAAAGCATTTCTCTCCTAAAGTGCAGGCACAAGTCACATGACCAGGGGCAGCTGGGAAATTGACAAAATGTTTAGCCCCATGTCAGATTTCAAAATTGAATATAAAAAAATCTGTTTGCTCTTTTGAGAAATGGATTTCAGTGCAGAATTCTGCTGGAGCAGCACTATTAACTGATTCATTTTGAAAAAAATTTTTTTTCCATGACAGTATCCCTTTAAGGATAAAAAGTCTATTTGGTTTATTTGAAACCAGGAGCAATGTTAATCCTAAAACTGCTATAATGTTGTGCCCTGCACTCTCTGATACTCTCAGCGCATTTGCTCCTGCTGTGCTTTTAACCAGACTCCTCAAAGCCTCTCCAGCTGCACCTCAAAAGAACCCATAATCCCCCACATATAATGGCACAGAGAGCTTACGCTCTATTCCATGTCCGGACACAGGGGGAACTAGATTTATTTGCCCGGCATTATAACCTGCTGGCTTTGATTTCCCTGCAAGAGAGCAAGCTGTGATAAGGATTGCATTATCCAGCCGGGGGTATTTTATAATGTTTCCTCCAATTGCTGTAAGCTCTGTGGGCAGCGTGGGATCATGAGAGCTGGGATTCAGCAGACCAACTGAGGAATGTTCCAGCATATATTGGGATCTCCAGTTGCTAAAATTAATGATTAGATCAAATAAACCAGGTATCTTGAGTCTTCAGTTTAACTGGGAAGTATATAGGACATTCATAGCACAGCCCTTGCTTATACATTTGCATTTATACTTATGGGTGGAAGCTGCCATGCTGCTTGAGCTCAGTATTTATTACAATGGACCTCTGTGCTGTTACATATTTAACATGTATAGTGTACTCCTAACCCAGCCTAATATGTTCTCAGATATTACACTTATTGGCAGGAATTCACATTGTAATAGCAGGTTAGCTGATCGGTTGCGCATTCTGCGCTGTGGGCGGTGCCATGCTCCTATAGGCTACAGTATGGTTTACATCCGTATTCCACCCTATAGGCATGTGCTCTGCACCAAAGCAAACGTCTACTACTGCAGATTGATGTTTGTAAATTAGCTTACTGTCTCTTTAAAGGGATACTGTCATGGTAAAAAAAATTTTTTTCCAAAACACATCAGTTAATAGTGCTGCTCCAGCAGAATTCTGCACTGAAATCCATTTCTCAAAAGAGCAAAGAGATTTTTTTATATTTAATTTTAAAATCTGACATGGGGCTAGATATATTGTCAGTTTCCCAGCTGCCCCCCAGTCACGTGACTTTTGCTCTGATAAACTTGTCACTCTTTACTGCAAGTTGAAGTGATATCACGCCCTCCGTTCCCTCCCCCCCAGCAGCCTAAAAACAGAACAATGGGAAGGTAACTAGATAGCAGCTTCCTAACACAAGATAACAGCTGTCTGGTAGATCTAAGAACAACACTCAATAGCAAAATCCAGGTCCCACTGAGACACATTCAGTTACATTGAGTAGGAGAAACAACAGCCTGCCAGAAAGCAGTTCCATCCTAAAGTGCTGGCTCTTTCTGAAAGCACATGACCAGGCAAAATGACCTGAGATGCACCTACACACCAATATTACAACTAAATACACTTGCTGGTTCAGGAATGAAATGTTATATTGTAGAGTGAATTATTTGCAGTGTAAAAACGAAATCATAAAAATCATGACAGAATCCCTTTAAATTAATAGACAGGGACAAATACAACAGAGTCTTGTCCTACAGAATCAACTTGGTGTGTGTATTATATATATTTATATATATATTGAGAAGTGCTGGAACAGAATTATTTTTACTTTCCAGGAAAGGTAAGTCTTCCCTCCACCTGTTGCCACTGCCTAAGGCAATCGTACTGCACAAGGCTGGGTCACTTCCATCTCTGATGGTACAAGGTAGGGATGGATATCTACTAAATTCTGCCTCGGGCTCATCTCAAATCCAGCATATAAGCCTCCGGCATTTTTGATCTGCACGTCTTTCCAGCGGAGCGGCAGGGGGCCCCCCAAGTACAAGCAATGTTTTACTCACCTGAAGTTTACTATATCTTGGAACAAAAAAAGAAAGAAAGAAAATAAAAGAGCCTCAGGTGATCCCAAAATCATCTGGGGAGAAACCTCGAATCTCTTTTATCTACACAGTACTGGGAGTGCTACCCTTGGTATTTACAGACAATGCAAGATAATCCAAACGCAGATTTCGGCAACGAGTATACTCTACCCCCCAAACCCACATATTCCAAGGGTTTTTTTTCCAACTGCAGATACTGATAAGAAACTCCCAAAAAAACTGACTGAGAAGGTCTGATGGGAGTCATCGTTTCTTTACATCAGAGAGGCTCAGATTCCTTCCCTTGAAAGAACACTTAGGGGCTACACATCTGATATGGAAGCAGAAGCAAATGGTTTTCCTTGACTTTTAACACTTATTAAAAGTTATTATCTGTTCTTAAACTTAATTCACATATTCTTATTGTAGTCAGCACCCAGCAAAAGAAAGAAAATGTAGGAGTTTACAGGTGCCTGGAGACATTATGTTGTTACTGCAACTTACAAATGGGTCTCATCTAGGTCTTCTTCCTCTTTGGCCTCATCAGTCTCAGTATCGCCTTTCCCTTTAACCTCATCAGCCTTATGATCTTTGTTCCCTTTGGGCCCCATTAGGCTCATTATTGCTTTCCCATTTGGCCCCATAAGCCTTAGCAACAACTTTCCCTTTGGCTGCATCAGCCTCATCAACCCTTTCCCCTTTGGCTCCATCAGCCTCATCAATGCTTTCCCCTTTGGCTCCATCAAAGCCTTCCCCTTTGGCTCCATCAGCCGCATCAACGCTTCCCCCTTTGGCTCCATCAGCCGCATCAACGCTTACCCCTTTGGCTCCAGCCGCATCAATGCTTTCCCCTTTGGCTTCATCAGCCTCAGCAACTCTTTCCCCTTTGGCTCCATCAGTCCCAGATTCACCTTGGCCTTTGGTTCCATCAGCCCCAGCACCTACTTTCTCGTTTAGGTCCATTGGCCTTACCACCTAGTAGTAATTAGCAATTCATTTAGATCCATACTGCAGACTGAACCGATTTACATGCAACCATGCATCAAAATGAATTGCTAATTCGTCATGCAGGCTGTGGATTCCATTCGTCTTCGGTTTTAAAGGGGTGAGGTGGAAACCCTATTACCACCTCCTTTCCCATTTAATTAAATTAATCAGCCTTAGCATTTTGTCTCTTTCCCACAGCACTTCTCGATACCAATAAATGAATGAGCTTCTACTTATGTCACATCATTAAATGCATTGTTGCCTTACAGCTCTTGTGATCACCACGTGCAACAAGAAACACCAGTTGTGCACTCACACGACACAATCTGACAAATGCTGCTAATGGGCATTTCACACAATGAGAAATCTAATGGCTTCTGCTCTAGATTTCTCCTAGAGTGTAAAGTCAGTTTGGCCGCAGTCTAGGCTTTTCTCAGGACGGTTTCCCTTTAATAAGGGCTGCCAATCAAATCCTCGTTAGTAGCAGCGACACCTCAGTGTGCGAATAGCAACGACTTGTAGAAGTGTGTGTGTTCCTCATAATAATGGAATATGACAAGCATCGTGCCTTCCCGCTCTCTCTTTTGTCCAACGGCCCATTGTTCCACATGATCACACTGCTCTGCTTTTTGTTTCTAATAAAGCCAAAGCCATTCAGTATCTGTATCAAATAAAGAACATTTACAGGAAGAACTTTGTGGCAGACAATGAGAATGTAAAGACTAATGCTGCAGTATTCTCTCTTCCATATCAAATAAAATTATATAAATGCAGAAACACGTTCAGCAACATCTGTAACTAACAAGGAATATATATATATATATATATATATATATATATATATATATATATATATATATATATATATATATATATATATATATATATATATATATATATATATATATATATATATATATATATATATATATATAGTTTTTTGTTTTTTTTCTTAAAGCTAAGGGGGTCCGGAGTATCAGTCCTGGTGGGCCTTCCACACATAGGTATTCTCTGTACTAAGCACAATTCAGCAGGAACAGTTAATAAATTTGCTCACAGTCTGTACAGAGAGATCCCATAAAACTATGGCAGCATAGGTATTCCCTGTACTAAGCACAATTCAGCAGGAACAGTCCCTAAATTTGTTCATAGTCTGTACAGAGAGATCCCATAAAACTATGGCAGCATAGGTATTCCCCTGTACTAAGCACAATTCAGCAGGAACAGCCCCTAAGTTTGCTCATAGTCTGTACAGAGAGATCCCATAAAACTATGGCAGCATAGGTATTCCCTGTACTAAGCACAATTCAGCAGGAACAGCCCCCTAAGTTTGCTCATAGTCTGTACAAAGTTTGGCTTTATTTTTTCCTTGGCATGTCACTATGGTATATCTATGGTGCCTGCAGAGGCTCATACTTACGGCCCCCTGCCCCAGTGTACCCAGAAACTGATACATAAATGTGTGCGACTGCCGCAGGGCTGCTCCATACAAAGTACAGCTGTGACATCACATAATTGGAAGTGTGACAGGTGATGCGGTTTGATCCTCTGCAGACACCGTAGGAACTTGCAGTGTGAGGACCCCCATTAAATCGATCTGGAGGAGCTAAAATATGCAGTTAAAGGGATATTACCACATTTGACGTTTGCATCAGTTTTTATTCTGTTTTAAGATTGCTGTTAATATTTGTCTTATTGTACATTTCTCCTGCCTACATCTGTGCTATATTACTGTTAATGACACTGAAATGTTATTATGAGGTATGTTTCTATTCATCTTTTGTTTCCACACCTAAACTACAGGTATGGGATCAGTTATCCAGAAACCCATTATCCAGAATTATGGAAAAGCTGTCTCCCATAGACTCCATTTTATCCAAAAATAATCCAATTTTTTACAATTATTTCCTTTTTCTGTGTAATAATAAAACAGTATCTTGTACTTGATCCCAACTAAGATATAATTCTTATTGGAAGCAAAACTTTCTTATGGGCTTTATTTAATTTTATAGTTGATGTAAGGTATTAAAGATCCATATTATGGAAAGATCCGTTATCTGGAAACCTCCAGGTGCCAAAGCATTCTGCATAACAGGTCCCTTACCTGTACAACTTGAATAAATGAGATGTATCATTTGCGGATACAGACCTAATTTGCCTCACATACATATATATTTATTTATATGATTAATTCTCAGTTTAACCTCAGTATTTATTAGAGTCTCTAAGACCAGTATTGTAACATTAGCAACTCTGTGCTCTAATCCAGTCTCCAAACTGACAGGCTGAGTAATGTGCTGTTATGTGCAGGCAAGTCCCGGCATTTAATACCTTGTTCCTATTTGATAAACTGACAGTCAGTGATCATCATCATCAGTGTGTGTGTGATCAGTGATACAGACAAGCTTTTTAGCATAAGATCCTGTTCAGCCTGGAGTAATGTACATTTATTCATTCGTGTGGCCCATTCAGCAGATTTGTCAAACATTTGACTAACGACTTTAAAACCGGTCAACAATATACAAGAGGTTTTCATTTCATTTACATTTAGGGTTCAACTTAAAATGGAAGATATGCAGTTATTTCCCCCCACCCCCCAGGCCCCAGCTTAGATTCAGGGCTGCCCCAAGGAATATAGTTCCAGGGGCCTTCAGGATGGGCCCCCTTAGCTCATAACAAGGTTACAGATATATAGAAACATTGGGGTAACAGTCACCCTGCTATAGTTCCAGGGGTACCCAGGGTACAAATAAACACTCACCCCAAATCTCCCCCTAACTGACCTTCAGACTGGGCCCCCTTAGCTCATAACAAGGTTACAGATATATAGAAACATTGGGGTAACAGTCACCCTGCTATAGTTCCAGGGGTACCCAGGGTACAAATAAACACTCACCCCAAATCTCCCCCTAACTGAACTTCAGACTGGGCCCCCTTAGCTCATAACAAGGTTACAGATATATAGAAACATTGGGGTGTCACCCTGCTATAGTTCCAGGGGTACCCAGGGTACAAATAAACACTCACCCCAAATCTCCCCCTAACTGGCCTTCAGACTGGGCCCCCTTAGCTCATAACAAGGTTACAGATATATAGAAACATTGGGGTGTCACCCTGCTATAGTTCCAGGGGTACCCAGGGTACAAAAACACTCACCCCAAATCTCCCCCTAACTGACCTTCAGACTGGGCCCCCTTAGCTCATAACAAGGTTACAGATATATAGAAACATTGGGGTAACAGTCACCCTGCTATAGTTCCAGGGGTACCCAGGGTACAAATAAGCACTCACCCCAAATCTCCCCCTAACTGACCTTCAGACTGGGTCCCCTTAGCTCATAACAAGGTTACAGATATATAGAAACATTGGGGTGTCACCCTGCTATAGTTCCAGGGGTACCCAGGGTACAAATAAGCACTCACCCCAAATCTCCCCCTAACTGACCTTCAGACTGGGCCCCCTTAGCTCATAACAAGGTTACAGATATATAGAAACATTGGGGTGTCACCCTGCTATAGTTCCAGGGGTACCCAGGGTACAAATAAACACTCACCCCAAATCTCCCCCTTATCTGACCTTCAGACTGGGCCCCCTTAGATAAAGATAAGGAAAAAGTCAGATCCATTTTGTTCTTATGAACACTAGTGCTCTTTTCATCACACACAAAAAAATGAAATCCCCCCCCCCAAAATAAAACAACAAGATATTCCAGATAACAAGTTTTAAACTTATACATGGATTTTCTAGACACAAATTTCATGCTGCTAAAAGAAAAAAACTCATCTTAAAACCGTGAAGGAAAAAGGATTTCGATTACAAAGTTCATTCTTATATTTTTGAAACCGTAATAAGAAAGCGATCTATGGCGCTGCTGCATTTCTATACTTTAAACCGAGAGAGAAGTCGCCGTCCCTACAATCTCTAATTAGAGGAATGTATCCGCTCAAATCTTTCTTTATCAAGGAAACATGCAAAACCTCTGGCAAAATAAAGAGGAGAAGGAACGGAAGGGCACACGGGGGGAATTAAAACAAACGCTAAAGTTTGTCCAACTAATTACAGCTATTGGCTTCCTGCAGGCGTTCGCCATAGACAATCTGCAACTAAATAAAGAGCCCCCCAAAGGATAATAAAAGATTTAGCAGGAGGTGGGGGGTAGATAACTGCAGCACTCGGGGGCCACAGCTCACATGGCCTGGAGATCGGCAGAAATGTACAGGGTGTGTATATGCAATATAATATAATATTTATATATATCACAGACACACAGACAGAGGCTACATTCTGTTAGAGGGGAGAAGCCAATCACTTACTAGCCTGGGGTAATGACAAACTGCACCCAATTAAGAATAAATGCACTTCCCAATGCAGAGAGACTTTGGGGGGAATTCACAAAAGTGTCGGTATAATAAGTAACCCAGAAGTGGCGGTCGACAAATCTGTAAAATGTCGTACGAACGGCAAATTCACAAAGGCAGATGTTACCGTCTCTGAATGTCTCGTAAGTCCGACAATTTTCTAAAATGACGTATATCTTTTCATCGTACAAACGACATTTACCAAGACTTTTCAAAAGCCAATTTGGCCGACATTTTCATTTTGGAGAGCCTAAAGTGTCTCAAAAATTGGCGGTATAAAAAAAAAAAAAAAAGTTTACGAGTAATTCATAAAAATGCCGGGAAAAGTGGCGCCAGAAAAACCACGCCCACTTTTAATGACACTAATTCAGAAGTGTCGTACATGTCGGAAAATTGGCAGAGAAATGCTCTGTGAATTTGTCGGCTGTTGCTACGACACTTTCTACGACATTTTAAAGACATTTTTTCGTTCCCGACACTTGTGAATTCCCCCCTTTGTCTCCTTAGGGTTATTAAACCTTTACTCAATAACATTGGATTTGTTTGTTTGCCTTGATTTCCCCGTCGGGTTTGAAAAGTGAATCAAAGTTTTGCCAGTTCACCTCCTGCATGAATTAAACTGTCCGATCCAGTTCATAACCCCGATTTCCACGTAATTGACAAACAAGGGAATAAATACATAGGGATACGGTTTATACTAGTGGCCATTGTAGCAGTCATTCTAACGACACCACTACTAAATAAGTCACAATTTATTGGCCCATTATTGATCAGGTCCATTCTGATGCTTAAAAAATTCATCTATGGCACCTCTTCAAGTGATGGGGCAGATGTTAGACTTTTACATGGAGCAATGACACACGTGGGGTTCGATTACCCGTAGATAATAGACTCACCCATGGGTGACCATTTTCCACGTTTTACTGCAATTTCACATGCAGAGATCTGGATGCAGACAGAGAAGAAGGGATTTTTGGGTGCAAAAAAATCCAGCGAAAATGAAAATCGAATATAAGCTTCCTCATACTGAAATAAGAAACCTTCTAAATACAATCAATTAAATATTCTGTACCGTTTCTAAAATAACCAAGTTTATAATCACTATTCCTCTCTCAGCATC
This sequence comes from Xenopus laevis, assembly GCF_017654675.1. Taxonomy (NCBI): domain Eukaryota; kingdom Metazoa; phylum Chordata; class Amphibia; order Anura; family Pipidae; genus Xenopus; species Xenopus laevis. Next base: position 6,524,565 of record NC_054373.1, read on the forward strand.
TGTTTCTCCTTATTCTGTCTTAATTCAGGAGTTAGGTGTCAGATATTCATTGACAGTTAGATCCAATATAAATTATAGGGGGGCTCCTTTTGCCTAGAAGATGTATTAGAGGTCACTCTATTAAACTCACCAGACATCATGTCTCTCTACATGCAGGATTTGTGCAAAAGGCAGTTATTTTGTTAGATTTTATTTGTACAGGAATCAGTTGAGTGAGCTCGAATACATCTGCTATGATATATATACACTGTATATACACACAAAAATGTGGATTATTTGGATAAAATGGAGTCAATCTTTCTGTAATTTGGAGTAGGGATGCACCGAATCCAGGATTTGGTTCGGGATTGGCCTTTTCCAGCAGGATTCAGATTCGGGCCAAATCCTTGTTTGTAGCCGAACCGAATCTGGATATGTACATTAGGGGGCAAATTTACTTAAGGTCGAATATCGAGGGTTAATTAACCCTCGATATTCGACTGTCGAAGTTAAATCCTTCGACTTTGAATATCGAAGGATTTAGCGCTATTCGTTCGATCGAACGAAAAATCCTTCGATTCGAAGGATTTTAATCCATCGATCGAACGATTTTTCTTCGACCAAAAAAAGCTACCAAAGCCTATGGGGACCTTCCCCATAGGCTAACATTGACTTCGGTAGCTTTTAAGTTGCGAACTAGGGGGTCAAAGTTTTCTCTTAAAGAGACAGTACTTCGACTATCGAACGGTCGAATAATTTTTAGTTCGAATCATTCGAATTGAAGGTCGAAGTAGCCCATTTGATGGTCGAAGTAGCCAAAAAAAAACCATTCGAAATTCGAAGTTTCTTTCCTCTATTCCTTCACTCGAGCCAAGTAAATGGGCCCCTAGGTGTGGGAAGGGAAGTCACGTGACTTTTCGTCTCAAAACGAGGACGTAAAACATTCTTTTTCCACTTTTTCTTTTCCCGCTGCATATGCAAATTAGGATTCGGATTGCTATCCGGCACATCTTTCACAAAGGATTCGGGAATTCGGCCGAATCCCAAATAGTGGATTTGGTGCATCCTTAATTTAGAGTTTTCTGAATAATGGGTTTCTGGATAACGGATCCCATACCTGTATAATGGAACCCTTTGCGGATTCTGAAAATCAAAGCAGAAACCCCCCGACAACCACATGGAAAACAATTCCGAGCACTACAAACTGGCCCCAAAAGACGTTTGTGCTACAGAGAACAAAACAGTTTGCGGCACCATCAGCATCTGGCTCCAAAGAGCACTTTGAAGTGAGAGCCGCGAGTGCCTACGGCAGCCCAGAGGGACCACATCACAGGGAATAGCCTTCACTCAGGGGATGAGATATGAAATGATTCTAAATCTCCGCTCATCTGAATGTCACAATCAATAAGGTGCCCAGACAACAGGCTATGGCCTGTACAGAATGCAAAAGCGTAGAACAATAAATATATAATATAGAAGACATTACACATCATTCCTATTAGTCCCGGCCCAGTAGACTTTATCTATTGCCCCAATCACATTCACACACTGCCTATCAATACCAATCAATATACAGAGCAGGAATGCTCTGGGCACACAAGCAGCTACACCTTCACACTGTACAGTGTCTGGAAAATAATACAGCAGCCCTTACTCATTAAGTATAAACACAGATAGAGGTGTGGGATCCGTTATCTGGAAACCCATTATCCAGAAAGCTCTGAACTACAGAAAGGTAATTTCCCATGGACTTTATTGTATCCAAATAATGCAATTTTCTTAGTAATCATAAGTACCCAAGTTAGTACAGGTATAGGATCCCTTATCCGGAAACCCAATATCCAGAAATCTCCAAATTACGGAATGGCTGTCTCCCATAGACTCCATTTTATCCAAATTTTTAGAAATGATTTACTTTTTCTGTGTAATAATAAAACAGTAGCTTATACTTGATCCCAACTAAGATATAATTAATCCTTATTGGAAGCAAAACCAGCCTATTGGGTTTATTTCATGTTTAAATGAATTTCTAGTAGATTTAAGGCATGATGACCCAAATTACGGAAAGATCCGTTATCTGGAAAACCCCAGGTCCCGAGCATTCTGGATAACAGGTCCCATACCTGTACCTTTTACTTGATCCTGACAAAGATTAATTATATCTTAGTTGGGATCAAGTACAAGTTACTGTTTTATTATTACACAGAAAAAATTTGGATAAAATGGAGTCTATGGGAGAACGCTTTTCCGGATAATGGGTTTCCAGATAACGGATCCCATACCTGTATTAGGATTTAATTAATGTTTAAATCATTTTTTTTTATTACAGAGAAAACGGAAATAATTTTTTTAAATTGTGAAGTATTTGGATAAAATGGAGTCTATGGGAGACTGTCCTTCCATAATTCAGAGCATTCTAGATAACGGGTTTCTGGATAACAGACGCCACACCTGTATACAGGGAAGGACTGTTTTGGGCACACAAGCAGCCATACATTTATACTGTTCATGAGAAACTTCATGAGAATCGACCCGGTGTGAAAAATTAAAAATTCAACAAGACTGTGTTTTCATTGAATGGCTGACCCTTTTTCCCCATGTTACATTACAGGACAAGAGCATATTGCTTTAATATACCGCCTGCAGTAACATGAACAGATCAGTATGTAAAGGGTTGAATAACCTAACACATACGGATATATTTTTTTTAAACCAATTTATTTATTGTGACAGCAATAGTCAAGGTCCAGGTCATATGCCCAAGTCAAATTGCTATTCTCCATCACAATGAAACACCAAATATGCAATAAAACCACTAGGGAACACAGATCCGCCTCTTCAGCTTTTAATAGCAGCTGCCTGGGCCTGGTGCCTAAAGGCTTTAAAGGAGAAGTAAAGGCCAAAAGGGCCCCTGGGCATGGATACTGCTCACAAGTCTCCTAGTTACCCCCTCCTGTGAATCAGAGCCATGTATGCACTACACCATTACCATGGCCACTCAGCAAATTGAGCAGTGGTTTGACTACATGCCCCCGTGACTTGTTCATATAAAAGAAGGGGCTCATTTAAATTCACAGGGTTCAATTCCACACTGTGGTGCAGTCTCCGTAACATCACATGGCAGTTATAGGGACGCCAAGTCTTGAGTAGGTCTCTAGTTCCAATGCACCAAAAGGCCTTGGTTGAGTGATGTGAGAGCAGAGCAGAATTATATTTTACCGTAGCAGGTAATTATCTGAAGAAAGGAGAGAATGGATATTGATCTTAAGTGCTTCTAATCAAAGTGCCAGAAAACTCTCTGTGGTTTGCGTTCTGCCTGCTACAAGGCAATCATCGAGGCCTGCAATAATGCTATAAATTTCTCGTTTTGGGTTAAAAGTGCCATTGCCAGTTATTAGCGATTCAATGCCATGATAGTAGTTATTACCCTACTAATGTAGGTGTAACCGAAGTGCCCCAGTTATACAGGGAAAACGTTTATTTAATGAAGCAAGAAGCGTCTCTTGACTCTTCCCTGCTCAGTTCTGGGCAATCTTCAGCCAAACTGCACTGGCCCATCTAACAAGAGATTAAGGCAAATCCATTTTCCAAAGTTTAACTTTCTCCTCCACTTGAACAATAATTGTCCATACTGATCCGCTATTCAAAAAGTCAACTTGTGCTTCACCAGTACAGATATGAGATCAGTTATCCAGAAATCCATCTCCCATATGCTCCATTTTATAACCCTAATTATTTTAGTAATAATAAAACAGTATATTGTATTGATCCCAACTAAGATATATTTAATCCTTATTGGAAGCAAAACCAGCCTATTGGGGTTATTTCATTTTTAAATGATTTTATAGTAGACTTAGGGAAGAGACACGTGGTAAGATTCGGGTAGATTAGTCGCCCGGAGACAAATCTCCCCTTCTTAGGGGCTACTAATTTCCCCAAACTGCCTTCCCTTGCCACTTAGAATGTAAATTGGGATGGCACTCGGATGGCTTTGTTTTCTGAAATCGCCCGAACTTGCATCACAAGGATTGCCACCCCACCGGTGTTTTTCAATCGAGCTGGCAGAAAGGCAGTTCAGGGAGATTAGTCGCCCCTAAGAAGAGGAGATTTGTCGCCGTGCGTCTTATCTCTCCAAATCTGACTGTGTGTCTCTGCCCTTAAGGGATATTTAATCACCTCTTTTTCGGGGGGGGGGGGACAATCTCCCCGAACTGCCTTCCGTCGGCTATAATAAGTAAACGCCAGCGCAATGGCACAAGCAGGGCTTCAATTTCCGAAGTCGCCTGAAGTTGCCTCACGAGGAAACTTCGGGCGACTTTGCAAACCGAAGCGCCGCAAGTGCATTTCCGCAGGTGATTTTTCATTTTAGCAGGCGGAAGGCAATTCGGGGAGATTGTCACCGCGAAGAAGAAGCGATTAGTCACCAGGCGACTAAATCTCCCCGTGTGCCCCTGCCCTAAGGTATGAAGATCAAAATTATTTAAAGATCTATTATCTGGAATAACCCAGGTCCCGAGCATTAAATTATAAATTCAGTTCAAGCAGCAGAATATGAATGTTCCCAAAGAAATCAAATATCAAGGCTATTTTGAATAATAACTATTAAAAAAAATCACTTCAAATCCATCCAGTTGTTTATATGGCACTTTGCAGTTACTACCCCACTACGGCAACCAAACTGGCTCATTTGGCAACCTGATCCAACAAGTGCTTCCTCCCCTTCCAACATTTTTAGATCCAAATTATGGAAAGATCTGGAATAACCCAGGTCCCAAGCAGTCTGGATAACCAGTCCCATGCCTCTATATAAATATATGCTTGTTGCAGTAGTTTAAACTGCATCAGCAGCCGCACATACAAATATACTGATAACCTTGGCAACATTCAGTGAATTGCCCTTTAGAAGACATGAACCAATTTTAGGGAGATTTCCAGAGTTTCCATGAGTTGTAAGAACTCTGCTCTAATCCCTAAAACTCCATTTTTGCACCACCATCTGCAGGTTTTTTTTAAAAAAAGAACAGAAAAGTAATTTCTTTCAGTCGAGACTTCAGCTTGTGGCCCCGGTCCCTTGCATGGGCTAAGAAGTAAGCACAAAGGAAGGAGCCAAAGAGCTTGCAGTGATCTCTGCACAAATGACTATGCATGAAAAGGCCTGGACATTCAGCTGGGGGGCTACTGTATTTCCCATATGTGCGGGGCATGACAATGGGAGCCATGTAGGCAGTGCTGATGGTCAGAGGAGAACAAGGCAGCCTAATAGGAAGTCTTTGTTCTTCAAAAGGGTCTCCTCTCCTCTTTTGTGCTTCACTTAATTCCTGGCATCTGAGCTGCCCTTGAACTTGACAGGCACAGAGAAAAAGAATGGGGGATGGGAGCAAAGGGGAATAAAAAGGAAAAAAAAAAAAAAGCCTTCAAACAAATTTCATTAGTAAAAAGATAAAAAAAAAATCTTTGAAAGGGGAAAAAAAGTGAAAGGGAAAAAAAAAAAAAATCTCTTTCAAAGCCTCTCGAAACGCGTCGGGTTTACCTTTAAGCCAAATGAAGTCGGAGAAGTTTTGAGAAACAGGGTGCAGCGAATGGTTTCTGGATTTTTGTGCTGGAAATGTTACATTCTGCACGGAGCATTTAAAGGAATACGATCATTCCAAATAACCCCAAATTCTCTGCATATACACACACACACACAGTAAAATTGTAAATTCTTTAAGCAGCAGAATATGAATGTTCCCAAAGAAATAGAATATCAAGGCTCTTGTGAATAATAACCCTATTAAAAAAAAAATCACTTTTATCCAGTTGTTTATATGGCACTTTGCAGTTACTACCCCACTACGGCAACCAAACTGGCTCATTTCGCAACCGGCCCTGCCAACATTTTTTCAGTTCAGTTGGTTTCAGCTAGTTCACTAGAAATAACACTTTTCAATTACGGTACTTTTTATTTTTCAACATTTTTCTAATATTAACGTTAAAAAGTTTGATTTTTTTACCTTCTACCTGCCTAAAGCATCTCTGGGAAGGGGGTCGCCGACCCTGTAAACTGTTTTAATTTGATACATTAAGTAGATACATTCCATATCTTTGTCCCCGCTGAGCAGAATCCATGACTTTAATTAAAGGGGTTGTTCACCACTTCAGTTCAGTTGTTTTTAGATGATTCCCCAGAAATAACATTTTTTTCAATTACTTTCCATTATTTATTCTTTACTATTTTTCCAAAATCTAAATTTAAAGTTGAATGTTGGTGTCTCTGGTGTTTGAGTCTGGCAGCTCAGTAATTCAGGCGCAGACTCTGAACTGTTACAATTTTGCAACATTTAGTTCAGGGGTCCCCAAACACCGGGCTGCAAACACTCCCGCATTGGGCCGCCGAGCCCAGTGCACAAAATACGAGGCGCACCGAATTGGACGACAAATTTGCTGCCGACCCCTCCCCCTGATTTAATTGATCCATTTCTCAGCAGCATCTCTGGAGTATCAGCAACTATTGTATCAAGTCTAACAGCTGTCTGTAATGTAACCCAGAGATTCTGCTCAGCAGGGAGAAAGATAGGAAATGTATCAACTAAATGTATCAATTTAGAACAGTTTACAGGGTCGGTGACCCCCCCTCCCAGAGCTGCTTTAGAAGGTGAAATTTGACATTTTACGCTTCAATATTAGAAAAACAGTCATACATAGAAAGTGATTGGAAAAAGTCATTATTTCTGGTGATCTATCTGAAACCAACTAGTTGTTTGAAGGTGAACCACCCCTTTAAAGGCAGCTGATAGAATACATTGATATAATTGATAGAATAGTCGCTAATGTCACACTGATGCTTCTGAGAAATGTTTCAACTAATGGAGCAAATTGTAACATTCGGCACCGGGAGTAGCGGGATGATAGACTGAAACACCAGAGACAGAAACATTCAAATTTAATTTTAGAAAAACCACAAAAAAAAAAAACTTTAAAAAAAGTCTATTTCCAGGGTACAATCTGAAACCAACTAACTTGAAAAAAAAAAAAAAAAAGTGTCTAAAAGGTGAACAAACCCAATCTGTTGATGTTCAGATGAATCCTCCGGCTGCCAGTTGTGTTTGCGGCTCCAGAGGATTACTCACAGCTATTAAATGCAGAGAGGAGTGAATCAGAGCTGAACAAGTGTCTTCTTTCACCCTCAGTTGCTATTAAGAGCTGAGAGCTTAAAGGATAACTAAACCCTAAAAATTAATATGGCTAAAAATGTCACATTTTAATATACTGAACTTATTGCACGAGGCTAAAGTTTGAGCTTGTCAATAGCAGCAATGATCCAGGACTTCAAACTTGTCACAGGGGGTCACCATCTTGGAAAGTGTCTGTGACACTCACATGCTCAGTGGGCTCTGATTGGCTGTTGAGAAGCTAAGCTTAGGGCTAGTCACTAATTATCCAGCAGAAAATGAGCTTCCCTGGCTGTAATATAAGCTGATGCTACAGGTTTGCTGATTATTCAATTCTGATGCTAATTGCACTGGTTTCTGTGCTGCCATGTAGTAATAATGTGTATTAATTACTAATCAGCCTTATATTGTGACATTTCTATTCTATGTGTACTGTATATTGTGAGTGGCTCCCTAAGCTCAGTAAGTGACAGCAGCACAGAGCATGTGCAGTGAATCAGCAGAAAAGAAGATGGGGAGCTACTGGGGCATCTTTGGAGCACAAAACATAATGTTAGGCTTTAGTTCTCCTTTAAAGCAAAACATCATGTTCAGGTTTTATTTAGAATTTATTACAGTTAAAAAAAAAACTCACATCCATCATCAATCTCAACTCAAGTCAGGGCCAGTGACCATTTCCATACAAAGCCAATTAGCTCTATGAATAACCGCATTTGTTGGTTATGCAAATCCCTCATCTCCTGAATGCCTTGGGGCATATATAACAGTGTGGTCTGTTTAACAACTAGTTGTAATAAACAAGGGTTCAATCATCTGATACAGTCCCAGTTGGTAGCCTGTCCGCTGGTGGGTTGTGTACATTCAACTGAATAAATCTGGAAGAACTGGTCTTGATGGACTGGAGGCTTTTCCGCAGTAATAATCGGACCATCCATGCTTTGGGCCAGCGATCACATTAGAGGCTTAATGAGGTTTTTCACCTTTAAATTAACTGTTAGTTTGATGTAGACCGTCATATTCTGAGCCAATTTGCAATTGGCTTTCATTTTTTTTATTATTATTTGTGGTTTTGGAATTATTCAGCAATTGGCTTTCATTTTTTTTATTATTATTTGTGGTTTTGGAATTATTCCAGTGTGCACGTTCAGCAATCTTGTTGCTAGGGTCCAAATTCCCCTAGCACCCATGCACAAGATACTGGAATGTGAACAGGAGGCAGAGTAATAAAAACAATATTGCAGCCTCACAGACCATTTGTTATTTAGATGGGGTCAGTGAAGCTCCATTTGAAAGTTGGAAAAAGTCGGAAAAATAAAGGCAAATCATTTAAAAGCTTTAATAAATAAATGAAAAAAAATTAAGGCCAATTGAAAAGTTGCTTAGAAATAGCCAAGGTGAACCTCCCTTTAAAGGGCATGTAAAGGCAAAAAAAATAAAATGCCATTTTTACTTTCTTTAATGAAAAAGAAACCTATCTCCAATATACTTTAATTAAAAACTAACTGCTCTGCAGGGAAACAATCATACTTATGAACAGCAGGGGGAGCCCCCGACTTACTTCCCAGCTATGCAGAACTCATGCAGCTTTGTTTGTTTCCCTGTAGAGCAGTCGGCGACTGTGTAGAGATTTGTATTGGATTTTATTTTTGCTTTTCATCCCCTTTACTGTTTCCAACTCCAGCTGCAGGGACAAAGATCATGGAGCCAGATTTAAACAGATAAACTGGGTTTATATTTGGAGGATTATTTTGCTGCAGCCACTGGTTCTGCAGAGTTGGAGAAAGTTTGTTTTAAACAATACAAAAACTATAAAATCCACATTAGATTACATGACAACACAGGACCCAGTGCAGTCTGTATATTCTGATTATTAATCAGTCTTGTTGTATCGGCTTCTGGCAGATATTATTTGACTTGTGCTGTTTTGATCATTTATGACGATCCCTAAGCAGCTCAGATCACACTGAGCATGTGCACAGTCTTGGTCTTGCAAAGATGTATAACAAAGTTACAAGATGGTGACCCCCTGTGACCAACTTTGAAAGCATAAATTATTTGTTTGATTAGACTTGTGGTGCAGTAAGTTCATGTTTATGTTTAGTGTAGTAGTGTAGTAGTAAAGCCATGCATTCTACTCCTGGTTAATATCAGCACGGTTTCATTGGAATATTGTATGTGAATGGCATGTTTAGCACAATAAGAGAAAAATGGCAATTCCTAGTGATATTTCTTAATCTGAGAAAAGTGACAATAGACCGTTCTTTCCAGACCGTTAAACCCAAAGATTTTACAAAGAATAGAAAGGAAATGCAACTTATTAATAAGGACTATGCTCCTATTAAAATATCCCTGCCATGTACTGAAACAATTCCATCACAGCAATTAACAGCCGAAATAAAAATCCATTGTCTCCCAAAAATCCAATTAAAGGAACATTGCCTGCGTGTTTTGGAAAATGTCTTACAATAGAAACAGATCAGCTAAACAAAAAATAAAAAAGGAAAAATAAGTTGTGACTAAATGGCTGCTCTGCTAAGAGTCTCGGGTACAAAGAAGGTGCCTCGTGGGGAGGAGATGCTCGCTTGGATGGATGGATGGCTTGAATGGAAGGCTTGGGTTCCTCAGCAGGTTGTGGGGATGTGATCAAAAGGCAGATTTAATGGCCGCTGACAATCTGCATCCCTTCATTAAAAAGCTTTATATCCTTGGAGCTGATGAATTGTGAAGGAAAGAAGAACACGGCCCTTCCTTATTAGGGAACATCAGCTCACTGTGTTATGGACTCCCCACATTCCCAGGCAAAGAAACACAGAATCCGTTCAACGAGTGTCAGAAACTGTCCCAGACCTGCAGTCCAGGTAGTAATTATTAGCTGTGAGCTTGCTGTGTTTATTCCCAGCACCCAGTGTTTATTCCCAGCACCCAATGCCCTGATTTTCACTCTGTTTACAACGTAAAAGGTCGTCTTTTCACGAGCGACATTGGGAGTGTTGAACTGAGGTGTCTGGGTTGGCGAGGGCCGTACAGACCGTTGGGTCTTTTCCCATTGTCCCGCCGACTATGGTCAATGGCCATTTTAAAGCCTATAAACTATAGTAGTGCTGATCTGTTATCTACTGTGTATCCTGTGCTTGAATGGCTGCCCCCATGGCTACACAGCAGCTTGTTTATATAAACTATAGTAGTACTTATCTGTTATCTACTGTGTATCCTGTGCTTGAATGGCTGCCCCCATGGCTACACAGCAGCTTGTTTATATAAACTATAGTAGTACTTATCTGTTATCTACTGTGTATCCTGTGCATGAATGGCTGCCCCATGGCTACACAGCAGCTTGTTTATATAAACTATAGTAGTATTTCTGAAGCAAACACGCAGCTTTTACCAGTGCAGGCTAACAGAATATTATATATTAATTACTTTTAAAAATTTAGATTTTTTGGTGTTACGGTTCCTTTAAAGCCAGTGCTGGAGTCTTCGGTTCAATTCCAGCCAGGACACAATGTTCAAGGAGTGCGTATATTTTTCTGCAGGTACCCCAGTTTTCTTCCACACTCCACAAACATACAGGCAGGTTACTTAGCTCCAGATATAAGCACGTGTAAGTGTGAGAGGGCCCTTAAACTGTAAGCTCTACTGGGCAGCTCTATAAAGCACATTATATGTTGGCAGTAAAAGGATAATAAAAAGTAGCTTGTAAGGCTGATTTAATGTGATACCCAAGGTGCCAATTGGGGGGCTGGGGTGCAAAAAGCTGAAATTTGTCCCACTTGTCCATTTCCCCAACTTTCTTGCCTTACCAGGGACAACCCTATGGTATGACTGCAAATTCACTACAGAACAATGTGCTATTATGTACCAGCAGGACCCGGGATAAGCAAACAGGAGCACTTTGCATGTTTTACTGCTGAATATTAATGAGCCACCATGGAAAACTCCATTTGCATAGGGATGAAGGGACTCTCTCTCTTTCTTGCTTTGCAAAATCCAATGCCCAGAAAGTAAAGGGCAGCGCAATACAACATTGGAGCCGTTACAAATATACATCAGCTGTTTAATAATAAATGACTCTTCTATTTAATTACCAGGTAATCCAGAAGCAGTCCATTGGCTAAATTCCTGTCACCTGACCTTGGCAGGCGTGTTTAACAGCAAGGATTCAAGTGTATTTAGTCTGACATTGCTGTCCGTCAGTGGTGGGCAACATGAGCCATCCAACTAGACCCACTTGAAAGAAGGGTATTTGCAAATTTATATTTTCCAATGGAAAAAAAAAAAGTTACCCTAGAATTAAACAGCCAGGAACACCTAAATGTGCCAATCATCTAAATCAGGGGTGTCCAAACTTTTTGCAACGAGGGCCAGATTTGGTGAGGTGAAAATGTGCGGGGACCCAACCATTCAGCCTGGCAACGCTATCCCTTCCGAGGTAGCCAACTAGCTATTTAGGCCCTACATGAACCCCAGTCTGCGTTATAAGAAAGAGTGCATAATATAGTGAGTTATGCTGCACATCTTATCCAACTATGTGCATCAATAGAAGGGTATGTTACCCTTTTGGTGTAGCTATGTAATTGCTATGAACTGCCTGTGGCACTAATTCTATATGCTAAAAAAACAATCCAGTGGCTTGTCAACTGAGGGGTACGGTGGGGCAGGAGTGACAAAAGTCCAGCCCTCTAAATTACGCGGAAGTACAAGAACTTATACCTTACTACTGGCTGCAAAAGGTCTTTCTGAAGCTGGAGGGCAATATATATGACAGCCCCTGCATGAGAAATGAAAGGCAGCTGTATACATTAGGAATCTAGTTGTACAGACCTCATGCTGCAGCCCCGTGTAAATGAACCGAAATGTACAGTATGGAAGTAGCACCCAGTTGCAAGCCATTACCTTATGAGCCAGTCCATGCAAAATGTCTGGGTTGCTCTGACACAACCGCACAAAGTCCTGCACCTCCTGCACTTTTCGCTGGTCCATAATGAAGGGGACACGTTCTCAGCCAGACACCCTAGATCTGAAAGGCAGGGGCACCGCGAGAGCAGCTCGTCATTACCTGCTGCGGGCCAATTAAAAATGGATTGCGGGCCGTAGTTTGGGACACCCCTGATCTAAATGCATTTAATGTACAAAACCGAACTAAATATTGCTTGTAAAGATTACAAACTGAATTTAAACCAGCAGCCTATAGCCAGACTCCTGAAGGTTCTGTGACCATATAAAGGGACAATGCTGCAGGCCGAGTTATAGAGGGAACTCTGAGTATCACTCATGTATTATAAGAGATAATGTACCCCCTACTGTAAATGATAAGGATATTAGAAGTCACTGAGGGGTTGTTCTGTGACCATATAAAGGCACAAGGCTGCAGGCTGAGTTATACAGGGAACTCTGAGTATCACTCATGTATTATAAGGGATAATGTACCCCCTACTGTAAATGATAAGGATATTAGAAGTCACTGAGGGGTTGTTCTGTGACCATATAAAGGCACAAGGCTGCAGGCTGAGTTATACAGGGAACTCTGAGTATCACTCATGTATTATAAGGGATAATGTACCCCCTACTGTAAATGATAAGGATATTAGAAGTCACTGAGGGGTTGTTCTGTGACCATATAAAGGCACAAGGCTGCAGGCTGAGTTATACAGGGAACTCTGAGTATCACTCATGTATTATAAGGGATAATGTACCCCCTACTGTAAATGATAAGGATATTAGAAGTCACTGAGGGGTTGTTCTGTGACCATATAAAGGCACAAGGCTGCAGGCTGAGTTATACAGGGAACTCTGAGTATCACTCATGTATTATAAGGGATAATGTACCCCCTACTGTAAATGATAAGGATATTAGAAGTCACTGAGGGGTTGTTCTGTGACCATATAAAGACACAAGGCTGCAGGCTGAGTTATACAGGGAACTCTGAGTATCACTCATGTATTATAAGGGATAATGTACCCCCTACTATAAATATAAGCTTATCAGAAGTCCTGGTCACACAGTTTGGTGACCTCTAGAAACCTCTATATACGGCTTGGCAACGTCTTGGGTGATGTCTATTAAACGTATAATTTACAACAGCCATAAATATCCTATAAATGATGTGTTTCTAAACATCTCAGTGATGTCGTTTGTGTCACATAACTCACTTAAAACTTGTGTATTACAATGAATAATGTACCCACTGGTTTAAAATAACAGGATAGGAAAGGCACCATGACCTGTATAAAAACACTTGGAATGTGACCCTGATGGACTCAACATCCTTATAACTTTATTCTACGTATAAACTTGACTCCCTGCTGGTCTGTAAAAGCCAATAAAGTGAAATTAACTTGCATAGAATTGTGGAATCCACGGCACTAGGCGAGTTTTAGAAAATGATATTAATATATAATTATTAACAAGAATCTGGGAAGTGATCATGAATTTAGTACATTAAGCAGTAGTAGTGTGTTAGTGAGCACAGTTAGTAATAGCAGGCAGGCGGGTGAGAGATGCACACCATCTAATTACACACCAGCTTTGTGTTCCCAGATTGTTTAAAAGGAAATGTGCTGCTTTACTGCAGACAATCTAATTATAGATGGTAAAAGGGGCATTTTACTGACCAGTTCTGTATTTTGGACACAATGGATGTTTTGTAAAGCTGTGGGTGAGAGCAAAGCGAGGGCGCTTCTATGTCTGCAAGATTCTCCCTTTAGAAGACGTTGCTTGAAAAAAAGCTGAACAGGAAAGGCTATGGGTTTTTTTTATATTATTTTAAAATAAACTACTGAGCCATTGGGTCACTTTCATTTAAAAATTATAAATTAAAGGGGACCTGTCACCCTAAGAAATAATTTCAAATTCTTTTCTATCATGTTATTTGAGCAAAATAAACTTTACTTACACTGTATTTATTATTTAAATTTTGTTTCCTTCTGTTTTGGAATTATACAATCACAGCAAGCAGGCAGCAGCCATTTTGTGGACACGGTTATTAAGGGAAATTGTGTATCACCCCAAAATCTTGTATATGAACCAGAATGAGGGACCTAATGTCCATGTGCAGTGCCCTACACAAATATAGAGCCTGAGGAGGGAAGGGGGAATGTGTGGAGAGCAGTGACATCTAGGAAGTGCTGAATGAAAAGTGAAAGTAATTGACTGCCCCTCCTCTATGCCACGGGCATAGAGGCGGGGGCAGGTAATATTTGATTGACAGTTTAGATATTTAAACACCTTTATAACAGGTATGGATGTTTTAATGAAAAAATTTTTGGGGTTCCATATTTAATTTGGAAAGGACTTTCATTATGCAGTTTTTTATGTGTAGGTGACAGGTCCACTTTAAGCAGTATGGCAGCTGCCCTTTATTTATGTAGTACATGTTCCCTTGTATCTTATGAATCACTACATTAAAGAGGTTGTTCACCTTGGAGTTAACTTTTCATATGATGTAGGGAGGGATATTCTCAGACAATTTGCAATTGGTTTTCATTTTTTATTATTTGTGGTTATTTAGCTTTTTATTCAGCAGCTTTACAGTTTGTAATTTCTGCAATCTGGTTGCTAGGGTTAAAATTACCCTAGCAACCATGCATTGGTTTGAATAAGAGACTGGAATATGAATAGAAGAGGCCTGATGAGAAAGAGGAGTAATAAAAATGTGCAGCCTTACTGATTATTTGTTTTAGATGGGGTCAGTGACCTCCATTTAAAAGCTGGAAATAGTCAGAAAAAGGCAAATGAAAAAAAAAAAAAAAACCTATAAAAAAAATAAAAAATGAAGACCAATTGAAAAATTGCGTAGAATCTGCCATTCTATAACATAGTAAAAGTAACTTGAAGGTGAACCACCACTTTAAAAAAACAACAACTACTTACAAATAGCTTTTTTTATGCTGTATTGGCATTGTTCAGGGAGGGTGAAAAGGGAGATTTCATGGTCAAAATGCCTGATACACCATAGAATTCACATGACAAATACATTGTTATAGTAATGAGCATAAGGAACATTAAGCACTGACTAAGCGACACTCCCAACAATGTGTGCCTGTAAGGCAGAGAAAAAGCGGTCACCTCGAATAATACTAGTTAGCGGAATGTGCCCACGGATAGGCACTAAGGCACTCAAGTGACAGGTGGGGCTCATGAGATGGTCAGGTTCATTTAAAGGAGACATATTGTGTAAAAATAAGAACGTAGCAGTGCTTTTTAGATAATAGAAAAATTGTGCTTCAGGCTGATTAATTGAATATTTCTGCAAAAACCCTAATAATCCCTCCCTTCTCTTCCACTTGCTGCTCCCTGAATTCCCAGGCTGTGCACTCAGCTCACTGCACTGTAGGACAGGAACCAATCAGCAGCCAGCAGGACCTGATAGGGAACTGAAGCCTGTTTGTGCTTGTGTGACTGCAGGGCTGTGATTGGCTGTCCCCCTCCTACTGTGCTTCTGGCAGGGACCATTAGGACACACCCACCCCTCATTTGAAACACAGACAGGGACCAGAGAACATATATAGGGAGCTCCAATAAAGGGGCTATTTTTAAAGATAATATTAATTTTTAGCACCATGTAGAAGCAACACCATATATTAATCATAATTGCCTACAAAACTAGGGTTTTTTTCATTTATCCTATATGTCTCCTTTAACAACAGTGGGTAAATTTAGCAACCCATCAAATCTTTGCTTTCAGTGTTCTACCTGCAGCTAATTGAATAAAGCTAATCCCTGATTGGTTGCTATGGGTTACTGCCCTGATGTAAATTTGCCCAAAAGCGGAGGAAGAGACAATAAAAACATGGTATGGGAAAGCAATAGAAAACTCATGGTATAAGACACAATTTTTGTGCCTGAAACCCAACCACATGCCTTTGCTCTAAGGAAACTGCCTACAATTGCCACCAACCGCAACTGCCCATTGCAACAGATGACAGACTGAAAGGGATTCATGGAAGTGATCGTTCTTGTTTTCAGCTGGTGCATCACTCGTTCCTCCCCGGTGCTGGGGGTAAATGCCAGCAACTTCAGTTGTTCACCTGTGAGTTAACTTTAGGTTGAGGGGTAAGTAAAGAGTTAGGGGCATTTACCTGGGGCAACAGCTAGGCTGGGAGGGAGGGTGGTCTATGTAGGGGAGTAGGGTTTTTTTTTTTTTTTTTTAACTTTTTGGTTGAATTCTCCTTTAAAGGTGAACCACCCCTTTGAGTGTCCTATAGCCGTGCACCATTATATGATCCCAGAACTGCTAGGGAGTCCTAATACAGATACGGGACTGGTTATCTAGAATGCTTGGGACCTGGGTTTTTCTTGATAAGCGAACTTTCCATAATTTGGATCTCCGTCAAGTAAAAAAAAAAATCATGTAAACACTATTTAAACCCAAAAAAGGCTGGTTTTGCTTCCAATAAGGATTAATTATATCTTAGTTCGGATCAAGTACAAGGTAAAGAGAACATTTTTAAAAACTCGAATTATTTGATTAAAATGAAGTCTATAGGAGACAGCCTTCCTGTAATTCAGAGCTTTCTGAATAACGGGTTTCCGGATAACGAATACCATACCTGTATCCTTACGATCCCCATAGAAACATTCACACAAATCCCCTAAGCAGACAAGCGCTGTCCATGGACAAACAACGGAACGGTTTGGCCCTATTTCTGCCAGAATTACCATTCCCAGAGCGGAGGACAAATGAGCAGACAATACGTGTGACCTGATTTACAGATATTGCCTTTAATCATTCCACAGCCACAGGGACCCTGCTGGCACATTCACAGTTAACTCCCCAGACTCCGATTCACACAACATCCAACAGGTCTTCCTACGCGCACTGCCATTTTGACTATTAGAGAGAAAATAATAGCGACGGGCAACAGGGACAGAATATTGTGTTATTTTGCCAACAACAATATATCACATATATGCCGGGGACACTAACCGTGGTGTGATGGAAACCCCACTCCTGGAATAGTCTCAGTATGTTGTGTGTGTTACACGTCTCTAGCCAGACAGACAGACAGACAGACAGACAACAGAATGACCAAACGTGTGTTACATTATCCTCTACCTCCCCTCACTAGATCTGCAACTCTGCTCAACAGCTTTCCAGCCCAAGCCACACAAATGACTAGATGACATTTTAAAGGTCTTTTTATTACAACTCGTTATATAAAGGATCCAACAGTCACCCTGCTATAGTTCCAGGGGTACCCAGGGCACAAATAAGCACTCACCCCAAATCTCCCCCTAACTGGCCTTCAGACTGGGCCCCCTTAGCTCATAACAAGGTTACAGATATATAGAAACATTGGGGTAACAGTCACCCTGCTCACCCCAAATCTCCCCCTAACTGGCCTTCAGACTGGGCCCCCTTAGCTCATAACAAGGTTACAGATATATAGAAACATTGGGGTAACAGTCACCCTGCTATAGTTCCAGGGGTACCCAGGGTACAAATAAACACTCACCCCAAATCTCCCCCTAACTGACCTTCAGACTGGGCCCCCTTAGCTCATAACAAGGTTACAGATATATAGAAACATTGGGGTGTCACCCTGCTATAGTTCCAGGGGTACCCAGGGCACAAATAAGCACTCACCCCAAATCTCCCCCTAACTGGCCTTCAGACTGGGCCCCCTTAGCTCATAACAAGGTTACAGATATATAGAAACATTGGGGTAACAGTCACCCTGCTCACCCCAAATCTCCCCCTAACTGGCCTTCAGACTGGGCCCCCTTAGCTCATAACAAGGTTACAGATATATAGAAACATTGGGGTAACAGTCACCCTGCTATAGTTCCAGGGGTACCCAGGGCACAAATAAGCACTCACCCCAAATCTCCCCCTAACTGGCCTTCAGACTGGGCCCCCTTAGCTCATAACAAGGTTACAGATATATAGAAACATTGGGGTAACAGTCACCCTGCTCACCCCAAATCTCCCCCTAACTGGCCTTCAGACTGGGCCCCCTTAGCTCATAACAAGGTTACAGATATATAGAAACATTGGGGTAACAGTCACCCTGCTATAGTTCCAGGGGTACCCAGGGCACAAATAAACACTCACCCCAAATCTCCCCCTAACTAGCCTTCAGACTGGGCCCCCTTAGCTCATAACAAGGTTACAGATATATAGAAACATTGGGGTGTCACCCTGCTATAGTTCCAGGGGTACCCAGGGTACAAATAAGCACTCACCCCAAATCTCCCCCTAACTGACCTTCAGACTGGGCCCCCTTAGCTCATAACAAGGTTACAGATATATAGAAACATTGGGGTGTCACCCTGCTATAGTTCCAGGGGTACCCAGGGTACAAATAAGCACTCACCCCAAATCTCCCCCTAACTGACCTTCAGGCTGGGCCCCCTTAGCTCATAACAAGGTTACAGATATATAGAAACATTGGGGTGTCACCCTGCTATAGTTCCAGGGGTACCCAGGGTACAAATAAGCACTCACCCCAAATCTCCCCCTAACTGACCTTCAGACTGGGCCCCCTTAGCTCATAACAAGGTTACAGATATATAGAAACATTGGGGTAACAGTCACCCTGCTATAGTTCCAGGGGTACCCAGGGTACAAATAAACACTCACCCCAAATCTCCCCCTAACTGGCCTTCAGACTGGGCCCCCTTAGCTCATAACAAGGTTACAGATATATAGAAACATTGGGGTGTCACCCTGCTATAGTTCCAGGGGTACCCAGGGTACAAATAAACACTCACCCCAAATCTCCCCCTAACTGACCTTCAGACTGGGCCCCCTTAGCTCATAACAAGGTTACAGATATATAGAAACATTGGGGTGTCACCCTGCTATAGTTCCAGGGGTACCCAGGGATCAAATCTGCTCGAACCTAAAATCATCTAACAGATTTTATCTGTTAGTCCCTACAAATAAAATGTGCATACAAGTAAAAAATAAGGGTTGAAGGCAGCAGGTCTGGAGTAAAATTCAAAATAGTATTTTAACTAAAAAGTGTTTTTCCCCCCATATAACAGCAATCTAACAACCGCCAGTCTGGGTGAGCAGGGCAGAAAAGAGAAAATATTACTATACTAAATTACACGGTCACTTTATAGGATTCAGCAAACATGTCTAAGAAATTGCAAACATTTCAATAGTTTCCACCAAACGGATTCCCCAGCTGACCACAGGACACAATGGATTTTGCCAGCTGACGAGGGTGAATTGAAATGTTGGTTTAATCATTATAAGAAAGAAAATAAAATATTTGCAGATAAAGAGGTGAATTTTTCATTTTCAAATGTTATAAATGTGTTACAAGAGCACGGATTTAACAAGTCCCTTATCAAGTAACACCATGTGTCCAGCTGCTTTATGTGCCTCTATGCTGCCTTCTTACCCAACCAGTTCAACACATTCCTCACATTCTTTATTTCCATTCTACATGTGCTCATTGTCTTTAAAATGTACCATCATGGGGCTACAAAGAGCCACGCTGGGCCCAGCCCGTGCCAGAATACATTTGCATATTTACATCTATTACAATGACCGGCGTTTATCGCGGGAAGGACAGCTGCAAACTGAATGACTGGATTACAGGGAAGAATAATCACAGAGCCTTGTCCCCCAAGCTCAGGACATCTCAGTATGGGAAATTCTTATAAAAATAAAATATAAATGTATATATATTAGCAAGTTGTGACTGTGGGATAGCAGGTATAGTAGGGAGAGATGGTGCCTATAGTAACAGTGGATAATAGTCTCTGGGAAGGGAGTGTGACTGTGGGATAGCAGGTATAGTAGGGAGAGATGGTGTCTATAGTAACAGTGGATAATAGTCTCTGGGAAGGGAGTGTGACTGTGGGATAGCAGGTATAGTAGGGAGAGATGGTGCCTATAGTAACAGTGGATAATAGTCTCTGGGAAGGGAGTGTGACTGTGGGATAGCAGGTATAGTAGGGAGAGATGGTGTCTATAGTAACAGTGGATAATAGTCTCTGGGAAGGGAGTGTGACTGTGGGATAGCAGGTATAGTAGGGAGAGATGGTGCCTATAGTAACAGTGGATAATAGTCTCTGGGAAGGGAGTGTGACTGTGGGATAGCAGGTATAGTAGGGAGAGATGGTGTCTATAGTAACAGTGGATAATAGTCTCTGGGAAGGGAGTGTGACTGTGGGATAGCAGGTATAGTAGGGAGAGATGGTGTCTATAGTAACAGTGGGATAATAGTCTCTGGGAAGGGAGTGTGACTGTGGGATAGCAGGTATAGTAGGGAGAGATGGTGCCTATAGTAACAGTGGATAATAGTCTCTGGGAAGAGAGTGTGACTGTGGGATAGCAGGTATAGTAGGGAGAGATGGTGTCTATAGTAACAGTGGGATAATAGTCTCTGGGAAGGGAGTGTGACTGTGGGATAGCAGGTATAGTAGGGAGAGATGGTGCCTATAGTAACAGTGGATAATAGTCTCTGGGAAGGGAGTGTGACTGTGGGATAGCAGGTATAGTAGGGAGAGATGTGTCTATAGTAACAGTGGATAATAGTCTCTGGGAAGGGAGTGTGACTGTGGGATAGCAGGTATAGTAGAGAGAGATGGTGCCTATAGTAACAGTGGATAATAGTCTCTGGGAAGGGAGTGTGACTGTGGGATAGCAGGTATAGTAGGGAGAGATGGTGTCTATAGTAACAGTGGATAATAGTCTCTGGGAAGGGAGTGTGACTGTGGGATAGCAGGTATAGTAGGGAGAGATGGTGTCTATAGTAACAGTGGATAATAGTCTCTGGGAAGGGAGTGTGACTGTGGGATAGCAGGTATAGTAGGGAGAGATGGTGCCTATAGTAACAGTGGATAATAGTTTCTGGGAAGGGAGTGTGACTGTGGGATAGCAGGTATAGTAGGGAGAGATGGTGCCTATAGTAACAGTGGATAATAGTCTCTGGGAAGGGAGTGTGACTGTGGGATAGCAGGTATAGTAGGGAGAGATGGTGTCTATAGTAACAGTGGATAATAGTCTCTGGGAAGGGAGTGTGACTATGGGATAGCAGGTATAGTAGGGAGAGATGGTGTCTATAGTAACAGTGGATAATAGTCTCTGTGGCTGTTTAATGGGCAGAGTAGCAAGGTAAGATGGCTGTGTAACACTTTATACTTCAATTGTACAGCCAGAGGCCTTTTAGTAGTCATGTAACATTTCAGCTGAGGGTACACAGTTCAGCTGATCCTGTTTAATATTCAGTAAACAACAGCCCCCCACAAAGTATTTGGATCAACACCTACAATAATTAGACAACGCTCCCCTGATCACACACACCAATTACTCGCACAGGATGATCCCAGCTCTGAGCCAGGAGTATAATGGGGCCATAGACACAAACGACAGCAGTTACGATTAGGAAAAAAGTGCTGTAGAAGACGTTTATTCCTTGCGAATCGATTGGTTTAACACTAAGAGCAGCCAATGAAGCAGCCTATGGGGGAATATAAAGTATAAAGTCCAATCGCAGCAGGTGTGAGTGAATGTTGTTGGCTCCTCCGAGTGCTTCCAAACAGTCCCAGCAGTGATCTGATAAGGACCCGGGGATTAACAGATACAGGTCTGATCTCTCTACAAGCTTCATTTTGCCTCGTTATGGACCATGTGAGAGCAGAAAATTGCTGGAAAGGTTTCTGAGCAAATAGATTGAGTAGCGGCATGCTCACTTATGGATGAGCTTAAAGAAATCAGTAGCAAGTGGGAACACGCAGAGTAGCAAATGCATTATATACAGAATATCTGTTATCCACTGCTATTGAACTCCCGACAAAATATTTCAATAATCTGATTATTCTGATTTAGCCTTAATAGGACACGGTCATGGCATGATAATGCTGTTATTATTGGTCGTTATTCATCCGCTTTGCTTAAACAGCCTCAGAGCTTGTCTAGGTTAAACAAAATAAAGGGTAAGTTATCTTGATAAACTAAAGGGCCGATTCACTAACTTCGAGTGAAGGATTCGAAGTAAAAAAACTTCGAATTTCGAAGTTTTTTTTGGGCTACTTCGACCTTCGACTACGAATAAGGATTCGTAGTAAAAATCGTTCGACTATTCGACCAATCGATAGTCGAAGTACTGTCTCTTTAAAAAAAACTTCGACCCCCTAGTTCGCCATCTAAAAGCTACCGAAGTCAATGTTAGCCTATGGGGAAGGTCCCCATAGGCTTTCCTAAGTTTTTTTGATCGAAGGATATTCCTTCAATCGTTTGATTAAAATCCTTTGAATCGTTCAATTCGAAGTCGAAGGATTTTAATTCCTAGTCGAATATCGAGGGTTAATTAACCCTCGATATTCGACCATTAGTGAATCGGCCCCTAAAGGTGGCCATAGACGCACAGATAATATTGTATGAAACAAATTTTCATACGATATACAGTGCATGTATGGTGGGAAACTAGTCGACCGAAGACTTGGATATCAGTCGGCTCATAGATCAGGCTAACCGGAAAATTTTGATCGGGCGCCTTTGAAGGGACTTGAACAACGGCCATTGTTAGTGCTGAATCATCAGATAGAGGGAGAATTCTATTGTTTCTATTGTATATCTGACCATTCAGCTCTACACGTGTGTATTGAAACCAGGGATGCACCAAATCCACTATTTTGGATTCGGCCGAACCCCCAAATCCTTCACAAAAGATTCGGGCGAATACTAATCAGAATCCGAATCCTAATTTGCACATGCAAATTAGGGGTGGGAAGGGGAAAACATTTACTTCCTTGTTTTGTGACAAAAAGTCACATGATTTCCCTCCTCACCCCTAATTTGCATATGCAAATTAAGATTCACATTTGGTTCAGCCGGGGAGAAAGTTTGTCCGAATCTGAATCCTGTACCAAATGATAGATTTGGTGCATCCCTAACTGAAACAATTAGAACGTCTATGGTCACCTTAACCATGGGCACTTATCTAGAACATCTGCCATAAAGCAAGGAAGGAAGGGCACTTATCTAGAACATCTGCCATAAAGCAAGAAAGGAAGGGCACTTATCTAGAACATCTGCCATAAAGCAAGAAAGGAAGGGCACTTATCTAGAACATCTGCCATAAAGCAAGAAAGGAAGGGCACTTATCTAGAACATCTGCCATAAAGCAAGAAAGGAAGGGCACTTATCTAGAACATCTGCCATAAAGCAAGAAAGGAAGACAAAATAGTTACACAAGTAACAAAAAAAACTTTTCCCTGCCAGTAACATAGAATCAGTTTCTTTGGTTTTACATACCTATTCTAACTATTGACCCCAATTTGCACAAATAATTGGCCATATACAGTGAAACCTCAATTTTAAGTCCGTTGATTTTAAATTTTCTCGCCTTTTACATTTTTTATTTGTGGTCCAACCAATTTATAATGCATTACAATGGGTGCATTTCCCTGATTTCAAGTCATGTTTTCCCGGATTTTACATGCAAATTTTGTCTTGGCATTCCCAAATATTGCTCTGTGAATGTTATTGTTAGTGAAATAAAGAGGTTTAAAATACTAACCAGATGTGTATTTTGCAATGGTTCTGCCTGTAAATGGTCAATTGCAATTATTGACAGTCCTGCACCAATCACTTTTTGCTTTAGGTTGTGTATGTGACTGACACAGTCTTGCACATGCCCCCCATAGTGTAACACTAAAGGACAAGGAAAGAAAAAACTAAAGAAGTAGTTAGAAATGTTGTACATGATGTTTTGTGCTTCTGTACCAGCCCAAGGCAACCACAGCCCTTTAGCAGTAAAGATCTGTGTCTCCAAAGATGCCCCAGTAGCTCTCCATCTTCTTTTCTGCTGATTCACTGCACATGCTCTGTGCTGCTGTCACTTACTGAGCTTAGGGAGCCACTCACAATATACAGTACACATAGAATAGAAATGTCACAATATAAGGCTGATTAGTAATTAATACACATAATTACTACATGGCAGCACAGAAACCAGTGCAATTAGCATCAGAATTGAATAATCAGCAAACCTGTAGCATCAGCTTATATTACAGCCAGGGAAGCTCATTTTCTGCTGGATAATTAGTGACGAGCCCTAAGCTTAGCTTCTCAACAGCCAATCAGAGCACATTGAGCATGTGAGTGTCACAGACACTTTCCAAGATGGTGACCCCCTGTGACAAGTTTGAAGTCCTGGATCATTGCTGCTATTGACTTTAGCCTTGTGCAATAATATCAGTAAATAAAACATTTCAGTTTGAGCCATATTCATTGTTAGGGTTTAGCTCTCCTTTAACACTGCAATGTTTAACCCTTGTAATTAACACGGTAAATATTGTATTTCAACGTAAAACAGACTCCTGTGCTTCCATCCTTTCAGTACGGGTAGAAAAAGTTCCTTTAACAAATTTCCCTGATTTTACATTTTCCCAGATCATTTTTTCTGGTCCCCTTAAAGGGGTGGTTCACCTTAAAGGTAACTTTTAGTATGTTATAATATGGCAAATTCCAATCAACTTTTCAATTGTTTTTGTTATTAAATTTTTTATAGTTTTATAGTTATTTCCCTTTTTCTTGTGACTCTTTGCAGCTTCCAAATGGGTGTCACTGACCCCTTCTAAAAAGCAAATGCTCTGTAAAGCTACGCATGTATCATTATTGCTACTTTTTAGGACTCCTCTTTGTATTCAGGCCTCTCCTATTCATATTCCAGTCTCTTATTCAAATCAGTGCATGGTTGCTAGGGGAATTCGGATCCTAGCAACCACACTGCTGAAACTGGAGAGCTGCTGAATAAAAAGCTAAATAAGTCAAAAACCACAAATAATAAAAAATGAAAACCAATTGCAAATTGTCTCAGAATATCACTCTCAACATCATACTAACAGTTAGTTTCAAGGTGAACGACCCCTTTAACGACATACTGACACCAGAAATTAAACTTTTTTACATCTATCATAATATTGCCTTTGAAAGCTACTTATAACTTTGCCATAAAGTATTTGCTTTTACATTACCCATCTGACTCCCTGTGTTTGTCTATGAGGGGGCTGCCATAGAGTATTAGAGTACATTAGTATTAGAAACTCTAACTGACAGGCTGAGATGGGACAGTCAGGTTGTAAACACAGTCAGGTTTAGAAACTTCAACTAACAATTACTTACATAAACAAGCCTCGCAGAAAAAAAAAAAAAAAAAAAAAAAACAATCGGCATGAGCTGTAGGTAACTTTTAGGGGCAGATTTATCAAGGGTTGAATTTCGAAGTACAAAAAAAACTTCGACCATCGGATAGAATCCTCCGACATTTGAATTCGGAGGATTTTATACATGGTACAATGGTATTCTGATCATAGCACGATCGTACTTCTAATCAAACAATTTTATTGTACGATTTTCCTTCGAATACAAAAAACTTAAAAATATGCTCTGGTCCCCAAAGGCTAACCTAGCACTTCGGCAGGTTTAAGTTGGCGAAGTATTGAAGTCTATGTTTTTTTTAAAGAGAGACAGTACTTCGATTATCGAATGGTCGAACGATTTTTACTTCTATTCGAAGTCGTAGTATCCTATTCGATGGTCGAAGTATCCAAAAAATTACTTTGAATTTCAAATTTTTTTTACTTCGAAAATTCCCTGGAATTCACTTTGACCCTTGATAAATCTGCCCTTTAAATGTACATTCATATTTTAAAAAGTAGTTTTTTTTTTTACAGGGATGCACCGAATCCACTATTTTAGATTCGGCCAAACCCCCGAATCCTTCCCGAAAGATTTGGCCGAATACCGAACCGAATCCTAATTTATGCAAATTAGGGGTGGGAAGGAGAAAACAATATTTACTTCCTTGTTTTATAACAAAAACTCATGAGAATTCCCTCCCCGTCCCTAATTTGCATATGCAAATCAGGATTCGGATTCAGTTCAGCCGGGCAGAAGGATTTGGCCGAATCCTGCTGAAAAAGGCAGAATCCCTAGATTTTAGTGTCAGTATCACTTTAAAAAGAGGGTTGTACTGTATTTGCCATGACGTGGTACTCGGTTATCGGCTGCAGTGTATTTTACTTCAGGTGCACCAGGTCATTTCTGCCTTCAGCCCAATACCTTTCACAAAATGCCAAACTGAATTGTGCCCAATGGTTGTGTTAAATGCCACTAACACTAGTGCGATAGATAAACACATGGAACGTGCCCTTAACCTCACAGGAAACCAGAACTAAATCTATTTCCCTGCTGTGGGACTATTAGGTGAATTAAATTAGTTTTACTTCTTGTCCAAATAAATACAATAAGAGAGGAGCATTTGGCTGTCGGGTGCTACCATACATATTCAACAACTGCACTCCAGCATGCATTCTCTTAGTGGATATGAAATATTCATCTTGGTATAGGTTACTAGTGACTCCCTTATTCCTCTCAAATTCAATTTTAAATTAACCTTTAGTGCCCTTAACAATGTCGGTCCTACATTCACCCTGCCAAGTGCAGCCCCCCAGAGCCCTCTCCCTGTCACTTCCCATCAGCCTCTATATGACCCTGCCTGCCTGTAGTTTACAGGATATTCATGTCACACAAGCTGCTTACTATAGGATATAGCATTTCCTTAAAATGCATATGCAAATTAGACATTTTTTTACTTCCTTGTTTTGTGACAAAAAGTCACGTGATTTCCCTCACCGCCCCTAATTTACATATGCAAATTAGGATTCGGATCAGCCGGGCAGAAGGATTCGGCCGAATCCGAATCCTGCTGAAAAAGGCTGAATCCCGAACTAAATCCTGGATTCGGTGCATCCCTATAAGTAATAGACTTTAATTGTACTATGGAAGCAAAACACAGGGGGTCACCATCTTGGAAAGTGTCTGTGACACTCACATGCTCAGTGGGCTCTGATTGGCTGTTGAGAAGCTAAGCTTAGGGCTCGTCACTAATTATCCAGCAGAAAATGAGCTTCCCTGGCTGTAATATAAGCTGATGCTACAGGTTTGCTGATTATTCAATTCTGATGCTAATTGCACTGGTTTCTGTGCTGCCATGTAGTAATTATGTGTATTAATTACTAATCAGCCTTATATTGTGACATTTCTATTCTATGTGTACTGTATATTGTGAGTGGGTCCCTAAGCTCAGTAAGTGACAGCAGCACAGAGCATGTGCAGTGAATCAGCAGAAAAGAAGATGGGGAGCTACTGGGGCATCTTTGGAGACACAGATCTTTACTGCTAAAGGGCTGTGGTTGCCTTGGGCTGGTACAGAAGCACAAAACATCATGTACAACATTTCTAGCTACTTCTTTAGTTAGGCTTTAGTTGTCCTTTAAGATATGTCGGTTAACTAAAAGGTCACATTATTTGCACAAAACATGAGTTGTGAGCGAGTGAAAGCTGCCATATTGCTTGCCTCAGACAAGGTGAAGTAGTTGCTGCATGGCTGGAATAGCACCAGACCATTAGTGCTCATAAATATGAAAAAAAACTGGCACAAACAAGTTCTTAAACAACAGCACAGTGTGTATTAGTCAATAACTATTGAACGGAGCATCAATCAAGAAAGACTGGACATTTGTTTTAAACAAAATGCACTGTAAGGAGGTATTGGCTGCAGGTTCTATTTACAGTATAGTATTTCTGCTTACAGTCATTCCTACAGCTCCTCTGATACTCCACTTGGCAGGTTCCATCATTTCGATCCAATAAGTGGGGGTCAGTTTGGTGCGGGACCCCCCATATCAGACTTCAACACAGTCAAAAGTGAAAAATCTGGTTGATCAATGGCGCAAAAGGTTTTGAATGTTACCTTTTGGGGCAGATTTAGCAAAGGTCGAGGTGAATTTTCGAATGAAAAAAAAAAATTGAATTTCGAGCTATTTTTTGTTTACTTCAACTAGGGAATAGTTGAAATTCAATTTGAAAAAAATCCAAATATGAAATTTATCATGTAAAATTCAACTTCAACCGTTCGCCATCTAAAACCCAGCCGAATTGCTGTTGTGCCCTATGGGGGACCTCCAAGAGAACCTATTTGGAGTCAATTGGTGGACTTTGAAGTTTTTTTTGGGAAAAACTTTGCATCTAATGCGCTATTTAGGGGTGCACGGAATCCACTATTTTGGATTCGGCCGAACCCCCGAATCCTTTGCGAAAGATTTGGCCGAATACCGAACAAATCCTAATTTGCATATGCAAATTAGGGGTGAGAAGGGGAAAACAGTTTTTACTTCCTTGTTTTGTCACAAAAAGTCACACGATTTCCCTCCCTGACCCTAATTTGAATATGCAAATTAGGAGTCGGATCGGCTGGGAAAAAGGATTCGGCCGAATCCTGCTGAAAAAGGCAGAATCCTGGCCGAATCCCTAATTCAGTGCATCCCTAGCGCTATTCCATCGATATTTGCGATTTGAATTCAGCCGAATACGGACCTTTTCGATTGAAAAACTGACCTATTCGAACAAAAAAAAAAAAAAACGACTTCATTTCGGTTGGTCTTTTTGAATTCAAATTTTTACGTTTTTTCAATTCGAAATTCGACCCTTGATAAATATGCCCCTTAATATAATGTCAATATAGATCCAGAAGAGCTTATGATCCAATGTCTCCATCACTTGTGCACAAACACACAAAAGCAATACAGAATTTCATTAGATGACAGGGGGGAGGGTTATTTGCTAAAAATCAGAATTTATCTAATTTTTAAAATTAAAAAAAGAAAACCATGACGCCATACCCAATTTTACTGTATGTATTAAAAAAAAAAAAAAGCTAGATTTAAATCGGTTAGGGTAAAAACTCTATAAAAATCTAGCAAAAAATCAGAATCAGTCAAATTTTTCGGGGGTTTTTCCCCACCCAAAGAGTCAGATTTTTGCCTGAAAAGCCCGGTGCAGATCACTTCAAAATAGGTTAGGGACCACGGACTTATATGCAACCTCAGCAAGGTCTGAGATGATGGATTTTCATGAAAGATTCAGCCGAATACCGAACCGAATCCTAATTTGCATATCCAAATTAGGGGTAGGAAGGGAAAGCACATAACTTTTTGTCACAAAACAAGTAAAAAAAATGTTTCCATGTTTCCCCTTTCCTGTCCATAATTTGCTCCAGTATTTGGACTTGTATAATATAAGCTGATGATACCGGTTTGCTGATTATTAAATTCTGATGCTAATTGCACTGGTTTCTGTTCTGCCATGTAGTAATTATGTGTATTAATTACTAATCAGCCTTATATTGTGACATTTCTATTCTATGTGTACTGTATATTGTGAGTGGGTCCCTAAGCTCAGTAAGTGACAGCAGCACAGAGCATGTGCAGTGAATCAGCAGAAAAGAAGATGGGGAGCTACTGGGGCATCTTTGGAGACACAGATCTTTACTGCTAAAGGGCTGTGGTTGCCTTGGGCTGGTACACACAAAACATCATGTACAAAGCCCCTTTAAATAGGGATAGGGACCACTGACTTATACACAACCTCAGCAAGGTGGTGGATTTTTATGAAAGATTCAACCGAATACCGAACCCTAGTTTGCATATGCAAATTAGGAGTAGGAAGGGAAAGCATATAACTTTGTCAGAAAAAAAGAAAGTAACATTTTTTTTCTATGTTTCCCCTTTCCTGTCGCTAATTTGCATATACAAAATTAGGATTCAGTTCAGTATTCTGCTCAATCTTTCACGAAGGACTCAGGGATTCGGTCGAATCTCAATTAGTGAATTCAGTGTATCCCCAACTAACCCACGTATAACAATGTACTAGCCAGTGGCTAGTACAGGCAGGGGACCCTGAGGCAGCCTAGGGCCCCCCAGTCGGGGTAACATTCCATCAATATCCTTTTAAAAAGAAGAGAAGAGAGATAAGATGGTGTCATTTGTATTCCTATTATTAAATCTATATTTATCCAATACGATGAACCTGCAGTCGTAATCTTGTAACAGCTCGTTAGAGACTGAGCACAACTGTGTTTCACTAGGCCGTTTCTTTACAATATGAATCCCTTTCCCAGCGGAACGAGTGATTTGATTGCCCCAGACCAGAGAATTACAGCCACTTCTTGGTATTTTCTTTAGAAGTCGCCTGAAGAGCTGCTGGAAATCTCTATTCTGGTTTCACAAAAAGGGGAAAAAAAAACACCAATCGTATAAAATCTCCTTCCCAGTCAAGTTAAGCAACTAGTTAGAACTCATTCATACAGAGAGCTCCTGTGAATTGGAACCATCAATTAGTGGCCATTATTGTCGGTGCTGTTTACACTAGTGAGAGAAGTAATCACAGGCTGCTGCACGGTGCAATTTCCTTGCTCTCTCCCCACCTCCTTCAGCTCAGCAGGACGACAACAAAACCCGACTTTTATTTTACATTTCTCTTTGCTTACGAAATCTCTCCATGCCGCCGCCATGTTTTCCTACTACGCCCTAGTTTTGCAAAGCCCATAGCAATCAGTGCAGGGGGCACCCCACTAAGAGCAGCTCTGCCCCTTATATCCCTGGTCTGGCCAAGCCAGAGATTCACCAGCTTCACATGAGGTTATTATCACTAGATCACCAACTAGTAGTACTCAAGTGTGCCCTAGGTTTAGCCAGACACTAATCTAAACAGCATCCATGCAGGAAAAGTCAATGTGGGCAAAACAAACCCTGCTCCCCTTCCATCATGTTTCTGAGAGTTGTAGTTCTGCAGTATCTACAGTGCTGTCTCTTCCTGCTTTCACAGGGAATAATATATATATATATATATATATATATATATATATATATATATATATATATATATAATATAATACACAAAAGCCATGAATATCTTGTAAATTATATCCTTATAAACAGTGAGTTCTGATGTCATCAGTTATAAACAGTGAGTTCTGATGTCATTTCTGTCACATGACTCACTGAAACTTGTGTATTATAATAAATAAAGTACCCCCCAGTGGCAAAATATGAGGATATTAGAAGTTACCTCGAAGTTCCATGACCTGTATAAAAACACTCGGCCTTCACCTCGTGTTTTTATATGGTCAAGAAACTCCTCGGTAACTTATAATATCCTTATATTTTACAAGAGGGGGTACACATATATATATATATATATATATATATATATATATATATATATATATATATATATATATATATATATATATATATATATATATATATATATATATATATATATATATATAATACACAAAGGCAATGAATATCTTTTATATCCTTAGAAACGGTGAGTTCTGATGTCATTTCTGTCACATGACTCACTGAAACTTGTGTATTATATAGTGAATAAAGTACCCCCTCTTGTAAAATATAAGGATATTAGAAGTTACCGAGGAGTTTCATGACCATATAAAAACACGAGGCCGGAGGCCGAGTGTTTTTATACAAGTCATGGAACTTCGAGGTGACTTCTAATATCCTCATATTTTGCAACTGGGGGTATTTTATTTATTATAATACACAAGTTTCAGTGAGTCATGTGACAGAAATGACATCAGAACTAACGTAGAACAGAGTTTAAACATTGCATTAAGGACAACACAAAAGCAAGGGATACAACAACATTAGGGGACATATTTATCAAGGGTCGAATTTCGAATTGAAAAAACTTCGAATTCAAAAAGACCAACCGAAATTAAGTCGAAGTATATTATGAAAATAGGTCAGTTTTCGATCGAATAGGTCTGTATACGGCCGAATTCAAATCAGTCGAATCTAAGTTTTTCCCAAAATAAACTTAGATTTATCAAAGTCCAACGAATTGACTCCATATAGGTTCTAGGAGGTCCCCCATAGGCTAATACAGCAATTCGGCAGGATTTAGATGGTGAATGGTCTAAGTCGAATTTTTAAAATCGAATTTGGAATATTCCCAAGTCGAATTACACAAAAAAATAGCTCAAAATTCGAAAATTCACCTCGACCTTTGATAAATCTGCCCCTAGGAGTATTACAAGGCACAAGAGAAAATGTATAAAACAGGTTAGAAATAACAAGCCCTAGCAGTTTCTAAACACACAACCAACATCCATGCCCATAACTGTGCCCTCCGTTTTTTTCGTCTTCCAAAGGTCGCGAGGACCAGACATGATATAAATAAACCAACAACTTTCATTTGGAAACCCAGAGAATTTCGCTTAATTTTGGAATTCAGAACAAGCCTGTTTACTGCCATTTTTATTTCTGTATTATAAAAATAATTGAATCTCTATGATTCTTGCGACTTTCAGATAAATGAAATAAATCTTTTTCGGGTCTTAAAAAACCCAGAGACCTCAGAGGAGGCTTCTTAATATCCTTCTTTTCTTGTGCCCATTTCTGCCGATTAAGTGCCACCTCTGTGGCGAGTAATAATAAAATCCTTCTAGCCTTTTTGTGTCTTTCCGTTAAAGGGGTGGCTCACCTTTAAGTAAACTTTTAGTATGTTACAGAATGACCAGTTTAAAGCAACTTTTCAATTGGTCATCTTTTTTTTTTTATAGTTTCTGGATTAATTAGGGATGCACTAAATCCACTTTTTTGGATTCAGCCGAATACCGAACCGCATATGCAAATTAGGGGTGGGAAGGGAAACTGTTTTACTTCCTTGTTTTGTGATAAAAAGTCACAAGATTTACCTCCCTGCCCCTAACTTGCATATGGAAATTAGGATTCGGATTGGCCTGGCAGAAGGATTCGGCCCAAACCGAATCCTGCTGAAAAAGTCTGAATCCTGCCCGAATCAGGAACCGAATCCTGGACTTGGTGCATCCCTTGAATTAATTGCCTTCTTCTTATGACTCTCTCCAGCTTTCAAATGGGGGTCACTGACCCCATTTATTTAAACAACAAATGCTACTGCTACATATAATGTTATTGCTACTTTTTATTATCATCTTTCTATTGAGGCCTCTCCTATTCCAGTCTCTTACTCAAATCAACGCATGGTTGCTAGAATTTTTTGGACCCTAGCAACCAAATAGATGAAACCGCAAACCGGAGAGCTGCTGAATAAAAAGCTAAATAATAAAAAATGAAAACCAATTGCAGAATATCACTCTCTACACCATACTAAAAGTTAATTTAAGGGTGAACAACCTGTTTAATCCCAGGTGCAATAGTACTACTACTTTGTCTTTAAGGGCAGGACTCGATGAAGCGTTTTTACCCAACAAATCGCAATGCGACTAAACGCATGCGACGTGTCGGGTCAAAACGCATCATCGAGCCCTGCCCTAAAACTAGAAACTGCCTAATTGCCTAGGCAATCACGTGAGATGCTCTCTGCAGACTGCACTGGTTCTCAGTGCCGCCATGCAGAATGCATATCAGTTACTAATCAGCCACACACCGTGGGGATGTGGTGCAAGTCTGATTTAAAGGCGACGGTGGGGATTATGCAATGCACAAAATCTATACTCACTGCAATACTCTAGTTATCCCATTTCTGCAGATGTATAGGGGCTTCACTTTAATTAATAGCTGTCAGATGTCCCCCAATCAAAGCAAAAAAGGCAACCTATTATTTTCCTAATAAGATACGTCATGCGAGTTGCGAGGTTCCTGCAAGTGACCCGGGTGACATTTATTATCGTTAGACATAGGCATGTGACAGGGAGATTTCGGAGAGCTTTGATTTATAGCGATTACTAATGCCATGGTGATTATTTGAAGGCCTCTGCTGGCCTGCAGCCTATTACTGCGCCTCCCTAGCAGGCAAATTAAATCCTTACTCTGCGGGGGTTCAGGTGGGCTCCACTGGTCACTCATCAGCCATTTAGATAAATATATATAGAAAATAAATGATGCACGGTCTGTTCCTCTCTGCAGAGCCTACACGGATTATCCAGCAGAAACCCCTTGCAATTCAGTAGCAAGTCAGCATATATAATGTTGTGTATAGAACCAGCAGCATCTCCAGAGGATCAATAGAAGTTCACATAATCAGAGGCAGGATACAGAATGCCTCGTTAAAACTGTCACTTCCTCAGTAGTGCAAAAAGCATGCTGGGAATTTGATTGTTAGCTGTATGACTAAGCTTATGCATGACAGTATATAGCCATACACCAACCTCACCCTCCTCCATCGAGTCATTAAAGAAAGAAATCTTGCAAAAATAAATATATGTATTATGCATATATAGGTATGGGACCTGTTATCCAGAATCCTTGGGATCTTGGGTTTTCCAGATAACAGATGTTTTCCGTAATCTTCATACCTTAATCCTACTAGAAAATCATATAAACATTAAATAAACCCAATAGGAAGGTTTTGCTTCCAATAGGGATTAATTGTATCTTATTTGGGATCAAGTACAGGTATGGGACCTGTTATCCAGAATGCTTCGGACCTGGGGTTTTCCGGATAAAGGATCTTTCCGTAATGTGGGTCTTCATGCCTTAAGTCTACTAGAAATTCATTTAAACATGAAATAAACCCAATAGGCTGGTTTTGCTTCCAATAAGGATTAAATATATCTTAGTTGGGATCAAGTACAGGTATGGGACCTGTTATCCAGAATGCTTCGGTCCTGGGGTTTTCCGGATAACGGATCTTTCCGTAATTTGGGTCTTGATGCCTTAAGTCTACTAGAAATTAATTTAAACATTAAATAAACCCAATAGGCTGGTTTTGCTTCCAATAAGGATTAATTATATCTTAGTTGGGATCAAGTACAAGCGACTGCTTTATTATTACACAGAAAAAGGAAATTTTAAAAAATTTGGATTATTTGGATAAAATGGAGTCTATGGGAGACAGCCATTCCGTAATTTGGAGCTTTCTGGATATCAAGTTTCCAGATAAGGGATCCTATACCTGTACAAGCTACTTTTTTATTATTAAAAAGAAAATCGTTTTTAAAACATTGGCTTATTGGGATAAAATGGAGAATATGGGAGAAGGCCTTTCCATAATTCAGAGCTTTCTGGATAATGGTCTTCCTGATAACAGATCCTAATCATGCATATACATATATAATGTAACATGCACAGAAAGCATGAGGGCTCTTACACATGAGCGTTCTGACCTGCGCTCCCCTGCGTTCCGTTTTTTGGCGTTCAGCCGCAGGGGAGCGCAGGAATAGACGCAAGTCATTATTTGAAATGGGGCTGTACTCACTCAGGCGCGTGTAGGCGCCGAACGCAGGAAAAATGCAGCATGTTGTGTCTCAACCTGCGTTCGGCGCCTACACGCGCCTGAGTGAGTACATCCCCATTTCAAATAATGACTTCGTTAGACTGCGTCTATTCCTGCGCTCCCCTGCGGCTGAACGCCAGAAAACGGAACGCAGGGGAGCGCAGGTCAGAACGCTCATGTGTAAGAGCCCTAAGTGTTGAGCCATAATTACCAGTACAGGTAAGGAATCAGTTATCCGGAAACCAGTTTTCCAGAAAGCTCTTAACGGAAAGGCTGCCTTCGATAGACTCCATTTTATCGAAATAATGCAAATTATTAAAAAAGATTTCCCTATTCTGTGTAATAATAAAACCAGCCTATTGGATTTATTTCATGTTTAAATTATTTTTAAGGAGACAAAGTAGGAAGATGCAAATTATGGAAAGATCCATTATCTGGAAAACCCCAGGTCCTGAGCATTCTGTATAATAGCTCCCATGTCTGTACCACGGACAATCTGCTGTCTTGCACTTGATGGGAACTGTAGTTCAGCAAATCAGCAAAGTTTGCCAGGTTTAAAAGATTGCCCACTAACAAATTGGAAATTCCCTCCATCCCTATTGCTCTTTATAACAACACTGCACAACGGGAAATTAAAACGGAGACAAAAGTGTACAGTGCAGAGACCACACTATTCCCGCAGTGGTGGGAGATGCAGTTCTGCAGCAGCTGGAGTAGCAAACGTTACCTATTACTGATCTAGAGGAGACAAAAACATAAAACCCCCTGTAACCAAGTGCCCCCACCCCTCTTCAGCTTTTATAGAGCACTATTAGAAATAATCTGATTTCCCCAGCACTTTCCCTGACAAAAGCCTCTATAACAGAACCCGGTGCTTTTGCTATTTATAAAAAAAAAAAATACATTCATAACATCCAAGAAAGTGGTATAACTTGGCCTTTGACCCCATCACGCTTCCTGCAGAAATACATCTCTTTGTCCCTGTGTTTCCACATGACAATGAGGATCTATTAAAGATATCGGATTTCTGGAGGTGGGAAAAGCTTCGGAGAACCAAGGGCCTGGAATATTTTTTTTAATTGAATTTTTTTTTTCTTAGCGCCTTTACAGGTTCCTACATGTTCTCTCCCGAATGTCATCCATGCGGCTCAGCTTTGTTGTAGTCAGCCGCTCGCTGGGAAGTGGGAACGCCCCACAGGAGTGGGAAGGATAAAAAAAAAAAAAATAAAAAACACACACAGAGACACTTTAGGTGATTTCACAATTAAAACTAGTGAAATGTA
This sequence comes from Xenopus laevis, assembly GCF_017654675.1. Lineage (NCBI taxonomy): Eukaryota > Metazoa > Chordata > Amphibia > Anura > Pipidae > Xenopus > Xenopus laevis. The sequence goes on from NC_054373.1 coordinate 6,561,009, forward strand.
TCAACTCTCCTCTACGAAATCCCCCTTTCTGGATGGTTCAAGGGGATCTCAACACACACACACAACTGAAGCCAAGAAGCTTTGGGATTTTCCAGGAGGCTCCTGGTCCCTTTAAATGCTAAACCCGGAGTGTGGAAATGAATATGTAAAGTAAGAAATACCAGGGGGAGGAAATCAGGTCTCACAGAGGAAAAAAAAACCCGTAATCGTTTCAGATTTGTATCGCTCTCCTGCGAGCCATTGTTGCAGGACTATACAGGCAAAGCTTTATAATAAATATATTTCATACACATCTCGAAGTTAAACACTTATGCGCCTAAGTAAGCGGGAGCCGGCCCATATTAACCCTTTCAGCCCTCGGGACGGTTTCCGGAACCTGCTGGGTCTGTTTAACCCCTTCCTCGGCGCAGGCAGGTAGCAACGGATCAGCGTCGCAGAGAAATGATTGTATTAGGCGTTGTTACGAACGAGCAGCGCCGTCTTCAATGCATCATTGATCAAAAATGTTAAAGGGGAACTATCGCGAAAATTTTCATTTAATATTAGCTCCAGCACAGTAAGACAAGAAACTATCTAAATACAATCAATTCAAAATTCTGTACGGTTTCCGAAATAATCAAGTTTATTTTTACTATCCTTCTCTCAGCATCTGTTTCGCCTCATTCTGGAGTTGGGTGTCAGATAAATGATCCAATATATCTTATAGGGGGGCTACTTTTGCCTAGAAGATGTATTAGGGCAGGGGCACAAGAGCAGATTCGGGGAGATTTAAGTCGCCTGGCGACTAATCGCCTCTTCTTCGGGGGCGACAATCTCCCCGAACTGCCTTCCGCCTGCTAAAATTAAAATTCGCCTGCGGCAATGCACTCGCGGCGCTTCGATTTCTGAAGTCGCCTAAAGTTTCCGCATGAGGAAACTTCGGGCGACTTCGGAAAATCGAAGCACTGAGTGCCATCGCGCTGCCGTTCTCTCATTATAGCAGGCGGAAGGCAGTTTGGAGAGATCGTTGCCCTGAAGAAGAGGTGATTAGTCGCCAGGTGACAATCTCCCCGAATCTGCCCGGTGTACCCCTGCCTTTAGATCTCACTCTATTAAATAACCAGACATCATGTCTCTCTACATGCAGGATTTGTGCAAAAGGCAGTTATTTTGTTTGTACTGGAATCAGTTATTTGTTGTGAGCGCAAATACATCTTATAGGAAAGGAAGATAAGATACGTTGGATCTAACTGTCAATGAATATCTGACACCCAACTGCTGCATGAAGAGAGAATGAAGAGAAACAGATACCGAGAGAGAAATAGTGAAGATAAAACTTGATTATTTCAAAAACAATGCCGAATATTTAACTGGTTGTATTTAGAAAGTTTCTTATTTCAGCATGAGGAAGCTTATATTCAATTTTCATTTGCGCGATAGTTCCCCTTTAAATAACATATTGGCGCCTAATAAAAGCAGGATTCAGCGCCGGCACACAAAGGGTTAAAAATGCAGCCTCTCCTCTATTAATGATATTAATACTTACTATATACCCCCATAGCTGAGTGTTCCCTTCCTTTTCCAGTCCCTATCTGGAGAACAGGAGCTGCACCACCTGCGTGTCCATCAACTACAACTCCCAGCATCCCCCGACAACCTTTACTAGCGGAGCTGGAGTGCAAAATGGCATTCTTAAAGGGGCCACGGGTCGGCAAAGCTTTCAGGACCTCGGCTGATGTTATAAATAGTAAAAAGCAACAATTGTAGGTGGGCTACTTAGAAATGCCCCCCCCCCACACTAATATAAGATGCCAGAAAATAAGAATTAAATGAAGTAACAACATGGGGGGAATAAAAGTGCAGCTGGGGTTGTACTGCACTCCAGAACAGGTTGGTGCAGAGGAACAGAATGTGTAATGAGATGAAGACTAATAATAATAATAATAATAATAAAGCTAAACAAGAGGAGGGGGCTATTTGCCTGAGTGTATGAATATGTAACATGGTCTCATTGTGCAGGGGCAGCAGCCGGGACTTGTGTGTGGGAAGAGGGGCAGGAAATGTATTTGCCCTGATCCTCCCCCTCTATCTGTGGGAAGAGGCTTTTTGTGTGAGTGTCTGCGCCTTATTCCTTCTTTCTCCCCCAATTCCAGGGCTTATTCCCTCGCACCCCTCTTTTTCCACCCCCCTCCACCCCCCTCCACCCTCAGCAATTAGAATAATCCGGAGTACTAATAAATTATGCTAAGCCGGCGGCGTGTGTATGAATATGAATATGTAAAATGCGGTAATGATTACCTGCTGCTGCCGCCGCCGCTGAACTCTCATCTTGACTCGCTGCTCCTCCGTCCGCCATTTTGAATATTTTAACCAAAATCGCCCGGCCGATAAGCCCTCCTCCTCCTCTTAGGTCAAACCCCCCTCATCACTTTTTTTTTGCTTTTTTTTCAACGTACTTTATTGAGAGGTAAAGACAAAGCAGCACAAGCCCCTCCTCGATGCTGGTATTTGATTGGAGGATAAGACGGCAACGTTTTTAATAGTGGAAGCACCTGCAGGTGCCTGGTTAAACGTGAATAATAAAAAAAAAAGAGTAGGCGGGATTGGCGGCCTGGGCTAAAGTTCCCTGGATGGCGCGCTGACGTCACCGCCAACGGTTTGTTTTTTTCAGGCGGGATTGAGGAACGAGCATGCGCAGTAGAAGGTGCTCATTTTCCCTCAGGATTGGACAGGTGAACTTCAGGTTGGCGGATTTCCAGCCAAATTGGGCTACTAATTTTAAGTCTTGGGCAGGTGAATTTCAGGAAGGTGGTTTTACAGCCAAATTGGGCTACTAATTTAAAGTCTTGGGCAGGTAAGTTTCAGGTTGGTGGATTTCCAGCCAAATTGGGCTAATAATTTAAAGGGATCTTGTCATCGGAAAACATGTTGTTTTCAAAACACATTAGTTAATAGTGCAACTCCAGCAGAATTCTGCACTGAAATCCATTTCTCAAAAGAGCCAACAGAATTTTTTTATATTCATTTTGAAATCTGACATTGGGCTAGACATTTTGTCAATTTCCCAGCTGCCCCTGGTCATGTGACTTGTTCCTGCACTTTAGGAGAGAAATGCTTTCTGGCAGGCTGCTGTTTTTCCTTCTCTGTAACTGAATGTGTCTCAATGGGACTTGGGTTTTTACTATTGAGTGCTGTTCTTAGATCTACCAGGCAGCTGTTATCTTGTGTTAGGGAGCTGCTATCTGGTATTGTTCTTTTGTTTGGCTGCTGGGGGGGGGGGGGAGTGGTGATATCACTCCAACTTGCAGTACAGCAGTAAAGAGTGACTGAAGTTTAACAGAGCACAAGTCACATGATTTGGGGCAGCTGGGAAATTGACAATATGTCTAGCCCCATGTCAGATTTCAAAATTGAATATAAAAAAAATCTGTTTGCTCTTTTGAGAAATGGATTTCAGTGCAGAATTCTGCTGGAGCAGCACTACTAACTAATTCATTTTGAAAAAATTTTTTTCCCTTTAAGGTCTTGGGCAGGTGAGTTTCAGGTTGGTGGTTTTACAGCCAAATTGGGCTACTAATTTAATTATTAGGCTTGATAAAGGGCCCGGGCGGCCTGAAACGTTGCCCTGTTTGAAATTATTTGATGCAATAAAATACACGTTTATTCATATCTACGGTATTCTGCTGATATCTTCTCAAATTGGGCTACTAATTTAAGGTCCTGGGCAGGTGAGTTTCAGGTTGGTGGTTTTACAGCCAAATTGGGCTACTAATGTCTTCTGCAGGTAAACTTCAGGTTGGCGGTTTTCCAGCCAAATTGGGCTACTAATTTAAAGTCTTGGTGGGTTTTGAATGTACAAACTAGCCAAGAATTGGGCTACTTTTTGGATCTTTGGCTAGTTTGTACATTGGAAAACAGCCAAGGTTTTTTTTGTTTTGCCCTAATGTGCCAAGTAGGGTTGCCACCTTTTCTGGAAAAAAAATACCGGCCTTCCTATATATTACCCAACATGCATTGGGAGACAGGCTTGGCAACCCTAGTGCCAAGCCTGTCTCCCAATGCATGTTGGGTAATGTAGTTTTTGTTTAGCAATTTGCCAAGTTTAATGTAAGACTACAATACCCAGCATAAGGGTTGCCGCCTGTTTCTGTTTTGACTCAAACAGTTTGTTTTTTCTGATGCTTGTTCGGGTCTCGAGTTTTGTTCGGTTTCCAGCCTTGTGAAAATCGAATAATCTGGCCATTCAAGGAATTATCATGTGAGGTTAATTTCTTATTACAGAAACAAAAAAACAAAACAATCAAAAATAATAAATTGCTTTTCTAAATTAGAATTGATATCTTTCAGAGCTTTCTGGATAACTGATTTCTGTATAATCCCATACCAGTAATTAAAGGATTGGGTTTACTCAACAGACAGAATAAAGATAAGAGATAGGGTTGCCACCAGTGTGGTTTTGAACAGCAAAACTTTCTGTCCGGTTTACAACATTGAAAGTGATGCGATAACCCACCCTGGGGGCATAACTTAACCTACTTCATTGTGCTTGCCTCTTATGTCATCACTGCTCCACCCCCAATGCTATCTGCCCCGCCCCCTGTGTTCGGGTTTAGACGCTTGAAAAGGTGGCAACCCTACCCAGCATGCAATGGAACTGACTTGTGTAGAAGTCGGGAGTTACCAGATTTTGGGCTTTGTACCTCAGTCTACCGTCATTCTCTGGTTTTGTGGTGACTTTCCTCAATTTCAGACCATTTTATGCCAAAAATCTGCTGGCCACCAAAAAGTCTAGAGGTTGACCTGTTTTACCAATATTTATGGAAATTGAAAATGTATTAGGCCTTAGGGGCCGTTATACCTCCTGGGCGCCCCTCTGGGTGAATCTGTCCCATTTTGCTTTATGGTAAAATGTATGAAACAGTGAAAATGTAAAAAAGGCATATTATCACATATAATTTATTTTTTTAGACTTTTTATTCACTGCATATATTGTGCTATTTTTGGGCTAGACGATATGTGTACAACATCTATTCTGGTATATATTGCAATATATATATATTGCAATATATATATATATATATATATATATATATATATATATATATATATATATATATTATTCATTTAAATGTAAGAATATCTTTTGACAGCCTTGTAAACTCTGCTTGGTGATGATTCATGCTCTTAAGATGGCCATATACTATAAGTGCCAAACGAGCGGATCTTTTCCCCCGATATGCCCACCAACGGCAGGGCTATATTGGGTTAATCCGACTGGATTACAACGAGGAGCAATGGGCTCCGACGGGTCGATCGTCTGAAAAAAAATAAACCTTTTCAATCAATATCGTGGCCAGATATCAAGCGGGAAGACCCATCGGAAGCCCCCATACACGGGCAGATAAGATGCCGAATTGGACCAAAAGGCCCGTGTATGGCCACAGTGATCCAATTTTGTGTCGCTTGACTGAAAATGGTGTATTATTAAAAAATAATTAGCCTGTTTAAAAAAAAAATACAAAGGTATTAAGATTAAGAAGGCGCCTCAGAGTTTCATAACCTTTATAAAAGCATTTCCCCTCAGGCTTTCTGCTTTTATATGTTTGTTTAGCTCATTGTAGAATTCTAATATTAAGGGATATATAATATATTTAGTGTGGGTAGTAATATTAATAGAAGATTTTGTCCTGTGCCGTTTTGACATTGTGAGGTGACTCCTGCAATGCTGCCCCCATTGGCTTACTTTTCCCGTGAAGAGGGCCACATCGCTACAGCGAAGAACGTAATTGTGCTCTCGCACTAAAAAAGCCAAATGTATGGTTTAAAAACTGGTCACATAAAGGAGAAGGAAAGGCATATTTAATTGGGGTGCCAAAAGTTAGGCATCCCCAAGTGATTATATTTACTTACCTCGGCTTCCTTCTGCTTCTTTCTTCAAATTTCCCGGGGCTGTGTAGGTACATTTCCGTTTTCTGAAATCCGACTGTAGAGCAGCAGACTAGTGATGTGCGGGTCAGGAAAAACTTAACCCACATCGGACTCTAACCTGCAAAATGTTGCCATTGTAGGTCCTGCATCCAACCCCTACTTGCATTTACTCGCTCTCTACGCTATTTCTGTGCATCTCTCTGGTTCCAAGACGGGGACTTTTCGGGAGCAGTGGATGAGTGTACTTCCTCTGACCCTATGGTTGGTCAAACTTCAACCCAAACCCGCCCAACCAGTGGTCAACCTGCACATCACTACAGCAGGACAAGTTTTACAACTACCAGAAAAACTAAATTACGTTTAACAACATAATACATATTGTTGTACAAACCATTCCATTGTTTTTTTAATAAAATATCTGAATCATAAGAAATCACCAGGAGGGTAAACCAAAGGAGCTCTCTAGAAAATACTCTGCTCCTGATACATACAGGTCACTGCTAGTTCACAATCAACCTTTTTGAGCACCATCGCCAAAGGCTACGCTAATATTTCTCTGCTGAATTAAGTTATCAGCCAATTATACAGTTTCTAACCATTTGGTGCACAACAGTCAGCTAACGCTGTGGTGGAACTGTGTTCACTTACCCAGTTCTACTAATGAGTCACATATATTGCACATTGTTGCTGGAGGTTGAAATATTTTTAAATGCACCTCAACATTTAGGGGCAGATTTATCTAGGGTCGAATAGTAAATTCTAATTCAAATTTTCCAGTATCAAAATTCAGTCTAATTTTAATCCCCTTATTCGAATGTAAATTTGAATGTGAGATTTATCACACCTTGACCATGGAAACAGTCCTAATTCGTATATTCGCCACCTAAAACCTGCCAAGTTCGTGTACAAGTCAATGGCAGAGGTTCGTTGAGCCATTTGGAGATGTCCATAGCTTTGCTGACCTTCAAGTTTTTTTTTGGGAAAAAAACTCGATACATACGAATCAAATACGATTCGAATTTTCGGGTCGGAATCATTAGATCAAATATTAGACATTCAAATTTTTTCTTAAATAAACTCCCAGTCGAATTGTGAGTATATTCGAGTTAAAAAAAATCCACATGTATTTGAAATTGGACCTATGATAAATGGGCCTCTTAGTACACAGTAGGCAGTGTAGGACTCATGTTAAATGAGGAGCCTTGACATGGCATGTGAGCTTACATATTTTGGGCAAAATATAATACTAGCACCTACATGTTCTTAATGGGATTTACAGTATATGGGCTAAATTTGAACACTGTTTTTTTTCCTCTTTGAAAGTGGAAACCATTATAGGCCCTTACGTGTTTTTTATGATTAGCTGACATGATCTGTTGCTAGTGCTTGCAAATGGGCTCTTATATGATAGAATGATCATATATTGAACTGCAGGACATGTATGTATTTTGCCAGTTACTTAATTTGCATATTCAAATTGAAGCACAACCAAAAAAGCAGAATCTGTAAACAAATATTTTTTACTTTAAATTGGGGGTTCCTAACTTTTTTTTACCTGTAAGCAACATTCAGATGTAAAAAGAGTTGGGGAGCAACACAAGCATGAAAAATGTTCCTGGATGGTGCAAAATAAGTGCCTATTTGGTTGGTAGCCCCTATATGGACTGGCAGCCTACAGTAGTCTCTGGCAGTACAGCTGTTTTTTTATGCAACAAGCAATTCCAAGGTACACAGGTCTAATGAAACACCTTAAGTGTTTATTGTGGAATGCAGTGCCTTTTTCACTAGTGGGTAGGGTGTGCAGGGCCAAATCGATTTGTTATTTATGCAACCAAACCTTACTTCCAAGCCTGGAATTCAAAAATAAGCACCTGCTTTGAGGCCACTAGGAGCAACATCCAAGGGGTTGGAGAGTAACATGTTGTTCACGAGCCACTGGTTGGGGATCACTGCCTTAAATAGTCCATTCCCTCAGCGCTTTCAAGTAAAATAATATTAAGGGCCCTAACACACGGGGTGCTTTATTGCCCGGGGGGAAATCTCTTCCACAGGCGATTAAGTGCCTGACCGTATCTGCCCCTTTACTTTTGTTTACGTGTGGCGATTTCAACAAAAGTAATGGGCACATATTGTTGGGTGCTTTATCATTTGTGGGAGAGGAGATTTCCACTCGCCAATGAAGCACCCCGTGTGTCAGTGTTCTCGGTGATCACTTCCCAAACTTGAGGTTAGTGGACCTGAGACTAGAGAGGACTTCATTTCTATATAATAGTATATTAGCTTATTCTGTCAATTTGTTAAAGCTATAGTGTTGGTATCTGACAGATTCTCCTTCCATAGGAAAATTAGTTGTTAAAAGTAGGTTAAATACCAGGTCAAAACAATATATCCTTGTGGAGATTTTTTTTTTTTAAAGTTACTTGTTTACCGACTTTAAATTATTAAGTGATTAATAGATCTTTCCAGAATGCTGCAATGTCAATACTGTTAGAACCAGCTCAATTTAAATAATAATATTCTCCCATATGAACGTTCTGGGCACGCTTCCACATGAGAAGTAATAACACGGATCCTGGTAGAGTATATCCGGACACCTCTCATGAGCTGCTTAAAAGGATGAAAAGAAATGAGTATTCCACGGTGCATTCTCAAAATGAGTAGAAGTTCTCAATACCCCAACCAATCTTACCTTTGGGATTTGCTTATTGGCATATTCCGAGATGTATACTCACTCTCAAGAAAGCCTTTTCCTCGTGCAGTCTTTCTGGAGTGCTTCAGCATTGTGACTGTATTTTGAAAATGATGTGGGAAAACCAGTGTCATCCTCTACATACAGTATGCGAGGCTTACTGCAATTGTACTTTAGGTCGATGCATGTTGTAAATTGCAGTTTACACATCTTGCTGTACACTTAACAAATAAGGGCAACACACAAACCCACAAAAACATCACTAGAGTAGTAGATAAGCTTGTGAGATGGACCTACAGTGAGGATTTACCAAAATAGGTAAAGTAGTCATTTTTCATCACCACAGTGCAGTGATGTTTGCACAACGTTATACACAACTGCAGGGACATCAGAGAAGTCACAACAACATCAACATCATTTTGGTGCAGAATTGGCATTTAGCTTCAAAAGTCCTTGATATAATTGGACTTATGTCCATGCTGATTATTTTTCTGACTTGGCTCCTGTATTTGCTTCATCCTGACCTTGCCTACACTGTTTTTTGAATACTATGTTCCTTTTTTCCTCTAGACATAGCCTGTTATTTGGATACTCCTTAACCTTTAACCCAAGTCCAATTCTGACCTTGACCCACCTAAGACTTCTCTTTGTTCACTCCTCGGTTACAAAAAGGCCTACCCATGGGGGCAGTGCCTTTAAGGGATACTACTAGATTGCCATGACATAAACAACATTTAGCAAATAGTTTAATTAAGTCATTTGAATGCTTTCCTCTTTAAATAGGTTAGTTTACTTCTCAGACTTTCCCAAACGGGGTATAGCCGTAGTTTGTAGGAAAATGGTTACATTTCTTGATTCTGACCCACTTAGATCTGGGTTTAATTCCTGGTGATGACTTTTATGGTAACACCTTAGGTAAGTCACTTTTGTGGCATTGCCACCTGCACAGGTTTAAGTACAGGTTTTTGGCCTTGAAGTGCCAAACTTACTAATTTGCAAGCATTGTTTTTTTTTGTTTACAACAAAATAACCATATGAGACTCATTTATCTCAACTAATATCCAGCTGAATTGCTGTGAATCTGAGCTTATTAATAGCGATGAGCACATTTTTTTTTTTGGCATGCATGGATTCTTAACAAAATTCCGCAATTTACCATCAGCGGATTTTTGCAACAAAAGTTTGCAATGAAAAAAAAATAAAAAAATCCCAAGAAAAAAACCCCCCACATGTTTCAATGTTTTGGCTCAAGTAAGAGCAGAGAAAAAGGAAATCATTTTATTTTTTAATAATTTAAAATGGAGTCTATGGGAGATGGCTATCCTGTAATTCTGATCTTTCTATAAATAATAGCCTATAAGACTTGCAATTATGCGATCGTGAGCATTAATAAGTCTGACCCTGGCTGTGGAGCATGTAAGGATTGCCCAACTTGGTACCAATAGACAGAATAAAAGTGTACTGTAAGAGTACCTAGTGGGGTGGTGGGGACATCCAATGTATTATTCTTCTCCTCGCTGCTCCTGATCTTCGCCGCTTCTGGGTTCACACAGGCTTGGGTATCTTCTGCCCTATTCGGCACGCCACGTGACATGGTTTCGCACGAAATTCAAATATTTAAAGGTGCAAGGGTCCTATTTAAAATTTTTCATAAAGGTCCTTTCCTGGGTTTGCCTTTCCTTGTTTTATTCAGTTTTGACTCTTGCCTGTCCCTGACTCTGCCAACTCACTGCCTGAACTGATCCTTGCCTGTTGTGCCTACTCTTCGGATTATGATTTGGTACTGCGCTACTGCTCTGTGTTTGACCTCGGCCCGTGACCTCGACCTAGCCTCTGCCTTCTGATTCGGTACTACATTGCCCAATTGGTTTGACCCGGCCTATATTTCGTCTTCGTTGCCTGCTCCGCTGTTCTTCACGTACACATTTGGTTCCCGTGCTTGTCCAGAACTCTCTTCCTGGTTTCCCACAATAAGACCTGGCAGTATCTCAGTAGCGAAGGGCTCCACCTGAAGCCAAAAAGCGTCTGCTATAGGTGGAAGACTGGGCTTCGGGTTAGGGACACCCCATGTTACATGTATTTTACCAAAATACGCCAGAAAGTAAAGCATCTTGTGTGACATTAACCTACAAGGAGCTGTTGAAGGAAAAACTATACCCCCAAACAATGTAGGTCTGTATAAAATATATGGCATAAAACAGATCACTGCTTCTTCTAAATAAACCATTTTTTCATAAAAGTATACTTTTTTAGTAGTATATGCTATTGGGCAATCCTAAATAGAAAATTGCCATTTTAAGTACCATACGAAGCATAGTACACACAAATAAACCAAGGGCACACATACGAGTTAGTTCACATGAGCCAATTAATGGACAACATTCTGTCCTACTTCCACACAAAATTTTATATAGTGAATAAAGTACCTGTAAAATATAAGGATATTGTAAGTTACCGAGGAGTTTTATGACCATATAAAAGTACGAAGCTGAAACAGTCATATGAAAAAATTTGGGAACCCCTCTCATCCTGCATAATAATGTACTCCATTTTCAACAAAAAAAAATAACAGTGGTATGGCTTTCATTTTCCCAGGAACATATGAGCATTGGGGTGTTTTCTGAACAAAGATTTTTAGGGAAGCAGTATTCAGTTGTATGAAATTAAATCAAATGTGAAAAACTGGATGTGCAAAAATGTGGGTAGTCTTGTAATTTTGCTAATTTGAATGCATGTAACGGCTCAATACTGATTACTGGCAACACCAAATTGGTTGGATTAGCTCGTTAAGACTTGAACTGCATAGGCAGCTGTGTTAAATCATGAGAAAGGGTATTTAAGGTGACCAATTGCAAGTTGTTTGACTCTCTGAAGAGTGACAGCATGGGATCCTCAACTCTCAAAAGATCTGAAAACAAAGATTGTTCAGTATCATGGTTTAGGGGAAGGCTACAAAAAGCTATCTCAGAGGTTTCAACTGTAAGGAATGTAATCAGGAAATGGAAGGCCACAGGCACAGTTGCTGTAAAACCCATGTCTGGCAGGCCAAGAAAAATACAGGAGAAGCATATGTGTGGTTACAAACAACCCAAAGATCACCTCCAAAGGCCTGCAAGAACATCTTGCTGCAGATGGTGTATCTGTACATCGATCTACAATTCAGCGCAATTTGCACAAAGAGTATCTGTATGGCAGGGGGATGAGAAAGAAGATAGTCACTTGTTGTATGCAAAAGCCACAGAGGAGACTAAACTAAGGGGCCAATTCATTAACTTAGAGTGAAGGAATAGAAGAAAAAAAACTTTGAATTTCGAAGTGTTTTTTTGGCTACTTCGACCATCGAATGGGCTACTTCAACCTTCGACTTCGAATCGAAGGATTCAAACTAAAAATCGTTCGACCATTCGATAGTCGAAGTACTGTCTCTTTAAGAAAAAACTTCGACCCCCTAGTTCACCACCTAAAAGCTACCGAACCCAATGTTAGCCTATGGGGAAGGTCCCCATAGGCTTGCCTAACTTTGTAGGTCGAAGGATAATCCTTCGATCGTTGGATTAAAATCCTTCGAATCGTTTATTCCTTCGATCGAAGTATTTGTGCAAAATCCTTCGACTTCGAAGTCGAAGGATTTTCATTCCCCAGTCGAATAGCGAGGGTTAATTAACCCTCGCTATTCGACCCTTGATGAATTTGCCCCTAAGTATTGATGTAATATCTCTGTTGGGGTGCCCAAATGTATGCATCTGTCTAATTTTGTTATGATGTATATTGCATATTTTCTGTTAATCCAATAAACTTGATGTCACTGCTGAAATACTACTGTTCCCATAAGGCAAGTTATATATTAAAAGGAAGTTGCTACTTTGAAAGCTCAGCCAATGAGAAACACAACTCCAAAAAATTAAGATGGGTTCCCAAACTTTTTCATATGACTGTATGTACTTAACATGATATAAGTTATATGGGGGTATTGTTTTTCTTTAAATGCTCATTATTAAGACAACAGGTGTCTATAATGGGTTTTATATTATGTGTTGCATAAACACAAAATCACACACAACTTGTATAAAGAATGAGTGTTTAACCTCAACCATGGAACCAGTAAAGGTAGAATAAACAATACAGGTATGGGACCTGTTATCCAGAATTCTTGGGACCTGGGTTTTTTTTTTTTTTTTTTTTTTTTTGAATAATGGATCTTAACGTAATTTTATCTTCATACCTTAAGTCTACTAGAAAATGATATAAATATTAAAAACCCCAATAGGCTGGTTTTGCCTCCAATAAGGATTAAAGGGGACCCGTCACTCAAAAAAATTATTCAAAATCCTATTTTATCACATTAGTCAAGCAAAATGAACTTTAATTACACTATATAAATGATTTGAATCTTGTTTCCTTCAGCCTGGGAATTCAAAATGATAGCAAGCAGGCAGGAGCCATTTTGTGGACACTGTTTTTAAGGAAAGCTTTGTATCATCTCAGAATCTTGTTTGTGCACCAGAATGGGGGACTTGCTGTTCATTTCCATGCACTGGCTAAACAATTAAATGTTAAAGAGAACAGGGATATATGGGGAGAGCAGTGACATCTAGGAAGTGCTGAATGGAAAGTGAAAGTAATTGCCTGCCCCGCCTCTATGCCCATGGCATAGAGGAGGGGCAGACAATATTTGATTGACAGCTGAGATGTTTAAATGAGCTTACAACAGCTATGAATGCTTTAATAAAAAATAGAAATTGGATTTCATGTTTAATTTGAAAAGGACTTTTATTATACAGATTTTTGTGTCTGGGTGACAGGTCCACTTTAATTATATCTTAGTTGGGATCAAGTACAAGCTACTGTTTTATTATTACACAGAAAAAGGAAATCATTTTTAAAAATTTGAATAAAAAGGCCTTTCTGTAATTTGGAGGTTTCTGGATAACGGGTTTCCGAATAACTGATACTATACCTGTACTGCATCTCATAATTCCTACTTCTCATAGGCTTCACCCACTTACCCATCATTCTATTTGAGTGTTTAACATACCTCCCAACATTTTGGGAATAGAAAGAGGGACAAAAAGATCAAATGTTTTAACTGCACCCATTATTTTGGCCATATCCCTAATGTAAAAATTTGGTGGGTTATGAAAGTTTGAACACATTTCTGTGGTTTTAATGTGTTATTACAGCTAATGAAGGTGAATTGCCCTTTAAGCTGCAAGTCACAGTTTCCCCAAGAGAACTGCTTATCTTAAATTGTTCCAAAAGTAACAATTTGTACCTGGAACATATCCTGGGCTCTCTGCCAAAAGCCAATTAAGTTAGAAACTTTGTATCTTTTTCTGGCTGTTCAGTGCAGGAGATCAAAGAGAAAGTCGGGACATTTCAGTAACAGTCCAGGACTGGGGGCTGAGCTGTCAAAATCGGGACAGTCCATCGAAAAACGGGACAGTCCGGAGGTATGACATAACATAAATGAATCGATGAAGTTACATAAAACATCACATAATGTACGTGCCTTTATAGCAGAGGTAGTCTCGCCTCTAACGTTGGCAGTGGTCATTTTATAATTTATTAAAGCACATTGTGGTTTGTAAATACAAGACTGTGGCAGTGCGCTCTATTACTCTCTCTTTCTTTCATATAACATATTTGTTATTCAGGGTTGACAAGCTATCATTAGGATGTCAAAAGATCCCTAAAAACTCTAGGGGATAATTGGTCCGTTCGACATTTCACAGATGGTTATATTGTGTTATACATTGCTTCCAACTTGTCACTCATTACAGACCTATTGATTAATCTCCCTAAATTAAATTTGTCTTGATCTGTAATAAACTCACTTCGAGGGGCCGAGGTGGATGGGGGAAAATAAGGTTAAATCAGGTACATGATTATCCCTTGTATTTGTTATAACAAGCATTGCAGTTGGAGCCTGCAGCGGAAAGAAGTATTCTCAGAATAATAGCATATAAAAGACTTGTTCTAATTATATTCCCACTTACATAGAGCAATGTTATTAAATGGATAAAAAAAAGGTATGTTCTGCTATGATAATATCCCTTTATACAGGGAAAGATAACAACTGATCATACATATTGATGGAAAGAAGTTTCTTTTGTTACTGTTACATCCAATAAGAGTATCTGAATCATTCTCGGTTTATTCTGAGCTGCGTCGGACTGGGCCAGCGGGACACCTGGAAAAATCCCGGTGGGCTCGGGCCAGCCCAGCCCCCCCGATCTCCGGGCCCCCCAAATAAAATTAATTGTGGCGCGGGGGCCCCGGAGGTTAGTTACCCAGTGGGCCCCCCAATGTCCAGTCTGATTCTGAGGAGAAATCATCCATTAACTATATACAGTGCATGAGATATGCTTAGCCTAATTCTTCCTTTAAAGGGGAGGTTCACCTTCATATTAATTTTTAGTATGTTATAGAATGGCCGGTTCTAAGCAATTTTTCAGTAGTTCTTCGTTATTTATAGTTTCAAATGGGGTCACTGATCCCATCTAAAAACAATGCTCTGTAAGGCTACAAATGTTATTTGTTAGTTGTAATTTTGTCTCATTGTGTATATTGCACTTGATTTATTGCTACTGTTACTCATCTTTCTATTCAGGCCTCTCCTATTCATATTCCAGTCTCTTAGTCAAATCAATACATGGTTGCTAGGGTAATTTGGACAGTAGCAACCAGATGGCTGGAATTGCAAACTGGAGAGCTGCTGAATAAAAAGCTAAATAACTCAAAAAGCACAAAAAAATGAATGAAAACCAATTGCTTATTGACTCGGAATATCTCTTTCTACCTCATAATAAAAGTTAATTCAAAGGTAAACAACCCCTTTAAAGATGCAGGGAACTCTGCTTTAAACTGACCAAGCGAAATATGTTTTTTTTTCTTAGGAGAAAATAAATTCAAGAGGCATTTCTGGTGTAAATAATTCTCTCCTAGGAAACCAGGTGCGTGAGCGACACTTTTCTCTTTGTGTCCTGAAATTAAAAAGCTTTATAATATTTTAACAGACACAACATATGGTTTACGTTGCAACATATACAATGATTATGGGAATGATTAAGTCCCTTGCATAATTTTCACATTTTGTTGCTTTCAAGCTTACATTTATGACGCCTATAAAAAAAAAACATATGTTTTGATTGCATATTTATTTGATGCCAGTGCTCTGCTTACTAAAGAACGAATGAAATCCTGAAACTACCCTTCATTTTATGTAATAATCAATTTTCCTGTTTGTTTTTCTGTTGTTTGAACTGAATGAGCACAGATATGGGATCCCTCGTACAGAAATCCTTATCTAGAAAGCTCAGAATTATGGGAATGCCATCTCCTATTAAGGTAATTGATCAAAATGATTTTCTTTTGTTCTGTAATAATAGATCAGTGCCTTGTACCTGATGGTAACTAAGTTGCATAAATCTATACTGGTGGCAAAACAATCCAACGAAGTTTATTATGAGACAGATTTACAGTTTTGTAATCCAAAAAGGAAAGGTCTCTTATAAGTATTGGAATGTTAATCAGGAATGCTGTGGTTTTTACCACCTGCGTTTGATGACCTTTTTGTTTTGGTTTGTTTTTTATTTTTTTATAAATTATGACCAGCATTGCACAAATTTGTCCTGCTCAAAATATACATATATTGTTAGTATTTTACATTTATGGCTAATTTCTTAATAAATGTTAAATTAAAAAAAAATGCATTTTCGCTGATAATTTGACCACTATCATTGGTCAGGGCATATGCAGATACAAGAGGAAAAGAGGACCCTACCTTAAAAGCTTATCATCTAATAAGAGAAGGGGTACAAGACATAAGTGGGGTCATTTACTCAAATTCACTAAAGGGCGAATTGCCGCCAGCCGAACACTGGCGACTTTTCTCTAGCGTTATTAGGCAGTGCGAGCGTTTCAAAGCGAAATGACGCTAGCAATCGCTTCTGCCTAGCGAAACTTCGTAAGTCCTCTTGCGCTTAGGTAAATTTGAATATGGCAGGTATGGACGTCTTTATTACAGATGTTGGTGCGAATGTTTCAAGGAAGCTGACAAAAGAGATCCTCTAATGCCCTTCACACATGAGCCCACCCTATAACGAATGTTCCATGCCTCTCCAATGTCTGGGGAAAAACGTTAACACAAAAAAGTATAACGTGTAGGACTTTTGCAGGCAATCCCGCTTAAAAAAGAAACAAGTCGCCAGCGTTTTTACAACTTTAATGCATTTCCGGCAGACAGGATATGATGTAACTGACATAAGATTGAGGAGGATGTAGCTTCATTTTAGCAGTTTGCCTGGTCTGAGGCGGTAAGGGAAACCCTGGCGAAAGATGTAATGTTCATTCTCACTTTACTAAATTTGCGGAGTAACGACCATTCGCCAGATCGAAAAGTTGCCTGGCGATAGAATGCAAACGACCGCTAGCGATGGTCTTGTTCCTTAGCAAATTGTCCTCTATGCCTGTTAGTGAATTGGCGCTGTCCCTGCGGATGGGATCTCTGGCAAATTGATGCTAGCTTTGGCCACTAAGGTCTTTAGTGGATCTGCCCCAAAGTGGGAAGTCATTCAGAACAAATTGTTAAAATGCACATCGATGGTAGGGTTGTCCTTTTCACCAAAGTGCGAAAGGGCTGCTTCTGATGTTCAATAGGAAAATCAAGAGTTTTGATGCACCCTATAGAGCAAACTGTGATACTGCCCCCATAGGAGTATTTGGAGCAGTTGCAGAGGAAGCTCGGTGTAAGTGCGAGAGATTTGGTGCGAATTGGTGTTAATTGACTTTCCTAAATCAAAAGCCCAGCTTAAAAAGTCAGCTCAGTTGAGATTTGTTCAAAATATGTATTGGTATACTAGACATTCTTGAAACTATGACTAAATGATTAATACACTGCTATCTTTCTGTATTTGTACTCATTTAATAAATCAAGGAAGGCCCAGACCAGAGGTTGGACCCTTTGATGGGGTTAATGGCCAAGTATGGACCTTCAAGTGGGTTTAGAACTGACTCTTGAATGAAAGGACAGCAAAACATCAGAACAAAGAGAAGAGTAGAAGATGTTGCTAAACATAGCAATTCTATTCTGGGTTATAGACTTGGAAATGGTCAAGAGCAAAAGTAGTCAGAAGAAAGTTTAGAGACTGCCGACGTTTAAAAGAAAGGGAGTCAAACAAAGAAGCAGAGGTTTTGCAGGAGGAGGAATGGGTATCTGTGTATGGAATCAGTCTTGCTTTTGAAGTAGTCGGCAAAGGCTTGAGGAGTGCGCATGAAGAAAAGAACCTTTTATAAAGGAGACAAATCAATGAGTAAAAAGTAGGAGAATAGTCTACTTTGAGATTGATTTGTTAATGTTAAAAGTTATTCACTGCTGTTGTTCTGGTACACAAAATAGACTGAAAAGAAGAAAAGTTACAATACGTGCATGGATGGCAAGGCAACATGTATGAAGCTTTTTATAGCTCAGAAAAATGATAATGTTCTAGGATCTGACAAGTATGTTCAGATCAGAATAAAAGAGAAAATGGAATTGAACGAAGTAGCCACAGCATCAAGGTCAATGGAATAGGTGCTCCAAATGGACTAATGCAGAGGCAGTGGAAGATGTTGAAAAGGAAGTAAATTGGGCAAGTGCTAAGTGGCTAACCGTTATATATGGGTGACCCCCCTAGTTTTTCATTTTGCAGGTCCTGGTCAGCTTTTCTCATTCACAGAGTTTTGCAATATGATTTATAGCTTTCTACAAACTTTATAGACCAGGGTTGGACTAAGTGATTGCCACACCAGGAAAAAACCCAATGTGCCTTGGTCCTTGTTGGCCTCACCAGCCCAGATCCGCTCCCTGTCTCAAGATTTGCACGGTGCTTACCTGATCACATCCGCAAATTAGTAAGATATGCAGCAGGGGGGCCTGGCAGGTGGTTGCTGTTGGAGCAGAGGCCCGAGGGGTTTGCAACTGAGGCAGCCCAGGCCCAATTGCGGCCGGAACATTAGGAGGTGGTTGCGGCAGGAACCCAGTGGTTTTGCGACCCAGTCCAATGCTGCTATAGACAGTCACTAGTTATTGGGCTGGTGGGGGCTGTTTGACCCTCTGTGTAATTGAAATCCCAGTCCAGAACTGTGCCACATAGTTATTGCTTGATAAAACCAAAATAGCCCCCTTGGGTCGCTGTAAAATGTACAGGAACACACCAGAAGTTAAATTAACCTAGATTGTTGGAGGACAGAAGTACCTGCTGAAAATGCACCAAACTACTGCAGTGAACATGTGCCCTCAACCTTTCCTGACATTCGCTTAGCACAGGGCCTGTATTGGCATGACTTGATGATGTCTGCCTGTACTGGCTATATTGCTCTATACATTACCTTAACCTTTCTCAAGCAAGAGGCAAATTGAGGCTGAGGAGTTAAACACAAAACATAATCATTAAAAAGAAAGAGAGCACACCAGGGAAAACTCCCATAGTGTATCACCAATAGTATACTTGCAAGGTTTCAAAATCCTGTTACCACTTCGCATTGGCATGTGAGTAGTATCAGGTAAGGGTTCACCACAGTGCTCCCGCCTATATACTCACAAGAACAATGTTGAGAGTCGCTTCTCAAAATACAATTTGAACCCTCAGTGTTTCAGCAATGGCAACCCATTCAGTCAGTGTGTGAGAAAACAATAGAAGATATAATCGTGCAATAAAGCTTTTAATGTTGTATAAATAGTAAAAACAAATATCTACTCACAAAGTGGATAAAAGTACAAGCAGTAGAAATATCAAAGGAGAAGATGCTGACTGCAGTTTCTACTCTACTGCCTCCATTTGGATTTGAGTTCAGCGCAAAATCTTTTTTTCTTTTATTACTGTTACAAAACATAATCCACCTTGTACTGGAGGCCTGCACAAGTCTAGTCGGATGGACCTAAACATATCTGATGTCCTGCACATCGGACCTGCTACCAGACTCTATCCAGAATTTACATCATAATGAAATAGAAAGTCATCCCAAGGACCAGTGGAAGGCAAGAAGGGAGGCATAGAAGGATTTTTTTGCAGCCAAACCTTTACCACCTGCACAATACCTGCAATTTTTGTGGGTACTGGACCTTCTGTAGGGCCCTACATTGGGCTCAACTGGCTGACTGAATTTCTCATAATGAGATAAGTGAAATTTGCAGAAAGTATGTTTAGTACGTATTTTTTCCTATAACAATTACAACTGCTTTCTTTATACCAGAAGAGCCAAAATGTCTATTTTAAAGGAGAAGGAAAGCTACGGAGGCATTTTATTGCCAATAGATCAGCTGCAGTAGTGCAAGCTAGAATGCTATTTATTCTGTAGAATATTTTACCATACCTGAGTAAACAGCTCTAGAAACTCTCTGTTTGTTTAGGATAGGAGCTGCAGTATTAACATGGTGTGACATCACTTCCTGCCTGAGTCTCTCCCTGCTCTTGGCTCAGATTACAGTAGAGAAGGGAGGGGTGGGGGGAGAGGAACAAACTGAGCATGCTCTTGCCCAGGGCAATGAGGTTTAAGCTGAAGGCAGGAAGTCTGATACAGAAGCCCATGTGTACACAATAGAAGGAAAGAAATGCAGTGTTTCTTTTGACAGGGGACTCAGAGCAACATTACTTTGGGGGGTTTACTTGTATATTTAGATGGACCTTTCTGATAAGGCTTACTTAGTTTTAACCTTTCCTTCTCCTTTAAAAGCTGCTACCAGGGTTGGCTATTTTTTTTGCCCCTGCTAAAGGCCACCTAAGTCAAGGCATGGTAGAAACAGCAGTGAATCTGGATAATTACTGATATTCCAGAGGAAACCGAATGGGACAACCCATTTATATTAATCACTACAAATTATACAGGTTAATAAGGTTCCCTGTAGATAATGACCTATGCCCATACATTTTGCTGAATATGGAAAACTGAAATTACTATCTGCTTATAAATATTAATTAGGGAATTTCTTATATTAAAAAAGCAATAACTAGCCCTGAGCGTGGGAAGTTTGCAAGATATCTGCAATTTTTTGTAATAATGAGCAAAAGTCATGAACTCTGGAACTCTACTAGTGACATCACAATTAGTCAACAGAAAAACCCTGTTAGGGTGTCACATTCTGAATAGGAAGATGAACATTTTGACAGAATGGGAACAGCCTGTTTTTTTACTCTGGTGTGCTTAAACTTCTGAGGTAGCAGTGAATATCCCTTGGGTGCTTCATATCTGAGATGGAAAGACAGGGACACACGTTACCTCTCTCGCTGACAAGACTTGTCCCAGGAGATTGAGTCTTAGTCTTCTGCTTCATTCACAAGGGAAGTTATCGCATTTTTCCTTTAGCACCATTTCTTTCTCTCACTAATAACTCTGCCTGATATCTGCCATTGCTTGTTCTCATGCCAGCAAAGATCCAAATGTTCATTAAAAGCATTTGCATTAGCTGTGGTTTACCCAATATGTATCAAATCCACTATTAATTATTACGTAGAAATAGCATTGGCCTCTTGGAATCCCTAATGAAATATTGAGTGTAAGGACTAGATAGGTGAATGACACGCAAGCTATAGGGCATCCAAGGGTTCCTTCCTTTCAAGTTAATGGGCTACAGAAGAAAATATAGTCCTTCAATGGCAAACTTGCCTCTGCCAGCTTGTATAAGACAAAAGCTACTTTATATAAAGCATACTGTATTTATACAAGTCATTGTTGAAGGCTGCTTCAGTCCCTGGAATAAACAGTAGGATGCATAGAAGCCTCCTCAGTCTTGTGAGCTACATAGAGGCAATTAGGATGTCTGGGAATTTTCCAGCTGTGATTCTCCTATTGGTTTTGCTGCACTTATTCAAAAGGCCTGCATTTCAGCAACAGTCTCTGATCTTACCACATTGGTAATGCAATGGCTTTTGCAATTTATGTTCAGTAGTACACAGAAGCCTAACTGTGCACAAGATGTGGATTCCATAGTCTTCCAAACCCACAGGTTTGACTAGAAATCTGCCATTCACAGAGTCCCATCAGCAGCATGATCTTCGGAAACCCTACCAAGCTGAGGTCTGCTTTCTTGTGACCCCTCTTACTCCAAAAAAATTCTAACCTACACCCTACCAGCTTGCCAAGTGTGGTACCCCTTCTTGATACGCTAAATGACTAACATTCAATGCACTTTACCCTGAATAAGAGATCCATAACTCTGAAGAAGGGGATAACTGAGTAAGCAGCCATAATTGTACCTGACTCTCTTCCCTAGGGGCACTTGGCCTCTGGCCCTGTACCCCCATATATACTAGGGATGTACTGAATTGGGCCCTGTACCTCCATAGATACTAGGGATGCACCAAATCCACAAATTGGGATTCGGCCAAATCTCCGAATCCTTTGTGAAAGATTCAGCCAAAATCCAAACCAAATCCGAATCCTAAATTGCAAGGAAAACGTGGAAAAACATGTTTGACTCACGGGTTTTGTGAAGAAAAGTCTTGTGATTTCCCACCCTCCTTTAAATATGCAGATTTGGATTCTGTTCTGCCAGGCACAAGGATTTGGCCGAATCCTGCTGAAAAAGGCTGAATCCTGGCCAAATCCCAAAATGAATCCTGGATTTGGTGCATCCCTAACATATACCCAGTGGTCCTGGAGCTTCTGGTTTCTGGAGCTTCTGGACTTTAGTATACAATGAAGCAAAAGCAGACCGAAAGAGTAATCAGTGGCATAAGTAGAAGTTTTTTTGGTTCAAAATGTGAGATTTATCACACCTCGATCATGGAAACAGTCCTAATTTGAATATTTGCCACCTAAAACCCGCCGAGTTAATTTAAAAGTAAATGGAGGATCTGTTGAACCATTTGAATGTATGTTAATTGCCTTCCTGGCATTCATGTTTTTGAAAACTCAATTTTAATTTGATTTGAATTTTTGGGTCGGGACTATTCGATCGAATATTAGACGTTCACATTTTTTCTTAAATAACCTCCCATTCGAGTTGTGAGTCTATTCAAATTTATACGAGTACAAAAAAAAATTCACATAAATTCGAAATTCGGCCTTTGATAAATCTGCCCATTAATGTCCTTGATAATGGATGCAGATTGTTTTCTTTGTAGTGAAATTACTTAGTAGACTGCTTCCCACTGGTACATTCCCAGCAATCACAAACTGTGCTGCCTCTATACTTCTCTCCTGAAACTATCTGATGAGGAAGAAGGTTAGGAAACACTGGAGGAAGTGAATAGAGTCAATGAAAAGATAAAAATGGGTGAAGAAAAGGGGAAACAAGAAAATGTGTAGAACCCTCATTTCTTCTTCTTCTGAGCAAGACTTAAGGTGACCATAAATACACAGTTATGATGCATAATATCCCATGTACACCCATGTGTATGCAAGGAAAAACTGTCAGTTGTTGGAAAGGTTCTGGTGCCACTACATAATTTGGTGTTGGAAAATGTAAGGAGGTTTATGATGACTAAGAGTAAGAGAGGACACAATCATGTTTATCCTGAGTAGTGACTCATTCCTTAATTTATTTCATAAAAATATAATGAATGATAAGTACACAAATTAAACCAAACCTCGCTCAACAAAACAAATAAGCGAACTGGGAAAGAGATGGTTGCAATTACACCCGTCATAATCATCTCGGAATATAAGTGATGTTACATAAACAGCCGCCTGGTTAAATGCAGCCCCGTTCTCTAGATAATATGTTCTTTGCAATAGTTTGTTTTCCCAAAGGATATCTCTGACTGTGAGCAAGAGATATTACCATTTAGAAAAGATTTACTGGAGCAAAAAAAAAAAAAAAAATTATTACAGGATCATTACACAGAGTGGGGTCTCAGAAATGTTGTAGTACAAATAGAAGGGATCCCCTCTCCCAAAAAGCTAGCAATCTAATAGAACAAAGTCCTTTCCAATTACTTCTAAGCTAGTCAAGATGTTAGATTTCTAGCTTATATTTGCAAATTAAGTTTGAAATCATTATTTAATTTTTTCATTTGAATTTTTATTAATTATATATGACCAAAAAAAAGGACCGTCCATGTCAGCACGAAATGAGATCGCAATACGGGCAAAAGTGAAAAAGTTGATAATAGTTGTACAAGTGTTGAATGGTATCACATTATATGGGGATGTGTCGAAAGTCATTCGGCTAAAGTTATCGGGGCAGTTCAAAAAGGCCCTGTCTTTGGGGCAGATTCCCTAAAGGGCAAAGTGACTAGTGTGATGTCATTTTGGAACTTCACCGATTTGCTAACGGGCGCAGGCATCACTTCGCTAGCGAAGGAGATAGACAATAGCGTTGCTTTGCACTCTAACGCCAGGCGAATTTTCGCTCTGGCAAACGGACGTAACTCCACAAATTCACTAAGATGTGGATTTTACTGAACGTTACCTCATTCGCCAGACTTGCCTTCACCAGCTCAGACCAGGCGAAGTGCAATGGAGTACATAGGACTTCCTCAATTTTTAGTGCAAAATTTTTCCTGGTCCCAAAAAACGCCAGTGTCTTTTCCTTTTTTCTGAGTGATAGCCTGCAAAGGTCCGTAAATAGTGATGGGCAAATTTGGGGTGTTTTGCTTCGCCTAAAAAATTGCGAATTTCCCCTGAGCCCAGTGTATCGACATCTTGTTTTTGACGGATAGTGATGGGCGAATTTATTCGCCAGGTGAAAATTTGCAGGCGTCCAAAAAGAAGGATGCCGGTGTCCGTTTTTTTTTTTTGGACGCTATTGCATTTTCGCTGGTGAATGTGCGCGTCGGTTTTGCAAATGTATTTGCCGGTGGTGAATCGCAGGAATTTTCCGCGAATTTGCAGACGCCGGCGCACATTTGCAAATTCGCGCCTGGCGAATAAATTCGCCCATCACTATCTGTAAAAAAATTTTTGGGTAACCCCCTCCATTTCTACCATATGGAACATTAACTATACAGTGGGCTCATGTATAGGACAATATAACAACTCTGTTTTCTTTATTAAGGTTCCCTGGACTTGTGTAATGTAATGTATTGGCTGCAACATATACATCCATTCAACGTTATCATTTCCCGCCGTATGCGAATCAGCCAACGCTAGCGCATCTTCACTTTGATTGCCGAAGTAACTAGTGAAAATTCGCCAGCGTTCGGCACCCTGGACGCAACTTTAGGGAATTGGCGTTGTCCTAGCGAATTTACGCCTGCTGATAAATTTTTGCCAGGAATTTGCCCCTTTGTGTGGTAGTGGTCGCCCCTCCAAATATTATGTTTTAAATCAATGGGTGTGGTACAAGTTCTGTAATATAGTGCACCCACCAACACTGTGTTTTGCACCTTGCACTCGATTTTTTTTGAGGTTAAGCAAGTGCTTTTTAAATCAGCACTGAAGGACATGCTTTTGCACTTAGTGATTTTGCATTTGTGTCCGGGTGTCAGTAAATCGCTCCTCCTACGTTCTAGAATTTTCTGTATATTTGTCTTTAGTACAGAAGAACTCCTTGGCTTATAGAGATATCTCTCTGTACGAACCATAAGCAAATATGGATCTGTTAATGCTAAATTGTTCTTCGTATTAATATGTTGGCATACTGTTCTTAATACCTATGTTGCCATAGTTTTATTGTATCTCTCTGTACAGACTATGAGCAAACTTAGGGGACTGTTCCTGCTGAATTGTGCTTAGTACAGAGGAATACCTATGCTGCCATAGTTTTATGGGATCTCTCTGTACAGACTATGAGCAAACTTAGGGGCTGTTCCTGCTGAATTGTGCTTAGTACAGGGAATACCTATGCTGCCATAGTTTTATGGGATCTCTCTGTACAGACTATGAGCAAACTTAGGGGACTGTTCCTGCTGAATTGTGCTTAGTACACACAGTTAGTGGGTATTGTGGTTTGGGCCTCGAGTCTGCAGGATCATTATGATGAGAGAATTTAAATTTTGCTTGGGGTACTGCCATTTATTTTTCCCTTTGTTTCTTTATCCTCATATCTCCTCATGATCTGCAAACAGGTCTTCATCCCTTTGCTTTAGTTTATGTTTCTGTATTAATTAAGTTTGTTTTTCCCAACAACACAGTGCTTCAGAAAACCTTGTGCCTTTTGTATAAAAGATCATTGTAAGAATAATGCTAATCAAAATAAACGTGTACCACTTGTTGCAGCAGAATTCTGCAGATTCTATTGTGTAGTTGTTTTTGTTATTGTTCCCCCCACTCCCAGGATTACAGAAGAATATGTTGCCAATATTTTACATATAAATAATAAATGAAATAATAATGACTCCACCCTAAGGGGGTTATTTATCAAGGTCAGATGTTAGAGGTTTTTATACCTCTAATGAACTCAACTGAAATAGCATCTTATTTAAGAAAAAGCTTGATTCTGCGAGTTCAACTTGCAAAAACCGTTTCAAATTAGAAAAATTGGAATCGAATTAAAACTCCGAAAAAAATTAGAATGTCAGGAAAGCTGCAAACCTCACCAAATTGATCCCTGGACCTCTCCCATTGACTTATACAGCAATTCCGCAGGTTTAAGGTGGTGAATAGTGAAATTCGAGTTCTTAAAGGACCAGAGTATGATAAATCTCAAAATTCGAATTAAAACTTGAATCGAGTTTGGATAATTCACAATTCAAATTTGAGAATTTTGACCAAAAAAGAAAAATTTGAATTTTTATGTCGATAAATCTGTCCCTAAATGTTGCGAAATTGTAACAGAATTTGCACCTGAATTACTGAGCTGTCAGACTCAAACACCAGAGACACGAACCTAGATTTTGATAAAACAGCAAAAAATAAATAATGGAAAGTAATTAAGAAAAGTCTTTATATCTGGGGAACAATCTGAAATCAATTGAACTGAAAAAAGTGTTTGTAAAGTGAACAACCCCATTAAAGGATAACTAAAGCTTAACTAAAGAATTAGGCTAGAATATTTTCTGTACCAGCCCAAGGCAACCACAGCCCTTTAGCAGTAAAGATCTGTGTCTCCAAAGATGCCCCAGTATCTCCCCATCTTCTTTTCTGCTGATTCACTGCACATGCTCTGTGCTGCTGTCACTTACTGAGCTTAGGGACCCACTCACAATATACAGTACACATAGAATAGAAATGTCACAATATAAGGGGGGGAGGCTGGCCATCAATGGGTTTTTTTTTCTTGTGGGAGAGGGACTGGCCACCTATGTTGCACTTTAATATGTGGGCTGATTTGATTTTTTTGCCAGGGCTGCTTTTTACTCCCAGTATGGCCCTACAGAGCAAAGTGCAAAAAATTGGTTCAATCCACTATGTTTTTCAAAGTTCTCAGAATTTTCGCAGGTCTCTGAACAGACAGAATTGCTTTTCTCCCATAATGACAGCACTGCCGCATTTGGTAACTCAGTATTCATGAGGGTCCCCCTACCCATCTTCTAACCAGCGGCAGAGACTTATAGCAGGTGGGAGGAAAATGCTGCCTTGTGCCTATCGGAGCTGCACTCTGGACCTAGCACCAGGTTTCTAGACAGTTCAGTCCAGAGCCGGGTAGTTTGGCCCCCTAGGCAAAGGTTTCAATCAGCTCCCCCTATATTGTATTAAGTTTTCCCACCTTACCATTACGGTTTTTTAATAAACAAACCTTATAACACATTCATGATTGAAACTTTTCATATATATAACTATTGCCCCCAAATCTGTAACTGTGCCAACAGCCAACCATAAAACTTTTCCCCAAATCTGCAACTGCGCCAGCCATAAATATTGCCCCCAAATCTGTACCTGTGTCAGCGATCAGCCATAATTATTAACAGGAAGTATCAAAAAATAAGGCTTGTCTGGTTTTCTCCAATTCTCTTCAACCTGCGCCACACCAACGCACCAGCTCTCCGCCTCTCTCTCTCTCTGCTGCCGTCTCAATATGATGTAACAGCGGTGACTTTGACGTCTGGATACGGTTTCCTACAGCGTGTGCACTACCACACGTAGTAAAGAAGTGCTGGATGGAAAGAAATGCTCCGATTCCAGCAAGTAACATGGAGGTTGGGGATTGCTGCAGGAGCCAGACCGCTTCCACTAACCAATAGTGCATAGTGCAGCCATACAAATCACAGTCAAACAGTTGAGTGGTATAAACCAGGTTTTATAAAGAAAAATAAAAAAAACCCTGAAAAAATTCCCATTAAAAATGCGCCCCCCCCTTAGGCAGGCGCCTACTCTGCCTACCCCTAGTTCCGGCCCTGGTTCAGCCAGATGCAAGCGCTTTTAGAATGTGTACTTACTAAAGGGTGCACTTTTGCATGCCATAGTGCTCCAGCACTTGCTTTGGGGGTTGCAGTAAATATGTTCGTATCGCAATACTCGGGTGCCAGGACTTTGTGAACAGTTCCTTGGGGCAATTTACTTGGTTCCTTGCATTTCTCAGAATTTCTGCAGGTCTCTGAGCTGCACAAAAAGTGGCAGCAAAAATGATGTATAACATGTAACTGCCCACAACTGATTTAGGTTTTCAGTAACAGCAGTAAATGTTTTTACAGTGTCATTAAATGCAGGTTATTGTTCTACTTAACTGGGGGGAAAGGGAGAAAAACAGATTTTACACATTAAAGTCATTTTAGGATAGAGTGAAAGTTACTTATGCAAATGGGCGTGATTTATCCGTGCACAATAAAAATCAATAGTAATCTATTTGTTTCTACATCTCTCGCCGAATAGGAGAAGTAGCTTTTTGGTTTACAAGAGGGATAAAAAGAACATTTTCTTGTTCTCTGGTGATGAATAGAACATGTAAAATGTGTAAAGTGCATGCAAATGCGTTTTGTAATAGGAACTTTGCATTCATATGTAAATGCATAGAACTCCTTAGCCTTGTGTAGGATCAAGTAGAGGAATGTAATTGTACAGCAGGATGATTTTTTTTCTTAAAAGGGTGTTTTTTGGTTATAATTTACTCCTATTTCCAACTCAACTATAAGCCCATCTTAAAGGGATCCTGTCACCGGAAAACATGTTTTCTTCAAAACACATCAGTTAATAGTGCTACTCCAGCAGAATTCTGCACTGAAATCCATTTCTCAAAAGAGCAAACAGATTTTTTTATATTCAATAGTGATTGAAGTTTAACAGAGCACAAGTCACATGACTTGGGGCAGCTGGGAAATTTACAATATGTCTAGCCCCATGTCAGATTTCAAAATATATATAAAAAAATCTGTTTGCTCTTTTGAGAAATGGATTTCAGTGCAGAATTCTGCTGGAGCAGCACTATTAACTGATTCATTTTGAAAAAAAAAATGTTTTCCCATGACAGTATCCCTTTAAAGATCTCCTAGCCCCCAATGTAACTCTATAAGGAGTTTGCTAGGAGAAAAACAAGTGCTGGTTATTACCACCGATAATTCTTTAAAGTGCTGTTTTTGTTGGTGTCAGGGCTGTATTTACCAGGCACCTGACTGCCACCTGCCCCTTCCTCTTTTCCAGTTGGTACATTCACAGGACCTCCAGCCATGGAATAGAAGCCTACCACCCTCCGCTCCACCACCTGATTTAGGCTAAAGTTTCCAGTGGCAGGATTGAGGGGTACCAACCTAAAGCTGTGGCCCTATGCACAGGTCCTTACATGCCTGGTTGGTAACGTTCTGTAAATTTATGAGCCAACCAATCTTAAGCAAGAAAGCAAGTAAAAAAAAAAAAACTACACCAGAACCTTCATCGTAGGATATAGATCAGTAGTTCACAAACTGTGGTGTTGCAATAGTAAGAGTAGAAGGAATAGCCTGTGAGGCAGGTTAACTGCTCAAAGTGAATTTTTATTGTTTGCACAACATGATTCAAGCCTCCCGGCTCCTTGTCAAGTGTGGGGTAGCCCAACCTGAATGCCAGTTAGCGTAAGAGAGAATGACCCGTCGCCCAAAAAAATTATTTAAAATCCTATTTTATCACATTAGTCAAGCAAAATGAACTGTAATTACACAATATAAATTATTTGAATCTTGTTTCCTTCCGTCTGGGAATTCATTCAGGAAGCAGCCATTTTGTGGACACTGTTATTGTATCGTCTCAGAATCTTGTTTGTGGACCAGAATGGGGGACCTGATGTCCATCCCCATGTCCTGGCTACACAATTAAATGGTGAACAGAACGGGGGAATGTGGGGAGAGCAGTGACATGTAGGAAGTGCTGAATGGAAAGTGAAAGTAATTGTCTGCCCCGCCTCTATATCCCTCAGGCATAGAGGAGGGGCAGACAATATTTGATTGACATGTGATTTTTTTTTAAATGAGCTTACAACAGCTATGAATGCTTTAATAAAAAGTAGAAATTGGATTTCATGTTTAATTTGAAAAGGAATTTTATTATACGGATTTTCGTGTCCACTTTTCAGGTCCACTTTAAAGGCCAATAAGGGTGAGATATGAGATGGAAACATATTTGCTGTCCTAGATATTGTTGGACCTTTAAATGGGGTCTTGAACTAAGAATTTCCAACATCCACTGTTCTAGAGGGAAACAAAGTAAGAAGGAAATAAATATATTTCCTTTTCAAACACAAGGAAAAAGTTAAATATAAAGATTTGTAGGGTCTTTGCGTTGTTGTTTTCTCATGCAAAGTTTAGATAGTTGCAAAGAAAAAATTAACCAACTAACTTGTGAACAGATTCAGAAGAGCTGTTTAAAGTTAAATTGTTTAAATTGAGCCAAATTGCCCTACCTTTATTGACTGCAGATTCTTCCATCTGTGATGTCCAGGCCCGGACTGGCAATCTGTGGGTTCTGGCAAATGCCAGAGGGGCTGCTGTAAGTTGCCATAGACAGTCACTATATATTGGGCTGGCAGGGGGCTGTTTGGGCTGCTGTGTGGCCTGTTTGGGCCCCTGTATACCTGAAATGCCAGGGCCTATTTTAAATCTCAGTCCATGCCTGGTGATGTCCCACTGGCATCCAACCGGAGCAAACACTGGCAGTATCAAAGACCGTTCATTTCTTGACATCAGTAACCCAATAACTGACAGTTAGAGAGCAGAAAGATAAGGCTTTAAATAACAGAGACAAGAAATGTAGCGGCTGGTGTCTGTGTATAGCCACAGAGAGCCCCCTTGGTATCCCAAATAATACATAGTTTCAGTCAATTTACAGGGAGTAGATAATCCTCTCTAAGGTTAAGTGGTAGGAGCTTTAAACAGTAGCTGTGTGAACAGGAACTTCTGACTTTCAATGACCTACTATGATCTAAATAGTTGGAATGAGCGACTGAATGAAACCAAAGTGTGTAGAGGGAACAAGGCTTGAATGGTGCCTGGAACTTTAGTGAAAGAGGGACTATATATAGCACTTCAGGGGCATAACTTTAGTGTTAGGTGATCTTGCGGCTTGTAGGGAGGTATAGGGGGTGCAATCGGCACTGACTAATAATCAGTTTTAGTATTTGTTTATGAAAATGGTCTTAATGCAAAAGATGGACCCTAAAATGATTTAATCATGGTCCTAATTACACCACTGACTCACTTATGCTTTGCACCAAAATATTTCTAGAGGTTTCTCTATTGTGGGGAAGATGCTAAATACTCTGTAATGCCTGATGTGTTAGAAAGTGATAGAGCTTCTTTAACACACTACTTATCTCCCAATGGACCTTGTTTCCTTTGGGATAATCTTGAATTGGGAATGTGGGACATAATTGTGCTTGGCTGTTAAAGTTGGTGTTTGGGACGCAAACAACAATTTGTCTCAATTTAAACAATTTAACTTTAAACGGCTCTTCTGAATCTGTTCACAAGTTAGTTATTTAATTTTCTTTCTTTTTTTTTGCAGAAAAGTCCAGCTGATTTGGCACCTTTGATCCAGCACAATACTCTTTAAACCCTCCATTTCCATGATAACTCTGGAAACCACTGTTCCACACTTGGGCACTCCACATTTTTGCTTGGTCACTGTTTAGATATATATATATTCCATAAAGGATCCTGTCATCGGAAAACATGATTTTTTTTATATTCAATTTTGAAATCTGACATGGGGCTAGACATTTTGTCAATTTTGCAGCTGTCCCCAGTCATGTGACTTCTGCCTGCACTTTAGGAGAGAAATGCTTTCTGACAGGCTGCTGCTTTTCCTTCTCAATGTAACTGAATGTGTCTCAGTGGCACATGGGTTTTTACTATTGAGTGTTGTTCTTAGATCTACCAGGCAGCTGTTATCTTGTGTTAGGGAGCTGCTATCTGGTTACCTTCCTATTGTTCTTTTGTTTGGCTGCTGGGGGGAAAAGGAAGGGGGGTGATATCACTCCAACTTGCAGTACAGCAGTAAGGCTAGGGCCACACGGCGCGATTTTGCCGCGATTCTGCGCTGGGCGAGTTACGAGTCGCTGCGGTTTTTAAGCCGAAATAGCTTTGTTAATTTTGGCGCTGGCGTCAATGCAAATCGCTGCGCTAATTCACACGCGGCGATTCGTTTTCTATTGTCGCCCGAAGTTGCCTCGCTGGGCGTTTCCGGGCGACAGTAGAAAAAGAATCGCCGCGTGTGAATTAGCGCAGCGATTTCGCCGCGATTTGCATTGACGCCAGCGCCAAAGTTAACAAAGCTATTTCGGCTTAAAAACCGCAGCGACTCGCAACTCGCAACTCGCCCAGCGCAGAATCGCGGCAAAATCGCGCCGTGTGGCCCTAGCCTAAAGAGTGATTGAAGTTTATCAGAGCACAATTCACATGACTTGGGGCAGCTGGGAAATTGACAATATGTCTAGCCCCATGTCAGATTTCAAAATTGAATATAAAAAAAATCTGTTTGCTCTTTTGAGAAATGGATTTCAGTGTAGAATTCTGCTGGAGCAGCACTATTAACTGATTCATTTTGAAAAAAAAATTTTTTCCCATGAAAGTATCCTTTTAAGGTTTAATCTGTGTAGCATTCTTACATTAATAAAGTAAATTCCATTACAAATATGAACAACAGAGAAGGAAACATTTCAAATGCTTTTGGAACCAAAGTCACCTTTTATAGACGGAAGCAGCAAAACAGTCATGAAAATGTTTAATAACTGCTCTGTGAGTCATGTAAATGAGGAGGAAAAGGTAAGCGAGGAGATTACAAATTCCTTTTGGCTGAGGTCATTTTAAATTAGTTTGTTCATCTGCAAATATAAAATAGCTTCTATGAAAAGCCGAGGACACTAGAATCCATTCTGTTAGCTGGGGCCGGAGCAAATAACATAAAAACATTCTCTGCATGGGGAAAAATAATAAGGAATTCATCTGTGAGGTTTGTATCAGTCAATCACCCCAAATCTTATCCAAACTGGCCATCAAATTTTACTTGCAGGTGTTTTTGGAGAGACAATAGACATTCTCCCCAAATCCCATATAGGGTATTATATGATTAGTCATTTTGAGGTTAGGATAGACTTTTTAAACCAACCCACCATTCTGCTAGGTTATTTTGCATCTGACATTTGTTTACCTTAACATCAACCGGAAGAGGGTTTTGAAAAGACTGAATCTAATAATCTTACCATTGTACGAAAGTAAGGTTTGTACGATTTTCAGACCGTGTGTGGAGCGTCCCAATATTTTTCATACCATTTTCGTTCAGTCAGTTGGACAGGTTAAAAGATTTATATCGGCTAACAATAAGATCTCTGTATTGCCTGTATAGCTGACTATATAAATGGGAGATTGTCACTACTATTTGTCAAACATAACTTTCGTCTGATTGCTGTCTGTCAATTAATGGCCTGAGCATCGGCTGATTTGTTCTCTTTAGTACTTTATATTAATCTAAATGGTTAGTTGCAGGTTGATAGACTGATGATCGTTGTGCAGCATAGGCTATAATCTGCATGTCTATGGCCATCTTTAGGCCTATGGCACATGGGGTGTTTGTAATGATTAAAAGTAAAGATCGCACGCACTCCCTGGCCCTCCTCAACCCCTGAGATCTGGTGCTCAGTCCTCTAGGGAGACGGCCCTCCCCTGAATCTACTGGAAACAACAAATGAGGAACTGGCACACAGAAATGAATGCAAAATGGGATTAACCCAGAAGTGTTTAATGTGCCAAATGATACACAACTTTTCAGGGGCTGGCCCCTTCATCAGGTGATGTGGCAGACATTAATCACAACCCTTAAATAGCCTAAAGGCCCTCCCACCAAAGGGAAAAAACGTTCAAAAAAGTAAGGAAAAAAACTTTCAAAAAAGTATGACTATGAAGATTTTCATTCATCCAGGTCATGGTATATCTAGTACAGGTAAATCTAAAAACAACTGGACTTGCTGAGTGATCAGTGAAGATGTTTCACTACTCATCCGAGCAGCTTCTTCAGTTCAACTAACTGGTGTGGGAAGTTCTCGACATATAAACTCTTCCACTAATCCAATAACAATGGCCCATTGTAACTCTTCAAAGAGGTGACATCTGAAATTCACAGATGTGTCATACAACTCCTAGATACAGGTGTTACTTGTGAGAGTTGCATGAATGGATGTGAGAAGTGTTCTGAAACCGCCGGGGTACAGATGTTAGAACAGCATTGTATGTAGCAGACAGGTGGTGTCGAAGGCCCTCGCCTCGGTTCAGGGATGGTTTCTCCACCTTGACATGAATCGCATCTTTCACGCTTCGTAAAAAACAGTGGTCTTCTTTATCCAAGATTTGGACCTTGCTATCTTCAAAGGAGTGTCCCTTGTCTTTTAAGTGTAGAAAGACAGCTGAGTTTTGCCCTGTAGAGTTTTCCCTCCTTTGCTGAGCCATTCGCTTGGAGAGCAGTTGTTTTGAGCAGTTTGTTCAGAGGCGGGGGCCTTCGACACCACCTGTCTGCTACATACAATGTTGTTCTAACATCTCTACCCCGGCGGTTTCAGAACAATTCTCAGATCCATTCATGTAACTCTCACAAGTAACAGCTGTTTCTAGGAGTTGCAGGACACATTGGATAATCCTATCACAGTAACTACACAGAATCTACACCTCTGTGAATTTCAGATGACACCTCTTTGAAGAGTTACAATGTGCTATTGTGATTGGATTAGTGGAAGAGTTTATATGGTGAGAATTTCCCACACCAGTCAGTTGAACTGAAGAAGCTGCTCGGATGAGTAGTGAAACGTCTTCATCGATTACTCAGCAAGTCCAGTTGTTTTTAGATTTACCTATACTAGATATTTCAAAAAGTAAGGAATGTTTATTTGCATAAAGAGTCCATTTAAATGAGTAAAGTCCATTATTAAAGCCATTTTTTAGACAAAACAAATCTGTCATGAAAAACAGAAAAGGGCACATAAGCAATAGGTAAATATATTTTTCACAATAGATTTGTTTTGCCTAAAAATGGCTTGAAAAAAATGCATCTTCCGGATTCTTCTTGCGGCTGCTCATACGCAGTAGATCGAAAAGCCAAACGTTAACGAAAAAGCCACTATTTCATTCTACTGCACATGCATCTTCCTCAGGGAAATGTGAAGAAAGAAGAAGTATGAAAACAATCGCTCCGTCGTACTTACTGGAAGAATCCTGGGCCAGTGCAGTTTTCTCCTGATAGGTGCACCGGCCTGGGGGTTTTAGTCAAGTACATGCGATCACTTGGGGGTGACTAACTATTGGCAACCCCAAATAAAAAGGACCTTCCTTCTCCTTTAACTGACCTTTAGATTGGGCACCCCTGACACCACTTTAGACTGGGCAGACCCTGGGGTTGCAACTTTTCCAGAAAAAAATACCGGCCTATATATTTATTTTTTTTCCCTATTAATAACATTGGGATCAACCATCATTTTTACCGACCAGTCCAGTAAAATACTGGCCAGGTGGCAACCCTAGGAGCCCCTCAATTTAGGAAGCGTTGCTTAAAGCTAGCAACAGACGCAAAGATCCGATCATACGAATCAATGTACGTTCAGACTTTCCCATCTCCCGACCTGCCATTAACCATTCAGATCAAAGTCTTACCATTCCGACCAAATAAAGTAGTTAAAGGGATACTGTCATGAGAAAAACTTCTTTTCCAAAATGAATCAGTTAATAGTGCTGATCCAGCAGAATTCTGCACCGAAATCCATTTCTCAAAAGAGCAAACAGATTTTTTTATATTCAATTTTGAAATCTGACATGGGGCTAGACATATTGTCAATTTCCCAGCTGCCCCAAGTCATGTGACTTGTGCTCTGATAAACTTCAATCACTCTTTACTGCTGTACTGCAAGTTGGAGTGATATCACTCACCCCCTTTCCCCCCAGCAGCCTAACAACAGAACAATGGGAAGGTAACCAGATAGCAGCTCCCTAACACAAGATAACAGCTGCCTGACAGATCTAAAAACAACACTCATTAGTAAAAACCCATGTCTCACTGAGACACATTCAGTTACATGGAGAAGGAAAAACAGCAGCCTGCCAGAAAGCATTTCTCTCCTAAAGTGCAGGCACAAATCACATGACCAGGGGCAGCTGGGAAATTGACAAAATGTCTAGCCCCATGTCAGATTTCAAAACTGAATATAAAAAAATCTGTTTGCTCTTTTGAGAAATGGATTTCAGTGCAGAATTCTGCTGGAGCAGCACTATTAACTGGTGCGTTTTGAAAAAAACATGTTTTCCGATGACAGGATCCCTTTAAAGAACAGATCAGCCGATGTTCTGCCCCTGACAGCAATCGTACAATAGACAAAGCCAGTGACAGTGTTCCACTGAAAATCATACAATCGGCAATACGTGCAGAGATATTATCGGCAGTCGACAGAAATTTTCTAACCTGTCTGATCGACCAAAGAACTGATCTCCGCCGGACGAAAAATGACGGGACTCTCCGCACACGTTCCGAAAATCGTACGAATCCTCGATTCGTATGATGAGATATTTGCGTCTATGGCCAGCTTTAGACTGTTACCTAGTTACCATACTTGTGTGCCTATGTATTGATACTAAATTGATAGAATAATAATAATTGCTCTACCCTTGTATTTGAATTCATATGGACCCTGCAGTTTCTGAACTCATTTATTGATGACCCATGGCTGGTGTGTAACTAATGTTTGTGGCATGGGGTGAACCCCAAACGGATATTTCTTCTGGATTCTCTATCTCCAGAAGTCTATTCCCCCTTAAATCTGTAGAGGAATATCACTGTGCATGTCACGGGAAGGATTACTGGATTACTTTGCATGGATTTCTAATGTCAATTCTTCTTCCCGCCGTGTCATTAAAAAATTCCTATGTTCGTCTCCCCACTGCTTGTGACATTAGCTGCGTTCCACCCAGTGTGACACTTCCATTGATTTTTCTCCATCTCTAGTTATTATGCTATTCATTAGTTGTCACAAAATATATTCCAGATAATTTCCAGCTAGCAAAGAGCTCTATTATCCAGTACTAGATGCCAATCAATAGCTAAACAAGTGCGTATTAACTCGCTGCTCCGAGAAACAGAGAAAGGACAGGAGTGGGTGCCTTGTACGATGAGAATTCATTTATTTTTGCCCTCAATAAGAGGAGTGTATTTTTTGGACACATACTCCGCAGTGCAATCATTGTCTTTTCTGCTTAAACAAGTCATTTGAGATTTAAAAAGCTGCGCTAACAATGCTATGAGAGAGCAGAAGATTAGTACGGGTCAGGGTAACGAGGCTGACACATGATTGACAGGTAATGTTTCGGAAGAAAGGATCTTTGTGGCCACTTTGTGCCTGTGGGGTGAATGCAATAATAATCAAGACTTGCGTTCAAAAATGGCTTTGGCCTTCTCACATGTATTAAACATAAAAGAAACCCTATTCAGCACGGCCCAAACGTGTACATTGCAATCTCCTGTTTCTGAAGGTGTGAGCTTTTTTAGCATGAAGGGGTATAGAACGGAAAATAACTCAATATTTAAATGCTCTTTACCTGGCAAAAATATAAGGTTAAATCTTTTTGGTTTAAAGGAGAAGGAAAGCTCCAAGGCAGTTTATTGCCAACAGATTAGCCACACTAGTGCAAGCTAGAATGCTATATTTATTCTGCAGAATGCTTTCCCATACCTGAGTAAACAGCTCTGGACACGGTCTCTGTTTGTTTAGGATAGAAGCTGCCATATAAGCTTGGTGTGACATCACTTCCTGCCTGAGTCTCTCCCTGCTCACTCATAGCTCTGAGCTCGGATTACAGCAGGGATGGGAAGAGGAAGGGAGAGAGAGAGGAGCAAACTGAGCATGCCCAAGCCCTGGAGGTTTAAGCTGAAAACAGGAAGTCTGATACAGAAGCCCATGAGTACACAATAGAAGGAAAGAAATGTGCTGTTTCATTTGACAGAGGACTCAGAGCAGCATTACTTTGAGGGTTTACTGGTGTATTTATATAGACCTTTCTGATAAAGCTTACTTAATTTTAACCTTTCCTTCTCCTTTAATGTGATTACTGGTCCCTCTACATTCCTAGACCCCAAACAGCTGCAGGATCTGCTTCTCCAATTATTCAATTTTTAGTCCCAAGATTTTCATATCTGTGTGCCATGGTTGAGTTTAAAGGCAGGTGACATTTTGGACAGCCAGTTGCATTTTGGCCACATTTTCTGTTCTGTCCCTTCTGCATATTTTGGTCCATATAAATTATTCTTTTGGGTCCCGTTCTATCCAAAGCAAGCAAACTAGCAGTGATAAATATTGTCTGCGACCACGTTCATTGGGTTCCTGCTCCCTGACTTAACTAAGGTTGTTGGTCACCTTATTGCTCAAAGCTTGATACTGAGGGTTCCAAGCTCCCAGTAATCCACCGTTGGTGCTAGCTGGAAACCAGCCATGTGCTCCCTCCTATTATATAAACCAGTACTGGCCAACTTAATACTAAAGTAGTCTGTCGATTATTTCACAATTAGCTTGTTCAAGGGCCGGATTATATTAAAACCCATGATGTTATAGAGTGATGTCATAGAGCCTTTGAGTAGTCTGGGGGCCATAAAAATCCTTTGGAGGGCCAAGGGCTTCCAGTTGGACAGCTCTGATATAAACTATGGACAAGAACTAGATCTCACAACCCTGGGCCAATAAGGAAACCTCCTTCCCAAAAGGCATAGGCAGGATTGGAACTAGTGGTAGTCACTGGTAGCGATGAGGGAAATTTGTAGCCAAGTTTGGCCATGAAAATGACGTCCATAGACTCCAATGAGTGAAAAAAATTGTCACCCATAGACTTCAATGCATTTCAGAAAATTTTCGTCCATTTTGAGAATTTTCAGCGAAGACAAACCAGTCAGATTCGCCCATCACTAGTAGAGGAACACTTCTAGGATGCAATGATGGTTGTCACTAGGCATGTACCTCTTCTGTTACCTACAACCTAGTCCAAGCCTTTGTCCAGCTCCTCGCACCACACTACAACCCTCCTTCCTTTTAGTTGCTGAAGTTTTTTTCCTCTAGTCATAGTAGCCT
Organism: Xenopus laevis; assembly: GCF_017654675.1. Classification (NCBI taxonomy): domain Eukaryota; kingdom Metazoa; phylum Chordata; class Amphibia; order Anura; family Pipidae; genus Xenopus; species Xenopus laevis. Next base: position 6,599,954 of record NC_054373.1, read on the forward strand.
AACTTTTGGTCACTTGGAACATGTACAGCCCATGTTTTACATTTCACTAAGTAGGATGACGTATTCATTATTATTATCACTATATTAATACTGATACCAGAATTAACACATTTACTGGTACTAATGTGACTTTTTCTATTTCCTTTCTGACGAACCAACAGTAGTTCTCTCTTGCTTTATGGCAGAGATTCTATCCCTACACTCAAAATGTAATGCCAAAAAATGTCAGTGCTATTTAAAATGTAATCAGTGAAATGGAATAATGTTATAATGACAATTATTGTAAGTTCAGGCACTCAGCTATGTTTAGTCACTGCGGTTTGCTCTCAGTTCCTCATTTACTGAAGTGGTTCCGTTATTTTGGTAGTTCCCTGTATATTCCCTTCAACATCACAACAAGAAGAATTATATTATGTATATGTTGCTACAGACTAATGTTAGGTTTTGCCAAATCCCTGAACCAATCCCTAATGTTCTATCGCCAGTACACATTATCACCGTACACACCTCTGCCTTTCTGTGGCCATGGGATTGAGCTGAACCTAATCAAGATCATGAGCTTAGACTTGTATAGAAGGCAGGTAAAAAACATTGTGTTAGAACTCTTGTACAGATCGAGAACATTATGCTTGTAGATAGCAGTCCAGTCATTGCATTAACAGCACAGAGCCTCAAATAACATTACTGACTGGTGTCAGAGCCGAGCTGTAATTCAACACTGCTAAGCAGCTTAGTGTCCATTTAAAGCCGTCTGCAGAAAGTAGAAAATACTAACTTTTGAATCCGTATATCACCTCTGAAGGTGTTTGATTCTTTCGGACTAAAAATATTGTTTTACCCGTAGGATCCAATCCCGGCCCTCCTTTTTAATTTTGCGGTTTTAGTCAATTTTTAGTCTCGTAAAACTCGGGCAGTACTCACCATAGGGAAGCTTTTATGTACTGAACATTAGGGGCAGATTTATCAAGGGTCGAAGTGAATTAGAGGGAATTTTCGAAAGTAAAAAAATTCGAATTTGCTTCAACTACAATTCGAAGTAAAATTAGTTTGAATATTCGATAATCGAAGTACTGTCTCTTTAAAAAAACTTTGACTTCAATACTTCGCCAAATTTAACCTGCCGAAGTGCTTTGTTAGCCTATGGGGACCTTCTACAATCATTTTCTAAGTCTTTACACACCAAAGTAAAAGCGTTCGACCGTACGCTAAAATCGTTCGAAGCAAATGATTTAATCGTTCGATTGCAAAATTTGTTGAAAAATCCTTCGACTTCGATATTCGAAGTCAAAGTATTTTAATTCGATGGTCGAATTTCGAAGTATTTTTTACTTCGAAATTCGACCCTTGATAAATCTGCCCCTAGATGCAGCCACCTGGACACACATTTAGTAAACACAGCAGACAGCAATGGCATCCCATGAGTAAGAGTCAGGACATATGGAGTCACAGGTTGAAAAGAAAGGAAATACAGAATGAAAACATATTGCTCCTTACACCTCCTCCAAACAAAGCAGCTGGATGACAATCTCCCTTCCTTCCTTATGGTTACTGTCATGGGAAAAAAAAATCTAAATGAATCAGTTAATAGTGCTGCTCCAGCAGAATTCTGAACTGAAATCCATTTCTCAAAAGAGCAAACAGATTTTTTTATATTCAATTTTGAAATCTGACATGGGGCTAGACATATTGTCAATTTCCCAGCTGCCCCAAGTCATGTGACTTGTGCTCTGATAAACTTCAATCACTCTTTACTGCTGTACTGCAAGTTGGAGTGATATCACCCCCTCCCTTTTCCCCCCAGCAGCCAAACAAAAGAACAATGGGAAGGTAACCAGATAGCAGCTCCCTAACACAAGATAACAGCTGCCTGGTAGATCTAAGAACAACACTCAATAGTAAAAATCCAGGTCTCACTGAGACACATTCAGTTACATTGAGAAGGAAAAACAGCAGCCTGCCAGAAAGCATTTCTCTCCTAATGTGCAGGCACAAGTCACATGGCCAGGGGCAGCTGGGAAATTGACAAAATGTCTAGCCCCATGTCAGATTTCAAAATTGAATATAAAAAAAATCTGTTTGCTCTTTTAAGAAATGAATTTCTGTGCAGAATTCTACTGGAGCAGCACTATTAACTGATGTGTTTTAGAAAAAACATGTTTTTCCATGACAGTATCGCTTTAATCTTCAGTTGACATTCCCACCAATACAGAGTCAGTGTGTGTGATGGGTACAGTGATTGCTTGTGATGAACAGTACCAAATAGCTTACTTTCCCCAGTGAAATATCTCCACTAGTGGTTGTGAAATAGAGCAATCTTAGCCTTTAGTTGTCCTTAACATTACTTCAGTTGGGCCTCAAAATGTGCAAAGTTGGATTGTCTTGAGTGGGATCTGAGGCACCTTTGTATCCTTACAGTTGTTAATGCCCTGCTGTCATATCTCTCATGTTCTCAGCCACTACCCTAAAATAAATCAAGCCATGCCCCCGATGACATTAATTCTATCTTGATTGACAGGTCATGCCTCCATTGATTGCCAGATATAGAAGAGAGTAGGGTAGTAGGATGGAGACAAGGAGAATTAAGGGAATTAAGAGTCGTAGGAAGGCAGAATCTTCAAGCAAACTGCAATGCACTTCTTATTATTCCAGTTGTATAAACACAAAGGTTAAATGCAGAAAATATAAATTTAGTTGCCTGTTTGCAAATATAAGTCAATTGCATACCTTCCTTACCATTGTTTAAAACACTTCCTTTGTTTTATGTACGGAATGTTTTTGGGTATTGGCTTTGGGGCTGACCCATCAATCCAAGCATGGACATTTTTATTGGGAGGGGATCAGGGGAAAAGTGTCTTGCTGGGCACATAACTTAAGTAAAGTAGAGCTGTTAACTTATCTTTTATGCCTGTTCAGCTATTGTTGCTCTTCAATAACATGTGAATATTAGACAACATTGGCAAAAAGCCTTACTGCCACCTTTTTTCCTCATTTGCCCTGCTTTTGTCCTCTTCCCTACTGGCAAAAAGTTTTACCATTACCTCTATCTTGTCCTACTGTCCACATTTGCCCTACAGTTGTCCTCTTGCCCCACTGTAAACATGTTTCCTGATCTCAATTTGCTCTACTACAGTTGCCATATTCCTAATTTGGCATCACCATCTTGCCCTACTACCTCTTATTATCCCTTAACCCCCCATTTGTAATTGCCCTCTTTCCTTATTGACAGTATGCTTCCCTACTCCTAACATCTTTCCTTATTGCCTCCATTTTGCCCTACTGTTGCAGTCTTGCCCTATCATCTACTTTGGCACTACGAGTAAAAGTTAGGCAGTATTGGTATAAAGTGTTACTGCTGCCATCTTGCCTTCTACCATCATCTTTCCCTAATGTCCCCATTTGCCCTACAGTTTCCCTCTTGCCCTACTGCCACCATCTTTCCCTACTATCTTCAGTTGCGTTATGTTTTGGTAGCCGAGGATGAGTAGAGTATAACTGCTTTATTAGCAGGCTCATGCAGCCATCACACAACAGTAAGCAACTGTAACACCACAAGCTGTATAGAAAGTATGCACAGTATAAGTCTTGAGCACAGTGACATCTACAGGCCATTTATATAAACACCACACCTTACACCTTACTCTTGAACTACAACAATCAGCTTGCTTTAATGCCTCTATTTTGTCCTACTTTTTCCATCTTGCTTTCTATACCTGCTATTCCCCACTCCTATAACTGCCACCCTGCTTGGCCTCACTATGAACTGGCACAACAGAGCCATATAATGATCCCTAGTCCCTATCACTGGAAATTATATCTGTCTAATGCGTTTTGGTTACTTTAACAGGCTGCCGTATTGTTATATAATTTTCCAGTCTACATCCATTTTCTTTTACAGCCCTTTATTAAATTTCTCAATCTTACACAAACTTCCAGTGTGAATAAAATACATTTTTTATCATAACTGTATCTCTTTATGTTTTCGGCGGCACGTGGTTACATTTCATATGTCTCGAAACTGCTTAATAAACCTACCCAAAGTGTATTCTACCACATTACTGTAAACAAAAGAGAGGAAATGGAATATAGAGCTGTTTTCGCACTGGGATATAAAGTGGAGATTGCAGAATTTGAGTACATAGTATATTCTCTGATAAAAAGCCCTAGCAAGCATTGATTTATTTGAGGAAATGAATACAGAGGCACAATTCAGTACTGCTGCTGTTATGAGTAACGACTTCCAGAATGAACCAGGCACTGTTTTTTTACTGGGATGACACTAAGGGGCAGATTTAATTGAATTGAAAATTAAAATTTACGTTTTTTTTATGGTCAAAGCTCTCAAATTCGAATTGTGAATTATCCAAACTCAATTTGAGTTTTAATTCAAATTAAAATTTGAGATTTACTCTGGCCCTTTAAGACCTCGAATTTGACTATTTGTCACCTAAAACCTGCCAAGTTCATGTTTAAGTCAATAAGAACAGTCCAGGGACTAATCTGGACATCTTAGTAGCCTTCCTGACATGTTAGTTTTTTTGGAGAATAAACTCAAATCGGGTTTAGTTGAATTCAATTTGAATTCAAGTTTTTCAGTCGGTAAAATTTGTCCCAGTTTTAGATATTCGATTTTCTCTCTAAATATGCCCCCAGTTGAATTTCGAGGATATTCGAATTTAATAGAGTTTAAAAAAACTCACATCTAATAAATGTGCCTCTAGGAGTTATAGTCCAGCAGGGCCGCCATCAGGGGGGCACAGGGGTACAAGTGTACTGGCCCGGGCCTGAAGGGGGGCCCAGCAGTGCTGAACCCTTCGAAAGAGCCAGGTCCCCCTTGACAGCGCCAAAGCCGTGACGCCTCCTTCCGGAGTCTCGAAATGCCGAAATTGAAGTCCTGAAGCATCGAAAAGACCCGAGGCCATGAAAACAGACGAAATTGAAGTCCTGAAGCATCGAAAAGACCCAAGGCCACGAAAACAGACGAGATTGAAGTCTTGAAGCGGCAAAAAGACCCGAAGCCACGAAAACAGATGAAATGGAAGTCCTGAAGCGGCAACAAGACCTGAAGCCACAAAAACAGCAGAAATTGAAGTTCTGAATCGGCGAAAAGACCAAAGTCACGAAAGGAGGTGAAGTTGAAGTCCTGAAGCCACAAGTTCAATTCTACTGAACACCAATGTGTGTTTTTTTTATTTATTTTTAATGCTCTGGCCACCAATGTATTATTTTAATACTCTATAGCAGGGATCCCCAACCTTTTGAACCCGTGAGCAACATTCAGAAGTAAAAGTAGTTGGGGAGCAACACAAGCATGAAAAATGATCTTGGGTGCCAAATAAGTGCTGTGATTGGCCATTTAGTAGCCCCTATGAGGATTGTCAACCTACATTGAGGCTCAGTTTGACAGTACACCTGTTTTTTATACAATCAAAATTTGCCTCCAAGCCTGGAATTCAAAAATAAGCTCCTGCTTTGAGGCCACTGGGAGCAACATCCAAGGGGTTGGAGAGCAACATGTTGCTCACGAGCTACTGGTTGGGGATCACTGCTCTATAGGCCCCTGCCACCAATGTTTTTTAAAAAATATTCTCTGAGTCACCAAATTTTTTTTAACTTGTAAGGGGGGCCCTGGCACCAATTATTTTTTTTTACTTGTAGGGGGGCCATGACCACCAATTTTTCAATAGCTTTTTATAACTTGTGTGTGTGTTGGGGGGGGTTACCTTTTTTAGCGCTGATGTCTGTGTGGTCTCACATTAAGACCTGGTGGCAGACTAGTAGCGGAGGGCTCCTCTCGAAACGAAAGGCGGCTGTTATAGTCGGAAGGGTGAACCGTGACGAGACCATGGCATTCTCCTAACAGGGACATAGTGGAGAAACGATATCATATTCATTGGTTATAGCTCCTCTTGTTGATTTCTTGGATAATAAACATCAATAATGTGTGACCTGCCCCTGCCCAGATATTCCCATTTGGTGACCCTAGTCATGTTTGGACTTGTTTGACAGCTAATATTACATTGAACCCATCACATGTGAGAATAAACATGTTTGAGTATATGATATAGTGGGACCTCCACATCACCTATGAGGGGTGATAAGTCCATGGGCTTCCCCTCCCCCACATGCAATGGCTCTTATCAGTCAGTTATCAGCCAGGGCTTAAATATATATATATTTAATTTGGGCAGCATAGATATGGCCTAAGGGAACCCCTCTGAGCCAGCCAACTCGTGATACTCTACGCTACAATCCTACTGGTAAAACCTGGTGGAAAGCCAGAAATAATGATGCATCCCACCAACATATTCCTGCACCGAGGGGTAAAGGCTCTCCATAGAGACACAACGAATAGCCATTGTTCAGCTGTTCTGCGGAAAATGACACTTCAGAGAGAAGAATAAAAAAAGAAGTCTGATTTTAACCCAATAAACCGGCCGCAGCTGTTCTTTCACTTCATTTCCAGGAAAGATCCCTTTTATAGACGTGCCTCAAGCAGAAAGGCAAGTGAGTAACACTCCAACGCTGAATCTGTTTTCTAAGAATCGGGAATATATGGACTTTCACTCCTTCAGTGCCAGAGTAGCAAGCAACCTTTGTAGAATAGTGCCTCCCTGCTGAAAATATGAGTCTGCAGCAAATAAAGGGTAACTTCACCTCCTGGGAGAAGTGTCTTGGCTGAAGTGTGTGTATATAAATTCTATACCGGTAATAGCTGATTCTTTCAGTGTAATGTATCATGGATGTGCAACCTGAAGATAAAGTCCTGTGCGGAGCCAATCTCTATAACACAAACCCGCAGCCCGCAACCCACATATGTACCAACTTTGATTCGCTACCTGACCTGGACCTGCAACTACCTTATCCGCAACCCGACCGCAAACCGCCGACCACCATCAAGCAGAAAGTGGTGTTCCTACGACCCGGAAGTGGCATCATCAAAAGTGGGCGGGACTGAAACAAGTTCTGTAAGATTTTAAAAGGAGTAAAATATAGACAATATAACATAAGATAAGAAATTCAGATGGGACCCACATCTATACCCGCTTTTTTTGCGGGTAACCCGCAGATACCGGATCCTCTGCAGGACTCTACCTGAAGATACACCATAATAACCTCTCCAGGTTGGTCCCCAGGCTTCCCAAATCATTTGGGCCCTCACTTACTGTGGCCTTGTGCTCAACACACTTACAGGTCCATTTGGTTACTGTGATGGAACAATGGCTGTTTATACAAAATATCTGAATATTTATATTTTTAACCACAATTTTTTGCATACTTTAGATGAACTTCAAATTATGGAAGGTCAATACACCTTTGTCAACATTCGACTGAATACTAAATTGAATCCAAACCCTAATTTGCATATGTAAATTAGGGAAACAAGGGGGGAAAGAGAACCTCGAGCTGTGCGCACGGCTAAAAAATGTTTGACTTCCTTGTTTGTGTGATGCTGTTTGTTGTTTTTGTATTCGGTTCGGCCTGGCACTTGGATTCATCCGATCTGAATCTTGCTGAAAAAGGCTGAATCTTGGCCAAAACCCGGCATTGGAAGGGTTTCTGGTTATAACTGTCCGAGAGCTGTGCCGTGGCTTCCAGCAAATCTGTTCTGTGCCTCAGAGACTCTCCCAGGCATATCTTGCCAGTTGCCAGCCTTTCCGTTTTTTTGTCTGAGGACCCATTGTTTCTCTCAGGTATGGCATTTATTGCAAAATGACTCATAACACACAGGTGGACGTGATTGTATGAATGTTCTGTGCAGAATGGATTAGATCCCTGAGTGACTGCCAGATTTCCGAGCCAAAAAACATTCCCAGCTACTAAGCTCCTGTCTGTGCTGCAGTCCCTGGTTACTCTGAGCCGTTAGAAGCTCTTGTTGGCTGCAAGGCAGGGCCACAGTGGAAAATGGGTCTTAGGGGCCAACAAAGATCCTAGATAAAACTAGAAATTGCAAACTACCTACTAGCTTCACTCTAAAGTCAATGTGAACACTCTAATTTATAAAAGATGCAGTCCTTTCCATAAAGAGTGTGGTTGGAGGGCTGCAGATTGGACACCATAACAGTTGCCGTCATTCCCTTGCTCTGTCCTCCTCTGGGCTCTGGTTTGTACGAGACAAGAATGAGGTCTTGAGTTGTATTAAATGGAGCAGGAGGGGGTCATTGTTCCACTGTATAGAGCACTGGTAAGGCCCCATCTAGAATATGCCGTACAGTTTTGGTCTCCATCACTCAAACAGGACATTATTGTATTAGAGAGGGGACAGAGAAGGGCAACTAAGCTGGTAAAGGGAAAATCTTAGCTATGAGGAAAGACTGGCCAAATTGGGGATGTTCACGCTGGAGAAGAGGCGCTTAAGGGGTGATATGATGACTATGTATAAATATATAAGGGGATCATATAATAATCTCTCTAATGATTTATTTACCAGTAGGTCTTTCCAGCTGACACAAGGTCACCCATTCCGATTAGAAGAAAAGAGGTTCCAGCTAAATATTGGGAAGGGGTTTGTTACAGTGAGAGCTGTGAAGATGTGGAATTGTCTCCCTGAATCAGTGGTACAGGCTTGATACATTAGATAGGTACAAGGAAGGGTCGGATGCTTTATTCACCAGTAGCTCCTCCCAGCAGGAGGGAGCCAATGAGATTAGAGGAGGGAAAGGGGTGTTACAGGGAGAGCTGGGAAGTGAATCAGGGGTACAGGCTGATACATTAGATAGGTATAAGAAGGGGTTGGATGGTGTTTAGCAAGTGAGGGAATACAGGGATATGGGAAATAGCTCATAGTACAAGTTGATCCAGGGACTTGTCCCATTGCCATTTTGGAGTCAGGAAGGAATTGTTCCCCCTTTGAGACAAATTGGAGAGGCTTCAAATGGGGTTGAGTAGAAGTTCAGGCAGATGATATTTTTCTGGAAGTGTTTAGTCTTTTTCTGTTGTTATTACGCAGGCTTGAGCTGAATACGTGGAAGACAATATGCTCGTCTGCTGCTTTCACTGATGTGCTGATACTGTCACAGTTGGGGAATTGTTTTTAATTCACTTAAGCCATTTTTTTAAGGTTTGCAAAGTAAGCAAAAATATCTGTCCTGTTTTATCGCGCACTTGCAGACCAGGAAAATGCTGTAATATTTTTTTTATATCGCTCTGTATTTCTTGCACCACTGGGGATCGGGGAGGGCGAGTGAGAATCTTCATAAATTTACAGTCCACGGGGAACACTGAAAAGTAAAATCATTTTTAGGTTTCGACTCCAAATCCCGCATGATTATAAAATGAAATCTGCAGGAATATGACACTAGAAAAAAAATGACACAGTTTAGTGTGTCACCCAAAAGGTTCCGCACTGCCTGTGCTGAGATTTCATTTTAGCGACGTCACACTAAAATACATATATTTCCCTTATTGATGCCATTCATTAAAGGTTCTTGTGTCCAGACACACTCCTTGCACTTGTGTATAGTTGCACTAAGCATCCCTGCATTTGGCCTGCCCCTTCTGTGGAATTGTGCACAAGCTTGCCGAGTGAAAACATTTTGACCACGCCCATTTTGTGGCCCCCACCCCCTAATTACCATGTTCATTTAACAAAATTTGCCAGGTTATGAAAGTTTGAACATATTACTGTGTTTTTTTTCAGTTATTACAGTTTTGCTAATGAAGGTGAATTGCCCTTTAAGCTGTGAGTCTAACTTCTCCAAAGGGACTTATTATCTTATATTGTTACAATTACTTATTTGCTTATCTCAAAATTGTTACAAAAGTATCTTATCTGCAGCTGTGGCTGTTCTGGGCTCTCTGCCAAAAGCCAATTAAGTTAGAAACATTGTTCAGTGCAGAGAAAATCGCGACTTTCCAGTACAAACAAGGGACTGCAGGTTGAGCTGTCAAAAGAGGGACTGTCCTACTGAAAATGGGACAGTTGGGATGTATGCAATTAAGTTGCCAGAAAATTTTAATCGGGCGCATTTGAAGGCACCCGGACATCGGCCATGGTTAGTGCTGAATTGTAAGATACAGGTATACCCTGTATATATATATATATATATATATATATATTTATATATACCCTTTGCGGTTCTATATAAATAATCATTTATATTTTGATCTGTTCCCTGTAAAAGAACTTTGAGAAACTTTACTTTCCCTTTCACGCCATCCACAGATTTTCACCATTTTTTTTTTCAAGTTTTTCTCCGTGTTCCAGGCGAATGCGACACGGCTGACATGTTGGTTTGCGTTACTGCAGCAGCACAAAAAAGAGAAGTTGAGCTAATCCTCTTACTCCCAGAGAGAAGGGAGGGGGCCGAGATCATTATCTGTAGCTATGTGAGGCCGCCCTCTTCTTTCTTCCCTGCAAGTCCCTTCTCGCCTAATTGAACATCACTTCTCCCCAGTGCAGCTTCACAGCCATCGAGGGGCCTTGTCAGGGGAACATCTGAAAACTGAAAATCAGAGAAAATCTCTGCCCGAGGATAACACACCAACCGACATGTGTCACCGCTGGGAGTGATTTTTAAATTATATAAAGTGCCCAATTCGGATCTTTAACCTCCGTTCATTTTATACGTTTATAAGGGGCTAATATTGTACAGTTATGTGTGTGTGAGTATGGGAAGCTATGAATAACCTTATACCTGTAATGGTCATGTAATTAGTTATGATCAATGTTTCAACCCCAGCTGAAAATGTAAGGATATTAGATATCAAGGAGTGCCAAGACCATATAAAGAGTTCCCTGTATAACTCAGCCTGCAGCCTTGTGCCTTTATATGGTCACAGAACAACCCCTCAGTGACTTCTAATATCCTTATCATTTACAGTAGGGGGTACATTATCCCTTATAATACATGAGTGATACTCAGAGTTCCCTGTATAACTCAGCCTGCAGCCTTGTGCCTTTATATGGTCACAGAACAACCCCTCAGTGACTTCTAATATCCTTATCATTTACAGTAGGGGGTACATTATCCCTTATAATACTTGAGTGATACTCAGAGTTCCCTTTATAACTCAGCCTGCAGCCTTGTGCCTTTATATGGTCACAGAACAACCCCTCAGTGACTTCTAATATCCTTATCATTTACAGTAGGGGGTACATTATCCCTTATAATACATGAGTGATACTCAGAGTTCCCTGTATAACTCAGCCTGCAGCCTTGTGCCTTTATATGGTCACAGAACAACCCCTCAGTGACTTCTAATATCCTTATCATTTACATTAGGGGGTAAATTATCCCTTATAATACATGAGTGATACTCAGAGTTCCCTGTATAACTCAGCCTGCAGTCTTGTGCCTTTATATGGTCACAGAACAACCCCTCACAGACTTCTAATATCCTTATCATTTACAGTAGGGGGTACATTATCCCTTATAATACATGAGTGATACTCAGAGTTCCCTGTATAACTCAGCCTGCAGTCTTGTGCCTTTATATGGTCACAGAACAACCCCTCGCAGACTTCTAATATCCTTATCATTTACAGTAGGGGGTACATTATCCCTTATAATACATGAGTGATACTCAGAGTTCCCTGTATAACTCAGCCTGCAGCCTTGTGTCTTTATATGGTCACAGAACAACCCCTCAGTGACTTCTAATATCCTTATCATTTACAGTAGGGGGTACATTATCCCTTATAATACATGAGTGATACTCAGAGTTCCCTGTATAACTCAGCCTGCAGCCTTGTGCCTTTATATGGTCACAGAACAACCCCTCAGTGACTTCTAATATCCTTATCATTTACAGTAGGGGGTACATTATCCCTTATAATACATGAGTGATACTCAGAGTTCCCTGTATAACTCAGCCTGCAGCCTTGTGCCTTTATATGGTCACAGAACAACCCCTCAGTGACTTCTAATATCCTTATCATTTACAGTAGGGGTTACATTATCCCTTATAATACAGGAGTGATACGAGGACATCATTTACACTTTATTAATGACTTTGTGTAAGCCATATGCTATTATATTATATTATATTATGTGCTCCCGTATGTTATTTTATTAGAATTCCCTTTGTCAAGTTAAAGTGGGTGAAGCTGTTCAGTGATGCCTTCAATTACTATTTAAGAAGTCAGTTTCTTAACTTCTGGCAGGTTCATTTAAACATTTGCCATCTGCTGTTATTAGTGTCAGACTAGGGCTCTTAGGGTTCAGCAGAGATCCTGACATCTATAGGCCACTCTCAGAACAGCTCAATGTAGATGGTTGTCAGAATCTACTAATGCCGGGGAGCACCTGGAGATCCTCTGATTATCTGACAGGTCTAACCCTGACTTCCAGACTCATGCCTAATGGGAAAAGGGTCAGCTCTTTAGCATCAAATGGGAAAAAATGCTTAGGAAAAGGTCATTTAGAACTCTGTACTCAATATTTCAGGAAGGATTCTGGTTTGAATGTCTACATGTCTAAAACATACACAATAGTTGTGATAATTATTAAGATGACAAGATTGTGTTGATCCAATGCTTCTCGTGGAACAGTGACCTCTCTTGGTCATTTTTAAGGGGTTGTTCACCAAACTATTAATCATTTTTAAGTTATTTAATTTTTTTTTTGTTTTTTTAGAAGGGGTCAGTGACCCCCTATTTGAAATATAGAAATAATGGATAGCACACCCGATTCGAAAAGCAATGAATTTATTACAAAAAAAGAAAAAATTATGCAAAAATAATATACAAAAAAATCAAATAATAGGGTGAGCCCATTATTGGGCTCACCCTATTTGTTTTTTTTGTATATTATTTTTGCATAATTTTTTCTTTTTTGTAATAAATTCATTGCTTTTCGAATTGGGCTCATCCTGTTATTTGATTTTTTTGTATATTATTTATGCATCATTTTTTCTTTTTTGTAATAAATTCATTGCTTTTCAAATCGGTAGTGCTATCCATTATTTCTATATTTGTAATTCATATGGAGACCCTTATGGGGAGTCACCTATGGATTAGCACCCTGTAGTTTAACTTAAGGGTGTGCGCCTTCTATCTTTATTTTGTATACCCCCTATTTGAAAGCTGGAAAGAAGAAGAAGGCAAATAATTCAAAAACTATATAAAAAAAAAAGAAATTAAAGGGCAATTGTAAAGTTGCTTAGAATTAGCCATTCTATAACATACTAGCAATTACCTTAAAGGTGAACTTCCTCTTTAATGAAAAAAAATGTCATAACATATTAAAAACCTTTGAAAAATACAATATATCTGTGACACAGCATGTGTGTGCCTCCTATGTCCTCCCAATTCCCGCGTACCAACGTATTGTCTGAATTAGCTTAAAACCCAAACACACAAAGCAAAAAACATCCAGGAAGATAAAGATCTTTGGCAAAAGATTTATTTGCATAGCAGAAGAATTGCTGTCGCTAAACGTAATCCTCTATAAGGATATTTTCACCTTTAAAACAAAAATACATTCAGGTTATCTAAGTTCAATTTCCAAAAAAACAGTTGTGTAGAAAGTCAAGTACATTTCATGGTAAAACTGTCGCACCCCTGAGCTTATGCACATGAGTGGGTTTGAAGGGTTTATGGACAAACAATGGAGGAAGGCTTAGGGTGCATTGAATCCTGGGTAAGCTCTTTAAAGGGGAACTATCGAAAAAAGGAAAATGTAATATAGGCTTCAGCATACTGAAATAAGAAACTCTCTAAATACAATCAATAAAAAATTCTGTACCGTAATCAAATTTATCTTCACTATTCCTCTCTCAACATCTGTTTTTCTTAATTCTGTCTTCATTCAGGAGTTGGGTGTCGGATAGAAACATTTGCAGTTTTTTATTTGTATTTTGAATGTTTTTATATTAACCTTTTATTTTGACTCATAGCCATAGACCGCTACATGTCTCGACACTCTCACCATAGTAATTAGAATGTTTTTTTTATGGGCAAGTTAGTATTTTTTCAGCATGGATGTTATTTAAAAATCGTTTTCCCCGTTCTGTCCTTGTCTTCTTCCCCTTTCTTCTGGGATCCGAAACCACGGTCTGGCTGTTAATTTAATTTAAATAATTCAAAAACCACAAAAAAAGATTGAGACCAGCTGCAAAGTCTCTGAGATTATTAATTCCTAAATACGTTTGTAACAGCCAAAACCATCTGAAGTGGGACACTGTGTGATTGATTGAGGGGCTGCTGTTGGAATATACCTACATGACAAGTTGCACGTTATTTATGAACAAAGCCTTATTAAAATGAATTTTTTCATGTTGTTGACAGCTAATTTTCTTCTTTGTATCTACGTAGTCTTGTCTTGGTTTCTTCCTGGCGGTTCCGCCATGCTGCAATGATGTCATCGTCGTCCGCGCCTTCAGCCTCCTCTTTGCGTTTCCTGAACTGAGACCGCCGTCCAGTCGAATATCTGCTTTCCGTTAGACTGCTGCCTTCTTCATTCCCCCCCTCGTCATTCCTTTCCATGCTGTGGTTGTATTTTCTTTTTGTGGCAATATCTGATGTATCCGAGTTATCCGAATCCCCAGCATCTTCCCGCTGATATGTTCGTGGTCTGGTGTTCGCCAAGTCAGTGTTGCTACTGTCGTACGACGTTTCTCCTAAGTCTGGGCTGTCTTCTCTATAATTTCGATTCATTTTAGATGTCCTAAAACTGTGACTCTCCTCTTCCTCCTCTTCTTCTGATACATTGGAATATCTACGTGAATCCCGGGTACTTTCCATATGAGTTCTCGTGTTCTTATCTTCTTCTGTTATCTTTTTGGAATATTCATAACCATTCATGTTAGATTCTCTCTCTCTTTGGTATTCTGATCTTGAGGAATATCTCTCAGAACGACTTTCGTTCTCTACTACTGTTCGTTCTTCTGTTTTGACTCCAGTGAGCCATTTGCTGACATTCTTTTCTAACTCCGAGGAAGCTGTACTAGCTCTTCCACAATAACTGCTGTACGGACTTGCATCAAGCTTGCTATAGTCTCGTCCTGATGAAGGTTTATAGCTGGGCAGATTAGTACTCAGAAAACTTTCTGTCTCGTCATCTGCCTCTGTATCTTTTGCCTTTTTCTTTTTATATGCGGTACTACGCTTATTACTACTAACAATTCTTTCTTTTTGATACTTAGACATTTTCCCACTTATCTCCTCCCTTATCTCGTTCTCTTTCTGATTTAGCTTTTTTAAATCGACATCATCAAGAAAAAGTCCATAGTAGGGTTTACTAGTTTGAGTAATCTTCCTCTTGGAAGAAGATATATCTGTACTAGTGGATGTGTTGCAGGACAGTACAGAGTCGGTGCTTTTTAAATCACGATGCTGCAATGCTGAGTTAGATAGACAGGAACCACCTGCAGCTCCAAATAAAGAGGACTTGTCATCGTCCACTTTCTTGCCAACATCTCCTGAGGCCATGCTTAAAACAGAAGGTGCACGTGACATCATCATGATTTCATTTTGTTTTTGGGCTATGGTTTCACTGACAACGTTTGCTATCCAGTTCTGGATACTGGCCATGGAAATGGCATCTGGTGCTCCTGGTGTCATATTTGTAGGTACCATCGGAACTGAGGGTTGACCTGCTAAACTTCTGGCCTGGGACAATCCAGACCTGTTGCTCTGCATGCTCAATACTGAAGCCGCATCATTAACACCACTTGCAGATGGCGCAACGGGGAAAAAGGCAGTTAACGGGATGCTTCCACTAATTGAGCTCGCAGTGTCCCAGCCACAAATTGACTGGCTTTCTTCCAAATTTTGCTTGGAACGTTCAATGATCTCAGCTCTCCTTTGTCTCCTTTTAACTGTAGCCGTGTCTTCAACCTTTCCAATTTCCACAATTTCATCCTTATTTTCACTGCCCAGCTTCTGTTGATGCTTCATCTTCCATTCCTGGTAGGCAGTTACGTTTACATCCGACTGGCTCGTTTCATCATCCTGTTTTGCCCCGGCACCTTCTTGCTTACTCTGAGCATCTGATGCCTCTGAATCTTTTTTGTGGTATCCAAACTGGATTCTTTTGATTTGCCACCTTTGCAATGGAGTCAATTTATCTTTGTTCTTTTTGCAAAAATTAAATAAAGAGCTGGTGTCTGAGAAAACACTTTCCTCATCCACATCTCTCTCTTTTTTCTTATCGCCTTTATCAGCCATGGCTCTTGCCTCTTTTTCGATTTCCTGTAACCTCTCGTTCCACATGTCCCATGTGCTGTCGGTTGATACGGAGTCGCTACGGCCTCTGCTCATCCTATTTATTCCACTTGCTTCAAGCTTTCTTTTTAGTGCCTGTATTTGCTGGGAAGTCACACTTGATACATCACTAAATTCACTTGGAGAGTATGGTCTTCCTCCCATCAGAGAACTTCCATCATCATCATCATCAAGCTTGTGTGACTGGTATTTCTCGTTTTGACTCTGCCATTCATGTATCATCTGCTTCACATAATCCTCACAAACTTCACCTTCTTCTGGAAGGTCTGGCTTCTCTGGCTTTTTTGATATATCCTTTGGTGGAAGACCTTGCTTTCTTCTCCATTCCTCGTATATCTTTTCTTCTTCATCTTCATCAATAAGTGTTGGCTGTTTGGAGACCATGCTTGCTTTTTCCATTATGCTCATTACACTACCCATAACACTGGTGGTATCCTCTTCCTCAACAGTAATAGAATGAACTTTGGCTCCCATGATGCTCTCAACATCCTCTTCTTCCACCCTTATGGAGGAAGCTTTAGCTTCAACGACAGAGCCTTGACTATTGGTATCATCATCTTGGTCTGAATATTCCCGGTCCTCCAGTAACTTCTCATTAAGATCACGCAGTTGCATTATAAACGCATCATTGGGGTAAATAGCTCTTTTTTTGCGCATCGTCATCAGGGCTTCTAGGATTGTCATATGGTGGAAGATCATTAAATAAGCAGCGACCAGGACTGCGGATCTGCTGACTCCCATTTCACTGTTCACTAAAACTTTACCTATAAGAAAAGAAGATTCATAGTGAGAGTTTTCATAACATATATCATGAGTGCATATAAAACAAATCTGTCAGGAGAGGAATACAATCATCTGCCTAATTAAGAGATTGTAAAACATCAGTTATACCTTTTTTTTATTTCCCATGCCAAATTATTGTAGTTTTGGGAAAGTTGAAGGGTTTGTTCACCTTTGAGTTAACTTTTAGGGGCAGATTCACTAACTTCGAGTGAAGGATTCGAATGAAAAAAATTCGAATTTCGAAGTATTTTTTGGGTACTTCGACCATCGAATTGGTTAAATTCGTTCGAATTCGAACGAAATCGAACGATTTGAAGTAAAAATCGTTCGACTATTCGACCATTCGATAGTCGAAGTACTTTCCCTTTAAAAAAAACTTCGACCCCCTACTTCGGCAGATAAAACCTACCGAAGTCAATGTTAGCCTATGGGGAAGGTCCCCATAGGCTTGCTAAACTTTTTTTGATCGAAGGATATTCATTCGATCGTTTGATTAAAATCCTTCGAATCGTTCGATTCGAAGGATTTAATCGTTCGATCGAACGAAAAATCCTTCGATCGTTCCATCGAACGTTTAGCGCTAAATCCTTCGACTTCGATATTCGAAGTCGAAGGATTTCAATTCGAGGGTCGAATTTCGAAGTATTTTAACTTCGAAATTTGACCCTTAGTGAATCTGCCCCTTAGTATGCTGTAGAGAGTGATGTTTTGAGACAATTTGCAATAAGATTTAATGTTTTATTATTTGTGGTTATTAAGCTTTTAATGATCAGCACTCCAGTTTGCATTTTCAGCAGTCTCATTGCTAGGGTGCAAATTACCCTAGAAACCATGCATTGATTTGAATAAGAGACAGGAATATAAATAGGAGATGATCTGAATAAAAAGACGAGTAATAAAAAGTAGCAATAACAAAAAATGTGTAGCCTTACAGAGCATATGTTTTCGATGGGGTCAGTGACCCCCATTTGATAGCTGGAAAGAGTTAGAAGAAGAAGGCAAATAATTAAAAACCTATAAAAAATAAATTATGAAGACCAATTGAAAAGTTGCTTAAAATTAGCCATTCTATAATATACTAAAAGTTAACTTTAAGGTGAACCACCCCTTTAACTTAAATACCAAAACAGTGTGTAAAGTATGCCATGACCAAGAGACTGTCATTGCCATGCTCAACTCAACACTCAAGTGTTTCTCTTGTATTATACAACAACTGTATAAGAATATTGTGTGTCTTGCCTCTTTGGGAACCAGAATAATGGTTTGCAGTCCTGTTTGCTTCCTAGTTCCTTCCTATAGTGTGTGTTTGGGAGGGAAAGATGACTTTGGCTTGGCTGTTTTGACTACAATGGCGTAATTATAGGTTGAACTATTCCAAGATCTTCTCTACATACATTGTTTGTATATATAAATAGAGTAGTTATAGTGTTGCCATCACAAGTGCCCAATGGACCAGCTAGCATGAGTATTGGTAGGAGGTTTAAGGTGATTAGGGTGATATTGGATATAGGGTACGGCATAGAGAATGTTAAACCCCCTCCCAAATGCAGATACAATCACAATGGATATATTTTATAGCATTTTTTTCATTATATAATTGTTATTTTTAAACAACAACTTAAGGCTCTTTTCTGCAGCTCTATCCCCCATAACAAAACAGGGACCCAGCTCCCCTTACATTTTCTATTTGGTACAATAAGAAATATTCTGGGATCCTGGGTGGGAAAAATGTCTCCAAACAGGTTTATTGAAGGGAAAACATTTTGTATTGTGCACAGTGGTGTCTCTTAGCCTGATAAATCCGCCGCAGTGCTTTTCCACTCGCTGTTTTCTGGCTTTACGGCTGTAAAACTTTGATAAATGTCCCCCATCGAGAACTGAGGCATTCAGCAAAGAGTTCTCTGTGTGAGCCGATATTTCTAATAATCCCTTTTTCTGAGAGTAGAGTTTCCAGCCTTGGATAAAGAGGCCCCACAAATCGTCTGCGTGTTCATGATACAACTAATTAACGGGGGGGGGGGAGGCCAAGTTCCATGTTTCTTGTATCATTTTCGGCTTCCTATTTCCTGTCATTGCTTTAGAAATAAGAACGAGGAACAAGAATACGAGTATGAATTGAATAAAGACAATGAAAAAAGAAAGAAAAGTGGAAAATAACAAAGGCAGTCAATCCAGTCTGGTTTTGCAGAGTGCTCGGTGCTTATAAATTCAGACAATGAATGGATGCATAGATGATGGATGGATAGATAGATAGATAGATAGATAGATAGATAAATAGATAGATAATAGATAGATGATAGATAGATAGATGATATTTAGATAGATAGATAGATAATAGATAGAGATGGATAGAGAGAGAGAGAGAGAGAGAGAGATGATAGATAGATAGATAGATAGATATTTAGATAGATAGATGGATAGATAGTGGATGGATATTTAGATGATGGGTGGATGATAGATAGATGATGGATGGATAGCTAATAGATGGATAGATCGATAGATAATGGATGGATAGATCGATAAATAATGGATGGATAGATCGTTAGATAATAGATGGATGGATAGATAGATATGATGGATGGATGGATGGATGGATGGATGGATAGATAGATAGATAGATGATAGATAGATAGTGGATGGATATTTGGATGATTGATGGATGGATGGATGGATAGCTAATTTGATGGATAGATTGATAGATAATGGATGGATAGATCGTTAGATAATAGATGGATGGATAGATAGACAGAAGATAGATAGATAGATAGTGGATGGATATTTAGATGATGGGTGGATGATAGATAGATGATGGATGGATGGATAGCTAATTTGATGGATAGATTGATAGATAATGGATGGATAGATCGTTAGATAATAGATGGATGGATAGATAGATAGATAGTGGATGGATATTTAGATGATGGGTGATGATAGATAGATAGATGATGGATGGATGATGGATGGATAGCTAATAGATGGATAGATCGATAGATAATGGATGGATAGATCATTAGATAATAGATGGATGGATAGATAGATAGATGAAGAGATAGATTATTAAAGGTCAGAGTTTAGTGTTTTTTGAAACCACGACTAAACTCACAAACTCTAAAACTAAGGGGAGAACCTTGCCTCAGGTGGCATGGAGCAGCCAGTTACCAGGGGTGGCAAAAAGCCAAAAATTTCCATTGTATAAGACAGGTATTCGGCTCTGCTATATACAATAGCTCTCACTACACTAGCAATGCGCTCCCACCCTGGACCCAACGCTAAATGTTGTAGCCTCTGAAGTGCCGCTGTCTAAAACTATGAATGTCATGAGATTTGTTACGATGAATGATGGCCTAAAAAATATGAAAACTTAATTTTTTAGACAATTCCTAGCAAAAATAAATATCCGAAAACCTCTGAAAGTCTGAATTGATATAGAGCAGTTCAAAAAGATCAGCGCAGCTCCTATTGGCTTCCATAGGACCTCTGCAACTTTAACCTGGCAAAAGTTTTGAATTGGAGTTTTTTTTGTGGTTTTTACACTTAGAGGCAGACTTATCAAACTGTTAGTTTAGATTTTAATTAATATATATTACAAATAATAAATCGTATTTATCAAACGGTGAGTTCTAACTTTCACCCAGTCATAAATACACTTCTATAGCTCCCATAGGAATGAATAGAAAGTGGGTGAGTTTTTATTTATTAAAATCTAAATAAATATCGAATTTTTTTTTTAAAAAAATGAGTAAACCACAAATTTTTAGAGATTCATGGAAAAATGTGAAATTTGACCACCTATCAGAAAGCCCTGATATTATTCTACAGTAAATGGCTTGTTAGCAGAAGAGCGGCGGCACAACACAAAGCAATTACACAAAGTCCGTGCTACAGACGTATTTGCGTGTTTTTATAACGCAACCATTAATTCTAAGTATTTGTGAAACCCAAAGCCAGCCTCTCCTCTATCGTATCATTACCCTCCACTGTATTTATATCCGTTGTTATTGAAGCTGAAAATACCGCGCAAACACTGATGATTCATCAGAAATACACAAGTCTGTCAGACACCGGCGGTTTATTTTAGACCAATGTCCTGCCCGAGAGGCCCCGCTGTCAGGGATGGGACTCATGTCCATTTTGTATTTTCCTTCGGAAGTAAAAGCTCCGTGTGTGCACCTCCTTCCCAAACGACTGTTACCAGGGTTATGGCTGGTGGCCATTTTTATATTTGGAATAAATTTCCACATCAGTGGCGTTACGTTAAAGGGATACTGTCATGGGAAAAAACATTTTTTTTCAAAAACATCAGTTAATAGTGCTGCTCCAGCAGAATTCTGCACTGAAATCCATTTCTCAAAAGAGCAAACAGATTTTTTTATATTACATTTTGAAATCTGACATGGGGCCAGCGACGATCCGCGCCTTTATGCCACCTGAGGCAGCCTTCTGTTGCCGCCCCGACCCCTCCTCACGGCGCTCACATTTTCTGCGCAGGAGGGGGTCGGGGCGCTGCACGACACTAGTGCAGAGAGCGCAATTGCGCTCTCTGCACTAGAAGAGCCGAATTTCTGGGTTGAAAACCGGAAATTCGGCTCTTAGCTACCAGGAGCGGCATTTTTGCCGCCCCTGGTAACCAAGGGGGTGCTGCCGCCTGAGGAGAGTGTCTCAACTCGCCTCATTGGTGGAGCGCCCCTGCATGGGGCTAGATATTTTGTCAATTTCCCAGCTGCCCCTGGTCATGTGACTTGTGCCTGCACTTTAGGAGAGAAATGCTTTCTGGCAGGCTGCTGTTTTTCCTTCTCAATGTAACTGAATGTGTCTCAGTGGGACATGGGTTTTTACTATTGAGTGTTGTTCTTAGATCTACCAGGCAGCTGTTATCTTGTGTTAGGGAGCTGCTATCTGGTTACCTTCCCATTGTTCAGGGGCGTAACTATAGAGGAAGCAGACCCTGCGGCTGCAGGGGGGCCCAGGAGGTATAGGAGCCCCATGAGGCCCTAATTCATATACAATTTCAATAAATATTGGAGAAACAAGTCAACCTCTAAACATTTTGGGGGCCTGAAAAATAATTTGCTGTGGGGCCCAGTAATATCTAGTTACGCCACTGCCATTGTTCTTTTGTTTGGCTGCTGGGGGGGAAAAGGGAGGGGGGTGATATCACTCCAACTTGCAGTACAGCAGTAAAGAGTGATTGAAGTTTATCAGAGCACAAGTCACATGACTTGGGGCAGCTGGGAAATTGACAATATGTCTAGCCCCATGTCAGATTTCAAAATTGAATATAAAAAAATCTGTTTGCTCTTTTGAGAAATGGATTTCAGTGCAGAATTCTGCTGGAGCAGCACTATTAACTGATTCCTTTTGAAAAAAAATGTTTTTTCCCATGACAGTATCCCTTTAAGTACAAATAGGCCTTTGCAGATAACCCTGCCCCTGCCGGAGGGAATTCTTCTCGGCCAGAGATGCTCTGATTTATAAAGTGTATTTTGGCGAGTCCCGTTTACACTAAAGGGTTTCATGAGCTGCGCGGTTTCTCTGACCTTTCGCTTTTTTTCATTATAGTCTCTAGATAACGGCTTTGTCCAGACAGGTTTTTTTAACCCAACAAAGCAAAAACGATCAATATGTTTGGGCTATTTACCACTGAGCATTAGGACCTGATATGATCCAATGAACCTCATATATATCAGTCTAAGTATTTAGTCTGGATACATAATAAATCACATTACATTTATTTTACGATTAAAAAACTATCATTACTCACCCACAGTAACACAAGGATACACAGAGTAACAGATAAAGGGCCACTATATCTATATATTTTATTCTACCTTTTCATTTGTCCGGTGCACATAGTAGCCTGTACGTTGGCACCATAACATTTTATTTTATTTTGGGGGCACAGGGAGTCACGGAGGCCCACTTATTAACATTCTCATTTTAGTGGTTTTAGAGGTTTTTAAAACCTCAACTAAATTTATTTTCTCTAAAATCACGAATGCCATGTAATTTATTAAAAGGACTGCATATAAAAAGTATGAATGAAAAAAAGCGGATGATGCACTAAAATATACAAAAACCTTGAAAAAGTTTTTGAAACCATCAGAAAATGCCTGAATGGCTAAAAAAAATAGGAACAGCGCAGCTCGCGTTGACTTCCAGGGCAGATTTATCAACGGGCGAGTTGTGTTTTCCTAAAAAATTTGAGTTTTTCAAGGGTAGTGAAAAACTCGAATTTTCGGTTAAAAAAACACTTGAATTTTTCTGTTTCTGACTCTGCCGCAACCCCCCTTCAGGCCCTCTGCCTCAGTTGTGAGATCACGGGCCAGAGCGGGCCATAGACATGTGCGGATCTGGGTCCCACCAAAATTATAACCTTGTCTTGACTTCTATGGAATCTCGACTGTAGTATAACCAAAAATGTACTTCTGTGCCATTCATCTCCGGCTCTTCCATAAAACCTCTTGTTAATGTAAGTGAGGGCAGGTTCCACGTTGGATGTAAGAAAGGAATATGTGGGTAGGAATGGAATCCAACATGGGATGGTCTATAGACTCCAGCCCTGCCATCTCATCACCTGCCCCACTTATCATTAAACTACCAAACAAAATCTTCCTTATGGATTAGATACATGTGTAGTTACGTTACCCCTGTATGTGAGAAGAGCCTCATCCAGGAATTCAGCAGCAGGTCGCAGGAACTTCGAGATGTCGGAATCCTGAAAATCATCGACTTCAACTCCCATGTACTGAATGTTCATGCCAGAGTAGAAGTCAGGCCCGGTGAATACAGTGGTGCCATGACCTGCATTTAAGATGTGGGTAATGCCCATTCTCTTCAGTCGCCCTTTGTTAACAGCCACACTCCTAAACAAAGAATAATACTCCCTTCAGATATACAATACCTCTCTTTCATCTTTGGAAGTGCAATAAAACAAGTACAACTCAACATTTTGGAAGAGCCAACGGTTTAGGGGTTTGACCACTAGTGATGCCAGGTGGAAATGCCTTTTCATTATTATTATTGGATTTTATTAGAGTTTATCGAGCAACAGCAGATTCCACCAAAAGCTGTGGCAAATATTATCAAAAATAATGTTGGGTAAAGCCTTCATTGCCATGTATTGTGACATTTCAGTAAAGCCTACTGAGCAAAAATTCTGATCAATGCCTCTATATTTCAGAAATTCCAGACACTTTACTAAAGGGTTCAAGTCAAGAAGAAGAAACTGGTGGTTTTTTTCTAACAGATCTTACATAGCAACTTGTTACAAAGTTCCACAGTATTTCCTTGATCACAACTCACTTTTCGGCAATGAAGACATTGGGCCAGACCTCATCCACAGCGTTCAAAGGGGATTCCAGGCGGTCTTTTATCAGCTCTCTCTGCAAGTCCAGGACGCAGGGAGTGTTGAACAGGCTTCTATCGTCAATCTTCTCCTTCACTCGGTTGTAAAGATCCTCAACCATCAGTTGCTCTGCCGTCTCCAGCATCCCAGGGCTCACTGTGTCAACCTTCACCTCTTTGGGCTTCAGCTCTAGAAAACAAGGGATGGTCAGTGAGATGGTCAATGAGAGGTCCATGCAAGTCTATGAAATAGCTGTCTGCTCTAGTAGCTACTTCTGATCAGGTTTATAAGTGTATGGTGCCATTGCCCAAATTCACCATGTAACCATTGCACAACTACTGATGGAATATTTGCAGCAAGATCATTTTATGAGCAAACTGCATCCTCAAATGGATGAAGAACTCTCCATGTTTTGTGGGATTTGCAAGTGAAAGACTTTATCACGGAGCACAACATTGAAGGGCTGCCCATTATTGCTGTGGATCGAGACCTTACAGTGCAGTATTTCTAGTTTTCTGGGCATGATGATCGTATTCCTTGACCTTTGATCTAGTGGGTTTATATATTAATGTGACTTCTCAGGGTCTTCTAATGTCCTTGTGTGTTACTATGGTGCAGTACATTTCCCCAGAAAAATGCGGATCTAAGAACAAATATGAACCTCATACATTTCAGAATATCAAAATAATCTCTGGGCTCATCTAGATACGTCAAGCAAGTGAGTCCTTAAATAAAAATTCTACATCATCTCATAGTAAAGGGGGGCCTGAACCAAATAAGCCTGAGGCCCAATCCCCAGTAATTACTCCACTGTATACACAAGGCCA
This sequence comes from Xenopus laevis, assembly GCF_017654675.1. Taxonomy (NCBI): domain Eukaryota; kingdom Metazoa; phylum Chordata; class Amphibia; order Anura; family Pipidae; genus Xenopus; species Xenopus laevis. The sequence goes on from NC_054373.1 coordinate 6,625,074, forward strand.
GCATCTCTAGTACTAAAAGTTCAGATCCAAATCCATTAGAGAAAGGGGAGAAAGATGGCATTTAGTCTTGTATGTCTTCCTAACCCTCCATCCTTTTCATCAGAGATTTCCCTGGGAACAGGGTTGGTAAATAGCAGTAACAGTAAAACCCTGCTCTCTGCCTATAGAACATATCAAATATATAGAGTAGAATTAGAGTAGAGTAGAAATAGAGTAGAATTATATTACAGTAATGTGAATCCATCTAGGAATATCATTGAATTACTGCCTTTGTATAACCACATGTTCATGGTTTTAACATAAAGTAAACTATTCCTAGTTTCATTCACATCTGTGCAGCCACTGGGACAGAATGTTCTGTTATACAGATAGCTAGAATCTCAGCCATAAAGCAGGACAGGACTGCTGCTTACAATGGGGATCAGATAGGATCTGTGCAGCCACTGGGACAGAATGTTCTGTTATACAGATAGCTAGAATCTCAGCTGCCATAAAGCAGGCCAGGACTGCTGCTTACAATGGGGATCAGATAGGATCTGTGCAGCCACTGGGACAGAATGTTCTGTTATACAGATAGCTAGAATCTCAGCTGCCATAAAGCAGGACAGGACTGCTGCTTACAATGGGGATCAGATAGATCTGTGCAGCCACTGGGACAGAATGTTCTGTTATACAGATAGCTAGAATCTCAGCTGCCATAAAGCAGGACAGGACTGCTGCTTACAATGGGGATCAGATAGGATCTGTGCAGCCACTGGGACAGAATGTTCTGTTATACAGATAGCTAGAATCTCAGCTGCCATAAAGCAGGACAGGACTGCTGCTTACAATGGGGATCAGATAGGATCTGTACAGCCACTGGGACAGAATGTTCTGTTATACAGATAGCTAGAATCTCAGCTGCCATAAAGCAGGACAGGACTGCTGCTTACAATGGGGATCAGATAGGATCTGTGCAGCCACTGGGACAGAATGTTCTGTTATACAGATAGCTAGAATCTCAGCCATAAAGCAGGACAGGACTGTTGCTTACAATGGGGATCAGATAGGATATGTGCAGCCACTGGGACAGAATGTTCTGTTATACAGATAGCTAGAATCTCAGCTGCCATAAAGCAGGACAGGACTGCTGCTTACAATGGGGATCAGATAGGATCTGTGCAGCCACTGGGACAGAATGTTCTGTTATACAGATAGCTAGAATCTCAGCTGCCATAAAGCAGGACAGGACTGCTGCTCACAACTCCCCTGCACATATACATAAAACACCTTTCTTAATCCAAATGCACTCGCCACTGTAGTTTAGCTCATCCAAATGGGAACATCGTCCCTTTAAGACTAACCGTCCTCCTTCTACCGTTAATTTGCTTCCAACATTCACAGTAAGAGTCGTCCTTCCCAGCGAGCCCCGTTTATAACTCTGACATTTATTACACAGAACAGTCTTGCTGTCAAGGTTACTGTCTTATAATTACCTGAGCTCCGCTGCCGGACAACAAACGCCACGGAATAGAAACCGTAGCCGAAAATGCGCGTTTCTGCAGCGTGACGATACTTTGTAACACACTTAGTTTTGTCATTTCCCCACAGGGTTCTGTATAAACCATACCCTGGACTCCAAATCTTTCTGGTAAATGGGTATCCAGATAATAAATCTTATACCTGTACTATATATATATTATTTATAAATCACCAGTATAACAAATAAATCATTTAGATGCTCAGTAACAGTAATGTTTGTCCTCAGAAGGGATCTGTTAACTGTATAAGCCTCAATTATGATCTTAATTCTGAGATTCCAGACTCCCATTCACCCCTACAATCCCCTCCTTTAATATCGTCTCTAGTTCTCGACTTCTCCAGACTCTGGAACTTTCCTATCCCACTATTAGTTCCACCACTTAAAGTAGATGTAAACCCAAACATAGAGTTATAGGTACTGAAAGTTGCCTCACTCGGAAACTTCCATAGACTTCTGAAAACTAAGCGCCGCGTGTGAATTGCATTGATTTTCATTTTAGACGGCGGAGGGCACGGGGAAGGCAGTTCCGGAAAATTGTCGCCCCTGAAGAAGAGGCGATTTTTCGCTGGGGCGACTAATCTTCCCAAATCTGCTTGTGTGGGCTGACCCTAATATGGGGCAATTTTCTAATATACCTTCATTCCACATCTTTAGGGATATTATAGTTATTTGTAGCAAATAAAAGCATTCATTGTCTGCCCCTTTAGCCAATTAACAGAGCTGTGATTTCACTAGGGATGCACCGAATCCAGGATTCGGGCTTTTTCAGCAGGATTTGGATTCAGACCAATCCTTCTGCCTGGCCGAACCGAATACGAATCCTAATTTGCATATGCAAATAATGCGAGGGAAATCGCGTGATTTTTCGTCACAAAACAAGGAAGTAAAAATATTTTTCCCCTTCCCACCCCTAATTTGCATATGCAAATTAGGATTCGTATTCGGTTCGGCCAGGCAGAAGGATTATGCAAATTAGGGTTCGGATTCGGTTCGGTATTTGGCCGAATCTTTCACAAAGGATTCGGGGGCTCGGCCGAATCCAAAATAGTGGATTCGGTGCATCCCTAGATTTCACAAAACAGAACAGAAAGGGACACACAGACGCTTATTTCAATTTCAATTACATTTATGAATCATTTTAAAACCACTGAAAATATGCAAAGATTGTATAATGGGAAGTTGCTTAGAACAATATTTTCTTTCAACCGGGTAGCACTTTATTTTTGGGTTTATATCTCCTTTAAAGGGTCTCAGACTCCCAGCATGAGTGCGTTGCAGAAATAATAAAGTTAGGCTGAGGGATACAAGCAAAACGAGCAAAACAATAAAGACAGATTTATTTTCTATTTTCCGAAGTCGCCCAAAGTTTCCTCGTGAGACAACTTCAGGTGACTTCGGAAAACAGAGCGATCCGAGTGCCATCCCACCGGCGATTTCGATTCTAGCTAGTGGGGAGGCAGTTCATGGAGATTAGTCGCCCGAAGAAGAGGGGATTTCTCCCCCGGACGACTAATCTTCTCGTCTGTCTCTGCCCTAAAAGCTCCTCTTGAGGTTCCAATTCACTTGAATGGAAATCACATTCAACTTTTGGTTGAGGCCGTGTCCCTCATAGCCCTTCATCTCAACGATTAATTATTCTGCTGCTTGAGATAAGGAGGCTTAAGGTGGCCATACACGGGCCGATAAAACCTGCCGACAGACCGAGTCGGCAGCTTATTGGTGTATGGGGCCCCCGACGGGCTTTCCCGATTGAGATCTAGCCGAAAGTCAGCCAGATCTGGATTGGATGGGACTAAAAATCCCGTCGGATTGCGGCCGCATCTGTTCGTTGATGCAGTCCCGCGAAGCCACTGTTAGGATCCGATCGGATCAGCCCGATATTGCCCACCTCAAGGTCGGGGAGAGATCTGCTCGTTTGGTGACATCGCCAAACGAGCGTCTCTTTCCGTGTATGGCCACCTTTAGCTGAGGCAAAGCAAATGAACTTATTGTATGATATATACTAACGGGACAGAATAGTATTGCAGATGGTATAAAATATTATTATTTGATAAGTGGGGACTTATGTGGTGACAGTGTCCCTTTAAGCATCTGTTCCAGTCTGCTGGATTTGGTTTTATACTGTTTTATTAACACAAGTCGTCTGTAAAATGTATCTTCTTCTTCTTTTATTCCCCTGCTGTGTTCTTAATTCCTAGATCTGTGCTTATTTATCATATTGTTTATAATGATGAGGAAAGGATACAATTTACCCTAAAAAAACCTATTCTGGATGCTAAAATAGAAATATTTACATCTAAATATTTGAACTGCCTCGCCTGAATGTTAACCTCTTCCTTATTTTTACTGCTTTCACCTCTGGATTATCTATGGACATTCCCTTCTCTTTTTATTCTCCTCACTGCTGGTCCTGACTACTGTTTGACTTCCGCACTCTTCTAGTGAATTACAGAACGTGCAAGGCATTGTGGGACACGGAGAGTCTTGGCTGAAGGTGAGCCGACTGACTTCTCTGCTACATTGCTTCCGTGGTACAAAGTCGCAACCAGCAGTGCAGAAAACATAAAGGGACAGTTAGTGCTTTTAGTAGCAATGGCATGTAACTGTATAACTCCCAGCTACCCTTAAGTGCTGCTCAGCTGTGAGTGTCCACGTGAGACCCTCTTTACCTTCATTTATGATCTGCTTTGCGGCCACGAAGGATGAAAGATGGATGGGTTCCAGGAAGATGCTCTCGGTGTAGGCGTCGGACAACATGGAGAAGCTGGGGGGACAAAGAGCAAATGTCATACGTCTTACACCTACTGAAGATCCTTACGACTTATTTACTAATATGGGTGAGGTTTGTTCTGGCCCATTAACCCATAGCAATTGCTTTGAGAATTCTATTTGCCCCCAGACTGATCAGAACTAATTTGCTGGAGGCTACTGGAACATTGGAAACGTTGACATCTGAGGGACTTTGTTCTGGTAAATACCTTCCGACATTATAGAAATAAAAAGAGGGTCAAAAAGATTTTCCCACGCCCATCTTGTGGCCACACCCCCCTAATTACAATGTTCCTTTTACAAAACGTGGCAGGTTATGAAAGTTTGAACACATTTCTGTGGTTTTCATGCGTTATTACAGTTTTGCTGTGAAGGTGAATTGCCCTTTAAGTTGCAGGTCAGTTTTCCTTTATCTTACGTTGTTACAATTGTTTCTTTGCTTATCTTAAATTGTTACAAATGTATCTAAGTGCACCTACCGGGTAATCTGGGTTCTCTGCCAGAAGCCAATTTAGTTATAAACATTGTATCTTGTTCTGGCTGTTCAGTGCAAGAGATCAAAGAGAGAGTCGGGACATTTCAGTCACAATACAGGACTGGGGGTTGAGCTGTCAAAATCGGGACTGTCCCGTGAAAAACGTGACAGTTGGAAGGTATGCTGGTATTAGCTTTTGAAAACAGCTCAGTAAAGTCAAGCAGTATAGCAGCTCCACAAATAAATAAATCTTGAGCAGACACTCAAATAAAGTCAATCTTCCATCAAATAATTGAAATGAAGTAAAAAGATTTATTGTGACCTCTTCCTTACGCTTTTCATGTTACAAACACTCAATTATAGTTTAGCAGCTCCCATTGTATGTACAGAGAAAGACATGGGAAGAAGGTGTGTGCCCCCTCTCATACCGCAATGGCGGCTCCCACCTATATATATATATATATATATATATATATATATATATATATATATATATAAATACTAATAGACGGGAAGAACATTTCATGCCCACAATACCCTAATACTGTACTCCTTATCTGAAGCATTATGGCAGCTCCTACTCGTGTGTGTAAATACAGATATATAGAGAGGAATAATCCATGGCCTGTGTGTCATTAAAGGGGATATAAATGGAGAATAAGTAATATGCTGGAATAAGGGATATTGTGCCATTAGGTTGGCTCAGTGTATGGGCCTGAGGCAGCAAAATATCATTTCATTACTGAGCACAAGTTCAGTGTAATCCAATTATGGGCTAAGTTTTAGAACTCTATGCTCCTCACGTACTCACAGTGGACTGAGCTCAGAACAGTGGGGCAGCTGCTTTATACAGTGACCAGGGAGATGCATTTGGCCCAATATTGATATCATTGGCCCCATCTCTATGCCCAGTTGTACAAAGGCAAAGCAAACCCTTCCTTCGTTTCCTCATGAAAGAGGATGAGCATTAAGCTGCCCCATATATAGTTGCTGCTGTCCAGGTGGGGAGACTTCTTTTTGGGTTTGTTAAGACAAAGGGGACAGAGGATTACACCCGTCAACAAATGGGCAGATTATTCCATCCATTGCACTGAAATCTCTCCAAGCAACTTCTCCAAGATGGTCATATCAACTGGCAGTTGGGCATAACATAGAGTTAAAAGGTTCGACTTGATGGACGTGTGTCTTTTTTCAACCAAACTTACTATGTTATTATGTATATACTAATAGATCTGGTGAGGCTGGATCTTTGACCAAAATTGCCACCCACGTGAGTAGGGGACTGCGTTAATGGCCCGCAATAGATAGACAGACAGACAGACAGACAGATAGACGATAGATAGATATATACATAGATAGATAGATAGATAGATACATAGATAGATAGATAGATACATAGATAGATAGATAGATTGATAGATGGATGGAGGGAGAGAGAGAGAGAGATAGAATAGATAGATAGATACATAGATGGATAGATCCCACTGGTGTCTAATAAAAGGGCAGCCAAGTTTGGGAGTTTTACTTTGAAAGCAGCAAGTAAGTTGCAGGTAAAACTTAGTCCCTTTGTAAAATGTATAATTAAGCAATTGAATTCTTAATGAATCAGATAAAATTGAGCATAGGACTGGCCAGATATGGGATGACTGTGACGTAGTTGTTCAGCTTAAATATATTGCAATATATGGACAAACAATCCCTGTGTTGTTTAAAGGGTAAGGCATTTTTCAGTAGCAGTAGCACAAAATGTCGCTGTCTTAAATATATTGATAATGGGTTGAGTGCAGAGGACTCTTGTATTTGACTATATGTATTTTGTGGTCACACCCTCATTGCACCCCCGCCTAATGGTTTTAAAAAATAGTGGTGAGCACAACTTTCCCTTGTTTGTTATTGTAGATAGATAGATAGATAGATAGATAGATAGATAGATAGATGATAGATAGATAGATAGATAGATAGATAGATAGATAGATAGATAGATGATAGATAGATAGATAGATAGATAGATAGATAGATGATAGATAGATAGATAGATAGATAGATAGATGATAGACATCTGGAAGTGCAGTTGTGTGGAGGAATCATAGATCCTCATAGACCCTCTTGGGCCCCACACCGCCCACAGGGTCTGCTCCCTCTATTGTTACCCCACTTTCTAGGGGAGACTGGGGCTGTGGTGCAACACTGTCAGATTATCTCCAGGGCAGAGACAGAGGCTGAAGGACACAGGGGGCTCTACTGATACTATTACATTGCATCAATGTCTCAGGCCTCTGTTGGGATGTTTATGGTTGTGATAAAGGTCTGTAATAAAGGACTGAAATGTTGATGGAATAAAACATTTATTGATGATGTCCCTTCTGTGCAGCAGCCCCCAATTGTCTCTGGTCCCGTCAGTCTGGCTCATTATCCCCAGGTCTGTGTCACCTCCTTCCACCTGTCTATAGACACTTGATAATGGGCATAGCCCGAAACATGTTGTGTAACTCTATTCCCCAATAAAGAAAACTGCAGTCAAGTTTGCTGCCCTGGATTTGTTCCACAACAACACAAATTTATTGACTTATAGATATATATACTGTATAATATATATATATTAGTGATGCACTGAATCCAGGATTTGGTTTGGGATTCGGACTTTTTCAGCAGGATTCAGATTCTGCCAAATCCTTGTGCCGGACGAACGGAATTTGAATCTTAATTTTAGGGATGCATCAAATACACAATTTTGGATTCGGCCGAACCCCCGAATCCTTCACAAAAGATTTGGCCGAATACCAAACCAAATCCGAATTTGCATATGCAAATTAGGGGTTGGAAGGGGGAAACATTTTTAACTTCCTTGTTTTGTGAAAAAAAGTCACATGATTTTCCTCCCCACCCCTAATTTGCATATGCAAATTAGAATTCGGATTCGGTTCAGCCGGGCAGAAGGATTCCTGCTGAAAAAGGCCGAATCCCGAACCGAATCCTGGATTCTGTGCATCCCTACTTAATTTGCATATGCAAATTAGGGGCGGGAAGGGAAATCACGTAACTTTTTCTCACAAAATAAGGAAGTAAAAAAACGTTTTTCCACTTTTTCCCTTCCTGTCCTAAATTGACATATTCAAATTAGGATTCGGTTCGGTATTCAACCAAATCATTTATGAAGGATTCAGGGATTTGGCTGAATCCCAAATGGTGGATTCGGAGCAACCCTAATAAATAACATTATTTTATTGCCTTTGTGGCCCTGCCGCAAATTCTGCCGGTAATTTGATTTCTCAGGGAATTTTGGCTGCCCGTGTTCAGCAGGAGCATATCCATTATCATTTGTCTAAAAAAACACCAAAAAAGGGGAAAAAAAGAGTCTTTTTACTGCATTCTGCTGTTATAAACCGCAACTGTCAGCGATTACAGAATTACAATGCGGCAGTCGGCTCAGCTCTACATCAAGGCCCTTTTGTTCACAAGGGGTTAAGCGCTGGGGCCCCTCATGTCTCGTTACATAGAAATAAAAAAAAAACCATTATCGGGGGGCTTCTATTCATTCCTGGCACTTAATTTTAATGTTAGCTGATTCTATCACTCAATCCGCTCCATTTTCCTATTTAATGCCTTTGCCTACAAAAGCCCCGTCCCTATCTCCTTGTCCTCCTCTATCTGATTCCTGGTTCCATTCCAACTTCCAATTATGCGCACGCCGAAAAGCGATCAGCGAAGAACACAACCTCGCTATGAAAACACATCACAAGGAGAAATAAAAAAAAAATTCCTGTTTCTGCGGTGGAAATAATAGCGAGGGATTGAATCAGTGAGGACCACTGGTTTTTGTATCCAAGGTGACAGAAATAAGCATCCACATTCATCATGTTATATATTAGCGACGGATCGATAGCAGCCGAGCCATCTGGATACAGGTCGAGAGCGAAGGATCATCAAGCCGTGCGTTTTTCATCTGCTTCCCGGGGCATTCTGGGAAACGAAGAGATGGCGCTTCTTTATCCTGATTTTACTCAGTAGAGAATAAAAGGGCATCAAATGCCGCTATATCTATATTTATCTCTATGTATCGACAATAAAAGACGTCGCTATAAACCACCGATTTAAAACAAAATGCAGTTTTTAGTAAAAAAAAAACAAAAAACCTTTTTGATGAAAAAAAATCAACGGAGAAGCTTTAGCCAAGGGCAAGTGAAGGTGACGCGGTTTTATTGTCTTTTAACGACATCAACATGGACGGGTGCTCGGGACGGGTGCTTCACATTCACCGACGCCTGCTCCGTAGGGATAACAAAATCATAGGGAAACATGGATGGAGACCGATAAATTCCAGAGGGTTTTTTTTTTGTCGTGTTTTTTAAAAATTCCATGAAATTAAAGTGAAGTCAGCCAATGTATATTATCAAGATTAACCCTCGGTTTAAATCACACTCCCTGGGGGTGATTTTATATATAAATATTTATATATATATATATATATATATAATCCAAACAATTGTTAAAGGAATACTTTCAAATGAAAACATGTTGTGTTCAAAATGCATCATTTAATGGTGCTGCTCTAGCAGCCTTATCCACTGAAATCCATTTTTAAGAAGAGCAAATGGATTTTTTATATTTAATTTTGAAATCTGATATAGGGCTAGACATTTTGTCAGTTTCCCAGGTGCCCCTCAGTCATGTGACGTGTTCTGATAAACCTTACTTAGTCACTCTTTACTGCTATACTGCGAGTTGGAGTGATATCAGCACAACAATGGGAAGGTAACCAGATAGCAGCTCCCTAACACAAGATAACAGCTGCCTGGTAGATCTAAGAACAGCACTCAATAGTAAAATCCAGGTCCCACTGAGACACATTCAGTTACATTGAGTAGGAGAAACAACAACCTGCCAGAAAGCAGTTCCATCCTAAAGTGCTGGCTCTTTCTGAAATCACATGACCAGGCAAAATGACCTGAGATGCACCTACACACCAATATTACAACTAAAATACAGGTTCAGGAATGACGTTTTATATTGTAGAGTGAATTATTTGCAGTGTAAACAGTGTCATTTAGAAATGAAAACTACATCATAAAAATCATGACAGAATCCCTTTAATTACAGATTAAATACCTTCTATTGTGAATAGAAATCGGACCAATTGGGAGCTGTCCCTGGGGTGTGAGTGAATAGTGTCTATTTCTGCAAAGGATGCAGCCATTGTTTTTGGAGTCAGCTTGAGGTACAGGGGAATACCTATGCTGCCATAGTTTTATGGGATCTCTCTGTACAGACTATGAGCAAACTTAGGGGACTGTTCCTGCTGAATTGTGCTTAGTACAGAGGAATACCTATACTGCCATAGTTTTATGGGATCTCTCTGTACAGACTATGAGCAAACTTAGGGGACTGTTCCTGCTGAATTGTGCTTAGTACAGGGAATACCTATGCTGCCATAGTTTTATGGGATCTCTCTGTACAGACTATGAGCAAACTTAGGGGACTGTTCCTGCTGAATTGTGCTTAGTACAGGGAATACCTATGCTGCTATAGTTTTATGGGATCTCTCTGTACAGACTATGATAAAAACTTAGGGGACTGTTCCTGCTGAATTGTGCTTAGTACAGGGAATACCTATGCTGCCATAGTTTTATGGGATCTCTCTTTACAGACTATGAGCAAACTTAGGGGACTGTTCCTGCTGAATTGTGCTTAGTACAGAGGAATACCTATACTGCCATAGTTTTATGGGATCTCTCTGTACAGACTATGAGCAAACTTAGGGACTGTTCCTGCTGAATTGTGCTTAGTACAGGGAATACCTATGCTGCCATAGTTTTATGGGATCTCTCTGTACAGACTATGAGCAAACTTAGGGGACTGTTCCTGCTGAATTGTGCTTAGTACAGGGAATACCTATGCTGCTATAGTTTTATGGGATCTCTCTGTACAGACTATGATAAAAACTTAGGGGACTGTTCCTGCTGAATTGTGCTTAGTACAGGAATACCTATGCTGCCATAGTTTTATGGGATCTCTCTGTACAGACTATGAGCAAACTTAGGGGACTGTTCCTGCTGAATTGTGCTTAGTACAGAGGAATACCTATACTGCCATAGTTTTATGGGATCTCTCTGTACAGACTATGAGCAAACTTAGGGGACTGTTCCTGCTGAATTGTGCTTAGTACAGGGAATACCTATGCTGCCATAGTTTTATGGGATCTCTCTGTACAGACTATGAGCAAACTTAGGGGACTGCTCCTGCTGAATTGTGCTTAGTACAGGGAATACCTATGCTGCTATAGTTTTATGGGATCTCTCTGTACAGACTATGATAAAAACTTAGGGGACTGTTCCTGCTGAATTGTGCTTAGTACAGGGAATACCTATGCTGCCATAGTTTTATGGGATCTCTCTGTACAGACTATGAGCAAACTTAGGGGACTGTTCCTGCTGAATTGTGCTTAGTACAGAGGAATACCTATACTGCCATAGTTTTATGGGATCTCTCTGTACAGACTATGAGCAAACTTAGGGGACTGTTCCTGCTGAATTGTGCTTAGTACAGGGAATACCTATGCTGCCATAGTTTTATGGGATCTCTCTGTACAGACTATGAGCAAACTTAGGGGACTGTTCCTGCTGAATTGTGCTTAGTACAGAGGAATACCTATACTGCCATAGTTTTATGGGATCTCTCTGTACAGACTATGAGCAAACTTAGGGACTGTTCCTGCTGAATTGTGCTTAGTACAGGGAATACCTATGCTGCCATAGTTTTATGGGATCTCTCTGTACAGACTATGAGCAAACTTAGGGGACTGTTCCTGCTGAATTGTGCTTAGTACAGGGAATACCTATGCTGCTATAGTTTTATGGGATCTCTCTGTACAGACTATGATAAAAACTTAGGGGACTGTTCCTGCTGAATTGTGCTTAGTACAGGGAATACCTATGCTGCCATAGTTTTATGGGATCTCTCTGTACAGACTATGAGCAAACTTAGGGACTGTTCCTGCTGAATTGTGCTTAGTACAGGGAATACCTATGCTGCCATAGTTTTATGGGATCTCTCTGTACAGACTATGAGCAAACTTAGGGGACTGTTCCTGCTGAATTGTGCTTAGTACAGGGAATACCTATGCTGCTATAGTTTTATGGGATCTCTCTGTACAGACTATGATAAAAACTTAGGGGACTGTTCCTGCTGAATTGTGCTTAGTACAGGGAATACCTATGCTGCCATAGTTTTATGGGATCTCTCTGTACAGACTATGAGCAAACTTAGGGGACTGTTCCTGCTGAATTGTGCTTAGTACAGAGGAATACCTATACTGCCATAGTTTTATGGGATCTCTCTGTACAGACTATGAGCAAACTTAGGGGACTGTTCCTGCTGAATTGTGCTTAGTACAGGGAATACCTATGCTGCCATAGTTTTATGGGATCTCTCTGTACAGACTATGAGCAAACTTAGGGGACTGTTCCTGCTGAATTGTGCTTAGTACAGGGAATACCTATGCTGCTATAGTTTTATGGGATCTCTCTGTACAGACTATGATAAAAACTTAGGGGACTGTTCCTGCTGAATTGTGCTTAGTACAGGGAATACCTATGCTGCCATAGTTTTATGGGATCTCTCTGTACAGACTATGAGCAAACTTAGGGACTGTTCCTGCTGAATTGTGCTTAGTACAGGGAATACCTATGCTGCCATAGTTTTATGGGATCTCTCTGTACAGACTATGAGCAAAATTAGGGGATTGTTCCTGCTGAATTGTGCTTAGTACAGGGAATACCTATGCTGCCATAGTTTTATGGGATCTCTCTGTACAGACTATGAGCAAACTTAGGGACTGTTCCTGCTGAATTGTGCTTAGTACAGGGGAATACCTATGCTGTCATAATTTTATGGGATCTCTCTGTACAGACTATGAGCAAATTTAGGGGACTGTTCCTGCTGAATTGTGCTTAGTACAGGGGAATACCTATGCTGTCATAGTTTTATGGGATCTCTCTGTACAGACTATGAACAAACTTAGGGGCTGTTCCTGCTGAATTGTGCTTAGTACAGAGGAATACCTATGCTGCCATAGTTTTATGGGATCTCTCTGTACAGACTATGAGCAAACTTAGGGGGCTGTTCCTGCTGAATAGTGATGGGCAAATTTATTCGCCAGCTGCAAATTCACGGTGTCAAAAACAAGATGCCAGCGTCATTTCCCTAATATTTCGCCGTTTCGCAAATTTTGCGGGAAATTCACAAATATAAAGCGAAATGCCCCAAATTCGCCCATCACTACTGCTGAATTGTGCTTAGTACAGGGGAATTTCTATGCTTTCTACAGATATTAATAAAACTTAAAATTCTTGGTAATCCCTTTAAATTTATAATACATCATATTTTAGTATTTCTATTCAGTGACAACTATGGAAAATGACAAAATAAAGGTAAAATGGCCTTTTAATATAGCTGAGAAAACTATCTCTACATTGGGAACATTGTTTCCTGAGGTATAATCACTTTATCCCAGGCTGACCCCTAACTAGTGGAGATTTCACACGGACGATTTTTGTATCATCAAGATAATGGGCACAAGGGACAAGATAATAGCGAGACTCCAGTCAACACTTGTACCCAGAGATAATGGGGCTTCTTGTTTAACCCCTTCCCATCAGGCACAAGTGCCACATAGAGAGAGATAATGTAGTTCTGTGAGCATGATTAACCCTTAAACTGCCTTCACTGACACCCACTGTAATATGTAAAACTAACTCTATATCAGATCATATTCATAAATACAACTGTATAGGGATGTACTTTCTACTATTGACAATTTATCTTTATATATTTCTCTGTACTTGCCAAACCTTTGTGTCTGTCTGTTCCACTAATATTATCATTTATCAGACTTTAATAGGAAACCACTCAGACCGGCTGGAATATTCCAAATGCTTCTAACAGCTTTACTTCCATACTGACTTCTTATTCTGTAAATAGAATCAATTCACTGTCAGCGTCATGTCATGAAATGTACCAGACATCTAATAGCTACAGACTTGTCTTACTGAGAATGTGCTGTGAGATAGCAGGTATAGTAGGGAGAGATGTGTCTATAGTAACAGTGGATAATAGTCTCTGGGAAGGGAGTGTGACTGTGGGATAGCAGGTATAGTAGGGAGAGATGGTGTCTATAGTAACAGTGGATAATAGTCTCTGGGAAGGGAGTGTGACTGTGGGATAGCAGGTATAGTAGGGAGAGATGGTGCCTATAGTAACAGTGGATAATAGTCTCTGGGAAGGGAGTGTGACTGTGGGATAGCAGGTATAGTAGGGAGAGATGGTGTCTATAGTAACAGTGGATAATAGTCTCTGGGAAGGGAGTGTGACTGTGGGATAGCAGGTATAGTAGGGACAGATAGTGTCTATAGTAACAGTGGATAATAGTCTCTGGGAAGGGAGTGTGACTGTGGGATAACAGGTATAGTAGGGAGAGATGGTGTCTATAGTAACAGTGGATAATAGTCTCTGGGAAGGGAGTGTGACTGTGGGATAGCAGGTATAGTAGGGAGAGATGGTGTCTATAGTAACAGTGGATAATAGTCTCTGGGAAGGGAGTGTGACTGTGGGATAGCAGGTATAGTAGGGAGAGATGGTGTCTATAGTAACAGTGGGATAATAGTCTCTGGGAAGGGAGTGTGACTGTGGGATAACAGGTATAGTAGGGAGAGATGGTGTCTATAGTAACAGTGGATAATAGTCTCTGGGAAGGGAGTGTGACTGTGGGATAGCAGGTATAGTAGGGAGAGATGGTGCCTATAGTAACAGTGGATAATAGTCTCTGGGAAGGGAGTGTGACTGTGGGATAGCAGGTATAGTAGGGAGAGATGGTGTCTATAGTAACAGTGGATAATAGTCTCTGGGAAGGGAGTGTGACTGTGGGATAGCAGGTATAGTAGGGAGAGATGGTGCCTATAGTAACAGTGGGATAATAGTGCCTGGGAAGGGAGTGTGACTGTGGGATAGCAGGTATAGTAGGGAGAGATGGTGCCTATAGTAACAGTGGATAATAGTCTCTGGGAAGGGAGTGTGACTGTGGATAGCAGGTATAGTAGGGAGAGATGGTGCCTATAGTAACAGTGGATAATAGTCTCTGGGAAGGGAGTGTGACTGTGGGATAGCAGGTATAGTAGGGAGAGATGGTACCTATAGTAACAGTGGGATAATTGTCTCTGGGAAGGGAGTGTGACTGTGGGATAGCAGGTATAGTAGGGAGCAGGGCAGCCATCAGGGGGGGACAGGGGGGAGAGTTGTAGGGGGCCCCGAGGGTAAGGGGGCCCAGCCACGCCACACTTACTTGATTAGCCGGGCCCCCCTTCTTTCTGAGAGCTGCTGACTTCGGGAAGGCATGGACGTTTAAGGGGCCCTGGCTACCAATATTCTCATAATGTGGGGGGGGGCCTGGCCACCAATTTTGGCCACCAAGATTTTTTAATGGGGGGGCCCTGGCCACAAATTTTTTTTTATGGGGGGCCCTGTCCACCAATATCTTTTTATTAACATGTGGGAACCCTAGCCACCAATATTTTTTTTGTTTTTTTACTGTGTGGTGGGGGGGCAGACCTGTGGGGTGGGGAGGGCAGACCTGTAGGTGGGGCTTGCGGTGGGTGCAGCCCAGGGGGCCCAGGAAATTTGGTTGTATGGGGCCCTGCGATTTCTGATGGCGGTCCTGGTAGGGAGAGATGGTGCCTATAGTAACAGTGGGATAATAGTCTCTGGGAAGGGAGTGTGACTGTGGGATAGCAGGTATAGTAGGGAGAGATGGTGTCTATAGTAACAGTGGATAATAGTCTCTGGGAAGGGAGTGTGACTGTGGGATAGCAGGTATAGTAGGGAGAGATGGTGCCTATAGTAACAGTGGGATAATAGTCTCTGGGAAGGGAGTGTGACTGTGGGATAGCAGGTATAGTAGAGAGAGATGGTGTCTATAGTAACAGTGGATAATAGTCTCTGGGAAGGGAGTGTGACTGTGGGATAGCAGGTATAGTAGGGAGAGATGGTGCCTATAGTAACAGTGGGATAATAGTCTCTGGGAAGGGAGTGTGACTGTGGTATATCAGGGGAGATGTTGTTTCCTCCACTATTAGTTATTGATAAAGTGAAACTTGTAGTAGTGAGCAGAAGGTGTTGAATTTGTAGTTCATGGGTTAATTTGCCCCTGGGCCACTACATAAAGTCTGACATAAGATATTTCTATAACAATAAATCAATGGGAAGGTGAGGAGGCAAGAAATTCAGTTTTTTTGCAGTAAGAATTATAAATGCAAAAAATGAAGCTGTTTACATATTTAAGTAAATGCAAATAAATATGGAAATTTCTGAGCTGCAATTGATATTCATGAATAATATTTGCTGTGCAACTGAAAGGGAATTAGATTGGGTAATTATGGTATATTTTTACATTCACAAGTAGCAAACGTTTGCATATGTAATTCCGGTTTCTCACTTAGTGCAGGGACCTGTACATTGTGGTTATTCATGGGTTAATAAAAGCCAAAATGAAAACTCCTCCAGCAGCCCAAAGCTATTCAGGGTGTTGTGGGTTAAACACGATGTCACAGTTTTGATGTTAAGGGATACCAAGAGTTAATTTTGTTTCGTTTATGGTTTACACTTTAATAGTGATTTCAGTTTAAAATATATTTGTAAATGAATCTTTTCTCTCCAAGCTCAATGTACATTTAATAGACCTTCTCTCTGTACTAACTTCTCCTGCCCTTGGACTGTTCTATCACACAAAGGGCTCAGCTGAAAAAATTCACAGTCTGTACAGAGAGATCCCATAGGTATTCCCTGTACTAAGCACAATTCAGCAGGAACAGCCACAATGTTTCCTCATAGTCTGTACAGAGAGATCCCATAAAACTATGGCAGCATAGGTATTCCCTGTACTAAGCACAATTCAGCAGGAACAGTCCCTAAGTTTGCTCATAGTCTGTACAGAGAGATCCCATAAAACTATGGCAGCATAGGTATTCCCTGTACTAAGCACAATTCAGCAGGAACAGTCCCTAAGTTTGCTCATAGTCTGTACAGAGAGATCCCATAAAACTATGGCAGCATAGGTATTCCCTGTACTAAGCACAATTCAGCAGGAACAGCCCCTAAGTTTGCTCATAGTCTGTACAGAGAGATCCCATAAAACTATGGCAGCATATCTATTCCCCTGTACTAAGCACAATTCAGCAGGAACAGTCCCCTAAGTTTGCTCATAGTCTGTACAGAGAGATCCCATAAAACTATGGCAGCATAGGTATTCCCTGTACTAAGCACAATTCAGCAGGAACAGTCCCTAAGTTTGCTCATAGTCTGTACAGAGAGATCCCATAAAACTATGGCAGCATAGGTATTCCCTGTAATAAGCACAATTCAGCAGGAACAGCCCCTAAGTTTGCTGATAGACTGTACAGAGAGATCCCACAGATCAGATCGCTAGTAAGAGGACCATGTACGGGGAGCTCATTATGCTGAACAGGACAAAACAGACAGTTGCAGCTGTATTAATGAATATATGAGTAAATAATAAGTCACTATTACTTATTATAGGAATATATCTGTTATTTTCAGATCATCAAATTAATAATATCAGACTTGGTACTGGAAGCAGACAGATAGGAACGAGCCACTTGATTCCATTGTTGGACAGACAGACAGACAGACAGCACACCAACTGCCATCACATTTGTTTTCATACACATCCATGTGCAGCCACTAGAGGGCGAATTTGCACACAGATAAAATAAATCATCCCAAATCCAGTAATATAACTGATATACACATTACTGAGAGGGGTTCATCCCAGAGAACCACACATGAATACGGTGTTATAGAATCAAATCAGCTCGCAACGCGTGTGTGTTCACTTCATACGTTAAAAAACAATTAGTTAAAAAAAATCCATATACTCACTCAGTTCACAAAGTTCCATTAAAGGATAAGTAAACCTTAAACATAAGCGAGGGGAATATTCTAAGCACTTTTGTAATTTACATTCATTATTTATTTCTTTTTAATTCCAAGATATTAAGGGATACATGTACTGTTAATATGAATTAAGTAACATCAAATTTTTTTTTTTAATTCATTAGTATAGAACGAAAAAAAAACCACAAAGGCAAATTAAATCAAATCAAATTAAATCGATAAGTCTTTATTAAAAAATAACTTACCGAAACTCCGCTTACGCTCCTCTTTAGAAAAGGCGACAGGGCGACAATCCATCGTGCGGCGCTCGACTTCTCCTCCCTGTCTAGCGCCTATAAGGAAGGCAGGGAGGTGCAATCGAGCGTCGCACGATGGATTGACGGATTGCCTTTTCTGAAGATGACTATGAAGATTTTCATTCTGAGCTGAGTTTCAGTAAGTTATTTCTTAATAAAGACATAGCGATTTAAAAAAAATAAATTGATATTACTGGTCCTTTAAGCCAGTGGATTCAGTTTCAGTGATGACTCCTACATTAAGTGCAAGTCACGCACCAAATTTAGATTGTTAGCCTCACTGGGACGAGTCTGACTGTGAAACTCTGCCTGCAGCTTTACTCATTCCGCCAGTTTCACAACAGGAATACTCAGAATAGATCAGATAACCAAATTTAAAGTGACACTGACCCTTTTTTTTAGCGAAGACCATCGTCACTAAAAAATGAACAGCTCTGCTTTCTTTTGAGTGACATTGGCCCAGTCCCTTTATTTAAATCGAAATTCTCAGTGTCCCTTTAATTTCAATATGACAGCAGTCAGGTGGGTTCCCTTAAAGGAGACTTTTTTTTTTTTAAATGGATTAGATGTTAGAGATTCTGCTGCCTAAGCATCAGCCATTTAATCATAAAAACCTCTCCGAATGTTGCGTCAGTGTTGTACAGTGACTAATACGTTGGACAACGCTCCCATCAGGTCCCAGGGAGTTGTATCGATTTGGTTGTTGTGACTCATGAACAAAAGGCTGAGAAACTATCAGGGTTAGGGAGAGAAGCGCTAAAAGGATCCAATAAGTCCCTCACGATGAAGGACATTCAATGGATATGGAAAGGAAGTCACATGCCTCACACTACACCTATAGCACTGCCTTAAACTAGAAAAAAAGTCTTTTACTGTGACTTTAGGAGTTATGGGCGGAGTCATGCAAATGAGTATAAAGTCCCTGTGGCCCAGGGCATGAACAGAAGAAACAGTGTTAAATACGATTATCCTGCTCTCTGCTTACACCCGCTCCACCATTAGCAAAGTCAGATTGGAATTATTTATGCAAATATGTCCCCGTGTGAATCTGTATAATTCTTGCATATTCCTGTCCCAATCTGCATATGTAATTAGCTGCTCAGAGCCTGAGTCAGTGTTGCTTTTTGCACCGATTAACTGGGACTCGGGGGCAAGTTGCAGGGTTAAGTGCTGAGTGACTTTATAGGGAGCTTAGATTGTAAGCTCCGGTGTGACAGGGACTGCAGAATATGTCAGCCGCATATAAATAAAGCATAATAATAATAATTAGCTTCTTTCCCTATAGGAGCAAGATCAGCAGCCTAGAGGAGCTGTAGTTTGCGCCTGGGATCAATCGGATAAAGCCTTAAAGGAACAGTAACACCAGCGTTTAAACTGTTTTAAAGTAATGAAAATATCATGAACTGTTGCCCTGCACTGGTAAAACTGGTGTGTTTGCTTCAGAAACACTACTATAGTTTATTTAAACAAGCTGCTGTGTAGCCATGGGGGCAGCCATTCAAGCACAGGATACACAGTAGATAACAGATAAGTACTACTATAGTTTATATAAACAAGCTGCTGTGTAGCCATGGGGGCAGCCATTCAAGCACAGGATACACAGTAGATAACAGATAAGTACTACTATAGTTTATATAAACAAGCTGCTGTGTAGCCATGGGGGCAGCCATTCAAGCACAGGATACACAGTAGATAACAGATAAGTACTACTATAGTTGATATAAACAAGCTGCTGTGTAGCCATGGGGGCAGCCATTCAAGCACAGGATACAAAGTAGATAACAGATAAGTACTACTATAGTTTATATAAACAAGCTGCTGTGTAGCCATGGGGGCAGCCATTCAAGCACAGGATACACAGTAGATAACAGATAAGTACTACTATAGTTTATATAAACAAGCTGCTGTGTGGCCATGGGGGCAGCCATTCAAGCACAGGATACACAGTAGATAACAGATAAGTACTACTATAGTTTATATAAACAAGCTGCTGTGTAGCAATGGGGGCAGCCATTCAAGCACAGGATACACAGTAGATAACAGATAAGTACTACTATAGTTTATATAAACAAGCTGCTGTGTAGCCATGGGGGCAGCCATTCAAGCACAGGATACACAGTAGATAACAGATACGTACTACTATAGTTTATATAAACAAGCTGCTGTGTAGCCATGGGGGCAGCCATTCAAGCACAGGATACACAGTAGATAACAGATAAGTACTACTATAGTTTATATAAACAAGCTGCTGTGTAGCCATGGGGGAAGCCATTCAAGCACAGGATACACAGTAGATAACAGATAAGTACTACTATAGTTTATATAAACAAGCTGCTGTGTAGCAATGGTGGGAATTGAAAAAATACTATATGGCACAGGTTAAATAGTGGATAAAAGATCACACCATTATGTTCTACAGAGCTTATCTGTTATCTGCTGTGTAATCTGGGCCTTTTCTGCTTTGAATGGCTGCCCCCATGGCTACACAGTAGCTTGTTTATATAAACTATAGTAGTACTTATCTGTTATCTACTGTGTATCCTGTGCTTGAATGGCTGCCCCCATGGCTACACAGTAGCTTGTTTATATAAACTATAGTAGTACTTATCTGTTATCTACTGTGTATCCTGTGCTTGAATGGCTGCCCCCATGGCTACACAGCAGCTTGTTTATATAAACTATAGTAGTACTTATCTGTTATCTACAGCAGCTTGTTTATATAAACTATAGTTTATATTTCCTGCAACAATGGCAGCTCCAACCTCCCAAGGACAGGAGTCGGCACATGATGCATCAGAACTGCACCCGACACAAAGGCACCATAATGACTATCAACGTTTCTGAAAAAAATCCCAAAAGCATGTATTTTGTAGTAAAAAGTATAGTTTATTAATACATATTAAAAAGTATCAAAAAATGTTCCCATATGGCCTAACGCGTTTCATGCTTACCTAGCACTTAGTCATAGGCAATAATGACTATCACTGGCCAACACCTGGGCACCAATGAAGCGCCTCTCTCTCTGGGTTAATAAGTATTTATGTGCAATTCCTCCCCTCTGCCCCCAATCCATCCCACTAACAAATACTCGTTTGCTGCTATAAGGTAATTACATATTTTAAGACCACACGTGTTAAAGGGATATCGCCATGAAAATGAAAAAGGTTTAGAAATGTGTAATATTGTGTAGTGTGTTGTGTAATATTGTATAATAGAAGCAGAGGTGTTGCTGAATTACATGAGAAATCCCACATTAGCTCAATACACATCATTAGCCAGTGTTATATCTCAGTCTCATGCTGTGCGACTGTTGTAGCCTCCGATACATTCACAACATAAGCTTTCAAGCCATTCCCTTTATTCCCGAGGTCAAGGGGAAATCTTCCCTATTTATTTCTCTCCCTTTAGTATGTGTCCGAGCTGTGGGCCCCGTATTATTAGTACATTCTTTTGCTGTGTCAATGGCTTCCGTCTGACCTGCAACTTGGCCCTTGAAAAGTATCATTAGTTTTAATATATAATAAAGGGATTTTGGTGTAATTCAGCCCCATCCTTTAACTGTACTGCACAGACACAGTATTCGCTTATTATTCTGCGCACACTTTGTCTTTAATGACATAACAAGGTGCAGCCTCTGGGTCTGGGACCAGAGTTAGAGGAAGGAATAGCGGGTTCATATATCTATCTATCTATATATATATTATCCATTATATATTATCATGACGGCTCAAGTTTAGGAGCCAAAACGTTGCAATAAATTTAAGAACTTTTTCACAAAAGTCCTAAGACTGCGGTTTCTTTTTGATTATTATATGTATATATCATCAGATATAAATGGTGACTAGTGATGTCATCAGATATAAATGGTGAGTAGTGATGTCATTTCTGTCACATGACTCACTGAAACTTGTGTATTATAATAAATAAAGTACCCCCTGTTGGAAAATATGAGGATATTAGAGGTCACTTCGGAGTTCCTTGACCTGTATAACAGCCTATATATATATATATATATATATATATATATATATATATATATATATATATATATATATATATATAAAACAAGTGGTATTATTCTTTTATTCCAGTGAGGCTGTCAAACGGAGTGATCTGGGTCCAGCAAGCCATTGCGGCTACTGAAAGGAAGGATCTGATTGGTTGCTATGGGTTACTAGACCTGAGTAATTGTAATTACATTACCCTACTGGACGGCAAATATATGTCCCTTTCCACTAACCTCTAGGAGCCAATCAGCCTCTGGCCTTCCATAACTAACTGGTTATAACTCCATCCAACCTGTTGCACTTTTGCAATTGAAGGGAAAGTATTAAAGGGGTCGTTCACCATTTAAGTTAACTGTTAGTATGATGTAGAGAGTTATATTCTAACATAATTTGCAATTGGTTTTCATTTTTTATTATTTGTGGTTTTTGAGTTATTTAGCTTTTTATTCAGCAGCTATGGTTGCTGGGGTCCAAATTCCCCTAGCAACCATGCACGATTTGAATAAGAGACTGGGATATGAATAGGAGAGGCCTGAATAGAAAGATGAGGATTAAAAAGTAGCAATAACAATACATTTGTAGCCTTACAGAGCTTTTGTTTTTTTTTAGATGGGGTCAGTGACCCCCATCTGAAAGCTGGAAAGAATCAGAAGGTCAATAATTCAAAAACTTTACAAAATAAATAAGGAAGACCAATTGAAAAGTTGCTTGGAATTAGCCATTCTATAACATACTACAAGTTAACTTAAAGGTGAACCACTCCTTAAAAGGCAACGTTATAGCTACTCGGCACAGACAAGTTAGGGCGATTGTTTTTAAGTCCCTGATGTGACACAGTTATAAAGTTGTCAGTTATTGTGAAAACCAAATAAAATATTTCAAATCATTATAAAGTTGTCAGTGAGGGGGCGGCAGTGGGAAATCTGAATTACCTGCTGGGAGACGGGCTGCGTAGGTAGTGAGCCTGCACTGCTCTGACGTCATCCTCTGCACCTTCATCAGGAACCACTTGTTCACCCTCCTGATCTGGACCCGTTGCCATGGTGATCTGCTTTCGATGGATGCGAGCGTTGCAGCTGTAAAAAAAAAAAAAAAAAAAGACGGGCTCAGAATTTGTCAGCGAAATGACCAAGAGGACGACCTCATCATACTGAAATGATTATTATCAAAATCATCGTCCAGCAATTTTTCTGCGGTAATCTCCTTACTGTAGACCAGTCGGCACAGATCTGAGAAAAATGGCTTTCTAAAAATAATTCTACTCAACAATGAACCTTCCTCATGTCTCATGATCCTGCGCTCGGTGCTACTAATGTCTCTCGAGCCACAGGAAAGCTAGAGAAAGGGGTCGCCGACCCTGCCATTATTATCGGCCCAGTTATAAAGACAGAAGGGATTGGGACGCAAGCTTTTCCTTCACATTCAGGGCCACCAGCACCCAGGGTCCCTCAGGGGCCACAGGAAGGTGCATCATATATGTGTCTCCTCTGTTATACCTCCCAACATTTTGGAAATAAAAAGAGGGACAAAAAAAATTTGCAACGCATAATTTTTGACCACACCCATTTTTGTGGCCACACCCCCTAATTACCATGTTCATTTTGCAGAGTTTCGCAGGTTATGAAAGTTTGAACATATTTCTGTGTTTTTTTCATATATTACAGTTTTGCTAATGAAGGAGAATTGCCCATAAGGTTAGGACTACACGGATGTTTTTGGCGTGATCCGACGCGCTGCGACAAAACGCAATCGATGGAAATAAGGTAAGAGATAGAAATGTCGGATGAACATCGTGCAGCGTCTGCATCCGACAGTCGTGTCACGTCAAATCAACGCTGCGACTTCATCCGACATTTCTATCTCATACCTTATTTCCGTTGCATACGTCGGATCGCGCTGAAAATGACCGTGTAGTCCTACCCTAAACTGTGAGTCTAACTTTTCCCCATGGCACGGCCTTATCTAAATTGTTACAATTACTTATTGGCACCTGTTAGCTGTTCTGGGCTCTCTGCCAAAAGCCAATTAAGTTAGAAACTTTGTTTGTTTTTCTGGCTGTTCAGTGCAGAGAAAGTCTGGACTTTTCAGTACAAATGAGGGACTGTCGGTTGAGCTGTCAAAAGCGGGACTGTCCTGATGAAAACGGGACAGTTGGGAGGTATGTAACTCTGTGCCATGAGCAGAATAACAGCAGCAGATGCATCAGGAATTGTCCCCATTGGAAGTTACAGAAAGCTTAGTGTGAATAATAGAATAATCAGGCCCTCAGTAACTTGCCAGGAGCTGCTGAGCCAATATCATTTGTACAACTGTCAGCAAAATACCCCCATCTCCTACCCCAGAGACCCCCTGCGCCCCCCCCCCCTCTCTCTCTCTCTCTCTCTCTCAGCTTTCAGCACTCGGAGCCCAAATCAGCAGAACAGGCAACAGTCTCAGCCCACACTGCACAGTCTCTGCTGAACATACACTGACTTCACTGAGATTAACCCAAAGCTTAACCCCCACCAGTGTAGGATAAGGCTCTGATCTGCCCCCTGGGTGTTTAATTTAAAGGAAGGAGACATAAGAAACTATTTGCGCTGTGAGAAAACAGTTGAATGAAGAAGTGCAGAGAGTTTCCTCTCTAAAAACAAGAGCTGCAGTTTAAAGGAAAACTCTATGAATTTAGGGCAAATTGACTTAAAGGGGTTGTTCAGCTTTAAATTAACTGTTAGTATGATGCAGAGAGGGATATTCTGAGACCATTTGCAATTGGTTTTCATTTTTTATTATTTGTGGTTTTTGACTTATTGAGCTTTTTATTCAGCAGCTCTCCAGTTTGCAGTTGTAACAGTCTGGTTGCTAAGGTCCAAATGACCCTAACAACCATGTATTTGATTAGAGACTGGGATATGAATAGGAGAGGCCTGAATAGAAAGACGAGTAATAAAAAGTAGTAATAACTATGAATGTGTAGCTTTACAGAACATTTGTTTTTAGATGGGGTCAGTGACCCCCATTTGAAATTGGGGAAGTGAGAAAAAAAGGCTAATAATTTAAAACGATCAAAAATAAATAATGAAGACCAATTGAAAAGTTGCTTAGAATGGGCCATTCTATGACATACTAAAAGTTATCTTAAAGCTGTAAGTTGTGCATAGACTATAAGATGTTTGGCGAGGGCCTTGGGAGACCCATAATGGGATTTATTAACGTGCCCATCAGAAAAGCAGCCATTGATGTGTTGGGCAGTTTGTCAGGAGTCACATGGTACATGGAAGGACAAAAGTCTGGAGGGGTCAGCGGCTTTAATCAGCCCATGTCGGGGCACATAGAAGTTTCTCTCAATGGGGGTTCAGCTGTGTCTTACCCCAATGTATCACACTGGCACTGAGAGGGTTAATCAGCAAATCTAGGGGATCCAGTGATTTACTCCTGGCAGTTGTGAGACCTTATTTCATCTTCCCATGTAGAGTAAAGGGAAATTTGGTTTTAAAAATCCCAGATGATTCCTCTGCCTCTGCGGATATATTTCCAGCTCCTCTAAAGGTCAGGGCACACGCTCAGATTCGGGGAGATTATTCGCCCGGTGACAAGTCTCCTCTTCTTCGGGGCGACTAATCTCCCCCGAACAGCCTCCTGCCGGCTAGAATGTAAATCGCCCGCGGGTTGGCACTTGGAGCTTTGGGCGACTTTGGAAAAATGAATTGATCCGAATGCCATCCTGCCGGCGATTTACATTGTAGCCGGCGGGAGGCAGTACGGGGAGATTAGTCGTCCCGAAGAAGAGGTTTCCTCGTGAGTAGGGATGGGCGATTTTTTTTGCCTTGTTTCGCCACGGAAATGACGCCCAGAGGGATGTATGGCGTTGCGTGTAAAAAAAAAAATGCTCATCAAAAATTTTTGACGCCCATAGACTTTAATGGGCGTGAGCAACATTTTGCCGGCAGAAAAATTTTGGTGAAACGAAAGGGGTCAAATTCATCCAAGCCTACTTCTGGGGCAACTTCGGGCGACTTTGGAAAACGAATCGCACTGATTGCCATCCGGAAATTTACATTCTAGCCGGTGGGAGGCAGTTCTGGGAGATTAGTCGCCCCAAAGAAGAGGTGACTAATCTCCCCGAATCTGAGCGTATGCCCTGACCCTGAAGGAGATGGGGGCTACTAAAACCCCTTCCTGTCTCCAGAATAGCCACGTTTTTGGTCGCTGGCCCTGCAATGTTCTATTATTAGCAATAACAAGTATTTATAAATATTCCCCAGCGCTGTAGAATAGGAGCAGGGTATATACATAAGGTACATGCACAGACCAATGGGAATGAGATCTCTGCTCCCTGCCTCGGATTTTCTCATTTGCTTAAAAGGCAAACAGGGACAAGTTACCCTTTAATCTCCAGTCTGTAGTTTAAAGCAGTATTAGAGGTAAAAAGGAAATGTCAGTTTACTGATCCAGGGACAGTCCTGTGATTCCAGGAGACAGACGGTGTTGTATGTCAGGGCCCTGTTCCCCCAAATCCTTATAAAATACATCATTCCCCCCTCCCCCAACACTCACTCATACTCACACTCACACTTACACTCAGTAGCTGCAGCTTTGCTATAGGCAAAATATAATAATAAAAATAATAAGAGAGAAACTGAGTTACCTGGGGAGGGAATGGAGAGCGTCTCGGTGCTGTCTCACACACTCACACTGGCAGGGGAGGTCTCACAATATCTCCTTTCTAAATTTAGCAGCAGTCTCACCCCTGTGACTGATAATGTGTCCCAGAAAGGAATGTCAGGGCTTGGAATGATCCACTGTGCCAGCCCCCCCCCCCGTCCCTTCACCTGTTGCTGAAGTAGAAATAGGGAATCCTGGGAAGTGTAGTCCCAGTGGAGAGGCTGAACATCACTAGGAATGATTCTATAGGCCTATTTGTGCATTATTTGCACATGTATCTGTCTGGCTGTTTATATTCTCTGCACTGCTGCTCTGACTCCTGAGCTGATCTACTGTAGCAAATATCAGTTCTCCGCCAGGAATGTTAATCAGCCAGCTGTGGCTACATTGTTTCAGGAGTCAGAACCAGCCAGATCCAGACAAATGCTTCTACATGGGCTCAAATGCATTAAAACCTGGGTGTCAAGAACATCGGAGTTCAGAGTGCAACTAACACTGTATAAAGTGTAATAACGTAACGTGAGTATCTGCACTGCTGTGTAGCCCCCCTGCAGTTGGAGCACCAATAAGGGAGAGAAACATGGGCACAAATGATAATAGGGATCAATTCCACCTCTTGGTAACACAATACAGTCTGTATGTACCAATAAGTGACACGTCACAGATTTGTTTGTGTTTGTCAGCCCTCCATGTCCTCTGTGCCCCAGACACTAACAGCACAGGGAGTATTATTAGTTATAAATAGCCTCCTATGTACTAAACATTCCTTCACTCAGTCCCCATTTACTATATGTCCCTACCCCCCCACATACTGTACTTCCCAACCCCCACCCTTCCCCTATGTACTGTACTATCCAACCCCCACCCATCCCCTATGTACTGTACTCCCCAACCTCCTCCCCTATGTACTGTACTTCCCAACCCCCACCCCTCCCCTATGTACTGTAATTCCCAACCCCCACCTATCCCCCTATGTACTGTACTTCCCAACCCCCACCCATCCCCCTATGTACTATACTTCCCAACCCCCACCCATCCCCCTATGTACTATACTTCCCAACCCCCACCCATCCCCCTATGTACTATACTTCCCAACCCCCACCCATCCCCCTATGTACTGTACTTCCCAACCTCCACCCATCCCCCTATGTACTGTACTTCCCAACCCCCACCATCCCCCTATGTACTGTACTTCCCAACCCCTATCATCCCCCAATGTACTGTACTTCCCAACCCCCACCCTTCCCCTATGTACTGTACTACCCAACCCCCTATGTACTGTACGTCCCTACCCCCCCTCATTAAACAGACAGTGAGGTCCGTATAGTCCCTGCCATGCAGCCTGTTATGCCCCTGCTCTGTCCCAGGCTCCCGTCAGCAGATAAACAACCCCCCACCCCCACCCCAGCCAAACAGCTTCCCCTTGACAATTTGTTGGGTGTGGATGTGGGTTTATCAGGCCGGGTGCTGTAAACTCTGGGCCCTAATTAAAGGCACAGGGACTACTTGTGTGGAATTTCCGAAATAATCAAATATACATTGCAAAGGCCCCTGTTGTGCAGAACCCAACATCATCTTCTCCCCAAACCAGCCATATATGTACCACCCTGTGACTGCTTAGACTCCTCCTTATCCCAACTGTCCAATCACAGCGCAGTATAGGGTATCACTGTGTCACGCTGGACACTGAGGCTGCTGGGAGAATTTCTGCAATTTATATCATGTTTCAGGTTTGGCTGAGGATGCTGGGAATTGTAGTTTGGTCAAAGATTGATGGCACAATGCCCGTGGTGCATCTATGGGGCACAGAATGACCCCCTCTAGTAGGAGAAAGATGAATGTGTTTGTACAAATGCTGGATTCTCAGAATAAATCCATTTCAGAATAATGATCCCAAAACAAACACCAATCAGAGGGTCAGGGAGTCACTGGGCCCCATTACCAGGAGCGGAGAGTGAAGCCGAGGGTGGGGGTGATACACAGTGTGATTGGGACGGAACTCTATGGTTAGACAGAGATATATATATATATATATACATAGTGATACATAGAAACACCTGTAATTCCACTGGGATAGAGGGGAATGAATATTGGCACAATGAAACTGTCATCTGAATCTCATTCCCCAGAACCAATGGACTTTTCTGATCAGAATCTCTTTGTTTTGCCATAATGAGTATATTTATCCCTCTACCTCCACCCCTCTAACCCCACAACTGTGTGGCCTATAGAGTGCAGCTGCTACACTTTGCTGTTCTTATACTGTAATGTATAACAACAACAATAGCCACTATCCCCATTACTATGTGGCCTATAGAGTGCAGCTGCTACACTTTGCTATTCTTATACTGCAGGAGAAAAACAATGGCACAAGCCGAAGTGCATCGTTGGGCAGATGAAAGGGAGAAACCAAGAGATGGGGAAACATTATACAATAAAGGTGTGGGCAGAGCAAAAAAAAA
Organism: Xenopus laevis; assembly: GCF_017654675.1. Taxonomy (NCBI): domain Eukaryota; kingdom Metazoa; phylum Chordata; class Amphibia; order Anura; family Pipidae; genus Xenopus; species Xenopus laevis. The sequence goes on from NC_054373.1 coordinate 6,654,209, forward strand.
AGATTTGGTGCAATTTGTGATCCTGGGATTTTGGGTTGTAAAGGATTTTACTGAATTTACTGTAAACTTACTGATTGCAAATAAAATGCTGATTTGAGATCAATACTCAGTAACCACCATCCTGCCCAATACAAAGTCGCGACAGAGAGAGAAGTAAATAAACAAAACTCCGCCCAGTGGACAAAATAGAGAAATAAAGAGAAAAACCCCAAATACATAAATAAAATAACAGAAAAGAGAGAGGAACATTGTTTCCAGTACAAAAATTATAATCTACAATAGGTACATTTCAAATCAAAGCATTTTACAGATCTGTTCCCTATATTTTTTGATAACATTAAAGGATAAGTAAACCTTAAAAATAAGTGAATGTAAAATTGATGAGGGGACTATTTTAAGCACTTTTGTAATGTACATTCATTATTTATTTATGTTTAGTTCCAAGATATTAAAGGGCACCTATCACAGCCAAAATCAAACACATATTAACAATCTGACCAGTACAAGCTAAACACGTTTAATCAAACTACATATATAGTTTTTTGAAAAAACTGCAGGTTTTAAAAAAAATCCCTTACTTTGTCAAATGGGTTCTTTCACTGAGGGAGGCCATATTGTGACTATAACAGAGACTCTAATGTGCAAATTTCAGGAGCATGCTCAGATTGTAACACTGCTTTGAGTATTCTACCCAGAATGCCTTGTTTTAGTAAACTCCTCCACTAGAAGTATCCACTAGAAGTGCTGCCACCTGCTAACTTCCAGCAGGTGGCAGCACTACTGAACAGCAGCTAACACACAGGTTTGGCTGATTTGAAAATAGCTTAGATGGGTTGATAAGCAACAAGGAATTTGAACTGAGCATGTGCGAGATTTCAGAGCTGCAGTTGGCTGGGAAGATATAGGTAGGAGGAGCCAGTGAAATCCAATATGGCTGCCTCAGCTAGAACTGCAGGGGAGATAGGGGAGATCTTGCAGAAGGAATAGTGAGCTGATCATTTACATTATACAAACAATTCTAACTGTTTTAAAAATCGGATTTCTTGAACTTTCACATAGTGTATTTACTTAGTAAATGATTTTGGTCATGATTGGTGCCCTTTAAGGGATACATATACTGTTAATATGAATGAATTGTGTTACAACAGCGCCACCTGCTGGTCATTTTCCCACCAGTCTGACCAGCAAGTAGTCAAGGAAGTTGTCAGGAGAAAGAAAGAGGCTGATGTTCTTCTGCTTAGGAATAAAATTAGAAACTTTCTCACATCTTTCCTAAGCAGAAGAACATCAGAGCAGCTTCTAACAACCCCTTTAACTCCTACCTGTTTCCCTGTCACCTCCTCCTGGGTTTCTACTCAGAACACTATAACTAGTGACCCCTGAGAGTGAGACCCAACTGTGACCCCCTGGTAGTTCTGTCAGTGTGATGCCTCCACTTATTTGTGACTCTATAAACTGCCCACTGGCCATGGAAATTATTCAGTGGGGGCTACTAATCATATGTGGAAATATAAATGTCTGGAGTCTGCAGCCCCTAAGTTTGCTCATAGTCTGTACAGAGAGATCCCATAAAACTATGGCAGCATAGGTATTCCTCTGTACTAAGCACAATTCAGCAGGAACAGTCCCTAAGTTTGCTCATAGTCTGTACAGAGAGATCCCATAAAACTATGGCAGCATAGGTATTCCCTGTACTAAGCACAATTCAGCAGGAACAGCCCCTAAGTTTGTTCATAGTCTGTACAGAGAGATCCCATAAAACTATGGCAGCATAGGTATTCCCTGTACTAAGCACAATTCAGCAGGAACAGTCCCTAAGTTTGCTCATAGTCTGTACAGAGAGATCCCATAAAACTATGGCAGCATAGGTATTCCCCTGTACTAAGCACAATTCAGCAGGAACAGCCCCTAAGTTTGTTCATAGTCTGTACAGAGAGATCCCATAAATCTATGGCAGCATAGGTATTCCCCTGTACTAAGCACAATTCAGCAGGAACAGTCCCTAAGTTTGCTCATAGTCTGTACAGAGAGATCCCATAAAACTATGGCAGCATAGGTATTCCCCTGTACTAAGCACAATTCAGCAGGAACAGCCCCTAAGTTTGTTCATAGTCTGTACAGAGAGATCCCATAAATCTATGGCAGCATAGGTATTCCCCTGTACTAAGCACAATTCAGCAGGAACAGTCCCTAAGTTTGCTCATAGTCTGTACAGAGAGATCCCATAAAACTATGGCAGCATAGGTATTCCCCTGTACTAAGCACAATTCAGCAGGAACAGCCCCTAAGTTTGTTCATAGTCTGTACAGAGAGATCCCATAAAACTATGGCAGCATAGGTATTCCCTGTACTAAGCACAATTCAGCAGGAACAGTCCCCTAAATTTGCTCATAGCCTGTACAGAGAGATCCCATAAAACTATGGCAGCATAGTGAAACACCAAACTGTATGTTATCAGTAATAATAATAATAATAATAATAATCTCTTTAATCTGCTGCAAAACAGAATCCTCATATTAGTGACACTTTGCTGACATCTAGTGGCCGACGGTGTGAATGACAAATAATTGTACACAGGGAAGAGGGAATGAAATGTTATAAAAAGTTTTAAATAGAAGAGAAATTCCATCATTTTAATCCCACGAGAGATTCTAGATTTTTCCTGGATGCCCACGGGAATATGTCTAATAGTATTCTCACATCTTCGGGGTAAATAGAAGCTCATTTCCATAACTGAAGCTGCAGGTGTTCATTTGTGGCAACGTCATAAAATATTTTCTTACTGGTTCTGGGATTTTCCCTACGGACAATAGTAATTGTGGTTTGTTATAGAAATAATAGGAATGCAAATGATGGCTAAATGCAATGTAAAAAAAACCATGTGTATTAATTGTGTTATCTTTTAACCCTGTCCATTAACTCTTCTCTTGCTCAGCCAATCAGACACTTCCCCCTCATTCACCCCTCCCCCTACCCTGTCCAGGGGCCCCTGAATGAGAACCCCCCACATTAGTGCTGCACCAGCAAGTCTGCGGGACTCTGTAACTGTTGTCTGGCTGTTTCTATTCTCTGCACTGCTGGTTCTGACTCACAAAACAAAAATCAAACAGAAGCAATTGGATTAAGAGAATTGGGAGAAAGGAAAGATCCCAGGGATCTGCCACACATTGGGCCCTGTGGAACTGGTTCTTCCACGTCAGGGACGGCCCTCGGGTAACACAATCGGATGCTGTCGGGACCTGCCCATTGGCTCATGTTACTGAGCAGCTGCCGGGGGTGGGGGAGGGGGTGACACACGCAGGGAAGTCTTTTCCCATGAGAGGAATCTGATATCAGCGCTTCTACTGCATCATGGGAACGTTTATATGTACAGAGATTTTATTTCATATCTGGAATCCTCGCCCCTCCCCCTGTACCCCTCCAACCCCAATGAGCGGGAACCTATTCACCCTGCCAGCGCTGCAGCCCTATTGGTGGAGACGTTTCCATGAGGTTATTCATCTTCTTGCCCTCTGAGTGTCCAGCTTAAAGATGCAACTCAAATGTGGTTGCTAGGGGTCCACTTACCATAGTAACACTGGCAAGAGTTTAAATGGCAGGACAGAAACAAAGCAATAAAGCTCCAGCATTTAATAGAATGACTGTATCACATTCACATGTTTATTGTAATTACAGGGAAACATGATAATGTGATAGAATATTACAAGTCACTGAAGACCATAGAAAGGCACAAGGCTGCAGGCTGAGTTATACAGGGAACTCTGAGTATCACTCATGTATTATAAGGGATAATGTACCCCCTACTGTAAATGATAAGGATATTAGAAGTCACTGAGGGGTTGTTCTGTGACCATATAAAGACACAAGGCTGCAGGCTGAGTTATACAGGGAACTCTGAGTATCACTCATGTATTATAAGGGATAATGTACCCCCTACTGTAAATGATAAGGATATTAGAAGTCACTGAGGGGTTGTTCTGTGACCATATAAAGACACAAGGCTGCAGGCTGAGTTATACAGAGAACTCTGAGTATCACTCATGTATTATAAGGGATAATGTACCCCCTACTGTAAATGATAAGGATATTAGAAGTCACTGAGGGGTTGTTCTGTGACCATATAAAGGCACAAGGCTGCAGGCTGAGTGACTTCTGTTAAATCTTTTACCTTTTAGTGTTTATTACAAATCCATTTAATTGTCACTGTATATATTAGTAATGAGGTATAATGTGTTAATTGTAGGAACAGATGGTGCACAGTAAAACTGTAGATTAACAAATAATTAACAGAGTGAGTTACAGTAATTCTGGGTGTATCTGTAAATTACTAGAGAAGTGCTGTATAAGAATAAAAGTGATACAGCGACACCTCAATTTTAAGTTTTCCTGCATTTTACATTTTTTATTTGTGGTCCCACCAATTTATAATGCATTTCAGTGGGTGCATTTCCCTGATTTTAAGTCATGTTTTCCCAGATTTTACATCCACATTTTGTCCCGATGTTCCCAAAACTGCTTTTTTACCTCTATGTGAAATAAAGAGGTTTAATAAAATAACCAGATGTATATTTTGCCATGGTTCTATCCTTATAAACGGTGCTTGGTGATGTCATCAGTTAAAATCGGAGCTAAGTGATGTCATTGCTGTCACATGACTCACTGAAACTTGTGTAGTATAATAAATAAATGACCCCCTGTTGCAAAATATAAGGATATCCCCGCAATGCCTTCCCACCAGCTAGAATCTAAGTCGCCGGCGGGATGGCACTCAGAGCAATTCGTTTTCCCGAAGTTGCCCAAAATTTCCTCGTGAGGCAACTTTGGGCGACTTCGGGAAAACAATTCGCTCCGAGTGCCAACCCGGCCGGTGATTTAGATTGTAGCCGGCGGGAGGGCAGTTCGGGGAGATTAGTCGCCCGAAGAAGAGACTGAATCTCCCTGAATCTGACTATGTGTCTCTGCCTTTAATGGGAACATGAAATGAGGATCCTTATCCCACCTAATTCCGTGGGATTAGCCAGCGACTAAAAGGCATAAATAATATTCTGTGCACTTTCTAATGGCCCAGTCCAACCACAATGGGACGACCTACAGTGTAAAAGTCTGGATAATGGGAGATTACAAGTGGCCAAATCTCTCCCATTAGAACCCCCAGGGCAGTAATAACCCGGGACTGTGAGTAAAGACATTCAGATGTAATACCAGTATCCGCCAGCAGGTGTCACAGTGAGACGCTAAATCTACAATAGGATTTTTTTTCCAGTTTTGTTTTTTCAGTTTTTTCATAAACATAAAGGGCAAGTTTCGCTGCTTCTGCTACTTTGTTTAATGAGTCAGAACCATCAAAGAGGACGGGACAGACAGAAACTGGTTTCAATGCAATTACATTTACACCTTCCTTTAAAACCATTGAAATGGTAGATGTATATTGGAAAGTTGCTCGGAATGACATTTTGTGGGTGTGGTTCCCCTTTACGTTTCAGCGGCCTCTTCTGTACAGAACCAAGGAACGGCCCCGGGTTACGCACAGGAGGATATTGACACAGTCACAGCTGGTTCCCACAACAGAGACACCAAAGCAGTGGAGCAAGGAATTATGGGAGGGATAATGCAAATAAGATCTTTATGCCGCAGGGCCTGATACCTTTATACCTGATACCTATTTATAGGTTTGCCACCTGGCTGGTAATTTACAGGCCTGTCCGGTAAAAAATCATGGTTGATCCCAATGTTATTAATAGAGAAAAAAGATAAATATATAGGAAGGCCTGTATTTTTTTCCAGAAAAGGTGCCAACCCTATACCTATATAAACAAACAGCTCAGAGACAAAACCCAGTCCTGTTTGGATTTCTCCAATAGAACCAAGTCTGGGTTTAGCTGGGCCCACCTTGACCCGACCCAGACCCACTGATCTGAATTCTTTGCCCCAACCACTTCCAATTCATTTCCTATTCATTTGCGATTCACTTCCTATTCATTTCCTATTCACTTCCTATTCATTTCCTATTTACTTATTATTCATTTCCTATTCACTTCCTATTCATTTCTTATTCACTTTTTATTCATTTCCTATTCACTTCCTATTAATTTCTTATTCACTTTTTATTCATTTCCTATTCATTTGCAATTCACTTCTTATTCATTGTCTATTCACTTCCTATTCACTTCCTATTCATTTGCTATTTACTTCCTATTCACTTCCTATTTACTTATTATTCATTTCCTATTCACTTCCTATTCATTTCTTATTCACTTTTTATTCATTTCCTATTCACTTCCTATTCATTTCCTATTTACTTATTATTCATTTCCTATTCACTTCCTATTCATTTCTTATTCACTTTTTATTCATTTCCTATTCACTTCCTATTCATTTCTTATTCACTTTTTATTCATTTCCTATTCACTTCTTATTCATTGTCTATTCACTTCCTATTCATATCCTATTCACTTCCTATTCATTTGCTATTTACTTCCTATTCACTTCCTATTTACTTATTATTCATTTCCTATTCACTTCCTATTCATTTCTTATTCACTTTTTATTCATTTCCTATTCATTTGCGATTCACTTCCTATTCATTGTCTATTCACTTCCTATTCACTTCCTATTCATTTGCTATTTACTTCCTATTCATTTCCTTTTTACTTATTATTCATTTCCTATTCACTTTATTCATTTCCTATTCACTTCCTATTCTGAACCCCATACAAGCCACATGATAACCACTTTTCTGCAGGTACCAGACCCAGTGTAAGACTCTCCAGTACCAAGTCCAGGCTTTATAAGTGTGACACTTTGGAAACCTCTGGATTTAGTTTTATAAAGGGCAAACAAACCCTCCCGTGTTCTGTTCATTTTTGAATATGTGAGTTGACAGCAGGAAGTGAAACACATAATTCCCGTGAGACTCGCTACTAAATGGGGCATAGTGAGCCCCACCCACTGTATTATACTAATGGGCAGATTTAGAACAGATTTAGGGAGAAGGGGGTGTCCCATGAATCAGAGTCATTTCATTATATTGCCCTTTGTAGAGATAATGACTCCCCCCCAGTATAAATGGCATATCCTCTATTGTGGAGCATAAGGAGGGGCTGGGGGCATCTATGGGCTAATTGCTCACAATTGATTGACAGCCCGGGGCAGAGGCACAGGGAATTATTAGGCAGATGGGGAGGGTATTTCACCCCAGGGTTTGGGGCAGATCTATTCCTGCCTCTCAATGCACCTGGAAGTGTATAATCGCCCCCCCCCCACACTGGATTTAGGACATTATTTGGTTCCCAGTGGAAGTGAACTTGTGCATCGGGTGCTGTTAGTTTGAGAAGAAATGGTGCATTCCAAAAAAAAAAAAAAGAAACATGCCTAATTATACCAATTGTTTGCACTCCTTTAGTAAATAACCCCTTCACTTACAATATCCTTTGCAGGTTTATGAAATTCTAATTGCACCTCCCAGCCATGCCCAGAGTATATCTCTTTAAATGGGAGTGCTGTCCCATAGGCTTGCACTCTATTCACACGTCCCCTTTCTATTTGCTCAGAGGCAATTTACAAATGCAGCCAGTGAGGGAAGAGAATCCAGAGGAGGGGTTTAGTAAATGCTAATAGCCCTGTCTGAGTCCAACAGGTATGGGCAGGAATCCCTGTGCTGCTATTGGCTGAGCCCTGCAGGTATTCACACAGCAGCAGTGGGTGTGGGAGAGAGACAACAGCAAGTTTGGTTTGTGCCTCCATTTCTCACCCTGGGAACCTACAGACGTGAAACAGCCGAGATGGGGACACAGGGCCACAGATTAGTCACTTATTTCCTATGTGCAGGTGAGTGGGGTCAGTAGGGTTATTGGGGTGTTCCTTGTCCCACCCTGTTTCTCCTTTATTCCTGCTTGTTTTGTGCTCCGACACGGCTCATTAACACTGGGGTTTGGGAGCAGCTTGGAGCCACTGCTTTAGGAAGAGCTCGCTGAGCATGCTGGGAGTTGTTGACTGAATAAGAGCTCTCTGAGCATGCTGGGAGTTGTTGACTGAATAAGAGCTCTCTGAGCATGCTGGGAGTTGTTGACTGAATAAGAGCTCACTGAGCATGCTGGGAGTTGAGTGAGTAAGAGCATGCTGGGAGTTGAGTGAGTAAGAGCATGCTGGGAGTTGTTGAGTAAGAGCTTGCTGAGCATGCTGGGAGTTGAGTGTTGATACAGTAATAGAATGTGTGACCCTAATGTACAGTTGGAGAGCAGAGGTCAGTGTTTTTAGCCCTGAGTCTAATAATATCGGTGCTTATCAGTGAATAACTAGTGATTAGAGCTGAGCCCTGTGATACAGGGGCGGAAGTTTATCTGAGTTAATTTCATTCCCATTTTCTTGTTCCTTTAAGTACCAGTCGTAAGAACCGGCCAATGCCCCTGATTATCCCATTCCACTGGGCCAGTGAGACTGTTGTTTGGGCAATAAATCTCATATAATTGTGCCCCAAAGTGTAAGCAAAGCTCCTGCTGCTGACACTCTTATCAACTGCTGTGTATGGACAGGATCCGGGGCCCCTTGTGTTTTATGGGCAGGATCTGGGGCCCCTTGTGTTTTATGGACAGGATCCGGGGCCCCTGTGTTTTATGGGCAGGATCTCGGGCCCCTTGTGTTTTATGGGCAGGATCTCGGGGCCCCTTGTGTTTTATGGACAGGATCTCGGGCCCCTTGTGTTTTATGGGCAGGATCTGGGGCCCCTTGTGTTTTATGGGCAGGATCTCGGGCCCCTTGTGTTTTATGGGCAGGATCTCGGGCCCCTTGTGTTTTATGGACAGGATCTCGGGCCCCTTGTGTTTTATGGGCAGGATCTGGGGCCCCTTGTGTTTTATGGACAGGATCTCGGGCCCCTTGTGTTTTATGGGCAGGATCTCGGGCCCCTTGTGTTTTATGGGCAGGATCTCGGGCCCCTTGTGTTTTATGGGCAGGATCTGGGGCCCCTTGTGTTTTATGGGCAGGATCTCGGGGCCCCTTGTGTTTTATGGGCAGGATCTGGGGCCCCTTGTGTTTTATGGACAGGATCTCGGGCCCCTTGTGTTTTATGGGCAGGATCTGGGGCCCCTTGTGTTTTATGGGCAGGATCTGGGGCCCCTTGTGTTTTATGGGCAGGATCTGGGGCCCCTTGTGTTTTATGGGCAGGATCTGGGGCCCCTTGTGTTTTATGGGCAGGATCTCGGGGCCCCTTGTGTTTTATGGGCAGGATCTGGGGCCCCTTGTGTTTTATGGACAGGATCTCGGGCCCCTTGTGTTTTATGGACAGGATCTCGGGCCCCTTGTGTTTTATGGACAGGATCTGGGGCCCATTAGCTGAATAAGGAGTGTTTTGCTGAGAGATTTTTTTCCCATGAGGTGGTTTTAGCTTGAGGCAAGGGGGGGGGGCAGGGCAGAATTTCTATGAAGCTTATTTATATGTTGTCTTGTGAGTAGCAGGTAAGTGGGGCAATAGCAATAATATAATATACAGTATTTCTTACTGCCTGAAAGCTTCCAGCCCCCACCAACAGCTAAAAGCTATGAAAGGGGTGTTGGGAGTTGCTGAAGGACCGGTCTGGACTGTCATTGTGTAAATAAATTGGGCTTTACTTGTCTACTTTGCCTTGGGCCCTTCTACCCCCTAAATACACCTCTGTACCTACGGCCCTGTCACTCATTTATTATAAGGAATTTCTTTACCCCCAATGAGACTGTGTAACGCAGCCTGGAATTCCATAATCCTTCATAAATGCTCTGTGGCTATTGATTCTCCTATAATTTACAGTACAGATTATATAAACATCATATATGAGCTAATGTTATCTATAGGGAATAATGTACCCCCTGTTGTCAAAGTTGTGCCCCAAGCCAAGTTATTTAGAGGTGGCCATACACGGTCGCCAAACGAGCGGATCTCTCCCCGATGTGCCCACCTTGAGGTGTGTAATATTGGGCTGATCCGATTGTGGGCCCTAGGGCCCAACAATCGGATCCTAACGATGGGTAATGGGCGGTCGGATTGCGGGTCTGCATCAACAAACAGATGTTGCCGCGATCCGATGGGCTTTTTAGTCCCGTCAGATCGACATCTGGACGACTTTCGGTCAGATATCGATCGGGGAAGCCCGAACTCGGTCTGTCGGCAGCTTTCATCGGCCCCTGTATGGCCACCTTAGGTCACAGATCCCCTCATTGACTTCTAATATCCTTATCATTTACAGTAGGGGGTACATTATCCCTTATAATACACGAGTGATACTTAGAGTTCCCTGTATAACTCAGCCTGCAGCCTTGTGCCTTTATATGGTCACAGAACCCCAGTGACTTCTAATATCCTTATCATTTACAGTAGGGGGTACATTATCCCTTATAATACATGAGTGATACTCAGAGTTCCCTGTATAACTCAGCCTGCAGCCTTGTGCCTTTATATGGTCACAGAACAACCCCTCAGTGACTTCTAATATCCTTATCATTTACAGTAGGGGGTACATTATCCCTTATAATACATGAGTGATACTCAGAGTTCCCTGTATAACTCAGCCTGCAGCCTTGTGCCTTTATATGGTCACAGAACAACCCCTCAGTGACTTCTAATATCCTTATCATTTACAGTAGGGGGTACATTATCCCTTATAATACATGAGTGATACTCAGAGTTCCCTGTTTTCTTTTTTTGTTTACTTTTATCCAAGTCCAGGGAGGCACCTGCACATTAGAGTGAAAAAACATATCATAGGTCACCGGGAGTTGGACGCAACCACCTGCATTTGTGGTTAATAATAATAATAATAATAATAACAGGTTAAAGTTTTACAAAATGGACTCCCTGTATTGGGCTCCAGCTGGCTGCAACTCCCAGAGACCTGGACAAGACTTCCCTCTGTAACAGGCCCCTATCTAGGGGTTAAATCTTTAGTTTGCCTTTAAAAATGTAGGTCCAATAATAATAAATGAAGTCAAAAGCTCCAGGAAACATAGAATAAGGAAATCAACACAAGTCTGTCACACACACAGTTTAGTGGAAATACCACAAGCAGAGAATGCAGAAATGCACAACAACAACACGAGGGGTAAATCTGGTGCAAGAAAATGGCCACCGGGTTTTGCCTCTGCCACAGCTGCTCTGTTAAATCCTTATAGATCTTCCCCCAAAGCAAAATGATTCCCTCGGGCTGTGGCTTCCGGCTGCCGTTATTTCATTTCCACCCCCAGTCTCTGTAATATGAGAGCGGAGCTGCCATAGTGATTGCCTGTGTGCCGTGGGGAAGTACAGAAAGCTGGAATTCCAGGATGGGAAGGGATCAGTTATATGTGATAATGTCTATTAGTTTAATGGGGTTGTTCACCTTTGAATTAACTGTTAGTATGATATAGAGAGGGATATTCTGAGACAATATGTAATTGGTTTTCATTTTTTATTATTTGTGGTTTTTGAGTTATTTAGCTTTTTATTCAGCAGCTCTTCAGTTTGCAATTTCAGCCATCTGGTTGCTTGGGCCCAAATTTCCCTAGCAACCATGTACTGATGTGAATAAAAGACTGGAATATGAATAGGAGAGGCCTGAATAGAATGATTAGGAATAAAAAGTAGCAATAACAATACATTTGTAGCCTTACAGAGTATTCGTTTTGTTTTTTTACATGGGGTCGTTTGAAAGCTGGAAAAAGTCAGAAGAAGGCAAATAATTAAAAAAAAAAAAAAAAAAAATGAAGACCAATTGAAAAGTTGCTTAGAATTAGCCATTCTGTAACATACTAAAAGTGAACCACCCCTTTAAGGCTATAACTGGATTAAGTTTATGATGATATTGATACATCTTAATAACTTTCTACTGGAAATCGGCTCCTGATCCTCTGAATTCTATAAAAATAAAAAAAAAAGTCTCAGGGTCTCATCCCATTATGTTGTCCCAAACTACCTATATCCTTCCAATATACAAAATGAAAAACATTTCCTTATAATATAAAAGTGCTGCGAATAATTAGTCTGATTATGTACTCATGGGCTTCTGTATCGGACTTCCTGTTTTCAGCATAAACCTCCAGGGCTTGGGCTTGAGCATGCTCAGTTTGCTTCTCTCCCCCTTCCTGCTGTAATCTGAGCCCAGAGCTATGAGTGAGCAGGGAGAAACTCAGGCAGGAAGTGATGTCACACCAAGCTAATATGGCAGCTGCTATCCTAAACAAACAGAGAGTTTCTAGTAAAGCATTTAGCAGAATAAATATAGTGTTACAATTTGCACTATTGTGGCTAATCTATTGGCTCTAATCTGCTTCAGTAGCTTTCCTTCTCTTTTAAACATTCAGCTACTGGGTGTTTTTGTTTATTTTTTTGGAGGGGGGGTGACGCTTTTGGAGCTTTTCTGTGTGGCCAGTTCAGAGGGTACCGGTGTCACCGTGAGTGAAGCTGCCAGTGAATAATAATCCAGGAGTCAGTGATTGGTCTATAGGGAACTCCTGTTGTACAAAGAGAAAAAAAAAGTTCTCCCACGCTTCAGTTTGAGAAGGGGAAAAAAGTTTTTTTTGTATTTGAGAAACTGTCTGGTTTGATTAACCAGTTCCAGCCCAGGAGATGGGCAAAGCTTTCACGGGGCACACAACTGCTCTGGAGCCCCAAAGATTGTAGAGGGCCCTGTACCAACGGTTCTGAATTATATTTGTTTAAATAAAAACAGGAAGCTATGAAAGAGTTAAAATGACTTTATTGTGAAGCCCAGTAATGTCTACGTTTGCCTTTTTTTTTTTTTTTTTCGGTTGCCTGATCACCAATAGGGCTCACACGGAATTCTGCACCCAAGGACTGGGGATTTAGAACCCCCTGTAAATAAGTGTTAGAGACTGGGGGACATTAATGGGCAGTAAGGGATCAGCCTGGTTACTACACACCTCCCAACATTTTGGAAATAAAAATACATTTTTTGTGACCACGCCCTTTGTGTGGCCACACCCCCTAATTACCATGTTCAGTTTACAAAATGTGGCAGACTATGAAAGTTTGAACATATTTCTGTGGTTTTTTTTCAGTTATTACAGTTTTGCTAATTAAGATGAATTGCCCTTTAAACTGTGAGTTGTTACAATTACTTATTTGCTTATCTCAAAATTGTTACAAAAGTATCTTATCTTCTGTTGTGGCTGTTCTGGGCTCTCTGCCAAAAGCCAATTAAGTGAGAAACTTTGTTTCTTTTTCTGGCTGTTCAGTGCAGAGAAAAGAGGGACTTTCCAGTACAAACGAGGGACTGCGGGTTGAGCAGTCAAAAGTCAAACGGAACAGTTGGGAGGTATGTTACTATGGGCACAGTGGGGTGCAATTACTTAGTTAATGAAAAGTCCCTGGACTCAGATCCTGTGTTCATTCCTATAAAGCCGGTTGGTGCTGCACTGGTTTGTCTGGGGGCCACCACCTTAAAGGGGAACTATCGCAAAAATGAAAATTTAATCTACATGCAGAATTTGTAGAGAGGAATAGTGAAGATAAACTTGATTAGTTCAGAAATGGTATAGAATTTCTAATTGATTGTATTTAGAAAGTTTTAACTGATTCCAGTACAAACAAAATGTAACAAAATAACTGCCTTTTGCACAAATTCTGCATGTAGAGAGACATGATGTCTGGTGAGTTTAATAGAGTGAGCTCTAATACATCTGCTAGGAAAGGAGCCTCCCTATAAGATATATTGGATCTAACTGTCAGTGAATATCTGACACCCAACTGCTCCATGAAGAGAGAATGAAGAGAAACAGATGCTGAGAGAGGAATAGTGAACATAAACTTGATTATTTCAGAAACAATGCAGAATATTTAATTGATTGTATATAGAAAGTTGCTTATTTCAGTATAAGGAAGCTTATATTCAATTTTCATTTTCGCAATAGTTCCCCTTTAAGACCCCACTACCCCAGCTTTAGAGCCCTCAACCCCGTTAATAAGCCGCACCCTGCCATGGCCGACCCCGAATTCCTGAAGCAGCAGGGCCCTGACCCCCGGGTTCTCTCCCTCTCGTTGCCCCACTGCCCAGGTCTGACTTATCGGGGTCTTATGACTTATTCAGGGTTGGACTGAGCCAAGTGGGTCAGCGGATACTAAGCCTGTACTTGTGACTGTGTTTTGGAGGTTACAGATGTGACGAGGCTTGTGCAACGCTGATGGACAGTAGTGAGGGACCCAACCTGAATTTTTCCCTGACCTGAGACCCCAGTAACCCGGGCCATGACTTTGTACACTTGTAGCAGCTGCAGGACATCCTGATCTCTGTGTGATATTGTCTCACTGATCACAATCCCTGGTGGATTCCACGGCCTAAAGGGGCAGGTGAGGGGCACCAACCGGAAAAACCGGATTATTTCCAGTAAATATCTACATTCCCAGTGTGCCGCACCCCTCCCCTTCTCTCAGCAGGACCTGCAATGATTCTGTGTAACCGGTGTGTGTGGCCTGAGGATTCATTCCATTGCTTTCCATGAGGAATGCCACACAGAGAAATGGCACCGAACATTTGTTTCACTAGAAACGTTGTATATAAAATCTTCCCTAATGTATCTGAGAGTCTAAAGCTCCCCATAGACGCGACGATTCTTCTTGCCGAGCGACCGATTTTAAGGAAGCCCGACCAATCCTTCGAAATTATCGTGCGGTTAGTGGGATTCCAACGATCGTACATCTTACGATTTTTCGGCCGACATCTGTCAGGAAATTGATCGGCCAGGTCAAAAAATCTTTGTCGGTCCCAGTGCAATCTCTCTATGTTTGCAGGGCCAAGCAGCTCCCCTTTGTTTTCCTGCCAAATTGGTCTTTTTAGTTGATGGTAAATTCGTACGATCGTTCTGAGAAGATCGTGGTCTCACGATCAGGATCTGATCTTTTAAAAATCTCAACATCTATGGCCAGCTTTAGTCAATTGTGGGGGAGTTTTCCACCCTGGCGCCCCTAAAGGCAACTCTGGCGGTTGTTTCGACAGTCTAATTATAATGATATTTAAGGGGTGGTTCACCTTTAAAGGAAAACTATACCCTCAAAATGAATACTTAAGCAACAGATAGTTTATATCAAATTGAATGACATATTAAAGAATCTTACCAAATTGGAATATATATTTACATAAATATTGCCCTTTTACATCTCTTGCCTTGAACCACCATTTCGTGACTCTATCTGTGCTGCCTCAGAGATCACCTGACCAGAAATACTACAACACTAACTGTAACAGGAAGAAGTGAGGAAGCAAAAGGCAGAACCCTGTCTGTTAATTGGCTCATGTGACCTAACATGTGGTTTGTATGTGTGCACAGTGAATCTTATGATCTCAGGGGGCGGCCCTTATTTTTTAAAATGTCAATTTTCTATTTATGATTACCCAATGGCACATACTACTAAAAAAGTGTATTATTATGAAAATGGTTTATTTACATGAAGCAGGGTTTTACACATGAGCTGTTTTATTCAGTATCTTTTAATAGAGACCTACATTGTTTGGGGGGTATAGTTTTCCTTTAAGTACATTTTTAGTATATGATCGAATGGCCAATCCTAAGCAACTTTTTAATTTGTCTATGTATTTTTTTTTTTATATAGTTTTTGAATTATTTTCCTTCTTCTTTTGACTCTTTGCAGCTTTGAAATGGGGGTCACTGACCCCATCTAAAAACAAATGCTCTGTAAGGCTACACATTTATTACAAGTGCTACATTTTTATGACTCCTCTTTCTATTCAGGCCTCTCCTATTCATATTCCCGTCTCCTATTAAAAATAGTGTATGGTTGCTAGGGGAATTTGCCCCCTAGCAACCAAATTGCTGAAATTGCAAACGGGAGAGCTGCTGAATAAAAAGCTAAATAACTCAAAAACCATAAAAAATTAAAACCAATTGCAAATTGTCTCAGAATATTCCTCTCTACATCATACTAACAGTTAGCTCAAAGGTGAACAACCCATTTAAAGGTAACATTGCTTTCTGGGAATTGATTCCACTCATGAAATTCCATCTGCTCTTGGCACTAAACAGGGTTCTCGGGCATACAGTGAATAATACAGTGAATAATACAGTGAATAATACAGTGAATAATACAGTGAGTAATACAGTGAATAACAGAGCCTGAAGTTGCCCAATCCAGTCCCAGGATTGAGTCCAGCAGAACTGAGCCCACACTTTATGTTGGGTTGTGACTCAAAGTATCACTATCCCGGTGTCACACACATAGTTTCATTTTCATGACTCTTCCTCCTGTTATTGAGCAGCACAAGAGTGAGACACAAAGGCTTTTCATGTACAACATATACTATAGGGACAGGAGTGCTGTGTCCCCACTAAGTCAGGGGCCCCACAGAGATATGAAGGTCTATTTAGTGGGCTATAAACAGGCAGGGGAGTGAGGGTTTTGGGCACAATTGTGGTCCTATCGAACTTTGTTGAAATAATTGGATAATTAAAGGGCATGTAAAGGTAAAAAAATAAAATCCCATTTTTACTTTCTTTAATAAAAAAGAAACCTATCTCCAATATACTTTAATTAAAAGATGTGTACCGTTTTTATACTGTTTTGACTGTATGCAGTGAAATTCTCCCTTCATTTACTGCTGTGGATAGGAATTGTCAGACGGTCCCTAACTGCTCTGCAGGGAAACAATCATACTTATGAACAGCAGGGGGAGCCCCCACCTTACTTCCCAGCCATGCAGAACTCAAGCAGCTTTGTTTGTTTCCCTGTAGAGCAGACGGCGACTGTGTAGAGATTTGTATTAGATTTTATTTTTGCCTTTACATCCCCTTTAGGGCTGGGACACACTGGGCGATTTGGGGAGATTTAGTCGCCTGGCGACTAATCGCCGCGACTTTTCTCCGCGAATGCCTCCCCTCGCTCTGCGCCTGGCTAAAATGAAAAATCACCTGCGCTAATCACACGCGGCGATTCGTTTTCCGAAGTCGCCCGAAGTTGCCTCACGAGGAAACTTCGGGCGACTTCGGAAAACGAATCGCCGCGTGTGATTAGCGCAGGCGATTTTTCATTTTAGCCAGGCGCAGAGCGAGGGGAGGCATTCGGGGAAGATCGGTCGCGGAAAGTCGCGGCGATTAGTCGCCAGGCGACTAAATCTCCCCAAATCGCCCAGTGTGTCCCAACCCTTACTGTTTCTAGCTGCAGGGACAAAGATCATGGAGCCAGAGTTAAACAGATAAACTGGGATTCTATTTGGAGGATTATTTTGCTGCAGCCACTGGTTCTGCAGAGTTGGAGAAAGTTTGTATTAAACAATACAAAAACTATAAAATCCACATTAGATTACATGACAACACAGGACCCAGTGCAGTCTGTATATTCTGATTATTAATCAGTCTTGCTGTATCGGCTTCTGGCAGATATTATTTGACTTGTGCTGTTTTATTTCATGACGATCCCTAAGCAGCACAGATCACACCGAGCATGTGCACAGTCTTGGTCTTGCAAAGATGTATAACAAAGTTACAAGATGGTGACCCCCTGTGGCCAACTTTGAAAGCATAAATCATTTGTTTGATTAGGCTTGTGGTGCAGTAAGTTCATGTTTATGTTTAGTATACAAAATACAGCATTTCTAGCCTTATTCTATTTTACACTTTACTTCCCCTTTATGTAGAAAGGAGGGGGGGGAATGATTTCTGAGGGTATCTCTGGCCTGTGGAATTGACATAACCAGTTGCTTTTTCTACTACACAATAAAAAGGACTTTTTCATTTTTTAAGCAAGTCCTGTGAGTGCTGAGTCATTGCTGTGGGAGTTTCATGACCATATAAAAGTACGAGGCCAAAGGCAGAGTGTTATTATACAGGTCATGGAACTCCGAGGTAACTTCTAATATCCTCATATTTTGCAATAGTAGGTACTTTATTTATTATAATACACAAGTTTCAGTGAGTCATGTGACCGAAATGACATCACTAAGCTTCAATTATAATTGATGACATCACTAAGCACCACTTCTATATCAGAATATAAGCCTCACTTTCTGCAGATCATTAATTAAAGCTCCTGTTTGTTTATTTTCCAGTTCTCGCAACAGTCTCTGCCATTACTGTAGACACACCAACCAAAAAATTTGAAGCCGCTAGAGGGAAAAACGCAACATTGCCCTGCACCTACCAAACCACTGCAGATAAAACTGGCAGCATTGCTGGCTGGAAAAAATTTGAGACCCAGGTAAATATTATTGACTTTCCCTCAGTCTCTATTTATACGTTGCTTTGTTACCCTATCTGATATTTACCCTTATCAGTGGCAGAACTAAAGGCCCTGGGGCAAAATGTTACCCCAATGTTTCTATATATCTGTAACCTTGTTATGAGCTAAGGGGGCCCAGTCTGAAGGTCAGTTAGGGGGTGATTTGGGGTGAGTGCTTATTTGTGCCCTGGGTACCCCTGGAACTATAGCAGGGTGACACCCCAATGTTTCTATATATCTGTAACCTTGTTATGAGCTAAGGGGGCCCAGTCTGAAGGTCAGTTAGGGGGAGATTTGGGGTGAGTGCTTATTTGTGCCCTGGGTACCCCTGGAACTATAGCAGGATGACTGTTACCCCAATGTTTCTATATATCTGTAACCTTGTTATGAGCTAAGGGGGCCCAGTCTGAAGGCCAGTTAGGGGGAGATTTGGGGTGAGTGTTTATTTATACCCTGGGTACCCCTGGAACTATAGCAGGGTGACACCCCAATGTTTATATATATCTGTAACCTTGTTATCAGCTAAGGGGCCCAGTCTGAAGGTCAGTTAGGGGGAGATTTGGGTGAGTGTTTATTTGTGCCCTGGGTACCCCTGGAACTATAGCAGGGTGACTGTTACCCCAATGTTTCTATATATCTGTAACCTTGTTATGAGCTAAGGGGGCCCAGTCTGAAGGTCAGTTAGGGGGTGATTTGGGGTGAGTGCTTATTTGTACCCTGGGTACCCCTGGAACTATATCAGGGTGACTGTTACCCCAATGTTTCTATATATCTGTAACCTTGTTATGAGCTAAGGGGGCCCAGTCTGAAGGTCAGTTAGGGGGAGATTTGGGGTGAGTGCTTATTTGTACCCTGGGTACCCCTGGAACTATAGCAGGGTGACACCCCAATGTTTCTATATATCTGTAACCTTATTATGAGCTAAGGGGGCCCAGTCTGAAGGTCAGTTAGGGGGAGATTTGGGGTGAGTGCTTATTTGTGCCCTGGGTACCCCTGGAACTATAGCAGGGTGACTGTTACCCCAATATTTCTATATATCTGTAACCTTGTTATTAAATAGAGTGGGCCCCTTTGCCTTCTGTTTTTTGTCAGGCAGCCACTGACCTAATCTATAAAATAGTTAAAGGCCCATTTATCAAAGGGCGAATTTTGAATACCTGTGACTTTTTTTTTTTTTTTTAACTCTAAATATCTAAAACTTGCATGAGTATTACCGACCGACCCAAAAACCCGAATCGAATTAGACTAAACTAGAATAGAGTTATTTCTCCAAACTCAAATGTCAGGAAGCCACCTGCTGGTCAGTTTCCCAGCAGTCTGACCAGCAAGTAGTCAAGGAAGTTGTCAGGAGAAAGAAAGAGGCTGATGTTCTTCTGCTTAGGAAAGATGTGAGAAAGGTTTCTAATTTTATTCCTAAGCAGAAGAACATCAGCCTCTTTCTTTCTCCTGACAACTTCCTTGACTACTTGCTGGTCAGACTGGTGGGAAAATGACCAGCAGGTGGCGCTGTTGTAACAAAATTCATTCATATTAACAGCACATGTATCCCTTAATATCTTGGAATTAAAAGAAAATAAATAATGTAAAGGACCAAAGTGCTTACAATAGCCCCCTCATCAATTTTAATTCCGTTATTTTAAAGGTTTACTTATCCTTTAATAAATCTGCTCCTTAACATTTATTTTAAGGAGAAGAAAAGGTTAAATCATTGGGGGATTTTAGTCGTTTACCTGTTACCCTGGGCGGGTGCTCCTCCTCTTCTTACAATAAATCAAGGTACTAATTGCAGATTGAT
The DNA here is from genome assembly GCF_017654675.1 of Xenopus laevis. Lineage (NCBI taxonomy): Eukaryota > Metazoa > Chordata > Amphibia > Anura > Pipidae > Xenopus > Xenopus laevis. The sequence continues at coordinate 6,674,194 of NC_054373.1, forward strand.
TTTGCTGCCATCTTTCTTCTTCTCTTTGGTGATTCTCTAAAGCTCATGTGCAGAAAAGAAATCAGTAAAAATTCTTTACTAAGCAGACTTCCAGCTTAACTAAAGAGAATAGGAAGAATACCAAGGATCAACGCTCTTTAGAATTACTCTGGGCAGGAGCTTCTTTATAGAAGATATGCACCAACCAGGGTAACGGGTAAGCGACTATAATCACAGAGGGTGCCTAACAACTTGGCACACATCAATTTTCCTTGTCCTTTAAATTCATCTGCAAAAAGATAAGCCCATGGTTGAAATACGATTTGTATTAAATAATAGTTAACAGGCTAAACAACTGCCATAACCTGGTATATTATCCACTGACCACTGTTCATTCTGGTTGAAATGCCCAGTTCATTTGGATCAGAATTAAAGACTTATTCAGTTTTTTTCTGTTTATAGGATGAGGTTATCACCTACTATTTAGGTTCTGAAACCTCCTATGGAGACGCTTACAATGGACGGGTGGCGTTTACTGGTGACCCGGGTGCTAATAACGTTGGCATCACCATTACTCAGCTTAATATGCAGGACAACGGCACGTACCAGTGTGAAGTCATCATACCCAAAGATCGCAAAGGAACCCCAATTGCCAAAATGGATCTTATTGTATTAGGTAATGATGTGCCCTGTACCTTTAAGACAATGAACACAAGCTGATCTGTAGCAGCAGGACCCTGGGGTTATACAAGGAATGGAGGTGGTGGGTGTGATAGGAAGGATTTTTATTATTTACAAGGACTCACAGTAGTGAAAAGAACTAGTGGGATGTTAAAGTCAAAAAAATCCCATTTTTACTTTCTTTAATGAAAAAGAAACCTATCTCCAATATACTTTAATTAAAAAATTTGTACCGTTTTTATAAGAAACCTGACTGTATGCAGTGAAATTCTCCCTTCATTTACTGCTGTGGATAGGAATTGTCAGATGGTCCCTAACTGCTCTGCAGGGAAACAATCATACTTATGTACAGCAGGGGGAGCCCCCGCCTTACTTCTCAGCCATGTAGAACTCAAGCATCTTTGTTTGTTTCCCTGTAGAGCAGTCGGCGACTGTGTAGAGATTTGTATTGGATTTTATTTTTGCCTTTACATCCCCTTTACTGTTTCCAACTCCAGCTGCAGGGACAAAGATCATGGAGCCAGATTTAAACAGATAAACTGGGATTCTATTTGGAGGATTATTTTGCTGCAGCCACTGGTTCTGCAGAGTTGGAGAAAGTTTGTATTAAACAATACAAAAACTATAAAATCCACATTAGATTACATGACAACACAGGACCCAGTGCAGTCTGCATATTCTGATTATTAATCAGTCTTGCTGTATCGGCTTCTGGCAGATATTATTTGACTTGTGCTGTTTTGATCATTTATGACGATCCCTAAGCAGCCCAGATCACACTGAGCATGTGCACAGTCTTGGTCTTACAAAGATGTTTAACAAAGTTACAAGATGGTGACCCCCTGTGGCCAACTTTGAAAGCATAAATCATTTGTTTGATTAGGCTTGTGGTGCAGTAAGTTCATGTTTATGTTTAGTATACAAAATACAGCATTTCTAGCCTTATTCTATTTTACACTTTACTTCCCCTATAAGCTTTATATGCACATTACTATTTAAAATAATGTTATGTCAAGGCATAAAATGGTAATTTACTGCTGAAAAACATACTTTTTATTGTTTCACTGGAGAGTGCTTTTTCTTTAGACTTATGTATTTCAAGCCTCTAATAGTTTTCTATTTTTGCAGTGGCCCCTACCAAACCCATTTGTGGCATTGAAGGGACCTCTGAATTTGGGCAAGACATCAAACTGAAATGCAACTCAGTGGAGGGATCTCCAGTCCCGGATTATCAATGGACAAGTTACACCCCCCAGAATACACAAAGGCAACTACCACTAACATCAGTGAGGGGTAAGTTCTTGCAGCGGAAGGGGGGTCTGTTCATGAATTTGGCACAAAGGTGCATTGGCTAAAATCTCTACTTCTGTGCTCACTCCCTCACTGACATTATCAGTTAATACTTAAAGTAACAGTTCAGTATAAAAACTGGGTAAATAGGCTGTGCAAAATAAAAAATGTTTCTGATATAGTTAGTTAGGCAAAAATGTAATGTATAAAGGCTGGAGTGACTGGATGTGTAACATAATAGCCAGAACACTACTTCCTGCTTTTCAGCTCTCTAACTCTGAGTTAGTCAGTGACTATAAGAGGAGCCACATGGGACATAACTAGGCCACTATTTTGGATTCGGCCAAACCCCCGAATCCTATGCAAAAGATTTGGCCAAATACCAAACCAAATCCTAATTTGCATTTTTAAATAAGGGGTGGGAAGGGGAAAACATTTTTTACTTCCTTGTTTTGTGACAAAAAGTCACGTGATTTCCCTCCACGCCTCTAATTTGCATATGGTAATTGGGATTCGGTTCGGCCGGGCAGAAGGGTTCGTCCGAATCCTGCTAAAAAAGGCCGAATCCTAGATTCGGTGCATCCCTAGCCATAACTATTCAGTTAGTTTGCAATTGATCCTCAGTAGTGATGGGCGAATTTCCCCCATTTCGCTTTGCCGGAAAATTAGCGAATTTCCCCAGAAATTTGAGAAATGGTGAAAAATGCGAATTTTGACGCCCGCATCGATTTTGACACCAGTGTTAAAGTCAACTGGAGTCCGAATAATGTTGACGTACGATGGTTTTAATGCAAGTGACTTCTCTGACGCACGTCCAAAAATTTTTGACTGGTGAATTTTTGCAAATTTATTTCCCGGTGGCGAATCGCAAAAAATTTGCAAGGAATTATCGCCTGGCAGATTTATTTGCCCATCACTAATACTCTGCATTCGCTCAGATTCCCCCTCAAGTCACTGATTGGTTATTGCCTGGTAACCAATCAGTGGAAAGCAAGAGAGCTGAAAAGCAGGAAGTAGTGTTCTGGCTATTATGTTACACATCCACTCACTCCAGCCTTTATACATTACATTTTTGCCTAACTAACTATATCAGAAACATTTTTTATTTTGCACAGCCTATTTATTTACCTAGTTTTTATTTTTACCCTGAACAATTCCTTTTAAATGTCGGCATTTTGCAGTAGGGGATTAGCAAATGACACACACAAAAAATATATTTATTTAAAAGTAGTTTTATAGAGTTCACCAATGTTCAGGGGTATAATAACCTTTTAAGTCTAAAATGTAATCTCCCATCCAGAGAGGTCACCGGTAGTTTCATACTGATACTGCAAATGTAGATGTTTTATGAACCTGGGGGGACTGGATTGAAAGTATTAACAATAGTAATAATAATTATTTATTACCCAGAAGTTCAGTGCAATGAGGGTTTTTGTCTCTGAAATAAGAACTCGCCATTCTACGCTGTGTATGGACAATGTATCCGCAAACTGATCCCTATGAAACTTCTTCTGTTTCCTCTTTTCCCCCGTGTAGACGGCAGTGATCTGACGCTGAAGAACATCTCGGCCGACACCTCTGGCTTCTATATCTGTGTGTCCAAGAACAAAGTCGGCGAAGAGTCCTGTAATATCACAGTAGCAGTGATGCCCCGTAAGGAATTCCTCATGTGAATGGTGCCATTGTGCAAGCTCTGTAGGCTTCACGGCTGAAAAGCTTTGGAACCTCCCCCCCCCCAACACAGATTTTGGGCTTATCCTTCTTCAAAATACATCAGTTAATAGTGCTGCTCAGCAGAATTCTGCACTGAAATCCATTTCTCAAAAGAGCAAACAGATTTTTTTTATATTCAATTTTGAAATCCGACATGGGGCTAGACATATTGTCAGTTTCCCAGCTGCCCCCAGTCATGTGACTTGTGCTCTGATAAACTTCAATCACTCTTTACTGCTGTACTGCAAGTTGGAGTGATATCACCCCCCTCCCTTTTCCCCCCCAGCAGCCAAACAAAAGAACAATGGGAAGGTAACCAGATAGCAGCTCACTAACACAAGATAACAGCTCCCTGGTAGATATAAGAACAACACTCAATAGTAAAATCCAGGTCTCACTGAGACACATTCAGTTACATTGAGTAGGAGAAACAACAGCCTGCCAGAAAGCAGTTCCATCCTATAGTGCTGGCTCTTTCTGAACTAGAAAAAAAATACACTTGCTGGTTCGGGAATGAAACGTTATATTGTAGAGTGAATTATTTGCAGTGTAAACAGTGTAGTTTAGAAATAAAAATGACATCATAAAAATCACGACAGACTTCCTTTAAGTGACCCGTACCAATCAGTAGTGCCAAATCAGACTCTAAATGTGATTTAGAACCTCAGATAAACAATATTCTTTCAGAATCTACAGGGCCAGGCTCATCATAAATGGTAAAAACCAAAGTTCATTGACGACACTGGCTCCTCCTACTCTAATTGTCCTTTTTGCTCCACTGCTGGTTCCAATTCATTACAAAATTGCATAGTCACAATAACTGGCCATAGATTTAATAATATATGTAAATCTATGATAAACCCAGTTTACTGATCTTTCAACTCTCTGTAGGTTTTGACCGTTCCTTGTATCGGGGTCAATCTCTTACTGGTATATTATTTTATATCGCTCTGGTTATGAAACGGAAAACGCCATTTATAAATATGTTACAGTTTAAACCCCCTAGAAATCTCATGTAAATGTGGGGCCAGACTCATCTGTGATTGGCCCATTTGTGTGATACTTGTATTTTGTTGCACAGCATTTAATGTATCTATTGTTCTTGTTTTGGAACAGCTTCAATGAACATTGGGCTCTACGCTGGAATCATCGGAGGAGGTGTAGCCGCGGTCATAGTGATTGGCATCATCGCCTACTGTTGCTGCTGCCGCGATTCTGGAGAAAAAGAGGATTATGAGATGGCGTAAGTCAAATATAATGTGCGGCAAGTTCGTCCTACGTCTCACCCTCAAACCTTACACGTCTGTCCTACTTCTCGCCCTACAGACCTTACACGTCTGTCCTACTTCTCGCCCTACAAACCTTACGTCTGTCCTACTTCTCGCCCTACAGACCTTACACGTCTGCCCTACTTCTCGCCCTACAGACCTTACACGTCTTACTTCTCGCCCTACAGACCTTACACGTCTTACAAACCCCCAAGATGACACACATGCCCAGTCAGATTTTGCCATAAAGCCTAACAACCATCTATGACCAGTTACTGATCTGGGCAGGGCGAGTGTGTCTATTGTAGTGAGCAAGGACACCTCATATCTCACAGTATCAGGCCCAAGGATTACTCAAGCATGGCCCATGTAAGGCTGCATTTAGTGAACCCCCAAATCTTATATTATAATCAGTCTCAATGAAAGCTGGGCAATATTTTCATATTTTCCCTTAATGCATCTTCTGTTTCACTACTGCAGCGACAGAGAAGAAGAGGAAGAAGTAGAGCCTCGACAACAGAACAGGCAGAAGATGCAGAGAAATCAGACGGAGGAATATTATGATGATGATGATGACGAGGGCTACCAGGACAGCAAACGGGGCACAGGCCCTCCGGTGCCACCAGCGAACAGCAAACCTCGCATAGTTACTGATTCTGCTGATGCTTAATGCACAAAAGTAACAAATCTGACCGGAGATTTTATTTTTAAAGTATCAAAAACTTTCAAAAATGATTTTTTTTTTAGCTGTTAAGATTTATATGCATCAAATGGATTTTTTTTTTTGTATTGTTTGTAAATGTCACACAAAAGGGTTAAGTGAGCAGTGGAGACGCGGTTAATGAATCAGGCGGTGGTGTTGTATTTGTTGGTGTTTAATTAATATCCAGTTATAGGGGGGGGGGTTAATACTGAGGGACCCAGACCTACTCGTCTGGTTCCAGGTAGGAGCTAAATCTAAACAATCACAAGTCCTAACCCCGCGCGACCTTCCTTAAATACATCTCTGCGACTCCCACTGACCAGCTTTATACCGTATCCCTACGTTAGTCATTCGGAATTTTCTTTGCATTGTTAGTTTCTCCGTATATTTGTTGAATATTTACTGTAAAAAGTGTATACAATGGAACTTTTGGTTTAAAGGATTTTTTTTTTTTTGGGGGGGAGGAAGAAATGGAAAAGTAAAGTTTATATCCAAATATATTGTAGTCTTTGTATTTCTATTGGCTGTGCAACCCCCACCCTTCTGTTGACACCTATGGAGAGAGAATGGATAGAGATTTAGGGGGAGATACAGGTATGGGATCCGTTATCCAGAAAGCTCAGAATTCACATAGTAAGTTTGGTTGAAAATCAGACACGTGTATCACGTTCAACCTTTTAAGTCTATACAATAAATAACCTGCCTGACCGTCAGTTGATCCAGAGGAAGACAAATCCCCATTTGAAGCCTCTCCAATTTGCCTCAGAGGGGGAAATTCTTCCTGACTCCAAGATGCAATGGGACCAGTCCCTGGATCAACTTGTACTATGAGCTATCTCCCATATCCCTGTATTCCCTCACTTGCTAAACACCATCCAACCCCTTCTTATACCTATCTAATGTATCAGCCTGTACCACTGATTCACTTCCCAGCTCTCCCTGTAACACCCCTTTCCCTCCTCTAATCTCATTGGCTCCCTCCTGTCTGCTGGGAGGAGCTACTGGTGAATAAAGCATCCGACCCTTCCTTATACCTATCTAATGTATCAGCCTGTACCACTGATTCAGGGAGACAATTCCACATCTTCACAGCTCTCACTGTAACAAACCCCTTCCCAATATTTAGCTGGAACCTCTTTTCTTCTAATCGGAATGGGTGACCTTGTGTCAGCTGGAAAGACCTACTGGTAAATAAATCATTAGAGAGATTATTATATGATCCCCTTATATATTTATGCCCCTTAAAGGCAAAAAATGAATATGGCTAAAACTGAAATGTTTTATACAGTGAACTTATTGCACAAGGCTAAAGTTTGAGCTTGTCAATAGCAGCAATGATCCAGGACTTCAAACTTGTCACAGGGGGTCACCATCTTGGAAAGTGTCTGACTCTCACATGCGCAGTGGGCTCTGATTGGCTGTTGAGAAGCTAAGCTTAGGGCTCGTCAATAATTATCCAGCAGAAAATGAGCTTCCCTGGCTGTAATATAAGCTGATGCTACAGGTTTGCCGATTATTAAATTCTGATGCTAATTGCACTGGTTTCTGTGCTGCCATGTAGTAATTATGTGTATTAATTACTAATCAGCCTTATATTGTGACATTTCTATTCTATGTGTACTGTATATTGTGAGTGGCTCCCTAAGATCAGTAAGTGACAGCAGCACAGAGCATGTGCAGTGAATCAGCATGTACATGTGAGATACAAACTTGTGAAATTCAAAAAATGTTCGGAAAGGCTTCGATAAGGAGTAGAAAGACATGGTTACCCATTTTGGATTTGGCATATAAAGTGTAACTTCAAAAATATGGTTTCCTGGGGTAAAGCTGCTGTTCCAGATTTTTGTTTGGAATCTTAAGTACCATATGCAGGTTTAGTGCTTTGAAAAATTGTTAATGCACTACTGAAGTTTTTGATCTACAGAAGTCAAAAATATCCTTGAAACTATACAGATCTGGCGTGTTCCAGAGACAAGGGCTTTTCACATCTGATTTTTTTGTGCAAAAATATTCTTCTGGTACAAGTACCTATCATTAAAAATAGCAATTTTTCTTTTTTTCGAATTTAGGGTAAGGGCAATACCTTGAGATTCAGGGAGATTGTCGCCCAGCAACTAATCTCCCCGAACTGCTTCCCCATGTCTTTCGCCTGCTTCAATGAAAAAACGCATGCGCCGATGCACTCCCGGTGCTTTGATTTCTTAAGTCGCCCGAAGTTTACTCGTGAGGAAACTTCGGAAATCGAAGCGCCGCAAGTGCATTGGTGCAGGCGGTTTTTCATTGAAGCAGGCGGGAAGCAGTTCGGGGAGATTAGTCGCCCCAAAGAAGAGGTGATTAGTCACCAGGCGACTAAATCTCCTTGAATCTCCAGGTGTGCCCTTACCCTTAAGAATCCTAAATCTTGTTCCGGAAGTGTAAATACACAAACTCAGGCAGATTAAAGGACCAGTAACATCAAAAAAAAAATATTTAAAAATTCGTTTGTGCACAATGAAAAATAAATACCAAGACAAATGAAACTTAAAAAGCAAAGCCTTTATTAAGAAATAACTTACAGAAAATCCACTTCCTGTCCTCTTCAGAAACGGCGAAAAGGCGACCATCCACACTGCATCGATCGATTTCTCCTCCCTGGCTGGCATCCTCCTCCCGGCGTCGCATGTCTCTCTTAGAGTAGTGGAGCAGGGGCGGAGGCGTCGCATGTCTCTCTGAGTAGTGGAGCAGGGGCGGAGGGAAGACAGAGAGGGAGGTGAGCGGAACAGGGAAGCCGATCCACGGGAAAGGAGTGAAGAGCCTGATGCACAGCTGCTGCTGGACGCCGGGAGGAGGATGCCTGTCAGTGAGGAGCCAAGGAGGAGAAATCGATCGATGCAGTGTGGATGGTCGGCTTTTCTGAAGAGGACAGGAAGTGGATTTTCTGTAAGTTATTTCTTAATAAAGGCTTTGCTTTTTAAAAGTTTCATTTGTCTTGGTGTTTATTTTTCATTATGCACAAACGAATTTTTAAATATTTTTTTTTTGATGTTACTGGTCCTTTAAGAAAGGTAGGTTCTCCTGGGGGGGAAATAAATAATTTTTCCTATGTAAACTAAAAATCTGCCCAGGAAATGTCCATAAATTGAGAGCAATGTTAAAAAAAAAAAAAAAATCAATTGCAAATGAAATGTGCAATTCTGCTGGCTTTTAAATGCTTAATTCCGTCAATATCAAAACACAGGGAAGCAGAGGACAGAAAGCTGAGCGCATTGTTGCACTTTTTTTTTCTCTCTTTTTTTAAATAGTTTTATTGCAGAAAGTGGCAGACCAGCAAAATTCACACTGAAAATAAACAGGTCAGGCTGAAAAGCTTGAATATTTTAACTAGTTTGACATTCCATTGCCTTTTATTTAAAAAAAAAAAAAAAAGAAAAAAAAGCTTGCCAGCTTTTACTGGTTTTCTTGCAGCTTTTCTCCACATTTATATCATGTTTATAAAATCTGCCCCTTAGTTCTTTTTTAAATATTTTTTAGTATTGCAAAACATTTACAGCGAAGCAAAAAACTTAAATACTTAATTGACTTAAGCTAAATAATTTATTGCCAACCAGGTAACATGAAAAGAAGAACACGCCAAGCATGACATGTAAAAAACATTAAACACAAGCCATCATTAGAAGCAACACATAAGGTAGGTTTCCTTAACCTACAGAACATTAGGATAAGTAAACCTTTAAAATAATTGAAAGTAAAAATTGGCGGGGGGGGGGCTATTCTAAGCACTTTTGTAATTTACATTGATTATTTATTTTCTTTTTATTCCCAAGATATTAAGGGATACTTGTAGGGGCACATTTACTATTGGTCAAATATCGAGTGTTAATTAACTCGGATATTCGAAGTCGAAGGATTTACTGCAATTCGTTCAAACGATCGTAGGAAAGGTACGATTTTCCTTCGATCCCAAATTGCTAGGAAAGACTATGGGGACCTTCCCCATAGGCTAACATTGGTGCTCGGTAGCTTTTAGGTGGCGAAGTAGGTGGTCGAAGTTTTTTTTTTTAAAGAGACAGTACTTAGACTATCGAATGTCAGGAGAAAGAAAGAGGCTGATGTTCTTCTGCTTAGGAATAAAATTAGAAACCTTTCTCACATCTTTCCTAAGCAGAAGAACATCAGCCTCTTTCTTTCTCCTGACAACTTCCTTGACTACTTGCTGGTCAGACTGGTGGGAAAATGACCAGCAGGTGGCGCTGTTGTAACAAAATTCATTCATATTAACAGTACATGTATTCCTTAATATCTTGAAATAAAAATAAATGAATGGAAATTACAAAAGTGCTTAGAATAACTCAATTTTACACTTATTTAATAGGTTTACTTGTCCTTTCATATTTTCATAACAGGGCACAGAAAATTTCAGCTTTAGTAAACTTTTTCAATCAGCAGCTTTTGTTCCACAGATTAAAAAAAATAAAAATAAAAGGAGCCAAAAGGTTTTGATATAAACACACTAGGGATGCACTGAATCCAGTTTTCGGTTCAGGATGGCCACGATTCTGCCTTTTTCAGCAGGATTCGGCCAAATCCTTCTGCCTGGCCAAAACCTAATTTGCATATGCACATTAGGGGAGGGATATCACATGTTTTGTCACAAAACAAGCAAGTAAACATTTTCACCTTCCCACCCCTAATTTGCATCCGGATTCTGCCGAATCTTTCACAAAGAAGTCGGGGGTTCGGCCGAATCCAAAATCGTGGTTTTGGTGCATCCCTAAATTATACATAAGGGCTCATATGTACGACTGTCACACAATAAAGGTGGCCATGCACGGAGAGATCCGCTCGTTTGGCATTGTCGCAAAATGAGCGGCTCTCAGATATATGGGCAATATCGGGCTGATCCGATCGTGGGCCCTAGGGCCCAACGATCGGATCCCAACGCATGGGAAATGGGGGTTGGATCGCGGGACCGCATCAACAAACAGATGCGGCCGCGATCAGACGGGATTTTTCGTCCCATCCGATCGAGATCTGGCCGACTTTCGGACAGCTCTCGATCGGGGAAGCCCGTCGGGGGGGGCCCATACACAGGCCAATAAGCTGCCGACATGGTCTGTCGGCAGCTTTTATGTGCCAGTGTATGGCCACCTTAATGGCACTCGTACCTAAACAAGCTCCCTGCTATTATATCTACTGGCAACACCTGCCTAATCTGTTTGGATAACTGATGGGAATCCTGGAGCGATCAGTACCCTGTGGCACCTCAATATGTGTAACACGTGCATACATTTTGAAGCGGACAGCAAAAAAAAAAAAAAAAAAAGACACTAAAAATTTGAGCAGAATTAAGAAAATGTATGGATTATGGTACTTTAACAAAATTTTGAATAAGTGCACCAAAGAGACTTGTTTGCCCCAAATCAAACTGAAACACTTGCAATCATGCGAGTTGGCTGCCCTGGACAACATAAGAACATTGTGCAAGATGATGAAAGGACAGAGCAATACAACTGTGCACAAAACTGTACACACAAAAGAAGATCTACATCTCTGGGCAAACATTTAATGAAGCATTCAGTCTTTCGCCAAATGCAAAAATGAAGGATTTTCATTTTAATATGTAAACTGCAAACATGCAAGGCTGGACTATTTACTGTATCTTGTGCAGTATTTGTGCATTTATTCACCGCTGTTCTGGGAAGCAGCCAAGGTTTCCAGCAATCTCAGTATTCCTCTTCCACCCCCAGATGGGCCCTGGTACCGTTTCACTCCTCTGGGTTCCACTGAGCTTCTCTCTTGATTTTGGGAGGTAAATAACCCATTAGAAGCAATTATATAAACATTTTATAGTAAAAGGCTGACATTTAAGTTCTTTCCCAGTTTACAAACAGGCAGCTTTCATGAATTGTCCAGATTACACATTTAGCACAGGTGTAAGATCCGCTGAATTACAGAAAGTCCATTTACCATAGACTTCATTTTATCCTAATAATCCAAATTGTTAAAAATTATTTCCTTTTTCTCTGTAATAATAAAATAGTGGTTTGTACTTATTAATTTTATAAGATATAATTAATCCTTATTGGAGGAAAAATCAGCCTATTGGGTTTATTTCATGTTTATATGCTTTTCTAGTAGACTTATGATATAAGATCCATTAACTGGAAAACCCCAGGTCCCAAGCATTATGGATAACAGGTCCTATACCTGTAAAGGTTAACCATTGGCTTCCACTGCACAAGACATATGAAGTTGAAAGCAATAGTGCTTTTATACAGGTCACGGAATGTTGAGGCAATTCAGGATCACGTTAATTGAGCAAAACAAACGATATAGATCATTTAAACAGTGTTTCCTTTAGCCTGCAATCACAGCAAGAAGGCAGACAGCATTTTTTGGACAACCCAAAATCTTACCAGAATGGAGATAGTGCTCACATGCACTTTTACAAGGGTCAGGGCACACAGGCAGATTCAGGGAGATTAGTCGCCCTGGAGAAAAGTCTTCTTCGGGGCGGCAATCTCACTGAACTGCCTTCCCCTACTATAATGAAAAATCGCCAGCGGGATGGCACTTGAAGTAGCCAAGTTTCCTCGTGCCGGAAGGCAGTAAGGGGAAATTGTCGACCCAAAGAGGAGGCAATTTGTCGCCGGGCTACTAATCTGCCCTTACCCTGAAGACTGTGAATGAGGGAGGGGTGCAGTGACATATAGAAAGTGCTGAATTTAAAGTGAAAGTAAATGACTTTCCCGTCTATGCATGAGACAGAACAGGCAATATAGGATTGAGAGCTCAGATTTTTAACACTATTTGTAAACGGTATGGATGTTTAAATAAAATAGTTCAACTGTAAAGGACTTTTATTTTACAATTTATGTGTGGGTGAAAGGTCACCTTAAAAGGGCCAATTTTACAAAAAACTGACAGCTGTTCACAATTGACATGGATCCTACGCCTACTTAAATAAATACACTTCCTTATGCTTTTTACTGATATTTTGCAGTGTCAGTCTCCATATAAGATTTCAGCAGTGCATCTTATAGCTATGATCTAGTCTCAGCAGACAAGGATACCACCTTATAGCCTTCTGGATATCAAGAGTTGACCATTACAGACTAATTGTTTTGGTCATTTCTCCACTACCCATCAATTCTGGTACAGTCATTTTTAAATTAAACCCAGTGAGGCTGTTTGGGGCATGACTGCTGCCCTGGTGTTGCATTAGCCCAAGGGCTAGGCACATGGAGCAGTTTTGGGTTGACCTCAGCTCTATGTACCTGCATGCAAGCTGCATTTTCAGTGGAAATCATCAGAGCTGGGGCATGGATAAGATCAGTTTCTCTTACCTGCAAACCAAACGCAGACAGGGCAGCAGAGCCAACATTCCATGTGCCCTTGTTCAGACAGATAACATACCAACATAATGCAAGCACTATTCAGCTAGAAACATTGAGAACCGAAGCACTGACCTATGAATATTTATACTTATTCCTTACTTACCAGATTTATCACTGGAATATTTGGGATCTGAACTGCAGACTTTCTAAAAAAAAAAAAACACAAAGGAAAGAAATATTGGATACAAAACACAACTGTTATTGTTACATGGCAATAACCAGTCTCAAGTCTTTGGGTCTGCTAGATCATAAACTATTTTGCAAGAACTAGTAAAACATTACACTTTATTGAACAATAAACCAATGCTTTAAAGGGCATGTAAAGTCTAAAATAGAATAAGGCTAGAAATGCTGTATTTTATATACTAAATATAAACATGAACTTACTGCACCACAAGCCTAATCAAACAAATAATTTATGCTTTCAAAGTTGGCTACAGGGGGTCACCATCTTGTAACTTTGTTATACATCTTTGCAAGACTAAGACTGTGCACATGCTCAGTGTGGTCTGGGCTGCTTAGGGATCGTCATAAACAAAGCTGCTTGAGTTCTGCATGGCTGGGAAGTAAGGTGGGGGCTCCCTCTGCTGGTCATAAACATGATTGTTTCCCTGCACCACAAGCCTAATCAAACAAATAATTTATGCTTTCAAAGTTGGCTACAGGGGGTCACCATCTTGTAACTTGTTATACATCTTTGCAAGACTAAGACTGTGCACATGCTCAGTGTGGTCTGGGCTGCTTAGGGATCGTCATAAACAAAGCTGCTTGAGTTCTGCATGGCTGGGAAGTAAGGCGGGGGCTCCCTCTGCTGGTCATAAACATGATTGTTTCCCTGCTCAGCAGTTAGGGACCATCTGACAATTCCTATCCACAGCAGTAAATGAAGGGAGAATGTCACTGCATACAGTCAGGTTTCTTATAAAAACAGTACACATTTTTTAATTTAAGTATATTGGAGATAGGTTTCTTTTTCATTAAAGAAAAGTAAAAATGGGATTTCATGTTTTTGCCTTTACATGCCCTTAAACACATATATAAGCTGTAAGTTACTCAAAGTATTCTGTAAAGGTCCACTCTCATTCAATCAGACAGAAGAAGAAGCAAAGCTTACCTGAAACCGTTTAGCATCAAGAACCACTACTTTAGGATTCCCAGAGTTTTGGTTTCTTGAAAGTTCCAGGTTGGGTAAATGAGCTGGTGTGAGAGTAACACCATACACAGATGCCAAAGCCTTACTAATGCAGTATCTAGGTAAACAAAACAGGTTAAATTAAAGGGCACCTGTTTGTCACAAATATTTTCCCCAAAGGTGCGGGCTAATAGAGCCTGCACTCTGGTTGGGGGTAATTGTTTTGAAAAGCTCCCTCTCTCCTATTAGTAGGGATGCAACGAATCCACTATTTCTGATCGGCCGAATCCATCTTGGAAGAATCCTAATTTGCATATGCAAATTAGGGACGGGAAAGGAAAAAATGGAAAAAATTTGTTTACTTCATTGTTTTGTAACAGTCACGTGAAATCCCACCCTCCCCACAATTTGCATATGCAAATTAGGATTCGATTCGGCCAGGCACAAGGATTCGGCCGAATCCTGCTGAAAAAGGCCTAATTTTGGCCGAACCGAATCCTGGATTCGGTGCATCCCTACCTATTAGCCTTCACCTTTGGTTGGGGAAAATATTTTCATTTAACAGGTGCCCTGATTTTAGTCTGCAATTTTATATAAATATTTTTATGACAATTTAAGCTCCTGTGCTGAATCGTGCAAAAGCCATCAGTTGTAAAAATAAGTAGTGACTCATAACTGTTTAAAAACCAGCTGCCAAAATATTCGCCTTGCAACAAAGTCACAATCAATATGGCCAAAGATACACTCATCTAGTGTGCCTTTGCCAATGACTGCACACACATACATTGAAAATTAGCCCCATAATGGTTTCCCCCACAAATCCACATAAGGATTTAAAAACACTTAAAACAATGCTGTATATTTTAAAGTTGGCTGGCACAAAAATAAATAAAAAAATGTATCTACTTACGCAATTTTTTTGCAGCTTGCAAGGACACAGCACCACATATCATTATCTTCATGCCATTTACACCTGTTGAGTGATATGCATTAGAATACATTAACATTCTTTGATTGTCAATCGTTTTAAAACAACTTGTGGGAGGGAGCACACTTACCTGGTGTTACTTGAATAATCCCACTGAACAGTATCAAGCAGACGAGACACAGAAGGCCGTGAGGGCTCTTCCTTCAGCTTGTCTTGGTAGAATTTTATAATCAAACCTTCCACCTCGTGCACTTGAAAATGGTTTTCCATTCCTGGGAATTTGAAACCAAATGCAAATAATTCCACATAAGCTTCACAAAACATGACAGGCCCTGTAGATCTGGACTGGCATGCTACAATCTTGCAAATACCAGAGGTACTTCTGTAAAAATGCCATGGTCACTATTTATTGGGCTTGTGGGCAGTGGGCTTTTTGGGCCTTATTTTATTAAAATGCATATTTTGAATCTCAGTTCTGACCTGCCAAGGACAAATAAAGGGATTTTATACTTACAATGCAAACGTGTGGGTTAATGTCAATCTCCTCTCTGGAGGCAGGACAGAAGAATAAGACTGAACCCCTCCCCTGGTATACAAGTTGCGGCTCCATCTCCCATTGCCAGTTCGTTTGTAAAGCTTGATGAGGTGGAGTGTATTAGGAAAGTAAGAAGTAAGGTCAAGAGACAGTAACAGAAAATTGTGTCCCATTCCTAAAATCAGCCTGGATGGGACTTATTGCACGGACAGTTCGGGCCTACTAGAAAAGGATTTTCCAGTAAGTAAGTCGGCCCTCCTGTCAGTGCAAACGTAAGGGGACGTCCAAAAGCTGTCCCGTAATTTAGGGTGGGTAATATAGAAACTTTTCGTAGTTTACTGTATAATGCAATAAACATGCAACAGTACGAAGCCAACAATAACACATTGAAGAATACGGATTGCAATAAAACAAGTATTATCATGGCAACAATAAAACTGAAGAATACGGTTATGTGTAGTCTTTTAACTGTGCCACCACAGTCTGCAACAGTTTGTAGCCAACCACGGCCGAAGATTAAGCAAAAACGTGGTTTATAAAACTTTATAAAAGTATTGGGGAAAAAAGTGGCTGCCCTGCATATCTGTTCAGGTGTAGCCAAGTTTTGTAAGGCCCATGAAGTACTTGGTGCTCTAGTAGAGTGAACCTTGACTTGAAAGGGCTTTTTTTTCCTTTACTTTCATAAGCAAAATTCATTGTCTCTACTAACCACCTAGCAATGGTTCTTTTTGAAAATCCTTGCTCTTTGTGATTTGCGGAATAAGATAGCAACAGAGTCTGATTTCCTTAAGACTGCAGCCCGTTTTAAATAGACACAAATTGTTTCTACTACATCTAGTTTGTGTAACTGCTTTCTTTATCATTCGCTGGATTTGGGCACAAGAATGGTAATAGCAACTCCTGATTAATGGGAAAACTGGTTACTACCTTTGGTAGAAAACCTGCTACTGTTCAGAGGACGACTTTATCCTGATGCGTAACCAATCATGGTTCTTTACCAGAGAGAACTGTCATTTCCAATACCCTCTTAGCTGATGTTATGGCTATGAGGAATGCAACCTTGAGTGACAACCATCTAAGCTCACAAGAGATGAACTATGGTCTTGAAAGGTGGTCTTTGCAGCGTGGCAGACTGGACTGGGTATATAGTGGTGTCTTGTGCCCACTGAATAGTTGAGAGTGCCGATAAGGCCGAAAACTGAGAGCTTAGGCCATCTGTATGGAATTCTGTGAGTACCTGTGGTGTACTGTCCGTGCACAGTAAGTGTTTGACTGAACACCAGGCAAGAATTGTATACCATACCTTGTGGTATGCTTTTGTGGTGAAAACAACCTTTGCACTGCAAGGGCACGAAACCCTTGAGCTACAGCATCATTTTTTGTGATACAATTGGGCCTCCCGAACCAGACCATCAATTTGAGCATGCCCAGATTGTGAGAAGTTCTCTTGGTAGAGGTAGTCGCCATGTTTTGGACTATGACATGTAGACCAAGTCAGTGTAACGCAGTCTGGTCGACCCCCTGTGATCTTGGCAATTATCCTCGGTAGAATCGCCAGTAGAGGGAATGCAACCATTCTATTGAAAGTCTATGGAATAACCAGTGCATCTGTATAGCTAGACTGCTCCGCGTGCCTCCGTTTGTTGACATAAGCCACCGTTGTGGCATTGTACTTGTAGTGGGCAGCTCTGGAGTTTGTCGGACGAGCCCTGGAGAGCTAGGGTTATTGCTCGTAGTTCAGGATGTTTATAGGGAGCTGCGATTTTCGGTTTCCCGACACCCTTGTATTGTGAAGGTGTGGAACCTATTCCCATCCGAACTTGCCGGCGTTGTAGCTATCTGTCACTGTGGTTGATCCCAGCTTCTGCCTTGGGACAAACGAGTACACACTGTCCACCAGGATAATTTCGCTATGGTTGTAGGAAGTATGGAAATGACCTGCTGATCTTTGTGCCCGCATTGAGGGTAGTTGCGTTGTATAGTCGCATGTGGGACCTTGTATAAGGTCTCACTTCTAGTGCTATCACTGTATAACTTTGTAGTTGTAGTAATCTGCTGCTGATTCTCCGTCTTGTCTGCTGCCTAAATCCACTTTCCAATTTAAGACTCTGGAAATTAATACTGCCATTGTAGGACCTGTATACAGGTCTCTGTGTGGACTGACACCTGTGTTACAGACTAAGCTCTCAAGGAGTAAATTGTCCAGTTATGGTAGAATGAATTTCTGAGCATCGTAGATGTGCACTAACCAGTGCCAAGACCTTTGTAATACCGTTGGAGCCGTGCAGAGGATAGTGCTGTAAACTGGACGTGCTGGTCTTGGACATCGAATCGCATGCATGGCTGTGATCTTGTATGAATAGGGATGTGCAGGTACGCATCCCCAGTCGTATGAAGTCATGAGTGTCATCTTCTGTGAAGCTGAAGGCTACGGTGGAGCATACGGACTCCATGCTGAACTTGTAATTGGAAACATTCCGTTTAATCTGTGGACGTTGAGGACTGGTGTGAAAGAGCCTACCTTCTATCTCACAAGAAGGAGGGTAGAATAGAGCCCGCAAAACTTTTTAAGTTCTGGAAGTGGAGCAATGTCTTCTGCTCGTAGCAGAGAAAAGACTGTTGATGTAATGGCTCTTAGTGGAGAGAGCAAAACCAAAACAAATTGTTCTGGAGGGGGGTTGGGAAGGGATTTTTTATATCCAAGTTGGATGATGTGCAGCACCCCTTGCTATGACATGTGTTTACCAGTAGAGGGTGTAACTATTAGGCAACCTTCCTCAGAATATGGATTCTGAGATTACCAGTTTCCTGGCTTGCCTTCTGGTTTCTGCCATAGTGGTCTAATTCTCCGCGATCCCTGTGGATACGACCATGGTTTTGTTTTTTTTAAAACTTTGTGTTGCAAAGCATTGCTTAAAGTCCCTACACTATAGTAGCGCTTGATGTTGCTCTAGTCGTCCCTTCTTTCCCATTGGAAGGCATGTGCTATAACCTCCTGTCATTTTTGTAAGGCTATATTTGAAATCTGGTTCAAACAGGGGGTTTCTTAAAATTTTAAGTTTGTTCTAGTTTGAAAACTGGAATTTATGTTTGGTATGGTGAAAAGCTGTGTTGCCTGACCAGTGCAGTAGGCATAGAGCCCTTTTGGCAACCATTGTCCTGGCTGTGGATTTTGCCATTAGTGTAGCTATGTGTAAAGCTGAATCTGCTAATAGTGAGTGTAGCATGGAGATTCCTCACCTCTGCAGCTAAAAGTTGTGCTGATTGAGGTGGTTGATACATTAGTTCCTGGGCCAAGAGTTTGGCCGTACTTGCCTGTCCCGCGGCTGCGGTTACTGGGCGGAGGATTGCTACCGATTGTGAATAGGCTGTTTTGAGAGCTGATCCCACCTTTATGACCACGGGGTCTGTAAAAGCTGCTGGGGGAGCAGTTTGTTTTGATATGGGTGCAACTGCAGGATCAACCTGAGCATCTGTCTCCTGTTTTGCCCTGTTCGTCTGGAATAGGGTAAGTGTTGTAAAATCGCTTGGTCAAGGCTGAGCTGCGCTCTGGCTGTGACCATTCAGTGTCTATAGTTAAGAGTAGTTACCCTAAATACTAGAAAATACAGCGTCTTTCTGTTGCACTCTTAGTATTCAATCTGCTTTAGACACCGCTATTGTAAATAGCAAGTCAGAAATATTGCCTACTCCCACATCCTCTCATGGGAAAAAGGTTATGGTTCAAAGGAATCTGACATGGTGTCTTTGGCCCTCCTCTTCCTAGCACGTGTGTATGCTGAGGTGGAGGTTGGAAGGTGTTTTTTTTATCCCTTCCAGAAAGTCCCCTTCATGCAGGAGCATTTGGGAGGTGGACAGTTGTTCCCTCAGATTTAGACTGCAGCGTTAAGTTAACCCTGTAGGGGAGCTGGTAGTACATCGCAGGTATTAAACAGTTATTCTCTGTAGTAGTGATCTGTGATAAGATCGGTGCCTTGGATGGAATACTGTCAGAACAATAATTGTGTTCGGATTTTCCCAAAGTGGGTGTGTATGCAACTTTTTGCAGTTTACCCCTTTTTTCTGCCTTTCTGTGGATTTGGCTAAACATCCACCATAAGTTCCATTATAAAATCTGGCTTTCCATAGTGCGGTCATTACAGAGCTGCTACGGCACAATGGTAACTCACTTAGCACTGTAGAGCCGTGTTATAAGGCTTCTGTGCTATAGCCACTAGTAACTCACATTGGATGTAGAGTCTTGTGGTGCAGAGTGTAATATACTCTATGCGCCTTTGCTGCACTTCTCTGTGGTGTGTGTGACAGTGTTGAGAAGTCCGTGCAGTTTGTGGTGTCATTTCGTTGCGACGTTCTTTTGCTCACGCCAAGGTTTGACGCCCGTGTCCGGAATTGATGCCAATGGCGCCAAAAGCTTAATGAGAAAAGGCGCCAAAACACAGGTATCAACCTGGTCGCCTTAAGGGTTACGGGAGTAATTATAAGAAACTGTAGTTCGTTTTACTCTCACCTTATTAGCGTTGGCCATAAGGAGTAATAATAGGTAGCGCAGCATACCATTTACTCTAATACACAGACAGTGTTGGCCATAAGGAGTAATAAGTAGGTCAGCATACCATTTAGGATAAGGCCACACTGGGCGTTTTGGTCGCCCCGATGTTCGGGCGATTTCGGAAAACGAACCACTGCGTGTGATTAGCGCATAGTTTTTTCCATTTTAGCCAGCGCAGAGGGAAGGAGTTTGGGGAGATAGGTCGCCGCAAAGACGAGGTGATTATTCGCAGGCGACCAAATCTCCCCAAAACGCCCAGTGTGGCCTTACCCTTACTCTAATACAAGTGCTGCTGAATGGTATTGTGCCTACCAGCAGCATGGTGTGCACCGATATCACTTAATGTAATATGAGCAGGGACGGAATTACGGACCTCTGAATGCCCTCTGTTCCATCCAGGGCTGATATCTTTAGGTGAACCCACTTGCTGCACAACACACTGCAAAGGGGATGGACTCATTGTCCTGAGGCTCAGCATCAACCCTTTAATGCAGCGGGTAGTTCTGCATACCCTACAGGTTGTGCCATATGACCGTTCTGCATGCTAAGTATTGCCTCTGCAACAGCGGTTCTGGAATGCAGCGGGTAGCTCTGCGTACCCTAACCTGTGCCCTTCCTGGGCAGATTCTGCTGTTTGCCTGCTGTGCACACCTGATGGACAGCTCTGCGAGTCCTCTAGGTGTTGCCTTTGTTCTGTAAAGTTAAAGTGATCCAGATAATAAAATAAGAATGTAATACACTAATAAAACCTGTCCTTCACCTCCGAGGCAGGACAAAGAACTGGCAATGGGAAGTGGAGCTACAACTTATACCAGGGGAGGGGTCAAGATTCTTATTCTTCTGTCCTGCCTCCAGAGATTGACATTAAAGCTCTCCATAGACGCAAAGATTTTTCTTGCCTGAACGACAGATTTTAGCTAAATCCCACCAATCCTTCGTAATTATCGTGAAGTTAGTGGGATTCAAACGATCGTACATCTTACAATTGTATGGCCAGGTTAAAAACATTTTATAGGTCCCAGTGCAATCTATCTACATTTGCAGGGCCAAGCAGGCAGCTCCCCTTTGTCTTCCTGGCAAATGGTCTTTTTGGACAATTCGTACGATCGTTTCGAAATAATAGTGGTTTCACGATGACTATCGGATCTTTTAAAAATCTTTACATCTATGGCCAGCTTAACCCACACGTTTGCACCGACAGGAGGACCGAGGCCTGTATAGTGGATAAAGTTCTTTGAAGTTCTGGTAGGATGGGGCTCTAGTGGTAATAGTGCCGAAGCCCGAGTTCACAGCACTGGGCAGAAGCATCAAGAGGCGAAATGTAGCAGGGGCCACAGACCACTTCAGTAAACCAGCTCCTAGACATGATATATACTAGGGATGCACCGAAATTTTGGATTCGGCCAAACACCCAAATTCTTTGCGAAAGATTCAGAAGAATACCGAACTCAAATTGCATATGCAAATTAGGGGTGGGAAGGAAAACATTTTTTATATCCTTGTTTTGTTACAAAAAGTCACGCATTTGCCCACCCGCCCCTAATTTGCATATGCTAATTTGGATTCGGTCAAATACCGAATTAGGTGCATCCCTCATATATACCTCCCTAATATATACCTCAGTCAGACTCTGAAGGACAAACACTAGTTTCCCCAAGGCATGGCAAAAGTGCCAATACTGCCATTAGGCTGTGTCATAACATTACACCCTTGGGAACAGAGTTTAAAGGGGAACTCCACAAAAACATAACTTTAGCTTTTTGAAAAGTAAACAATTTCAAGCAACTTTGCATTTTATATCAATTAAAAAATATGCAGACTATGATTTTTAATAGTTTGAGACAGTTACCCAAGCCTAGCACCCTGCTCTCCTGCTGATCTGTCTGACTACTGTTACTTTGTATTAACAGCCATCTGTCCTCAGCCTGCATCCTCCAAACCCCACAATTCAAATTCCAAATGATTCAGAAAGAGAACTGTTAAACAGCTGGATTTCAGCATAGAAAATACCATGTACTCATACTTTTTGAAGAAACCGGTAACTGTGATGGATATATTAGGGGTTTCTGGGTTATGTGGGGCCTCAAAAATTTTGGTTTGGACATCGGAGATCCCCTTTAAAAAAAAAAAAAAAAAGGTATAGGATTCAGTAGCAAAGCAAAATGCAGGATAATTGTTCATACCATGTTGGAACTGTGCTTAGACTAGTTGATGAAACCTTTACACCTCTGCCATATTGGGTAACCAAACCATTTTTTCCTCACAGATCAATTCCTGGTCAAAGCCGATAAACCATGAACAGCCACTTTATAGGTGTGGCCAACGGTACTTCAAAGCCCAGCAAATGGGAAAAGAAAAACAAACCATAGGCAAGACTAAGAGAAATAGGCTAACCTGCTTTGTTTGCGAGCCACTGAAGACACCAGTCAACTCTGTATATATCATTAGCCTACAAATAAAGAGATTAAATGCAACTTGAGACAGAAAAAAATAAAAATAAAGATTACTGAAAGCATGTATAAGAAAAATAGCGGTTCATCTTTAAGTTGACCCCATTACAAAAATAAATGCTTTGTAAAGGCTCCAAATATATCTGTATTGCTACTTTTTCTATAGACCAGCCCTGCCTATCAGTGCAGACGCTATGGGTTAAGTATTCACCTCCGGAGGCAGGACAGAAGACAAAAGAAACTGACTCCATCCTCCTATAAGCTCATGCTTTCTTCAGTTTTTTCATCTGTCCTGCTGGAAGGTTAGGACAGTACATTTTTTTTTTCTCTTCAAGCAGATTCTCTGATTTTTATTTTTCATTATTAACTATGGAACAGTGCACAAGCAGTAGGTCCGATTGGGACACTTACAGCCAGTGCCCGTGGGTTGATTCGCAACTCAGAGGAAACTCTTTAAATTGGACCGCAAAAGTTTACGGCTATATTGCAGTGTTTCCCAGTGAAGGGCAAAGGCGCTTACACAGCAGTTACGCTTCGGGGAAGTTTGGCGCCAAACGTCGCGCAACATGTACACTGTATGTGGACGATTTTTGGATTCATCAGGTGCACATTTGCTCCAGTTCTGGAGTGGAGAATACAAAAAAGCCCCACAAAAGCAGTCAGAGGCTCTAATAAGAGCCCGAACCACATCAAGGTATTTAAAATAACCTGAAAACAGTGTATAAATACAGAATTAGCAGTTATTTAGCAGCTGCATTAGTGATATCACAGTCTGTAGGCTTTCATACTGGGCACTTAATCTTCACGGTTATTTATCCTTACAGATAAATTAACTTCAGAAGCACACCATGGAACCTGACAGCCTTAGAAAGCACATGGCCAATGCAACACCAAAAACTAGAAAGGCAACAGAGATGTCAGCCACATCAAAAAGTGCAAAAATTGCACACACACCTTATGCAAAGGGGAACAAGGGATATGCACGGACTGTTCAGAACCACCAGATTCCGCACCAACCCTATCCCATCACAAGATAGAGGGTAACCCCCAGATTAATAATCCAAAATCCTTCAACATCAGCAAAACCACATCAGTTGGAGGAATTCTTTGACAATTAAATCCACAATTTTATCATTGATCACTTAACCACTGGCTCAGGTTAAGCAATGTAACGCACGTTTAAGTTTAGCGTCAATTTCTTCAGAGGAGTCGATGGATAAAAAAAATGTTAAGTGTTAAGAAGGGGGTACACAAGGCACAACAACAATCACCGGCCAGGGTTGGCACGCACAGGATTCTGGTGTGAAAAGTTACTGAAAAAAACCTACATCACCAGAAAAATTACAGGAGGAACTACAGCACATTAGTTCAGCATTTGCCTTTTTGTCGGACTCGGCTATGGATACAGTAAGGCTGGCAGCCAAAACCAGTATTGATACAATAGTAGCCAAAAGGGCACTGTGGTTACAACATTGGTCAGGAGACAGCATCCAAGAACAAATTACTCTTCTACAGGTGACACGATTTTCAGACACGAATTAAAGCAGATTATAACAGAGGTTACAGGAGGCAAAAGCACCTTTTTACCAACAGGCAAAAAAACCTAGGTCAGAACCCCAAAATAGACCATATAATCGGCAATGGAGCTCACCGGGTCATTTGCTTGGGTCATTTGTTTCGCCCCTTCTGACTCCAAGAAAGGCAGACCTTCCTGGTCCAATCTGCCAAGACAAACCAGAAAGCCTGGTCCTCCAAAGTCCACCTCTGTCCGACTCACACAGGCCAGATCCGGGAGGGTAGGAGGATGTCTTCAAGAATTTTCCAATCTGGCAAACTCACATTCAAGACAGTTGGGTACTCTCCATTATCAATTACGGGTTCAGAATTCCATTCAAAATACTACCCCCTCGGACATTCAGACGTCATCTACCCCAAAAGGGTCTAACAAAATTTCGAGCCCTTATGACCATAGACTTATACGACAACAAAGTCATAACAGCAGTTCCACCACAAGAGCACTACAAAGGGTTCTACTCAAATTTATTTCTGGTATCAAAGAGGGCACCCTCAGACCAGTTCTAAATTTGAAACTAAACCTATTTGTATCCAAGCAATGATTTCATATGTAATCGAGTCGACCAGTATTAATGTCAATTACAACAGTGCTACATGGCAGGTAGACCTCCAGGATGCATACTTACATATACCATATATACTCAAGTATAAGCAGCGTTTTTCAGCACCCAAAATAAGATGAAAAATTCTACATCGGCTTATACTCGAGTCAGTAAAAAAAAATTACCTAGCTGATCAACGCAACGTGCCCCTGAAGATAGCTTGACCTGCATCTGTGGCTAGAACTCCTTGCTGTTCGGGATGCCAGACACAGTACCCGACCAGAGTAAGGATGCACAGGGGCTATAGCTCGGCGTGTGAAAACTATGGGGCTTGTGAGCTGTGGGATACTGC
Source organism: Xenopus laevis (assembly GCF_017654675.1). Classification (NCBI taxonomy): domain Eukaryota; kingdom Metazoa; phylum Chordata; class Amphibia; order Anura; family Pipidae; genus Xenopus; species Xenopus laevis. The sequence goes on from NC_054373.1 coordinate 6,699,267, forward strand.
GTGCCGCAGGGCACTCGTCAGCTTGCGCACTTCTTAATTTGAGTGATTTCCTGATTTCGAGTAGCCAATGAAAATTTGGAGGCGCATCCCCTAATCCTTCTCCAATCAGATGCTCAGAGGGTGTGTACTGCCTGAGGATGCTGCCTGTGGCTGTGTGCTGAGGACGCAGACATCATGTGCTATTGGCTGCACTCACTTTACCTGCAGGCTGCACGTTAATTGTATGTTTCAGGCAGGAGGCAGCCAACGTAGGTAGACCTGACATGCGCATTCTATTAGGTGCGGCTTCCTTTCTAGCACATTCTGGATCTGGATCGTGGGTACCTTCTCTTCTTCGCATCATTTCAGCAGGTGCCAGGCAGCATCAGCTTGGCAGTGGCACTCCCTGTCCTAACTGTCCACTGGCACATGATCATAACCGAGGACTTTACTGAAGCCTTTGTTGCAGCATCACAGAAAGTGGCACGCACTGGTAGACTGTGTAACTAAAAAAAATCAAAAATGCCTTAAAATGTTCTGTGTCACTGTTAATATGGTGGGGATGAACAGACAAAGTTGCAAGGTGATATTATGCCTTTAAGTTAACTTTTATTATAAAATGGACAGTAGCTGCTGCATTTCTCACCCTAGGCTTATACTCGAGTCAGTAAGTTTTCCCAGTTTTTGCAGGTAAAATTAGGTACCTCAGCTTATACTCAAGTACATACAGTACCTATCATGGAGGAATCCCAACAGTACTTAATACTTACAATAGTAGACCAACATTACCAATTCAAGGCTATACCCTTTGGCCTCTGTACAGCGCCGAGAGTATTCACCAAAGCGCATCCAGTTCTTAGGAATGTGGTTCGATTCTGTCCTGCAAACGATAGCACTAACAACGGAAAAAAATGCAGAACATTACAGACCGCACAACAGGTTTATCTTCAGGCCTTGATATTAGCGGAACTATGTCTCCAACTGTTGGGCTACATGGTAACAGCCATAGAGGACCTGCCATTCGGAAGGTTTCACATGAGAGCTTCAAAACCATTTCTTAGGCCACTGGAACAAGAATCTCTTTAACCTCACAACTGATTCTGGTAACAAGGTTAGTCGACGGTCACTGAGATGGTGGACACTTCACAACCTGGCCTGGGGCAAGACATGGGTCTCATACCAGTGGCCATAGAATCCAGTCTAACAGTTTGGGGTGACATTTCCAACACACACGTCAAGGGATTTGGTCACCAGAGGAATCAAAGTTGCCCATCAACGTCCTAGAAATCAGAGCAATAAGAAATACCATCTTCACACCAAAGTCTTCAGAGAGATACGAGTCCAGACGGGTGAACACCAGACAGACATACTGGCGTCTAGACACAATTTCAAGGTACCTACATACTGCGCCAGGTCTCAGGACCGGTGGGCAGAGTATGTAGACTACTTAGTCAGCCCTTGGACTTTCAACGGTCTATGCCTTCCCCCCCCACTCACTCTTCTGCAGAGAATAATACACACAATCAGACAGGAAGGGAACATTAACCATTCTCAAATGCCTTCTTAGTCACTTACGGCATAAATAAGGTGTCACCTGCATCAAAACACACAATAGCCCGGTGGCTTGTGGACACGGTGAATTGTGCATATGACTGGAGTAACAAACCTAGAGCATTCAAGGTCAGAGCACACCACCGAGTACATCTTGGGCTCTGCATAATTCAGCTACCCCATAACCAATATGTAAAGCGGCCACTTGGACCTCACTTTCCACTTTCTCCAAATTTTATAGGCTACATGTGTTCCACTCTGCCCCTGCATTTAGTAGGAAGGTTCTACAGGCTGCAGTATGTCAGAAGTAACAGATTTACACCGGCCAAATTGGGGGACTTCTTTAGGATGTCCCCATAGTGTCTGCGCTGACAGGGAGGGCCAGTCTAGAGGAATGAGGATTTTTTTGTTTTTACTTACCGGAAAGTACAGTTACTCAGCTTTTTTTCATCGGTTTTCCAGTTAGCAATAACAATCTGGTTGCTAAGGGTACAAAACACCCTAGCAATCCTTTTCTATACGGCCTGAACTGTCAGTGCAGTAAGCTCCACCCTTCAATAGTTTAAGAATGTTATAGTTCTAGATTTAGAAAAGTTGAACCTGTATTTTGGCATATCTGCTCTTACTCTTTCCTACTAAGCTGACAAATGCAAATTTAAGAGAGCAGGAGGAGCATGTGCTTATGAGGAGGGTGGAGTCAAAGTTTCTTCTTTTTTCTGTCCTGCCTCCGAAGGTAGATACTTAACCCATAGCGTTTGCACTGACAATTCTGGTGGTCTAGAAAAGTATTTTCCAGTAAGTAAAAAAATACTCAATTACTAGTTTTTCTTTTCATGCTCTCTCTTATTCCAGTCACTTATTCAAGTCAATGGTAGCTAGCAAAGCAACCAGATTGTTGAACTGAAAAGTTGATTGCTAAAAAGCCAAAAGCCAATTGCAGTTGGCTCAGAATATCACTCATCATACCAAGTTAATTTTAAAGCGAGCATCTCCTTTTATGAACATGGTACTAAAGTCTGTTAAACTGAAGACAAGGATTTTGCCTTTAAAAAGTACATTATATGGCATTCCTTTTTGTCTTTTAGAAATAAAGGTGAAACTAGACTCCCATAATAGCCTATAAAAGTTACATTGCGGTGCAGTACCTCTGCTAACAGCCACCATCCCTAGGCCATAAGACAAGTTCTTATTATAAAATTGTACTCTAATTTAGACTGGCACTGTATGCCATAGCAGCACCATTCAAGGCAATTTGTATCCTTTCCATTTGGTTTAGCGTTTTGTTGGCCATAGGAAGCAGCACAAAACCCAAATACCATAAATGTAAGTTAAAAAGAACTAAAGCTTGCACTGCAGTGATATTGTATGCTTATAACAGCTCATGACCATACCCTCTTGGAAGTTCATCTATGAACAAGCATGAGCAGACCTCTGAAGTCAGTAAACCCATTAATGTTCCCATCTGTATGGCAATTGTACATTGTCTTAAGAAATACATGTAGAAATGTCATGGTCTAGCTTCTAGTATATGTGGGGGAAGTCTGCTGGGGACATGGTCGGAACAGAATGAAACCAATGTCAAGAGAGCAGGCATATACTAATTATTTGACACAATATTTTTCTATTTGAAAAATCTACAGTAAAAAAATCCTTACAAACCTTAGTGTACACTGGTACCCGAATTGAAGGAGTTGGACAAACAAAGGAGCAAAATTTGCGAAACATATTATGATAATCGCTGTTGGCAAGTTCAAAGCCAGAAATGGGGATGTGATGGGTCGATGCACCTGCAGAACGTGTAATGAGATAAACACAAACACCAGACACACTAAATGTTATTTGAATTGTGTAATGCACAATTTCTATAGGGATAAGTAGAGATGGGAGACCATTTAAAGGAAGGGTTGGTAGGGAGTTTCTCTTTTTGTAATTCCAAATAAACACTGTTCAAGATGCACTGCATCCTAAGGAGTGTGGTCAGTCCCAAAGTTTGGGAACCCATGTATTGTGCAAAGAAAGGAAAACAAAAGCACAACAAAGAATTACAGCATAGAAACGAGTGCATTCTACCTAGAAAATCGGCCCTGTATTATCAGCTTCATTAAAGATGTAACTTCATTTTATGCTCATGTTAATTTCAATCAACCCTTAAAAGTGATAGTTCGTTAAGTTACCTTTGTGAAATATGTTATACAATGGCCTTTCTTTTGCAAACTTTCAAATGGTCATTTTTAGTTTTCTGAATTATTTGCCCTCTTCTGCCTTGAGGTTTTAGATTATTGACCTAAACAGCCATTGTTACACGAGGCAACAATTTTATTCTATTCAGGAATTTACACTATTCATATTCCAGTCTGTCATTGAAGAAACTTAATGGTTGCTAGGGTCAAATAGAACCCTAGCCAGTGACAGGTGAACTATATCCCTTTAAGCTTAACTTTTTAATAGCACTTATAAGCACAGTGGTAAGTTTGTGTACAGCTTTGAATGCATGTATTGTTAAACGGCTGTACAGTAAGTTCAGCAGAAAGCATTTCTAGCCATAAACATTTGTTTAGGCTTTAGTTCGGCTGTTCTCCTTTAAAGGACCAGTAGATTTTTTCTTTCAAATTCGTTAGTATAGAACGGGAAAAAAGAAACCCAGACAAATTTAACTTTTAAATCGCTAAGTCTTTATTAAGAAATAACTTACCAAAACTCTGCTTGCGTTCCTCTTCAAGACAGGGCGACAATCCACCATGCACTGCTCGATTTCTCCTCCCTGGCTATCTCCTATAAAGAAGGCAGGAAGGAGAGAGCGCCGCACAATGGATCACCTTTTCTGAATAAGCGCGCAAGCAGAGTTTCGGAAAGTTATTTCTTGATAAAGACTTAGCAATTTAAAAAAGTTTAATTTGTCTTTTTTTTTTCGTTTTATATACGAACGAATTTAAAAAAAAAATAGAAGTTATTGGTCTTTTAAGTGTTAAATTCATGCAAAAGTGCTATGGGGGGGGGGGGGAGAGAAGGCAAAACAAGAATCATACATACTTCCTGACTGGCAATGATATCGAAATCCATGTGGAAGTTCACCTAGAAGGGAAGCAACATTATTACAAACCACCAAAGACAAGCTCCAAATGTATTATGATATAATGAATAACAATAATAATAAAAAAAAAATCTGGGTAGGCACCCTGGCCCTGCTGCAACTTGCACATATGGATGCCAAGTGCCTTTGTGGAACACCATCAATGCATAATCCATTTTGCACTTGATTCTAAACGCATCTTCTGAGCTTTGACTGCAATGGTAACTTACCAGGATCTATAAAGTCATGAAAACTCCCCAATATGCCCTCACGCAGAGAATATCTCACGCAGGCAATCTCACAAGGAACATAGCGTTGGTCACATAAGGTTGGCATGTCACCATGACTAAAAATGTTTATAAAGTAAAAGACATGTTGATCCAGAGCTGAAACAAAAAAAACAAAAACAGGCCATTTGATCAGAGGTAGAAAATTACATCTCCTAGGATTCAATATTGGTGTTGAAATGAAACAGGAATAATAGTACTACACTCATTAGAATTTTTAGATATCAAAATGGAGTAAAGGTTGTTACAAGTGACTTCATAATAAAGGAGAAACACACCCATCTTTAATTGGAGAATAACAATTTTATGAACGAATTGTTCAACATCTCAGCATATACACAACCTATTGTATTACACATCAGGATGGAATGTACCATTCAAGTGCTTAAAAAATGCCATATATATCTCCTTCCCCCACTACACACACTGAAGCAGACAAGTATTTTGGCCTTATTGAAGGGAAGCGCCAACCAAAAGGTTTTTGAATTTGTTAAGAGTTTATAAAGTAGTTCTAGGAAACTGTCCAGTAGCAGTGAACATTAAGGGTGGTGGCAGACGTGGCTACTGGGGGAGATTAGTCGCCCATCGACCCTTCTTCAGGCAACTAATCTCCCCTAAATGCCTTCCCACTGGCTAGAATGTAAGTCGCCGGCGGGATGGCACTCTGATCGATTCGGCTTTTAGAAGTCGCCTGACGTTTCCATGTGAGGCAGTAGCCACGTGTGCCACCACCCTAAGAGAAAAGTACCCCAAGCCAACCAGTTTACCATTCATTCTGGTTGCAGGATCTGCAGTCAGGGGAACAAAATTTACATCCCAAATTAAATTAGTGTAATTTATGCAGCAACAAAAAAAAGTTAATTTTGTTATATTTTTCAAGAACAGCACCTTTATTCTTGTTGATTGTAGTGTCTATGTTCATGGTAGGCAATGTCCACTGTGTAGCAGAATTGTACTGATCCTGTAACAAGCAAGTCAAACAAAAGGAAGTATTATTATGGGTAATAAGCTCAGCTGTTAAATTGCTGCTGATAAGACAGCAAAACCAGACTGCATACTAGCATAGATCAGGATTTCTCCAAACATTGATACAAACAGCCTTTTTATATAGCAGATATTCTGCAATTTCTTTGGGATCGCCTGCATACCCCAGCACAAACCAGTGGCATAATTAAAAGGAGCAAACCCTGCTGGCCCCTTGAGAGGGCAGGGGGAGCTGTAGTAAAGGACCAGTAAACCCCCCACCAATCGCCGATCTATCATGAAAGTAATCAAATGACAACTCTGTTTATATCTGAATATGCAGCTAGTGTTTTGAGTTTGTTTTGACATTTGACGGAATCCTTTGAGAAGAATATAGTAATCCCATCTACATCCAAGAATTATTTATTTAGTGTATGCCTATTCACTAACTTAAAACGTAAATATCCAGAATACTACTCACGTGTAACTGAAAGAAGCCTATGGATGAAGAATCTGAGGACTTTGAAGCATCTCTCTGGAAATCATAAAATGCAGTCAGGTTCTAGTCTGAGCTTAACATACAATATTACACAGATACACAGACATATATATATATATATATATATATATATATATATATATATATATATCCGCCACCCAGGCAATATTTACATCACTGGATTTTATAGTTTCCCAGAATGGATGCCGTTTTGCTGCAATCCCATTAAAGGGGACCCGTCACCCAAATAAATTATTCCAAATCCTAGTTTATCATGTAAGTCAAGCAAAATTAACTTTAATTACACTGTATAAATTTGAATCTTTTTTCCTTCAGTCTGGGAATTCATAATTATAACAAGCAGGCACGAGCCATTTTGTGGACACTTATTAAGGCAAGTCTTGTATCATCTCAAAATCTTGTTTGTGCACCAGAATGTGGGACCTGATGTCCATCCCCAAGTACTGGCTACACAATGAAATGGTTAAGAGAATAGTGGAATGTGGGGAGAGCAGTGACATCTAGGAAGTACTTTCTTGCCCCGCCTCTATCCCTAAGGCATAGAGGAGGGGCATGCAATACTTGATTGACAGTTGAGTTTACAACAGCTATGAACACTTTAATAAAAAAAAGAATTTGGATTTCATGTTTAATTTGAAAAGGACTTTTACTATACAGCTTTGTGTGTCTGGGTGCAGGTACACTTCAAGGCAAGCAGTGTATTTTTCCTTTCCCGGATTTAATGGTTTCCAGGAATTTGTGATGCTTTGACACTGTCCTCTGGAAAATGTAACATTAAGGTTCTACTGTATTCTACTCCTTTTAGTCCATTTTCAATTTTCGGTGACTACAATGAATCAATGAAGAGTAGGATTTAATAGCATGGCATTTTACTGCTGAACTAATGCTACTACATACAGTATACTGGTCAGTCAAATATTTTTACTTAGCAATGCGGGTGCTCCCACAACCCCCCTTGTGTATCAGTCAAATATTCAGCCTCAAATTGTAGCATGAACCAAATAAGTGTAAAGAAAAAGTTAGTGTTATTTAATGTTTAATGTAGCCAGCGATTGCTAGGGGAAACATCCACATCAATAACAGAGAAAATATCTATTTATGAAAGTGGAGTGTTGGAGAGAAGCATTTGATGGCCAAGTCAGTACAGAAAGGGAGCAGGCAACTGTGCAAAGTAACAGATTGGTAAAGACATTCACATATGCTACTGTAATAAAATGTAATATTGCTGGAGAAAACAGGCCCTAAACATACAATGTATATGTATTATGCTTTAAAGATGTATAAGGGTTGTTATTCTGAGCCTAAAAAAAAAAAAAAAAAAAGCCTACTTCTCTTATCTTCCTTGGTCCCAAAACCCCTTCAATAACATGGCCAGTTGAGTCAGGGTCATTTTTCAATAGCCGAGCCTTTTCAGCATATGCTTCCTTTTGTTCAGCGGTCAATAACTGTGGAAGAAATAATCCTGAATTAAGTTTGCACATATAACTTTTCCCTATTTGCAATTCAAAACAGCACATTATCAAAGATGAGAAAGTTAGACTTGCCATACTGTACTGTAGCCACCGCAAATGCTCAGCACCATTTTTTAGCACCATATTGAAATCTTCCCCCGCTTCTTTAAAGGAGAACTAAACCCTAAAATCAAATATGGCTAAAAATGCTTTATTTTATATAGTTAACTTATTGCACCAGCCTAAAAGTTTCAGCTTCTTATGATCCAGGACTTCAAACTTGTCACAGGGGGTCACCATCTTGGAAAGTGTCTGTGACACTCACATGCTCAGTGGGCTCTGATTGGCTGTTGAGAAGCTAAGCTTAGGGCTCGTCACTAATTATCCAGCAGAAAATGAGCTTTCCCTGTAATATAAGCTGATGCTACAGGTTTGCTGATTATTAAATTCTGATGCCAGTTGCACTGGTTGCTTTGTGGACAAAAAAAAGGGCAATCTTCAGCAAATATAATATTTTAACATTCTTTTTTATCCCTTTTTAAAATACAGTAGCAATAATTTGCTGTACTGTAAAGTTTTCCTTCATACTCCGTATTCAAATTACAATTACTCCCCAGAATTTGTATATGCCATGGTGGGAGAGGTGTAACATTCAGTCTCATTCAAGCGTCTGTTATTCTGATGATCCATTATCAGTAAAATCAGCCCACAAGAAAGTGGGGTAACTTTTTGGCATTGCCTGGAATGAATCCAACGTTGTGATACAGTCTGCCATTAGTCAGCCCTTGCACTGCACGTCTTAATAAACCAAGACAATGGATAAAAATAATTACGTTTTAATTGGTGCGTTGTTCTGGCATAAAGTTTGCAGCTGTCGTATGCAAAACGTTACGGCATCATTTTAGGTAGAGTCTCAAGGCCCGACTGTTCAAATGAAGGATCTATTAATGTACCACCTTGAATGGGTTCTGTTAAAGGGATCCTGTCATCGGAAAACATGTTTTTTTCAAAACGCATCAGTTATTAGTGCTACTCCAGCAGAATTCTGCACTGAAATCCGTTTCTCAAAAGAGCAAACAGATGTTTTTATATTCATATATTCTGACACGGGTCTAGACATTGTCAATTTCCCAGCTGCCCCTGGTCATGTGACTTGTGCCTGCACTTTAGGGGAGAAATGCTTTCTGGCAGGCTGCTGTTTTTCCTTCTCAATGTAACTGAATGTGTCTCAGTGAGACATGGGTTTTTACTATTGAGTGTTGTTCATAGATCTACCAGGCAGCTGTTATCTTGTGTTAGGGATCTGTTATCTGGTTACCTTCCCATTGTTCTTTTGTTTGGCTGCTGGGGGGGGGGAGTGATATTCCAACTTGCAGTACAACAGTAAAGAGTGATTGAAGTTTATCAGAGCACAAGTCACATGACTTGGGGCAGCTGGGATATTGACTATGTCTAGCCCCATGTCAGATTTCAAAACTGAATATAAAAAAAAATCTGTTTGCTCTTTTGAGAAATGGATTTCAATGCAGAATTCTGCTGGAGCAGCACTATTAACTGATTCATTTTGAAAATTTTTTTTCCCATGACAGTATCCCATTAAGCTCAAAAGCAGCAAATGTATCTGAAAATTGACATAAAACTCGCATGTGATATATAGAATAAAATGAAGGTCAAACCATGGTGTTTTGTACACACTTTCACCCATACAATATGCTTAGCCATTTGTTTAAAGGAACAGTAACATCAAAAAACTTTTAAAAGAATGACAATACTACTATAGTTCTGTTGAATCCTAATCAGTCTGAGGCCTATATAACCTCTGATCTCTGGTTCATTTCTATTCCATTTTCTATTTCAAAAACATATTATGTGCTTATGTATGCAGAAAGAAAAATGATTGCACAGGCACATAAGGATTCTCATGGCTAGCTGTTAGATAAGATGGAAGATGTTTATTATAAACAATAGGTTATGTTACAGTACAGCCTTGGGCTTCGAGGTTACTTCCAATAAGAACTTAAATTATTTAGAAAAAAGATAATCAAGCCTTTATGCAGATGTAATTTAACCAATCATGTATGACTAATATTTTCTACGTTTATGAGATATTACAAGTCAGTTGGGGTTGAGAATTGTCCCGAGCTACTGAATGCTTTTGTATTCTGTGCTTGAATAAACTTCCTTCTTTGTTGAAACTTTGAAAGGGCATTGGACTATCATTGGAAAAGACACCCACGAGGTCCAGACCTAACAGTTCAAATAAACAAGCTGCTGGGTAGCTATGGGGGAAGCCACACAGCAGCTTGTTTATATAAACTATTTTAGAGTTTCTGACGCAAACGCCAGTTTTCCCTGTGCAGCACAACAGTAAATTATATTTTCATTACCTTAAAATACTTTTTTTTGGTGTTACTGTTCCTTTAACACAGGGGGTCTCCAACCTTTTTTACCTGGGAGCAACATTCACATTTAAAAGTTTAGCATGCCCTTTAAAAAAAATCCAATCCACAGATTGGTCAGCTGGTGTATGGTCCCTTTGCAAGTAGATTTGGTGATGACAAGATCCAGTCAGAGCTAAATTAAAGGTATTTAACGTAATTCGGACATGGAGAGCAATATCATGAGACCGTTTACAATTGCATTTCATTTTGTGTTATTTGTGCTTTGAGTTTAGTATTCAACAGCTCTCCAGTTTGCCATTTCAGTAATCAGTAACTAGAGTGCACATTACCCTAGCAACCATGCACTGATTTGAATAAGAGACTGGAATATGAATAGTAGAGGGGCTGCATAGAAAGATAAGAGGAAATTAGAAAAAAATAAAATGTGTAGCCTTACAGAGCATTTGGGTTGATTTTGGTGGGGTCAGTGACCACTTAGAAATCAGGAAAGTCGGAAGCACAATACTACATTCAACTATAAGAAAAATTAAGGCCAATTGAAAAGTTGCTTAGCATTAGTGATTCTACAAGATACTAAAAATTAAAGGTGAACAACTCCTTTAAAATGATGTAAGCCCCATAACAACACCTCATATACTTTCCTTCTACTGGGAGTATCAGAAGACACCCCACCAATAAAGTACAACTCCCTGAATCCAGTGAAAGCTGAAATCTGGAAGACGTGTGGAGATGTTTGAAGATAAATATTATATAAAATGTCTCCTTTAGATATATTATTCATCCTTCATTAAAAAATTTAACGATGCAGGGAAAAAAAAAAAGTTTTGAAAGCATTTTACCTCCTAAACTGTCATATTTCAGGAGGTGCAAAGAGAACCTCTCTCTTCAAAGGCTAGACTGAAATCAGGAGTGGGAGTGTTGCCCACCACTCTCATTTTGGTCAACCTTTCTCTTATTTCACACACACCGATTGCCTCCCATTCATCCACCCGATTGCCTGAGCCTTCCACATCACTGACCCTGCACCAAATATTATAAATTAAATACAATTTCTCATATTTGTATATATTATGCAGTTACAGAACATTACCCAGGTTTGTTTTTTCTGCAACTCCCGGCACCTATTAAAGGGGACCTGTCACCCTAAGAAATAATTTCAAATTCTTTTCTATCATGTTAGTTGAGCAAAATAAACTTTACTTACACTGTATTTATTATTTCAATTTTGTTTCCTTCTGTTTTGGAATTATACAATCACAGCAAGCAGGCAGCTGCCATTTTGTGGACACGGTTATTAAGGGAAATTGTGTATCACCCCAAAATCTTGTGTATGAACCAGAATGAGGGACCTAATGTCCATGTGCCGTGCCCTACACAATTATAGAGCCTGAGGAGGGAAGGGGGAATGTGAGGAAGAGCAGTGACATGTAGGAAGTGCTGAATGGAAAGTGAAAGTAATTGACTGCCCCTCCTCTATGCCACGGGCATAGAGGCGGGGCAGGTAATATTTGATTGACAGTTTAGATATTTAAACACCTTTATAACAGGTATGGATGTTTTAATGTTTAAAAAATTTTTGGGGTTCCATATTTAATTTGGAAAGGACTTTCATTATGCAGTTTTTTATGTGTAGGTGACACATTCACTTTAACATTCTAAATGATAAACAACTTCTGTACTTAAATTGTTATAGTAGATGCTGCATATATAACAGTTGTGTAATTAGATATTAAAGTGATACTGACGCTAAAAACTACTTTTTAAAATATGAATGTACATTAAAAGTTACCTATAGGTCATGTTGATCGTTTTTTGCCGAGAGGTTAGTTTATGTAAGTAATTGTTAGTTGAAGTTCCTAAACCTGACTGTGTTTACAACCTGACTGTCCCATCTCAGCCTGTCAGTTAGAGTTTCTAATACTAACGGACTCCTGCTGCACAAATATGGCAGCCCCCTCATAGACAAACACAGGGAGTCAGATGGGTAATGTAAAAGTTTGAGTAAATACTTTATGGCAAAATTATATTAAGTAGCAGACAAAGCCAATACTATGAGAGATGTAAAAATGGTTTAATTTCTGGTGTCAGTATCTCCAATACATTCTAATGCGCAGAATGTGTATATCATTTATTATAATAACAGATGCAGGGAGTTGTATTTAAAAACATTAGACTCAATGTACACAGTGTAATAATTGTTTGCAGAAAGCAGGTGCCAATGAGAGAAGAGGGAGGGGAGAGGCGAGAGGGAGGCGGAGGGGAGAGGCGAGAGGGAGGCGGAGGGAGAGGCGAGAGGGAGGGGACAGGCGAGAGGGAGGGGACAGGCGAGAGGGAGGGGACAGGCGAGAGGGAGGGGACAGGCGAGAGGGAGGGGACAGGCGAGAGGGAGGGGAGAGGCAAGGAGGGAGGCGGAGGGGAGAGGCAAGGAGGGAGGCGGAGGGGAGAGGCAAGGAGGGAGGCGGAGGGGCAGGCAAGGAGGGAGGCGGAGGGGACAGGCAAGGAGGGAGGCGGAGGGGACAGGCAAGGCTAGGAGGCTGAGAAGGGTGGGGGAGGGCAATGTTGGTAATGAGACAGGAGGAGGAGCAGGCAGTAGTGGTGGGGAGGAAAGGTGATAGCTGATTCCTCTGCATAGAAATGACTAAACAAGGCAAATGGAGCACAGATTTTTTGAGATGGACTCAGCAGGGAGTGTGAGTGCGCCATAAATATCAAATCAGGAGCCTCCCACACCTGCCTGCCCAGTCCTCACTCAATCTGCCAGCGGCTCCTCTGAGAAATAGTGGAATCTGTAGCCTGGAAAAAACGGAAAGGGGCAGAACTTAATCAGTTTAAGCTTTTTCACGGATATTTGACAGGAAATATACTAAAAAAAACCATTTTCTTGAATTAAAAAGCAATTAATGGAGCGTAAACATGTATAGTATTTCCTTTTATGCTCCTGTTATTGGCCTACAACTCCCAGAACCTACTGCCTTAAAGGGGTTCAACTTTACGTTAACTTAGAATTATGTACAGAGTTCTATTCCAAGACAATTTGCAATCGGGTTCTATTTTTTTTTTTTTATTTGTAGTTTGAGTTATTTAGCTTTTTTATTCAGCAGCTCTCCAGTTTGCAATTTCAGCAGTCTGGTTGTTAGGGTCCAAATTCCCCTAGCAACCATGCATTTCTTTAAATAAGAGGATATGATATGAACAGGAGAGGCCTGAATTGAAAGATAAATAATAAAAAGTAGTAGTAATACATTTGTAGCCTTTTTAGATGGGGTCAGTGACCCCTATCTGAAAGATGGAAAGAATCAGAAGGCAAATAATTAAAACGCTTTAATATTAAGTAAAAAGTTACTATAGCTATTGTAACAGTAAAAGTTAACTTAACGGTGAAGTATTACTTTAAACCGAGGGATGCCCTGGGAGTTGTAGTTTAACCAAAGAAATAGGCCCTTCTATACAGCAGAGACTAAGCGCAGTCATAGGGCAGATCATTGCGCCACATACCGCCCAATCCTCGGAGCACAGCGAGATGGCTTCCCTCACCCCGGACACTTGCAGGCCGCGGCGGCGGAGCTCCGGGATCATATCCAGAGCAAAGAAGAAGTAAGCGTTGCGGCCGGTCTTTTTATTCGGCATTTTGTGGCGTCTCTTTCACCTGCCAGTGCTCTCCGACTAATCAAAAGAACTCCGCACGGGCGCGACCTCGCGTATTTATTAGCTGTCTGATCACGTGTTTCGCGAGGTGTCTTGCGATTGGGTAAATTTGGCGCCAGATTAAGGAGGCAGGGTCGTTTTCTTTACTTAGGTTGAAGGGAGTGGCTGATAGTGGCGGCTTTATACTGCCTGAGGTATTAATTTTAATACAGTACATATGCCATAGTTGAAATATATATATTTTATTGTATTGTGCCCTTGCGCTATGGCATTAGTCATTACATATATACACAACATATCTGTTCTTTAATATATCCTGCCTTTTTGGGCTGACTTTTCTGTTACACTCCTCAGGTAAATAGGTGGTTCACCTTTAAATTAACTTTTAGTAATTAAACAACAAGTAAAAAAAAATGAAAACCAATTACAAATTCTCTCAGAATATCCCTCTCTACATCATACAACAGTTCATTTAAAGCTGAACACTAGTGATGTGCGGGCCAACCCGATACCCGCGGGTCGAGCAGGTTCGGGTCGACCTCACAGTGCTCCTCGTGGGTGGCGGGTGCAGGTTGAGCTCTTCTTCTGCTCTCCCTGCCCGCCACCTTCAAATGTCAGCTTCCGGGTTCTGGTTTTATAGTGTCGTGTCTGCTCGCCCCGCCCCTTATATGACGTCATTGTGATGTCATCGGCGGGGTGGTGCGGGTCTATAAAAGGACCCCTGGAAGCGGGTGCCAGCAGGCGTGGGTATTTGACTACTGAACATCCCATAAGTTGACATACTTACAGTATGTAAAATGATTTTTTAAACAAATGATAGGTCAAAAAATAGCCCCTTTTTCACACGCTTGTTCAGTTGGGCCTTGTAAGAGAATGTTCATTAGAGGGGTTGTTCACCTTTTGTATTATATAGAAAGTGATATTCTGAGACAATTTGCAATCTGTTTTCATTTTTTATTACTTGTTTTTGAGTTATTTAGCTTTTTATTCAGCAGTTTGTCACTTCACAATTAAAGCCATCTGGTTGCTACCAAATGACCCTAGCAACCATGCATTGTTTTGAACAGGAGACTGGAATAGGAATATGAGAGGTTGTCTTGTTTTGGGTTGTAACAAATCTGCTTTCGTCAGTGCCATCTGACTTTTTATGCTATATGGAATACTGGAACCAAGTTAAGCAGCGCCATGATACAGTAGCTGCTGTCTTTTGAACTATTGTATTTTGCTATCTTCCATATCCCTGTATTCCCTCACTTGCTAAACACCATCCAACCCCTTCTTATACCTATCTAATGTATCAGCCTGTACAACTGATTCACTTCCCAGCTCTCCCTGTAACACCCCTTTCCCTCCTCTAATCTCATTGGCTCCCTCCTGTCTGCTGGGAGGAGCTACTGGTGAATAAAGCATCCAACCCTTCCTTGTACCTATCTAATGTATCAGCCTGTACCACTGATTCACTTCCCAGCTCTCCCTGTAACACCCCTTTCCCTCCTCTAAACTCATTGGCTCCCTCCTGTCTGCTGGGAGGAGCTACTGGTGAATAAAGCATCCGACCCTTCCTTGTACCTATCTAATGTATCAGCCTGTACCACTGATTCAGGGAGACAATTCCACATCTTCACAGCTCTCACTGTAACAAACCCCTTCCAAAAACCCTAGTGGGTGGTGCACAGATTCTCTGAAAAGCAGATATTTTCATGTTCCCTAATCCATCACATCCCAGTGGGACAAGGTAAAAGAGAATGTTTGCATTACACTTGGCGAACCCTAAGAACACAGACACACTATTACGGTTTCTCTTCAATCTGTGGAATCAGGTATGGCTGGAAAAAGCTAAATAAAATACATTTCTATTTCTGGTAGTGACCAGCAGGGGTAGATGTTGGCCCAGCATTTGTTTGTTTATGTATGTTCTGTTTTGACATTAACTAATCCAAATACATTTTAAATGATATGGAATGCTTTGAATATTATGTGGCAACCATTTGTAATATTTTATTCTACTAATTTTTGTACTGTTGTACAGGTATGGAACCTGTTATACAGAATGCTCGGGACCTGGGGTGTTGTGTATAAGGGGTCTTTCCGTAATTTGGATCTCTGAACCTTAAGTCAAACATTAAGTAAGTGCCCCAGTAGGACTGAAAAGCATTAGGCGGTCATCTGTATGTCCTAATAAATTATTTGAATTTTTAATTATAATTTTGGTCTTTACGTTTGCTGTCTCTGAACCTTAAGTCTACTAACAAATCATTTTAACATGTAGGGGCACATTTACTTAGCTCGAGTGAAGGATTAGATTGAAAAATACTTTGGATTTCAAAGTTTTTTTTTGGCTACTTCAACCATCGAATTGGCTACTTCGACCTTCGACTACGACTTCGAGACGAATGATTCGAACTAAAAATCGTTTGAATATTCAACCATTCGATAGTTGAAGTACTGTCTCTTTAAAAAAACTTTGACCACCTACTTCGCCACCTAAAACCTACCGAGCACCAATGTTAGCCATTGACTAATTTCTGATTGAAGGAAAATCGTTCGATCGATGGATTAAAATCCTTCGAATCGTTCTATTCAAAGGATTTAATTGTTCGATCGAACGATTTTTCCTTCGATCAAACGAAATGCGCTAAATCCTTAGAAGGATTTTACTTCGATGGTCAAATATCAAGGATTAATTAACCCTTGATATTTGACCAATATTAAATGTGCCCCTAAATGATCAGGAATGTTTTGAATACTGTGTGGCAGCCATTTGTAATATATTGTTCTTGTACTAATTTTTGTGCTGTTTTTATATTTTCACCCAATAGTAAAACTACACATCATGGTGGATTACCAATTCATTGAGCCTTAGTTTCTCAATGGCTTCATAATTGAAGGATTAGAACAACTACTGGTATGGAACCTGTTATCCAGAATCCTTAGATCCGTAATTTGGATCTCTGAACCTTAAGTCTACTAAAAAAATAATTTAAACATCAATGAAACCCATTAGGATTGTTTTTTTCACCAATAAGGATTCATTATATCTTAGTTGGGATCAAGTACATTGTATTGTTTTGTAACTACAGTGAAAAAGGACATTTGAATAATTTTATTAAAGTAGAGTCTATGGGAGGTGGCCTTCCCATAATTCTGAGCTTTTCGGATAACAGGTTTCCAGATAACAGACCCCATACCTCGAGTAGTATAAAATGCACAGCTCCCTGTTGTGGGGCTCTACAGGATGTCTACGGAATTCCCTATGCTGAGAGAGAGAGATGATACAGGTCGGGTGGTACTGCAGGGGTCTGAGAGGTGCTGATGTATTTAAACCCTTGATCTTGAGATTTACAGATCTTTGGTTTCTTCAGCAAGTTGGACATGTCACTATATCCTAGGAAGTGCATTGGTTTGGCAGTCAGAATAGAAGATAGAATATTATTGGAACTGAAAAAACAAATCAGCAATAAAAAATAAGAAAAACACTTAAACTGAAACTGAGTAGTTACTGGAGTCACTGACCCAGACAGCCATGCTTAGAATAGGTCCAGCTATTAATACTAAATATTATTATTAGGGATGCACCGAATTCGGGATTCGGCCAGGATTTGGCCTTTTTCAGCAGGATTCGGATTTGGCCGAATTCTTATGCCTAGCCGAACCGAAGCCTGATGAAAAAATTTACACATGTAAATTAGGGGCGGGAAGGAAAATGTTTTTCCCAATTTCCTTTCCCTCCCCTAATTTGCATATGCAAATTAGAATTCAATTTGGTAGTCAGCCAAATCTTTCATGAAGGATTTGGTGATCAGTCCTTCTATCAATGTCAACTTCTCCTTTAAAGGGGTTGTTCACCTTTTAGTTCACTTTTAGAATGATGTAGAGAGTGATATTCTGAGACTATTTGCAATTGGTTTTCATTTTTTATTATTTGTGGTTTTTGAGTTATTTAGCTTTTAATTCAGCGGCTCTCCAGTTTGCAATTTCAGCCATCGCTCCAAATTTAAATAAGAGACTGGAATATGAATAGGAGAGGCCTGTATAGAAAGATGAGTGAAAAAAACAGTAGAAATAACAATACATTTGTAGTTTTTTTAGATGGGGCCAGTGACCTCCATTGGAGAACTATAAATAATTAGAAGAAGAAGGCAAATTATTCAAAAACTATGAAAAATAATGAGAACCAATTGAAAAGTTGCTTAGAGTTGGCCATTCCATAACATACTAAAAGTTAATATACTGTAAAGATCATCCACCCCTTTGGAAAATTTAAGCAGTTTAAATCTCTCAAATCTCTCTGTTGGATCCAAGAAATAATCCAAATATTATCCAAATAATTCATCTGCTTCCTCTATAGTTAAACCACTGGCAGCAACTTAAGGTGGCCATACATGGAGAGATCCACCCGTTTGGCGATGTTGCCAAACGGGCGGATCTCTCCCCGATATGCCCACCTTAAGGGCCCAACGATCGGATCCTAACGGTGGCTTTACGGCGGGTCGGATCAACAAACAGATGTGTAATCCCATACGATCAAGATCTAATCTGGATCGGGGAAGCCTGTCGGGGGGCCCCATACACGGGCCAATAAGCTGCCGACTCGGTCTGTTGGCAGCTTTTATCTCCTGCCAAATTCCTTGACTACTTGATGGTCAGACTGGTGGGAAAATGAGCAGCAGGTGGCGCTGTTGTAACAAAATTAATTCATATTAACAGTACGTGTATCCCTTAATATCTTGGAATAAAAAGACAATAAATAATGAATGTAAATTACAAAAGTGCTAAGAAGAGCACTCTCATCAATTTTACATTCACAGGTTTACTTATACTTTAAATGGATGTTAATTTTGTAGTGGAGAAAGTTTAGTTGCACTTTTATTCAGGCAGTCCCTTAAAGTTTGGACACCTAAGCATGGTCCTTGGTTAATTCAGGGATTTTATTTCCTTATTCTGGGTTGAAGTAATAGTCTGGCAGTCAAAGAACTGCCCAATAGATGTTACTGTTTTGTTATATAAAAGGTGGAAGCACGCGTGTGCATTTTCTTTGGATTTCACCTTCGTGGAATGTGAGTGCAGAACTGGGCATGGGAGGAGGCAGGCCGAGTAGGTGAAGCTAGTGCCAGTATAGTCCTGTAATAGTCACTCTAGGAGCGAAAGACTGATTCAGGGTAGCTATCAAAGCAGCCAGAGGCTCCAACACAGAGGCTAGTTGGATGACAAGACCCTCAGTATGGGGACTCATGCAGTTGAGCTCAGGGATTGAGAGAAACATCCTTGGAGAGAGGGACCCCAGCTTAAAGCTAAGGATTGAGTCACTAAGGTGTGGGCAGTACTCTGGAGTAGATAGATCACAATATTTGTAGTTGTATGAGTTACAGCTGACTGAGAAGGCATCTGACCTATTTACTGATGTGATATTGTAATACTGGCTGCCATATTCAAAATGTTTGAGCTTTTGTTTAATATAGAAGTTCAGTTGTTCTTTGAAACCCCTGGTGCTCCAGTTCTTTGCGAAAAAACAATGAAAAATAAATAATGATGAGAAATTGCAAAGTTGCTAGGAATAGGACATACATGGACCGAAAAAATCTCAGTTTGGTCCCTCCAGACTGGTGTGTGGGACTCAACATTGGGCCTGCTTCATATCTGGACAAAAATCTGGAAGTGTTAGCCAAACAAGCAGATCTGGTCGGGCTTTTAAAGGGGAAAACTTACATTTTTGTAGTTGGCCTTTTAAAGAGGAAAACTCGAATTTTTCGTGGAAAAAAAACATTTTTTTTTCCAGATTTATTATACCCCAAAGCTGCTAAAAGTCTGAATCCAAATATACTCCATCTCAAACCTGTTGAGGTCCTGTAGAAGTCAATGTCAGATGTCCCTTTTCCAATTTGAAAATATCATGGACTGCACTGGGTTTCATATGATAGTCTGAAAAATTCTGGATTTTTGAGATAACTCAAAAAAAATTGGTATGATTTGAGTATTTTCGCGATTTTATCAAGACTTTTCCTGAACCAAATTTTTCGATTTATTTCATTAATGAATAAGGTAAAATCATGGATGGGAGTTTGGTTGAGTTTGTTTTGTTTAAATTATGAGAAAAATTTGAGTTTCAGTAAATAACCCCATAAGTGTTTCAATGGTACATGTAGTCAGAACCAGCAGTGCAGGATATAGAAAAGGACAGACAAGATACTGTTGTAGGAGAGCTCTTTACAGCTACATTGATAAGTGGTACATGTAATCAGGACAAACAACAAAGAGAGTAACAAAAAAATATTTATTGCGTATTGGAACGTTAGTATTACATTTTCTTTCATTATGCCAAATTTAGATTTTTTTTCATTATTTGGGTGGATTCCTCCAACAACAAAATCATTAGAACATTTTGTGTGCATTATTATTATTATTACATTTATCTATAAAGCGACAACGGTTTCATACCTCCCAACTGTCCCTTTTTCGGAGGGACAGTCCCTCTTTTGACAGCTCAACCTGCAGTCCCTCATTTGTACTGGAAAGTCCCTATTTTCTCTGCACTGAACAGCCAGAAAAATAAATAAAGTTTCACTTAATTAGCAAAGAGCACAGAACAGCTAACAGGTGCAAATAAGATACTTTGTAACAATTTTGAGACACAAAAAAACAGTTTAGATAAGGAGAAATATTTTCAAACTTTCATAACCTGCCAAATTTTGTAAAATGAACATGGTAATTAGGGGGTGTGGCCACCGAAAGGGGCATGGTCAAAAATTGCTGTTCTATGTGTGAAAAAAATTTGTGTCCCTCTTTTTACTTCCAAAATGTTGGGAGGTATGCGGTTTCCACAGCACCGTATATAGGTACACAATATACCTGTACAAACATTGGTACAGGTATGGGACCTATTATCTAGAACACTTGGAACCTGGGGTTTTACGGATAATGAATCTTTCTGTAATTTGAATCTTCATTCCTTGTCTACTAGAAAATCATGTAAACATTAAATAAACCTAATAGGCTGGTTTTGCTTCCAATAAGGATCAATTATATCTTAGTTGGGATCAAGTACAATGTACTTTAATTTAATTATTACAGAGGAAAAGGAATTAATTTTTAACAATTTGAATTATTTGGGTGAAATGCAGTCTATGGCAGATGGCCTTCCCATAATTTGGAGCTTTCTGGATAACAGTTTCCGGATAATGGATCCTACACCTGTACATTAGGTAATGAAGGCCCTGCCTGCAGGCTTACAATCTTTATTGAAACATTCATGTCAATATGTACAATATAGAACTGCCTTGAGCACAGTATAAGACTAAGCTGTTGCCAACAATCAGAACTGCACATCTGACGTGGGAAATTTTGTTTTCTGCATGAATCCTGTTAAAATCCTTATTATAGTGTTAGTTTGCAGCTCAAGTATAATTCACCAAATTCACCACTAGGGGGCACTGTGAATTAAAGGAAACTATACCCCCCAAACAATGTAGGTCTCTATAAAAAGATTTTGCATAAAACAGCTCATATGTAAAATCCTGCTTCATGTAAATAAACCATTTTCATAATAATATACTTTTCTAATAGTATGTGCCATTGGGTAATCATAAATAGAAAATTGCCATTTTAAAAAATAAGGGCCGCCCCCTGGGATTGTAGGATTCACTGTACTCACAAACATACCAACAAACCATACATGTTACGTCACATGAGCCAATTAACAGATAGAGTTGTGTCTTTTGCTTCCACACTTCTTCCTGTTACAGTTATAGCTGCAGTATTTCTGGTCAGGTGATCTCTTCCTGTTACAGTTAGAGCTGCAGTATTTCTGGTCAGGTGATCTCTTCCTGTTACAGTTAGAGCTGCAGTATTTCTGTTCAGGTGATCTCTTCCTGTTACAGTTAGAGCTGCAGTATTTCTGGTCAGGTGATCTCTTCCTGTTACAGTTAGAGCTGCAGTATTTCTGGTCAGGTGATCTCTGAGGAAGCACACAGACCATCACAAAATGGTGGCTCAAGGCAAGAGATGTAAAAGGGCAATATTTACTTAAATATATATTCCAGTTTGGTAAGATTCTTTAATATGCCACTTAATATGATATGAACTATCTGTTGCTTAAGTGTTCATTTTGGGAGTATAATTTTCCTTTAATAAACAACATCAAATTGTTAAAGGACCAGTAACATAAAATTCTTTTTTAAAAAATTCGTTAATATACTATGAACACCAACACATATTAAACGTTAAAATCGCGAAGTTTTTATTTAGAAATAACCGAAGCTCCTCTTGAGAAAAGGCGATCGGGTGATCCATCGTATGGAGCTCGAAATTGAGCGCCGCGTGGATGGATCGTCGCCCTGTCGCCTTTTCTGAAATGGAACGCAAGCGGAGTTTCAGTAAGTTATTTCTTAATAAAGACTTTGCGATTTTAAAGTTTAATATGCGTTGGTGTTTTTTTTTCCGTAGAATACTAGCGATTTCTTTTTAATGTTACTGGTCCTGTAAGCAGTTTGCAGGCAGTGTCAAAATGGAGGGGGAGTAAAATGTTCGTTTACACCAGAAAATCATTAATTGTCAACTGACACATTTTTTACACCACCCTACACCAATTTTTTTTTATTTTTTACAAAAAATTGAATTAAAGCAATTTTGCCAACTTTCTGAATTTGAGGCTATTAACTCCAGCAAATTTGAGTTTATAACTTCCAAAAATAGTTTCTAAATAGTGCAAGTTGTACTTCAGATTTGCACAGAGAAAGCCATTTAGGAGGCTTGTGGCCCAGCATGAAGGAACACATTTGTTCTGCTTTGATGTAAATGAACATTGTTACAACATGCATATTTACCATCATGTGTAAGTAATAAATGGATAACCAAAAAGCATTTAGTATATTTTCAGGTTCTTTTAATAGTGCCATAAGTTTAGTAGTGGCTAAAAACTATCATGACAAAAGCGCAGTGCCATGAGCCGTCCTTTGTCCTAGAAAAACCAGGTTACTAGTCCTTCAGCTCATATCCATTATACTGTGAATGGGACCATTGAGAGAGAACAATATTGCGCACAGAGGGGATAATTGACATCAGAGTACTAATGCCTTGTAAGTGGCAATTTACAAACTGGCAGCTGTATCTCTATCCCATCACATATAATTGCACCAACAATCTGTAGCACTGTAGCCAAGGCTGCCATCAGAATTCCCGGGGCCAAGTACAACAACATTTTCTACAAGTAAAAAACATTGGTGGCCAGGGGCTCCCCACCAGGTTAAAAAAAAACATTGGTGGCCAGGGCCCCTCTACGACTTAAAAAACCCATTGGTGGCCAGGGCCCCTCTGCAAGTTAAAAAAAACAACATTTTTTAACAGGGTCGCCCAAGTTAAAAAAAAAAAAACATCAGTGGCTAGGGCCCTTCCCATAAAAGTTTTTAAAAAACATTGGTGGCCAGGGTCCCCCATTTAAAGTTAAAAAAAAAAAATAGTGCCCAGGGTTAAAAAAAAAAACCACCATTGGTGTTCATTCAGTGGAATTTAACTTTCTTCTGCCTTGGCTCCTACTTCGGCACAGCTCGGATCTGGCGGCGGCTCGGCGGTGGCTTTGGGGGTACTCAAGGCGGTCCCAGCTAATCCAGCTAACATTTAGAAGCCACCGGGCCCAGGAAAATTGTCCCCCCAGTGTTCCCCCGATGGCGGCCCCGGACTGCAGTTCTCAATCGATATTGTCTTGCGGAATTCACATTACCTGAGGGGGCGGATACACATATGTGAAAATTTAAATAAAACAGGAGTAAGAAGCATTTAAATATTACACTTTTTACCAGAAGAAGACTATAGAAGGCATTGTAGGATGTAGACTTGTGGCTAAAGGAGCTGCTGATTTTTGTTATATTGTTTCTGTAGTCAGGCAAGCAATGAAGAGAACATTTCAATAGCAATTCCATTTATAAATAGCTTTAAATAATTATAAATAGCTTTAAATATTAATTAAATGTTTAATACTCAGCGAAAATGTGTTTAAAAACATATTCTTTGTTATGCAGAATTATATATTGTCATTATTCGGGTGGAAGGCCCCATTAACGAGGAATGCTGACCTGACTTTTTGCAGCAGAAGGCTTCACTTTTTCTTTTAAAAATGGGCATCTGTAAAATAAACTGCATCATCTTATTTATGGGAAGATTTATTAAGAATTGAAAATTCTAATTTGAATTTTAGAATTTTTTTTATGGTCAAAACCTATATTCGAATTATCTCAAGTTGATTCAAGTTTTTTTTTTTTTAAAAAAAATTGAATTTGATTTTCGGGATTTATCATACTAAAGCCCTTTAAGAATTCGAAATTCGGCTATTCGCCACCAAAAACCTGCCGAATTACTCAGTGTCGGACTAGGATGCCAGGGGCCCACCAGAAAACCTTAGGTTGAGGGCCCACTTTCCAAACTATTATACCTCCTCTCCTCACTTAACTTCTCCTAGTCTCTTTTCTCTACATACTATTCTCTATTCTTCCATTATTAAGCCTCTTTATTCCCATAAAGAAATAGAGAATGACCATGAAATAGGTCAAAAGATTAGAAGCAGGAGGGCCCACTGCAACACTGCAATATGGGGCTGAAATAATTATTTAAATGAGTATTTAAAGGGATTTTTGACCTTTGAGTTAAGTTTTAGTATGATGTAGAGAGTAACATTCTGAGACAATTTGCAATTGGTTTTCATTTTTTATTTGTGGTTTTTGAGTTATTATTTTTTTATTTGGCAGCTCTCCAGTTTGCAGTTTCAGCAATCTGGTTACTAGGGTCCAATTTCCCCTAGCAACCATGCACTGATTTGAACAAGAGACTGGAATATGAATAGGAGAGGCCTGAATAGAAAGGAGAGTAATAAAAAGTAGCAATAACAATACATTTGTAGCCTTACAGAGCATTTGTTTTTAGATGCGGTCAGTGACCCCCATTTGAAAGCTGGAAAGAGTCAGAAGAAGAAGGCAAATAAATGAAACTATAAAACTAATTGGCCATTCAATAACACACTAAAAGTGAACCACCCCTTTAATATTTATGTGTGAGAGTTGGATATTCAGCAGGCAGAGATTTCTTCCGTTTGTTTAAATTTGCAAACTAAATCTGAAGGACTTTTCTAGACAACTTATAGACTATTTAGGTGAAAAATAAATAAATAAAAAGTTTGGAATTGCAGGATTTGGTTGCTAAGGTCCAGTTAGCCCTCACAACCAGGCAATGATCAAAATGAGAGACTGGAAGATGAATAGCAGAGGACCCTCAATAGAAAGAATTAATAAAAATTAGCAATAGTTCTTCGACTGCCAGGGTCAGTGACCCCTTCCCCTTCTGAAAGCTGAAAAGAGACAGAAGAGGAATGCAAATAATGCAGAAACTATAAAAAAATGAGCGCCTGCTAAGAACAGGACATTGCAACCCCTTTAATTAACTACTTTGACCCGCAATTTGAACTCGTTTTTACCCATTTAAGCCATTACGCTTGGCAGTAGTGAAATGTTACAGTCGTGTACATTGTCCCGTGAGTTCTCTCTCTCAGTACGTGGCCTGAAAAGGTTCTGGTTTCATTCTCTCGCTTCTGAAACGAACAGGGAATTTGATGAAAAGTTAAGTGCAAGGCAGCTGCTGGTACCCCCGGAAGAAGGCTGCTTAATAATACAACGTGAAGCATCTGATGTGCTTCTGGGGCATAGGAACGCATTTAATACTGCTCAAGTTTGATGCTCTCTGTGTTGAGGGAAAGGGCTTGGCAGAATAAGGCAGCACAGAGGATGATGTTCCAGAAAGTTTTAATGGACCACAGAGAGATCGTTATACAAGTTGCCAAATTTGAAGCTTAGCTGCCAAAGTGAAGGAAATAGACGTTTTGTGCATTCCTTTGTCTTAATCTGCATTATATTTGTAAATACCTGTGCTGTCTGGGCATGTGGAGGTTTCACCTGCAATTCTGCACTTCAAGATTTATATAGCACTGACCTTTTCCACTGTGCTGCACTGTTACTCATTAAAGGATAAGTAAACCTTTAAAATAAGTGAATGTAAAGAATGGACATGTACTTACTTACAGAGGACAACAAACATTTCCTATTTCTCCTTGATTCTCTCCTGTCTGTAATTGCCTCGTGTTGGCTGGAGGGGTCGGCACCTCTCCCGACAGTATGAAAGAAGAAATTTGCCAGACACGGAAGGCTAGTGTAGCGGGGAAATCCCCTGCAAGTTTATTTTGTCATATGATGTAACGTTTCGATGGCATGCCCCTTCTTCAGAAATGTTCGGCATCGGAAGAATGCTGAGATCCCTTGTCGGAAGCCAAGTACTGTATCAACACGTATTCCATTCATTTCCTCGTATGACTCCAACTCTAAATTGTGTAGAAAGCTTATTCTCAAATATTGGGGCATTCTGAAGGGCGATCAGAAATTTGGACATTTATTTCAGTTACCACCCTTCTTTTCATATAGAAGGGGGAGAAATAGAGGTGACTTAATCAAACCTAAACCAAAATGTAAAACGGATATTCCTCATTCAGTTAAATCTAATGGCACTTTCCCTTATAGAAACTGCGGACATTGCAGTGGCATTATCCCAGGAGATGTGGTAATGCACCTTCACCGGGTACTAAACATAGGACGAAAGGTTTCTTTACATGGGACACCTCTAATGTAATATATTGCATAAAATGCCCATGTCGGATGGCCTATGTAGGCCAAACCACGAGACCTATCAAAATCCGTCTGAATGAACATAAATCGATAATAAGAAATTATAAACCTGCAACCAGTTTACCAAGACCTGTTGAAGGTAAGAGGGAAGGTGAGATAAAGGAGAAAAAAGAGAGGAAAGGCTTTTAGCGAGACACTTTTTTGCCCACGGCCACCGGGTGGCGCAATTGCGCTGGCAGATATTAGAGCAGGTGGTTACCAGACATAGGCATGTTATTAAAAAGCTGTTGCACCAAAGAGAACGTTATTGGATTTTGCTCTTACAGTCCAGGCAGCCTAAGGGTTTAAATGAGGAGTACAACTTGCCTAGTTTCTTATAAGTAAACTTGTTATTTCTTTTTTTACAGATAATATTCCTCAGTATATGACAGGGACAGGTATTGAACGCCCTTTCCCATCATCTTGTAGGGTAAGATTTGCTAACCGCAGAATATTTCTATTTTTATACTTTTTTACACTTTTTGTATTTTGTGCGCTAATCTTATATATCAGGTAAATTTATGGACTTTGGTTAGTTTGGTATCGCTTCACTAAAGGACTTTGATTTTTTGGAACCATTTTTTCATCACTTTTTATGTGTATTTTGTATTTTTACTATTAATAACATTGTTAAATTGCACCAATCATTGTAAATGTATGACTTTATAATTGCACCAATCATTGCGAGTGTATGGCTTTATATGCTTAATCTCACTAATTACCGTAGGCTTTTCTCACTTCTCACTTCCGCAATAAACGTGACAGGGGTTTCATTGCTTGCAGCAGCCTGTGTGCCTTGGATAATTTTTTGCGTGAGGTGGCCGAACATCTACCATAGAGCACCAGACATCGCATAATATATTTTGGGTGCGAGAGCCAGCTGTATCATCTTCAGAATAAGAATGACATTGCTTTGTTTAAAAGACCATGCACCATTACGTTTAGAAGAATTAATGTCAGTACACTAAGGGGCCGATTCACTAACTTCGAGTGAAGGATTCGAAGGTAAAAAACTTTGAATTCCGAAGTTTTTTTTGGACTACTTCGACCATCGAATGGGCTACTTCGACCTTCGACTACGACTTCGAATCGAAGGATTCAAAGTAAAAATTGTTCGACTATTCGACCATTCGATAGTCGAAGTACTGTCTCTTTAAAAAAAACTTGGACCCCCTAGTTCGCCATCTAAAAGCTACCGAAGTCAATGTTAGCCTATGGGGAAGGTCCCCATAGGCTTGCCTAACTTTTTTTGATCGAAGGATATTCCTTCGATCATTGGATTTAAATCCTTCGAATCGTTCGTTTCGAAGGATTTTATCGTTCGATCAAAGGAATAATCCTTCGATCGTACGATCGTACTATCTGCGCTAAATCCTTCGACTTCGATATTCGAAGTCGAAGGATTTCAATTCCCAGTCGAATATCGAGGGTTAATTAACCCTCGATATTCGACCCTCAGTGAATCAGCCCCTTATTCAATTTATGTGCTACGGACAAAGATACCTTAGGTGCAACTGTATTTTAATTAAAGGGATGACGTACAGCCAACCTTGGCCTAAGAAATTGGACTTGTGTTGGAAATATATTTTGCCTATTATTTCAATTACAATGCATCATTTTGCTTTGTAGCACTAAACAGTGCAGAGCTGTTATTGCAAAAAAAGGGCGGTCTAATTTTATGATTTTCTGGTTCTTCAGAGCAAATTAGTAAAAGTAACATTTTGTAAGGTAAAGATACTGTATCACTGGTTTTAAACAAGTTACAAATGAGATTTACAACAAAGTTTTCAGATTAACAGATCCAAAAGAAGGGTTGCAGATACATTGGCACGATCATCTCTAGGTTGTACACCTGGGCCCGATTCCCACCAGGGACTCCATATCTTATTATTAAATTTATGGGCAGTGAGTTTAATGATGAGTATTACAGAGTTCACTAGGTTAATCCAGGTGTCCCGTGAGGGAAAGGAGGCCCCCAATCCAGTGAATAACTATACATTTGGCATAAAACATAAAACCTCAGCCTTGCATGGGCAGTAGGTACTAGGTGATCTACTACACCCAATAGACACGGTAGGGGAATGTTCTTGTGGGAAGTCAAGGGTAGTTGCTAAAGAGGTCATTACTTCGGACCAGAAAGTAGTTATTGCTGGGCAGTACCAGATCATATGTAGGAAGGCCGCAGGGGTTCTACACCTAGGACAAGTATCTAAGTAAATTCTTAGTGATCCCATTATGGTGGTTTGCCACGCAATATTGGGGATGAATGAGTCAGGGTGGTACCAATGCATGTAGTATACTTGGCTGCCAGGTAATATAGTTGAAAGTTGGGTAAAGTTAGGTCAGGTAATTCTTGGAACTTTGCAGTTCCATATGAAGGGAAGAAGCAGGCAATTCATTAAAAGAAAAATAAATTTGATGATATGGATAGTAGCATTATATAAGTGTTATAGAAATGTGGGTAGATAAATCATATTAATAAGATTATTCTACTCCACAGTGAGAGGTGTAGGTTTGCCCAGATATGGAGGTCGAAGTCAAATTTTGAGATTATGGGATTAAGGTTGTTCTGTATGTACTGTGAGGGGTCTTTGTGTATATTTAGTCCAAAATACTTAAATCCCTGAAACCATGTTAGAGGGCCATTAGGGGGGAGGTTGGAGAGGACTTGACAATCTATGGAAATAGGAGGGATTTGTACCAGTTTATTTTAAGGCAGGTAATAGTCCAAACTGCTCCATTATGACACTCAGAAAGAGAAAGACACTCAGGTATTTCTGTGTGTTTACTAAATAGATAAGCAGGTCATCTGCGTATAAGGATATTTTTTCTGTGAGTGGGCCAAGGGCAAGAGCAAAGAGAAAAGGGGAGAGTGAGCATCCCTGGATGGTGTCCCGCCCTAGATTAAATGGGGCAGATACTAATCCATAGACCCTGACCTGTGCGTGTGGCATAAAAACTGAAGCCATTTAATAAATTGGTCACCCAGGCCAAGTCTGCCCAGAGGTAGGGCCATTCTATGGAATCAAAAGCCTGTGCAGAGTAGAGAGAGGCCACTGCTCTGGTTCCCACATTGTCATGCTGAATTGCTATGATGTTATATATTCTCCTAATATTAATGTTATTGGAAAATAAAATATATTTGATACAGTCACCCTCCTAGCTAAATATTTTGTATAATAAACGCCTCCTTATCTTTTCTGAGATGCAGGTAACACTGAGACAGATAGCTAGAATCTCAGCTGCCACTGAGACAGATAGCTAGAATCTCAGCTGCCATAAAGCAGGGCAGGACTGTTGCTTACAATGGGGATCAGATAGGATCTGTGCAGCCACTGGGACAGAATGTTATGTTATACAGATAGCTAGAATCTCAGCTGCCATAAAGCAGGACAGGACTGCTGCTTACAATGGGGATCAGATAGGATCTGTGCAGCCACTGGGACAGAATGCTCTGTTATACAGATAGCTAGAATCTCAGCTGCCATAAAGCAGGACAGGACTGTTGCTTACAATGGGGATCAGATAGATCTGTGCAGCCACTGGGACAGAATGTTCTGTTATACAGATAGCTAGAATCTCAGCTGCCATAAAGCAGGACAGGACTGCTGCTTACAATGGGGATCAGACAGGATCTGTGCAGCCACTGGGACAGAATGTTCTGTTATACAGATAGCTAGAATCTCAGCTGCCATAAAGCAGGACAGGACTGCTGCTTACAATGGGGATCAGATAGGATCTGTGCAGCCACTGGGACAGAATGTTCTGTTATACAGATAGCTAGAATCTCAGCTGCCATAAAGCAGGGCAGGACTGCTGCTTACAATGGGGATAGGATGCAATGTATTCAGAATGTTTTTAAAGCAGCTCTACTCTGTTTTCAGGAGT
Organism: Xenopus laevis; assembly: GCF_017654675.1. Taxonomy (NCBI): domain Eukaryota; kingdom Metazoa; phylum Chordata; class Amphibia; order Anura; family Pipidae; genus Xenopus; species Xenopus laevis. Next base: position 6,729,715 of record NC_054373.1, read on the forward strand.
GAAAATAAACCATTAAACTTAAAAATGTACAGTATTTATTAATTTCAAAAGAATACACATAATGCATTGTCAATACATTCCTTACTTATGTGACTTGTGTTACACATATGCGTACATAAAGATTTAAACTCTTCTCCAGCAAAATCTTTTTACATATTTAATGGTAATCAAATTAATATGAATACTTCATTTCATAGTTATATTATTTCTGATCTCACATGTACGAGGGTATTTCATTAGATGAAGTTTGGATAGAAGCCTATAAAAGCTACTTCCAATTCCTTCTAATGAATTTCTGATCACCATCTGGAGACTGAAAAAAAAAAACATGTGAGTTTTATCTTTCCTGGTTGATAATTAAGGGGTACATGGAAGAAATACTGTTTTTATGTGGCAAATACAGCATATTTATCTTAGGGAGAACAAAACCTAAGCAAAGTTATAAAACCTACAAGTGCTTCACTTTGTAACCATTGCAAAAAAGTAAATGTACTATACTCTTTGGGGCTGTTTTACATAAGCAAGTGCTAAAGTGCATAAGTGCAATTGCTAATAGGAATTCGTTTTGAACTGTCTACTACGGGTTTTGGCTCAGTTATCCAGCATGCTTGGGACCTGGGGTTTTCCTGATAAGGGGTCTTTCCATAATTTGGATCTATATACTTGAAGTCTACTAAAACGTCATTTAGACAACCCAACAGGATTGTGTTGCCTCCAATAAGGATGGCTTATATCTTAGTTGGGATCAAGTACAGGGTACTGTTTTATATTTACAGAGAAAAAATGAAGATACATTTTAAAATTTTAATTATTTCATTAAAATGCAGGTTTCAGGATAACAGAAACAAGTTGTAGTGGAGTTTTGGAAGCAATACTAGGAGGTTTATGAATGTAGTACAGTGTATGGAAAAACTGGAGGCAAACTAATTTTTACTTTATATTAGCCGTTGAGAAATGCTGTGCCACACCAAATCCTATGTTATACTGACCATCTTGTGTAGCTGAGTTTTGATCAGGATATGCTATGGCTCATCAACTCCCCTCACAAATGGTGTAATACATACATCTATCATAATAATATTTTGAAAAAAAATCACCATTATCCCCTAAATAACATTTTACAATACACGGGGTTATTTATCAAAGGTCGAATTTTAAAGCTTCGTGAGTTTTTTTTTTTATACCTCATATGAACTCACAGCTTGAATGTTTTTTGATTTAAAGGACCAGTACCGTAACTTCAATTTAAAAAAAAAAAAATCGTTAATATACAACAAAAAAAAACACAAAGACAAATTTAACTTTGAAAACTTACCGAAACTCCACTTGCACTCCTCTTCAAGACAGGGTGACGATCCATCGTGCGGCGCTTGATTTCTCCTGCCTGCCGTACTTATAGGAAGGAGATAACCAGGGAGCAGAAATCAACCGGCGCACAATAGATTGTCGCCCTGTCGCCTTTTCTGAAGAGGAGCACAAGCAGAGTTTCGGCAAAGACCAAAATTGCCTATGAGTAAGTGCCCCAGTAGGCACGAAATGCGTTAGGCGGTCATCTGTTTTATAATTTTGGCTTTACTTTTAAAGGAAATTTGCAACTTTTTGCTGTACGGGGTGAATTAATCGAGTTTTCGAGTGAAACCCACCAAAAAAAATATGAACATCATGAAGGCTACAAACATCTTGAAATGGTTCAAGGGACCTCTGCCATTTACTTCTACATAGGGTTGCCACCTTTTCTGGAAAAAAATACCGGCCTTCCTATATATTTATCTATTCTCCCTATTAATAACATTTGGATCAGCCATCATTTTTACCGGCCGGGCCGGTAAAATAGCGGCCAGGTGGCAACCCTAATTCTACATGACCTCGACAGGTTTTAGTTGGAGTGTTTTTGGATTCAAGATATTTCCAGGTTCGGGGTATAATACAGTGAATCTCGAAAAATTCGAGTTTTAAAAAAAAACTTTTTTCGATTGAAAAATACCCTTGAAGCTTGAAAACTCAAAATGTTCCAGTAAGATCAACTCAACCTTTGATAAATAACCCCCACAGTATTCAGGATGAATCCGGCACCCTAATTAATGTAGCAGAAACGGTGGTAGAGGAAGTGAAATATGAAGAGGTGATATTAGCATTACACGTGTGCACCCCAGGACGCACAAAATCTTTTGAATTCCAGCAGAAGTGTTTGACTAACGTGCATAAATAAACCTAGTCATTATCGCATGGTGATTAGATAAAAGGTATCACACGTTATAACTACAAAGAACTTCAACGCTTTGATGTTTAAGGCAATTATTAAAATTCAAAAAGACAGAATCACATACTGTGCCTCTCTAAGCTACACTTCTTTGAGGTCCTTAATAGCGCCCAACTTTAGACCATAATTGGCACATCGCAGACGGATATCTGTAAGTGACAGAACAGCGTGTTTTTCTGTTTTCTTGCGTACATTAGTATCAGTAACTGCATTCAGTCTTATGAATCTTCAATTCGGGGTTTCAAAACTGTATGGCCAGCAACCTATCTATGCAAAAGGACGTGCACTAGTGAAGAGGACACGGGCGCATGCACAGAAAGGACACACTCCGCCTAGAGAGGCAAGAGGGTACCAGATTAGGGGATAGGAGGCAGAGAAGGTGCATGCCTGGTGCCCCCCCAGCTTTGCACTCTAGGCACGTGCCTGCACTGCCTACCCCTGCCCTTTATATACAATGGAAGTGTGCGAGCATCTGATGGCTTGGTATTTAGGCCAGTAATATTAATTTATTCCTCATTCAGCAAGCTGGCAGCTTGTTCCTGGAAGAGATTTCAGCCCAATTCATTTAAATACAGCTCAGTTTACTGTCTGCACAAGACCCTGCTATCCGGCATATTGAATACACAGCCGTGTAATAAATAAACACACCAAGGAGCACCAAAGAAAAACAGAGTGCTCAACACTCATGAATCAAAAAGGCCAAACATAGTTTCACTACTGCTCGTTTTCCTGTTTTATATAATAAAATAACCTTGTTATTATCATGATCATCAAATATGTGTAAAGCTATTTGTAAACATTTTGTGGAGCTGGACAATATGTAGTGGTTGGGGGACATAACAACACGTACAAGTGTATATCATGATGTTACTGTGCACCTATAGACTCACCCTGCCAGTAAGTTCAGCATTGCAGTAAAGAGAAACTGGTATGGGTCTAGTCACACAGTAGTGATGTGCAGGTTGAGTTTTTCTTGACCCAACCCAAACATTGCCTGGCCTACTCCGTCCCCTCTTTTTAAAGACCCGCACCTGGCCCGCCCCACCCCACAATGACATCACGAAAAGAGTGGGGCAGGTGTGAGTCTATAAATTGACAAGTCGGAAGTGTGAGGTCGCGAGCAGGGAGAGCGGAAGAAAACGACCCGAAGATTATTTGTGGTAGCCGGCCTTAACCCAACATAGACCGGCAGGTCTATGTTATGAATGGAGAAGCCTTCTGCATAGGGAATTTACCTCTAATTTGTCAATCATCTTGATCACTATAGGATCTATCAGGAGTTGCTTGTTAAAGGTGGTTTTAATCAGTTTTTTTATAATTTTTGACTTATTAGACTGCAGATGATCCTCTCTCATACCACACCACTCACACTCCAGAATACAGCCCTGCTCCACCATCCCTGACCATTGATTCCCTGTCCCTAGCTCTTAAAGGAAAACTATACCCCTCAAACAATGTATAAAATGATTGTCACGAACGCCGCCCGGAGCAGTTCCAGGAGCTCCGGGCAGCGCATCCGATCCTTCCGGCATCGCTCCCAAAATGTCGGCGCCCATGGCCTTCACGTGGGTAGTGCCGCCAGCGCAAACACACCAGCGTAATGACGCCAGCGTAAACACGCTGGCACAACGTCACCTGCGTGCCACGCTGGTTTTGGGGCCAAATTCAAATATAAAAGGGCGCCCAGGACGCCAGAATGGCGCCCAAGAATAGGATTCAAATCACTACTGATCCTGGGTTCCTGTACTGCCTGTTTTCCAGCCTTGATCCCTGATCCAGCCTTGATCCCTGCTCCAGTCTTGATTCCTGCTCCAGCTTTGATTCCTGCTCCCAACCCTGATTCCTGCTTCCAGCCTTGATTCCTGCTCCCTGGCCATGTTTCCTGTTACCTGCCTGTGTTATTGAACTTTGCCTGGACTCTTGCTTCCTGATCCTGATCTGCCTGCCACTGAACTCATGCCTGGACTCTGACCATCCGCTTGCTTAACCCTTTGGATACCGCGACCTTGCTCCGTCAAGAGGGCTTCCTCCTTGATCCTGACTACAATGATATTGCATAAAACAGCTCATATGTAAAACCCTGCTTCATGTAAATAAACCATTTTAATAATAACATATGTAAAACCCTGCTTCATGTAAATAAACCATTTTAATAATAATATACTTTTCTAGTAGTATGTGTCAATGGGTAATCATAAATAAAAAATTGCCATTTAAAAAAATAAGGGCCATCTCCTGGGATTGTACAATTCACGATGCACACAAACAAACTTTACTTGTTAGGTCACATGAGCCAATTAAAAGACAGAGTTGCTTCTTTTGCTTCAACACTTCTTCCGGTTACAGTTAGAGATGCAGTATTTCTGGTCAGGTGATCTCTGAGGCAGCACACAGACCATCACGAAATGGTGGTTCAAGGCAAGAGATGTAAATGGGCAATACTTACTTAAATATATATACCAGTTTGATAAGATTCTTTAATATGTCACTTAATATTATATAAATGCTTAAGTGTTCATTTTGGGGGTATAGTTTTCCTTTAATGATTCTCAACCGGGAGCTTGTACAGCAGGATCAGATAGGCTTCAACTTCCCCCCTGGTTGTTGATCACCAGCAATGATGGGAAAATAAGTGGCCTGGCAACCCTGCTGTCCTGCTGTGCATCATACTAAAAGATTTTTTATACGGTCAGCTACCCCTTTAAGGTCACTTTTTCCCAAATACAAGCAATGGAAAATTATATGCACATTTTGCATATCATGAGACTTTTTGACCCAAATCAATTTAAACATAGATATTCCTTGAGTCATTATGATAATTTTATTGACCAAGGTTCATGAACCTACCACCTATTTCTTTTAAACAAGCCCATTCTCTTTCTCTGCTTCCCGGCTACATCTGCAGAGCTGTGCCCACTTATACTAAGCCTGTTATCTTCCATCAGGCACAAATCCTCACTGTAAGTACTCAAACATATTAATACATACTTATCTGCACAAAGCTTGCTGCAGCTGGCACTGGCGTGGATCTAAAACAAGAATTTACCTTCCATTTATTTTCCATTAAATGCACATGGAAACATGAGAGCACAACAGACTTGTCCACAGAACATTTGCGTATATTTTTATTACAGCTAAATAATACAATCATATATGGGGTGGAACTGCATTATTGTTTGCCTTAGACAGTATTGTATAAAAATTGTAGTTAATTCTTTGCTGATTTCCTGCATATTTGTCTTCATGCAGTTTATAGTTGGCATATTAGTTTCTTGCCTCCTCTATAGTTTACTACTATAATTCTCTTTGTCCATTGTAAGAAGATTGACTGGTGCCATACCATCCGTCCCTCTTGCATAAAATCCCCTCTCCCACTTGGGGGTAGTTCCAGGAAGTTTTGTTCTTTTTAAAGGTTTTTTTTTTAATCTAAACCCATGATAGCTCTTATTTAACTCACTAATCTGTGTGCATGGACGGATTACGGGTGTGTAGGACCATTCTTTTTCCTAATAATTAGGAACTAGTAATTAGAAACTGGTGGAACAATGTATCCTTAAGAAATTATTTGTGGAAATAGAATAATGATAAGGATTTTTGGAAGCTAAAGGAGAAGGAAAGGTTTTTTTTATTAAACCTCCAGCCACCATTTTTTTAAAAATCTTATTTGGAGCTTCTGACCACCAATGGTTTTTTAATCTTCTATGGGGCCCCTGACCACCAATGTTTTTCTTTTAACTTTTAAATTATTTGTGGAAATAGAATAATGATGAGGATTTTTGGAAGCTAAAGGAGAAGGGAAGTTTTTTTTATTAAACCTCCAGCCACCATTTTTTAAAAAAATCTTATTTGGAGCCTCTGACCACCAATGGTGTTTTTAACTTGTAGGGGGCACTCTGGCCATCAATGTATTTTTTTACTTGTGGGGGGGGGTTTGGCCACCAAGGATGTTTTTTTTTACTTTTATGGGGTACCCCTGACCACCAATAGTTTTTTTTTAACTTGTAGGGGGACCCTGGCCATCAATGTTTTTTTTTTGTTTGTTTAACTTGTAGGGGGGGCTGGCAATAATGAATACTATATGGTGCTGGTTTTGCTTTTGGGTGTAAATTAATGTTGCCTTTAAAAATGCCCCCTTTACTGGAGCTCCCCATAGATGTTCTCTGGTCCCCGTCCCCTGTTTCAAATGAAGGGTGGGCATATCCTAATGCTCGCTGCCAAAAGAACATTAGGGGGGGCAGCCAATCACAGCCTTGCAGTCACACATGGAAAGACAGACTTCAGTTCCCTATCAGGTCAGCCTAGCTGCTGATTGGTTCCTATCCTACAGAGCAACGTGCTGAGTGCTGCCTGCTCCCCTGCACAGCCTGGGAAAGGAGGCAACAGGAAGTGGAACAGATGGGCGGGACTAATAGGGTTTTCGCAGAATTTTTTCAATAAAGTAACCAGACCACAGAAACTTCCAAATAGGATAGGGATCTCTCCCATTGACTTATATACAACCTCAGCAAGTCTGAGATGGCAGATTTTCGGATTCTGACTTTTTGCAGCCTTGGGCTTTAACAAATCTCGAAAAATTTGAGGTTTTTTTCCACAAAAAATTCAGATTGTATAGTAAAAAAAAAAAAAAGTGGTATTTGGACTTTAATAAATAACCCCTAACTGTGATTCTTATATATATATATATTTTAAATTCACAATTCAGTGTAGAAGAAGGGCCATGGCAGGAACAAGAGTGGCACCTTTTCTCTAAGAGCTTTCTTGTTTATTAAAGGTTACGGTCAAATAATTTAATTATCTAATATATTTGTAGAGTGTATTTTCAAGCACTAAAAAATATTGCCTGTAATTTCTTTTCAGTGATATCATCTTAACAAAATAGAAATCTGGTACATATACTCGGCAGGCAGTGATGTTCAGCAGCCTGGTATCTAAATTGTTTATTAACACGTTTTTTCACATCTACTATCACATTGTCACGATACTCACATCCAAACTTGGGAACATCTTTAATATAGCACCGGATGTTAACCACCTCCCTGTCACCAAGTTAAGGGTTTAGCATATCTTTTTGACATTCCATTTATTTTTTAAATTATAGCAGTTAAAATGTGAAAATGTAATGCATCTGTTTTTTGTCATGTGCCCACTTCTCATTTGTGCGTCAGTGAGTGGGGTTTTCTTTTCTATTAAATAAAATGTGTCTGCGTTGGTGCTCTTATACACAAAATTGACATATAGCTAGAAATATTAAAGAGGTTGTTCACCTTTAAATTAAAGGGATACTGTCATGGGAAAAAAAAAATTTTTTCAAAATGAATCAGTTAATAGTGCTGCTCCAGCAGAATTCTGCACTAAAATCCATTTCTCAAAAGAGCAAACAGATTTTTTTATATTCAATTTTGAAATCTGACATGGGGCTAGACATTTTGTCAATTTCCCAGCTACCCCTGGTCATGTGACTTGTGCCTGCACTTTAGGAGAGAAATGCTTTCTGGCAGGCTGCTGTTTTTCTCCTTCTCAATGTAACTGAATGTGTCTCAGTGGGACATGGGTTTTTACTATATTGAGTGTTGTTCTTAGATCTACCAGGCAGCTGTTACCTTGTGTTATGGAGCTGTTATATCGTTACCTTCCCATTGTTCTTTTGTTTGGCTGCTGGGGGGGGAAAGGGAGGGGTGATATCACTCCAACTTGCAGTACAGCAGTAAAGAGTGATTGAAGTGTATCAGAGCACAAGTCACATGACTTGGGGCAGCTGGGAAATTGACAATATGTCTAGCCCCATGTCAGATTGCAAAACTGAATTTAAAAAAATCTGTTTTCTCTTTTGAGAAATGGATTTCAGTGCAGAATTCTACTGGAGCAGCACTATTAACTGATTCATTTTGAAATTTTTTTTTTTCCCCATGACAGTATCCCTTTAACTTTTAGTATGGTGTAGAGGGTAATATTCGAATACAATTTGCAATTGGCCTTAATTTTTTATTATGTGCGGTCTTTTAATTATTTTATTTTTTGTTGCAATTTTAGCAATCTGGTTGCTAGGGTCCATGTTAACCTAGCAGCCAGGCAGTGGTTTGAGAGAGAGACTGGAATATGAATAGAGGAAAGAAATATAAGGAATAAAAAGTAACATTACAATTAAGGTGTAAGCTCACAGAGCAGTGATTTTTTGGCTGCTGGGATCAGTGACCCCATTTGAAAGCGGGGGAAGAGGCAGAAGAGAAAGGTATTTAGAAAATATGAAAAATAAAAAATGAAGAGCACTTGAAAACTTGCTTAGAATTGGCCATTCTATAAGATACTAAAAGTTAATCTGAAGGTGAACCACCCTTTAACATTGACTTACTGACATTGACTTAGTCTGTAAATGTACTGCTTGGACATTACCATAAATATCATTTTTGTGGAGTTTCTTTGGCGAAGTTTTTTCTGTACATTTTTTCTGTACATTTTTTCTATCAAGTTTTTCTACAACTGATTTTATCCAGCTAATAAATGAATTTTTATGGAACTTTATCACTTTGGGATAAACATGGATTACTATTTTCTATGTAAATTTTATGCCAATTTTTGTATAATTCACTTGTTTTTCATTTGTCATTTATGGGGTTAATTTTTTCATTACTTATGCTAATATTGATGATGAGTGTATGATGTCACGCAGGAGGGTGTTAAATAGATTTATCTCACAACAAAAAAATGTTATGCTTGATATAGGGTTCTGACCCCGAAACGTTGCATTTTCTGTGAATAAACGCAAGGGCTTGTCCCTGCTTGCACCTGCCAGTGATTTCTTACCCATTTGATGTTGGAAGGTGCCGACCCCTTCGTCACTGTGCACCGGGCAATCAACATGAAGGCCAGGGAGTGCGAGAAGAGCTTTTTCATCTGAATGCAAAGGCTAGGTAACATATGCAACCCAGTAGTCTGCTCACCTGGTCCAAAGGTTAAGGTGTAGAGCGAGACGCCCAATGGTCCTTGGCTCGAATCCCAGCAGAGCCTGAAATTTAGATGCTGAAGTTTTACATTCGAGTGTTTAGAATTTTTATTTCAAACATTAAAGTCCTAGATCAAATTAGTGAGTTTTAGCTCCCAAAAAATTGCTTTATTATTCCCAAGATTAACAGAAATATAAGGAAGAAGACTTGACACTAAATGAGCTAAAAATGGAATAGGACTCATCCTAATAATAAGAAATGATATATTCATAGGGCAGCAAGATATGTTTAAATTGCTTGAGAATTACGGTGATAGTAAAATTCCCAATACGGATGGAATTAATACTGGATCAAATTAAAATAGAAATTAAAAGCCATGCTTATCGGAGAAACCTCCATTACTGAAGTTAGTTATATGACTATAGATAGAAGGGGACATGGGAAAATGGAACAAGTCATTATAGAAGGAATCAACCCCACCAGGGAAGCATAGTAATTGCAGTTACACTGGTTGCAATTATGCTAATATTAGCCAAAGAGGTGGTTAGGGGAGACATAGAATACAAAAGTGTTTATGGTCATGAAAAAAATAAAGGGGTAAGCTGTGTTTTTAAATAGAAATACGATTTACAACATAGAAAAAAATAGAATGCACATTTAAACACATTTCCTTAAAAAATCGAAAAAAGTGAAATGTAAACATTTTCGTATATTATTATTGTTATCAACATGTTTATTTAGAGCACCAACATATTGTGCAGCTCTGATATATATATATATATATATATATATATATATATATATATATATATATATATATATATATATTATAGCATAGGACACACAACTCACTTATAGATTTTGTTAGACATGGGTGAATATATGAGAAATGTTGGAAAGAAAAAAGGACTGTGCAACAATTAAAGGAAAACTATATCCCCAAACACTGTAGGTCGCTACAAAAAATATATTGTATATAAAACAGCTCATATGTAAAACTCTGCTTCATGTAAATAAACCATTTTCATAATAAGAGACTTTACTTTAGTAGGATAAGCCATTGGCTAAGTAGCTAATTTAAGAACCAAGGACCACCCCCCTGGGATCCTACGATTCACGGTGTACACGGAGCAGGCCCAAATTTGTGACGTGACCGCAAAGACCCAGGCCTAGGGTGGCAAAATTTTAGGGGCAGCGTGCCCTCCAGCTGCATTAGGGACCCATCGTTCCTGCGCTCTCGCATGGCGGGTGCGCGCGGACCGCAGGTGATAGGACCGCGAGGCCTCGGATGGCGGGTGCTAGGATGGCGAGGCCTCAGGGCTTCGCAGACGCAAATCCAGCCCTGGAAGGGAGGGGGTGATATCACTCCACCTTGCAGCACAGGAGTAAAGAGTGACTGAAGTCTATCAAAGCACAAGTCACATGGCTGAGAGCACCTAAAAACTAATAACATGTCTAATTTAATATTAAATATAAAACATCTGTTTACTTTTTAAAAAAATGAATTTCAATGCAGTATTCTACTGGAGGAGCGCTAGTAACTGATGCATTTTGTACAAAAAACATGTTTTCCATGGCAGAATCCCTTTAAAGACAATCCAAAGTGAAAGGATTAAATGGCTGCAGTGTTTGCTTGCTTTTCTCCCAGTTACTCAAACAAGGTCTTTTGAAGGTTTCATTTGATGGACCTATATTTGTTCTGGCTCTCTAGCCACATTGTTATATTACTACTGCTAACCAGTAACTTTATTCACTAGTATGCCCCAGGAACAATAGATTTTCAATAACATTATGAGAAATACGATGAAACGTGTGACATATTATTCTCTGTATACATTATTCTTAGAAGTTGGATCCATCCGCAACTGTATTGCATATCGGTAAACTCAGCTCTTGATTTTGTCTTTATTACGTACTGTAACTGTATCATAGTACAGGTTGAAATGGTTTGATGTTACCTTTCTTACTTAGTTGCACGTAGTACATGGAATGTCTATTCTGCTGCAGTTTTGTGGTGGTTGTAATGATGAATCTATGTCCAAAGTGTGTAGGAAAAAAAGGTAGAAAAGTGAGTGATCCCTTAGTCCAGCGATGGAACTTATTATAGAGAATGCTGGGAACCTGGGGTATTCCATGACGAAACTTTGGGCGAATTTGGAAAACGGAGTGCTCAGAGTAGAGTCCTGCAGGTACCCGTGGGTTACCCACAATAAAAAAGCAGGCACCCTGCAGAATGACGGGAGGATTTTCAGGTGCGGGTATACCCGCGGGTCTGCGGGTCGGGTTGCGGGTCTCATCTAAATTTCTTATCTTATATAATATTGTCTATATTTTAGTCCTTTTAAAGGTTTACGAAACTTGTCTCTGTCCCCGCCCAACTTGGATGACATCACTTCCGGTTTGCAGCACCATCACTTCCTGTTTGATGGTGGTCAGCAGGTTGCGGGTCGGGTTGCGGATAAGGCAGTTGTGGGTCCGGGTAGGGTAACGGATCAAAGTGGGTAAATATGCAGCTTGCGGTTCGGGTCGCTGGCTGCGGGTTCGGGTCAGGTCCGGGTCTTAGAAACTGGTTCCACACAGGACTATAGCTCCGAGTGCCATCCCGCTGGCGATTTACATTCTAGCCGGCGGGAGGCAGTTCAGGAAGATTAGTCGCCCTGAAAAAGAGGCGATTTATTGTCGGTCGACTAAAACCCCCCCCAAATCTAAGCTTTTTTCGGTGCCCTAAATCTACTTAAAAATCATTTAAACATTTATTTAACTCAACAGGATTGTTCTGCCTCCATGAAGGATTTATTATATCTTAGTTAAGATACAGTACAAGGTACAGGTATTTGATCCTTTATCTGGAAAGCTCCAAATTACGGAAAGGCCATCTCCCTTAGGCTCCATTTTAATCAAATAATTCAGATTTTAAAAATGATTCCCTTTTTCTGTGTAATAATAAAACAGTAGCTTGTACTTGATCCCAACTAAGATATAATTAATCCTTATTGGAAGCAAAACCAGCCTATTGGGTTTATTTAGGGGCAGATTTATCAAAGTCGAGGTGAATTTTCGAATTCCAAAAAAAATTTGAATTTCGAGCTAATTTTGTGTACTTCGACTAGGGAATGGTCCAAATTAGATTTGCATTTTTTCAATATCCGAAAATTTGAATATCGATATTTATCATGTACTGTCTCTTTAAAAATTCGACTTTGACCATTCGCCATCTAAAACCTGCCGAATTACTATTTTAGCCTATGGGGGACCTCCTACAACCTATTTGGAGTCAATTTGTGGAATTTGAGAAAAACTTTGATTAGAATTCGATCAAATGCAGTACTACTTCAATTCGTACAATTTGAATCCAGCCGAATACAGACCTATTCGATCAAAAATGGACCTATTGGCCAAAAAAACCTTCATCTTAATTTCAGTTGGTCTTTTTGAATTCAAATTTCAAAGTTTTTCAAATTCGGAATTCGACCTTTGATAAATATGCCCTTTAATGTTTATATGATTTTTTAAGTAGTTTAAAGGTATAGACATCCAAATTACGGAAAGACCTCTTTTCCGGAAAACCTCAGGTCCCACCATTCTGGATAACAGGTCCCATACTTGTACTGTTTTATTATAATAGAGAAAAAGGAGATCATTTTGAGAAAAAAAAAATCAATTATTTTACAGAAACCAGTGCAATTAGCATCAGAATTTAATAATCAGCAAATCTGTAGCATCAGCTTATATTACAGCCAGGGAAGCTCATTTTCTGCTGGATAATTAGTGACGAGCCCTAAGCTTAGCTTCTCAACAGCCAATCAGAGCCCACTGAGCATGTGAGTGTCACAGACACTTTCCAAGATGGTGACCCCCTGTGACAAGTTTGAAGTCCTGGATCATTGCTGCTATTGACAAGCTGACACTTTAGGCTGGTGCAATAAATTCACTATATAAAATATGGCATTTTTGGCCATATTTATTATTAGGGTTTAATTCTCCTTTAAATATATCTGCCCTAGGCAACCTGACCGACCCCGGTGCCCGGCTGTGTGAGCATGCATGAAGTGACGCCGGCGCGCATTCGCAAAGTGACGCTGGCGCGCATGTACAGAAGCGGCAATCGGCACGCGCATAAGCAGAACCGGAAACCGGTGCAAGAAGAAGACGGGGAGTAGGGGACTGGTAGTGGGGTAGGCAATAGAGCAGGTACGTGCCTGGCGCCCCCCCTAGGATACTCTGCCTACCCCTTGGCCCTTGGCCCAGCCCTGATTTACACAAATGTTTTTATGAGTAATAACGTTGCTGTAAAGGGGTTGTTCGCCTTTGAGTTAAATTTTTAGTATGATGTAGAGAGTGATATTCTGATACAATTTGCAGTTGGTTTTGATTTTTTATTATGTGTGGTTTTTGAGTTATTTAGCTTTTTATTCAGCAGATCTCCAGTTTGCAATCTGGTTGCTAGGGTCCAACTTATCCTAGCAACCATGCACTGATTTGAATTAGAGACTGGACTATGAATATGAGAGGCCTGAATAGTAAGATGAGTAATAAAAAGAAACAATAACAATACATTTATAGCCTTACAGAGCATTTGTGTTTTTAGATGGGGTCAATGACCCCCCATTTGAAAGCTGGAAAGAGTCAGAAAAAAATAAATAAAAAATAAACAAAGAAGACCAGTTGAAAAGTTGCTTAGAAATTTTATAACATACTAAAGGTTAACTGAAAAGGTAAACCACCCTTAATGTATTAATGTATGTATTCTTTTCCCAGGAAGCTTTCACTTAGGTTTGATCACCTTTTGGGCAGTTTTACCTGCGCTCTTCTGCGTTGCACTTTCTTCCATAACAAACAAGGGAGAGTTGTGCCCACCACTAATTTTTAAAACCAGTAGGCGGGGGTGCTGTGACCACCAAATACATAGACAAATACAAGAGTCCTCAGCACTCAACCCATTATATATATATATATATATATATATATATATATATATATGTACAGCTACTACAGGTTTTTGAGTTATTTAGCGTTTTGTTCTGCAGCTCTCCAGTTTGCCGTTTCAGCAATCCGGTTGCTAAGGTCCAAATTACCCTAGAAACCATGCATTCATTTGATTGAGAGATTAAAATATGATTAGCAAAATACCTGAATGAGTAAGAAAACGTAGCAATAATAATACATTCGTAGCTTTGCAGAACATTTGTTTTTTTAGATGAGGTCAGTGACCCCAATTTAAAAGCTGGAAAGAGTCAGACAAATAAGGCAAATAATTCAAAAACTGTAAAAAATAGAAAAAATGAAGACCAATTGAAACATTGCTTAGAACTGGCCATTCTATAACATACTTAAAGTTAACTTAAAGGTTAACCTCAGTGCCGTAACTAGATGTTACTGGGCCCCACAGCAAATTAGTTTTAGGGCCCCAACATATCCAGAGGTTGTATTTTTTACCAATATATATTGAAATGTCTCATTCATTGGGGCCTTATGGGGCCCCTATACCTCCTGGGCCCCCCTGCAGCTGCAGGGTCTGCTTCCTCTGTAGTTACACCCCTGGTTAACCTCCTCTATAAAAGAGCTAACACTCTAATAAGAGAACAGCAACAATGATGTGAGAATTCCAGTGTATAAAGCAAAGTCCTAGATCACATGAAACACTGGAATTCTTTTGATTTCCATTAGCAGCATCGACTGGTGAGTCATTTATACCCATGCGGCTGATACAGCCCTATCTGGCCCTGCATATACATTGCTCTTAATAACTCCTTTAAAAAGAAGAACATTTTGGTTGGCAAGATGATTGGAGTTTCATGCAAATGTTGTGATAATTTGACACCTGTTAGACTTTCTGCGGCACTTCGGGTATTTATTGTTAAGGAAGCAAGAGTGATTTAATTGTCTGAAAGGGGAAAATCATCAAATTTAAATGTGCCTGGGGAATGTCAGGGACTCGGCGAGACTGAAAGGCAACAGATGAATTAGGGGAGGGTTAAAGTATAGATTTGGGGCACAGATACATTTCGGAGTATATTCATGAATGTAGGAGCACAAAGCCTTTTATATATTTTATAAATGCAATCATGCCCAGCAGCACACACTGTACTGATATATCAGACGTTAGGTCTGTGTCTAGCACTACTAATACATATTTCTGTAGAAAAAATAAAACCCTTCTAGTGCTTTCCCTTTGTCTCTGTCTCTATATATTATGTTACAGGTTGTTGAGGAGCCAACCAGACAAATGTTATATTGGATCTAGTGAACTCTAATGACCCAGAACCTATAGCAAATGTGCAAGTCGTTGAACCCCTGGGTAATAGTGACCATAATGTTATATCATTTAGGGGCCGATTCACTAAGGGTCAAATATCGAGGGTTAATTAACCCTCGATATTCGACTAGGAATTAAAATCCTTCGACTTCGAATATCGAAGTCAAAGGATTTAGCACAGATAGTTTGATCGAAGGATAATTCCTTCGATCGAACGATAAAATCCTTCGAATCGAACGATTCAAAGGATTTTAAGCCAACGATCGAAGGAATATCCTTCGATCAAAAAAAGTTAGGCAAGCCAATGGGGACCTTCCCCATAGGCTAACATTGACTTCGGTAGCTTTTAGATGGCGAACTAGGGGGTCGAAGTTTTTTTTAAAGAGACAGTACTTCGACTATCGAATGGTCGAATAGTCAAACGATTTTTACTACGAATCCTTCGATTCGAAGTCGTAGTCGAAGGTCGAAGTAGCCCATTCGATGGTCGAAGTAGCCCAAAAAAAACGTCCAAATTCGAAGTTTTTTACCATCGAATCCTTCACTCGAAGTTAGTGAATTGGCCCCTTAAGGGCCAATTCACTAAGGGTCGAATATCGAGGGTTAATTAACCCTCGATATTCGACTAGGAATTAAAATCCTTCAACTTCGAATATCGAAGTCGAAGGATTTAGCGCAGATAGTTCGATCGAACGATCGAAGGAGAATTCCTTCGATCGAACGATAAAATCCTTTGAATCGAACCATTCGAAAGATTTTAATCCAACGATCGAAGGAATATCCTTCGATCAAAAAAAGTTAGGCAAGCCTATGGGGACCTTCCCCATTGGCTAACATTGACTTCGGTAGCTTTTAGATGGCGAACTAGGGGGTCTTTTTTTTAAAGAGACAGTACTTCGACTATCGAATGGTCGATTCAAAGTCGTAGTCGAAGGTTGAAGTAGCCCATTCGATGGTCGAAGTAGCCCAAAAAAAACTTTGAAATTCAAAGTTTTTTACCTTCGAATCCTTCACTCGAAGTTTGTGAATCGGCCCCTTAATGTCTGGTGCAAAAAACAAATATACACTGGGGCAACAAAAACCCTGAATTTCAAAAAAGCTAATTTTAGTGCCTTAATTGGCTGCCCTTCAGAGCATTGATTGGGGCATTAAGTTTTCAGCTAAAAACACAGAACAGAAATGGTTGTCATTTAAAATAATATTAAAGCATTCCTGTTCTCAATTTATTCCCTTAAAGGAATTGTTCAGTATAAAAATAAAAACTGGGTAAATAGATAGGCTGTGCAAAATAAAAAATGTATCTAATATAGTTAGTTAGGCAAAAATGTAATGTATAAAGGCTGGAGTGACTGGATGTGTAACATAATAGCCAGAACACTACTTCCTGCTTTTCAGCTCTCTTGCTTTCCACTGATTGGTTACCAGGCAATAACCAATCAGAGACTTGAGGTAGGGTTTTTGAATCTGAGCTGAATGCTGAGGATCAATTACAAACTCACTGAACAGTTATGTCCCATGTGGCCCCCCTTATAATCACTGACTAACTCAGAGTTAGAGAGCTGAAAAGCAGGAAGTAGTGTTCTGGCTATTATGTTACACATCCAGTCACTCCAGCCTTTATACATTACATTTTTGCCTAACTAACTATATAAGAAACATTTTTTTTTTTTGCACATCCTATCTATTTACCCAGTTTTTATTTTTATACTGAACTGTTACTTTAAGAAGTAAATTTAGAAGCACCAATAACCACCCTATGTGGCTTAATATACAGTAGACGTAAAAAGTAAAAAATTCCATCCAGGATGTGGCACTTGCAACAGGATCTTGACTAACTGGCAGTCTGGGCAGCTAAGTGGAAAATGAGATTCAATGTTGATAAATGTAAAGTCATGCACCTGGGATGTAACAATATCCACTTATACCCTTAATGGGACTGCACTAGGCAAATCCATAATGGAGACGGAGATTGAAGTCCTTGTAGATAATAAACTTGTCTGTAGCAAGCAATGCCAGTCAGCAGCATCAAGGGCAAATAAGGTCTTGAGTTGTAATAAAAGGGGCAGGAGGGGGTCATTGTTCCACTGTATAGAGCACTGGTAAGGCCCCATCTACAATATGCCGTACAGTTTTGGTCTCCATCACTCAAACAGGACATTATTGTATTAGAGAGGGTACAGAGAAGGGCAACTAAGCTGGTAAAGGGAAAATCTTAGCTATGAGGAAAGACTGGCCAAATTGGGGATGTTCACGCTGGAGAAGAGGCGCTTAAGGGGAGATATGATAACTATGTATAAATATATAAGAGGATCATATAATAATCTCTCTAATGTTTTATTTGTGTCAGGTCTTTCCAGTTGACACAAGGTCACCCATTCCGATTAGAAGAAAAGAGGTTCTACCTAAATATTGGGAAGGGGTTTGTTACAGTGAGGGCTGTGAAGATGTGGAATTGTCTCCCTGAATCAGTGGTACAGGCTGATACATTAGATAGGTATAAGAAGGGGTTGGATGGTGTTTAGCAAGTGAGGGAATACAGGGATATGGGAGATAGCTCATAGTACAAGTTGATCCAGGGACTGGTCCTATTGCATCTTGGAGTCAGTAAGGAATATTTTGGAGAGGCTTCAAATTTTTTGCCTTCCTCTGGATCAACTCACAGTTAGGCAGGTTATATAAAGAGTTAAAAGGTTGAACTTGATGGATGTGTGTCTTTTTTCAACCTAACTTACTATGTTACCTATCTTCTGCTAACAATCCCTATTTCTGTAGGGAAATGAGAGGGAGCAGACAGTAACCCTTCCAACACTTTCCTCTTGTCTCTATATATTAGGTACCTATCTAGTGTTACCAATCCCTATTTCTGTAGGGAAATGAGATCAGAGCAGACAGTAACCCTTCCAACACTTTCCTCTTGTCTCTATATATTAGGTACCTATCTAGTGCTACCAATCCCTATTTCTGTAGGTTAATGAGAGAGAGCAGACAGTAACCCTTCCAACACTTTCCTCTTGTCTCTATATATTAGGTACCTATCTAGTGTTACCAATCCCTATTTCTGTAGGGAAATGAGATCAGAGCAGACAGTAACCCTTCCAACACTTTCCTCTTGTCTCTATATATTAGGTACCTATCTAGTGCTACCAATCCCTATTTCTGTAGGGAAATGAGAGAGAGCAGACAGTAACCCTTCCAACACTTTCCTCTTGTCTCTATATATTAGGTACCTATCTAGTGCTACCAATCCCTATTTCTGTAGGGAAATGAGAGAGAGCAGACAGTAACCCTTCCAACACTTTCCTCTTGTCTCTATATATAAGGTACCTATCTAGTGTTACCAATCCCTATTTCTGTAGGGAAATGAGAGAGAGCAGACAGTAACCCTTCCAACACTTTCCTCTTGTCTCTATATATTAGGTACCTATCTAGTGCTACCAATCCCTATTTCTGTAGGGAAATGAGAGAGAGCAGACAGTAACCCTTCCAACACTTTCCTCTTGTCTCTATATATTAGGTACCTATCTAGTGCTACCAATCCCTATTTCTGTAGGGAAATGAGAGAGAGCAGACAGTAACCCTTCCAACACTTTCCTCTTGTCTCTATATATTAGGTACCTATCTAGTGTTACCAATCCCTATTTCTGTAGGGAAATGAGAGAGAGCAGACAGTAACCCTTCCAACACTTTCCTCTTGTCTCTATATATTAGGTACCTATCTAGTGTTACCAATCCCTATTTCTGTAGGGAAATGAGAGAGAGCAGACAGTAACCCTTCCAACACTTTCCTCTTGTCTCTATATATTAGGTACCTATCTAGTGTTACCAATCCCTATTTCTGTAGGGAAATGAGAGAGAGCAGACAGTAACCCTTCCAACACTTTCCTCTTGTCTCTATATATTAGGTACCTATCTAGTGTTACCAATCCCTATTTCTGTAGGGAAATGAGAGCAGAGCAAGCAGTAACCTCTCGGGGTGGGTGATAAAATGCTCAGAATCATTGCTTACTCATTTCAATCACTTGGACCCATGGGTACGTCAAGCGAGAGTCACTAGGAAATGTGGCAGTCAGCATTTATGAATAACTATTGACTGACCCATGACTGCATCCCCAAATGAATGGGGGAATTCCTGGGGTAACAAAATGTGTCATTGGCACAGTGGTTAATCTGCCCCTTAGTCTAACATTCACCTAGTTATTGATATTCATTTACATGTTAGGCTTTATTATATATATACAAATTATTATTTAATATAATTAGTTTTTATTGGTCATTATAATTAGTTATAGTTTATTGGTACAGGTCAGACTACTATAATAACTGCATTTGGATTAAATATAAAAAATCTGATGATATTTAAAAAATATGCTTTCCTTAAAAACCATAAACCTTATTTATTATTCCCGCCGAGGGCTGTTTATTTAATAAAGTACATAAACATTGCGTCACTGGGTCTCGGCTTTCATAGGAATCGAAAATGAATTCACGCTACATTAGGTTTTCAATTTCCTTTCCGGAGATTATTTTACCAAACAATCACTGCACATTATTTAGCAAAAAGCGTGAATGCGACATTTATTACATTAATAGCCTGGTATCCATGTCATTAATAACAGTGCGTGTTTGCAGCAAACAATAATTTGGGGTCTTTTCTTTGCTTATTATGTCCAGTTGAGTCATAGACCCAAACTGAGTATCATTTAACGCTATTTAAAACATTGTAAATCCAAATATCAAAAATATAAAAGCCAGCATCAATGTAAGCAAATTTAATTCTAAGCAGCTTGATTCCACATTTTCAATAATTTAAAAGGGCTAATTGACCTTTAAGTTAAATTTTAGGGCTCTTACTGACGAGCGGTTGTAGCTCGCTCCCCTGCGTTCCGTTTTTTAAGCGTTCAGCCGCCGGGGAGCGCAGGAATAGACGCATTACGTTTTTTCCAATGGGGCTGTACTCACACAGGCGCGTGTAGGCGCCGAACGCAGGTTGAGACGCAACATGCTGCATTTTTCCTGCGTTCTGCATAATGCGTCTATTCCTGCGCTCCCCTGCGGCTGAACGCAGAAAAACGGAACGAAGGGGATCGCAGGGGAGCGCAGCTACAACCGCTCGTCAGTAAGAGCACTTAGTATGTTAAAGAATGGCTCATTCTAAGCAACTTTTCAATCGGCCTTCATTTTATTTTTTTTATAGTTTTTGAATAATTTTCCTTCTGCTTTTTTTCCAGCTTTCAAAAATGAGTGACCCATCTTAAAAAAAAAACACAAATTGTTCTGTAAGGCTACAAATTTATTGCCATTGCTACATTTTATTACTCTACTATCGTTCTGTTCAGGCCTCTCCTATTCTTAGTCCATTCTCTTATTCAAATCAATGCATGGTTGCTAGGGTAAATTGGACCCTAGCAACCAGATTGCTGAAATGACAAACTGAAGAGGTGCTGAATAGTGATGGGCAAATATGATTCATTTCTCTTCCCTGGAAATTCACCAGAATGCCGTTTTTTGACGCATAACGTTTTTTAACACTCAACAATTTTTTTTTACCCACTGGAGTCTACGGGCGTCATTTTCACAGGGAAACTTGGCAAAAAATTTCACTCATTACTAGTGCGGAATAAAAAGCTCAATAAATATTTAAAAAAATATAATAAAAATGAAAAACAATTGCAAATTGTCTCAGAATATCACTATTTACATCATACTAAGGGGCATATTTATCAAGGGTCGAATCTCGAATTGAAAAAATGTTGAAATTCGAATTCAAAAAGACCAACCGAAATGAAGTCGAAGTTTTTTTTCGGTCGAATAGGTCCGTTTTCGATCTAATAGGTCTGTATTCGGCCAAATTCAAATCATTCGAATCGAAGGAATAGCGCATTCGCTCGAATTCGATTCAAAGTTTTTCCCAAAACAAAACTTTGATTTTTTAAAGTTCACCAATTGACTCCAAATAGGTTCTAGGAGGCCCCCACAGGCTAAAACAGCAATTTGTCAGGTCTTAGATGGCGAAAGGTCGAAGTCGATAAATTTCGATATTCAAATTTTTCTAATTTGGACTATTCCCTAGTCGAAGTACACAAAAAATAGTTCGAAATTCAAATTTTTTTCATTCAAAAATTCATCTCGACCTTTGATAAATCTGCCCCTACATGATAAATTTCGAATTTTCACCTTTTTTCAAATTCAAATCCAACTTAGACTTTTCCCTAGTCGAAGTACACAAAAAATAGCTCGAAATTAGAATTTTTTTCCTTTCAAAGATTTACCTAAAAGTTAATTTAAAGGGATTCTGACATGGAACATTTTTGTTTTTCAAAATGCATCAGTTAAAAGTGCTTTTCCAGCAAAATTCTACACTGAAATCAATTTTTCGAGCAAGCATAATTTTTTTATTTTCATTTTGAAATCTGACATGGGGCTAGACATGTTGTTAGTTTCCCAGGTGCCTCCAGTTATGTGACTTGTGCTCTGATAAACTTCAGTCACTCTTTACTGCTGTACTGGAGTGACATCACCCCCTCCCTTTTTCCATAGCAACCTATCGACAGAACAATGGGAAGGTAACTATATAACAGCTCCCTGGTAGACATGAGAATAGCACTCAATAGTAAAAATCCGAGTGCACCTATAGGTACAAAAATAAAATGGAAACACTGAAATGACCACCTACTTAAGGCATGTATAAACAGGGCTTGCGTGTGTCTAAGTATGTTGCACTTTATTCAGTAAAGCAACCAAATCCAGCATATCGGTGCTCGGCACAAGTATAGAGCAGTGCATATAGTGCAAGCTCATGAATGGCCCGGGAATAACTCAGTCGTAAATCCCTCAGTCTGAAGAATGACCGACAAATTTAATTATTTTCTGAGCGTAGAAATATTTTTTATTATTTACTTTTTTAATTAAGGCAATGAACGGAGCAAATTTGCCAACAACAAATGAATGAAAAGAGGTTTGAGGAGTACCACCAAGATTAATACTGGGCACAGAGGGAAACAAATTCTGAATTCCTATGTAAATCCCTAGCCGAATACACTTACTGCATCTTAATAAAGAGGAAGGAGAACTGATACATTTTAAAAGAGTAAAAGAAGGCTATAAAAAAAAATGCTCGCTTACACAGCACTGATAGGTTTACAGTGTTATTAAACATGATTTGTTTTGGTACAACACGGCTCCTTTATCTCCTTCTCATGTATACAGAGGACGCGTAAAATTCGGAGAAAAACGAGTCATTTATAAAAGTATCACAGACAACACAGCCCACGAAATAGCTGTAATTATTGATCCATGGGCTTAATGAATTCAGGCAATTAGGGTGACACACAAGGTGGTTTGCCGTGATCAAAACACCAGGGAATGCTGGATGCCAGGGAAGTGTCAGGCTTTGACTGCACTAGGAAAAACCTCCATTAGGCCTCTGTGTATAGTGCTTAGTAGCAAATGCTTAGCTGAGTGTATTCAGGAAATTATTAAAGGGATTCTGTCATGATTTTTAGTCTGTCGTTTTTATTTCTAAATTACACTGTTTAATTTTTAAAATAATTTAGGGGCAGATTTACTAAGGTTTGAATGGTAAATTCGAATTTTCAAGTTGGTTTTTCGGTCAAAACTCACAATTTCAAGTTTATAACCACCAACTTGAATCCAAATTCGAAGCCAAGATTTAGCATCCACCTACTCTGTAAGTAACTTAGAGGGATACTCAGTGGCGTAACTAGATGTTGCTGGGCCCCACAGCAAATTAATTTTTGGGCCCCCAACATATCTAGTGTTTGTCCTGTTTTAACAATATATGTTGAAATTGCTCATCAATGAGAGCCTCATGGGGCCCCCTGTACCTCCTGGGCCCCCCTGCAGTCGTAGGGTCTGCTTCCTCTGTAGTTACATCCCTGGGGATACTGTCATGGGGAAAAAAAAAATTTCAAAATGAATCAGTTAATAGTGCTGCTCCAGCAGAATTCTGCACTGAAATCCATTTCTCAAAAGAGCAAACAGATTTTTTTATATTCAATTTTGAAATCTGACATTGGGCTAGACATATTGTCAATTTCCCAGCTGCCCCAAGTCATGTGACTTGTGCTCTGATAAACTTCAATCACTCTTTACTGCTGTACTGCAAGTTGGAGTGATATCACCCCCCTCCCTTTTCCCCCCCAGCAGCCAAACAAAAGAACAATGTGAAGGTAACCAGATAACAGATCCCTACCAGGCAGACAGCTGCCTGGTAGAACAACACTCAATAGTAAAATCCCATGTCCTACTGAGACTCCTTCAGTTACATTGAGAAGGAAAAACAGCAGCCTGCCAGAAAGCATTTCTCTCCTAAAGTGCAGGCACAAGTCACATGACCAGGGGCAGCTGGGAAACTGACAAAATGTCTAGCCCCGTGTCAGATTTCAAAATTGAATATAAAAAAATCTGTTTGCTCTTTTGAGAAATGGATTTCAGTGCAGAATTCTGCTGGAGTAGCACTATTAACTGATGTGTTTTGAAAAAAAACATGTTTTCCCATGACAGTATCCCTTTAAATTTGATAGGTCGCCACCTAAAACCTGCCACGTTCATGAAGAAGTCATTGGCAGAGGTCCACTGACCTATTTGAAGAAGTTAATAGCCTTCCTGACTTTCGAGTTTTTTTTTTTTTTTTAGAATAACTCGATTCGAATTGAGTTCATATGGTGGTGATGCACCAGATCCAGGATTTGGTTAAGTATTCAGCCAGAATTTGTCCCTTTTCAGCAGGATTTGGATTCAGTTCAATCCACATGCCTGGCCTAACCAAACCCGAATCCTCAAAATCACGTGACTTTTCGTCATAGAAACAAGGAAGTGGACGTTTTTAACTGTGTGCTGATTTGCATATGTAAATTAGGGTTTGGATTTGGTTCAGTATTTGGATGCACCAACTCCAGGATTTAGTTCAGTATTCAACCAGAATTTATCCCTTTTCTGCAGGATTCAGATTCAGCCGAATCCACATGCCTGGCCTAACCACGTCTGAATAACTGTGCGCTGATTTGCATGTAAATTAGGGTTTGGATTCAGTTCAGTATTTGAATAATCTTTCACAAGGATTCAGGGTTCAGCTGAATCTGACAATAGGGAATTTGGTGCATCCCTAGTGGTGATGCCCATACATTAATACATTCACTCAATGTTTCTCTACAGCATAAATTAATTCCCAAATCTCCCTGTCTCATTAATGAATCTCTAACACACAAAATCAAGCCATTAAGTCGGCATTTTATATTTATGCACAGTTCTCCAATCTTGTCTTTTAATTATAAATACACAATGTCAGCTGAATGATAAGAAATAAGAGGAGAGGAATAAGACCTTGTTAGCAGTTTGTAAACATTCAGCATTCTGTCTGTATCCCAACCCACTCAACATGATGTGCCCTCAGAACAATAAAGAGCAAGGGTTATAAATTGATGCACCCCGAGAAGCAATGGGAGTCCACCCCATCCATCAGCAACAAAAAAGAGCAGCCCAGGTCACAACTCAAGAACAGATCAACATCCTTTTCTTTTACTGCTCATTTTTTTTTTCTTTGCCTTTATAAAACATTTAATACAGGTATGGGATAATTTATCCAGAAACCCGTTATCCAAAAAGCTCCGAATTACAGGATGAAAATCTCCCATGGACTCCATTTTATCCAAATAATCCAATTTTTTAAAAATGATTTCCCTTTTCTGTGTGATAATAAAACAATAGCTTTTACTTGATCCCAACTAAGATATAATTAATCCTTATTGGAAGCCTATTGGGTTTATTGAATGTTCACATGATTTTCACACTAGAAGATTCGGGGAGATTTAGTCGCCCAGTGACTAATCACCTCTTCTTCAGGCGACTAATCTCCCCGAAAAGCCTTCCCGTCGGCTAGAATCTAAATTGCCGGAGGGATGACACTCGGAGCAATTTGTTTTCTGAAGTTTCCTCGTCAGGCAAGTTCGGGCGACTTCAGAAAATGAAGCGCTCCGAGTGCCGGCAATTTAGAATTTAGATTCTAGCCAATGGTAAGGCTTTTAGGGGAGATTACCGTATATACTCGAGTATAAGCCGTCCCGAGTATAAGACGAGGTACCTAATTTTACCTCCAAAAACTGGGAAAGCTTATTGACTCCAGTATAAGCCTAGGGTGAGAAATGCAGCAGCTTCTGGTAAGTTTCAATCAAAAAATTTAGGGTTTCTGCTCCCATTGGAGGTGCCGGCGTCTCGTTTTTGGATACCGGCGAATATTCTTGGAGACTATTCTTGGACGCCGGCGACTATTTTTGGACGCCGGCGACCGTTTTTGCGCTTGACCCGAGTATAAGCCGAGGTACAGTTTTTCAGCATATTTTGGGGGCTGAAAAATTTGGCTTATACTCGAGTATATACGGTAGTCGTCTGAAGTAAAGGTGATTAGTTGCCTGGCGACTAAATCTCACTGAATCTGTCCATGTGTCTTTACCCTTAAGGTAAACGGATTACGGAAGAGATCTGTTATCCAGAAAATCCCAGGTCCCGATGATTCTGGATAACAGGTCCCATACCTGTATTTTTATCCCTTTTCCCAAAGTCCATGCAGCATGAAAATCTCTTCCACCACTTCACAGCACCCACAGGGATACACACCAGCATACACACTTTATTAACTATCATAGATATGTTCCCACAAAGAACCTTGATAAAATAACCTATTTATCAGGAAATGTATTTTTCCGTGCAAGCAGAAAAGCTGACTGGCTTTTTTTTTTTTTACTTCTAATTTTGTATTTTATTCTCTTTTGTTACAGAACATTGCTAGAACATTTTCTTACACACAATATATTATGGATTGTTACCTATTAACATCATTATCTGTAGCTGGAACAGCTGACCCCGACGCCTTGACTGCCGAAAAGTCCTTAGAGGAAGGTAGGAGTTATACTATAATACCCTGAGGGAAAATTAACACTGACAGTGAAATGAAAGGAAGAGACGAGGAGACCAAGAGGTGTCAAGTAAATGTGTCTCTCGGAGAGTATACCTTGTTTAGTCTCGAATGAATGTTTTTGATCTGGCAGATTTCTTGTCTTAATTCCATGATGGTCAAAGATAAAAAGCATTTCCAACAGGATCCTGTGTATTGTCATCCATTCTATTATTATGGGTACAACTGTAATACAATACTGTTTGACAGGCCAAGGTCTTCTTAGTTACATCAAAGTAGAATGTCTAAGGCCCCAACAAATCCAATTGTAAAAAGAGCTGGGGGGCAATACAAGCATGAAAAAAGTTCTTGGGTGCCAAATAAGGGCTGTGATTGGCTATGTGGTAGCCCCTATATGATCTGGCAGCCTACAGGAGGTTTTGTTTGGCAGCACAAATAGTTTTTATACAACTAAAACTTGCCTGGAATTTAAAAATAATCACCTGCTTTCAGGCCACTTGGAGCAATAGCTAAGGGTTTGGTGAGCAATACATTACTTGCAAGCCATTGGTTGGGCATCAAGGATCAAAGGTACTCTATGGGGGTTATTTATTAAGGTCCGAGATGTATGTCCCATGAAAATTTGAGTTGCTTTTTTAAAAAAAAAAAAAAATCAAATTTTTTGAGATTTATTATCCCGACCCTGGAAATAGCTTGAATCTAAAAATATACGATCTAAAATCTGTTGAGGTCATTTAGAAGTCATTGGCAGAGGTTCTAGAATAATTCAGGCAATTCGAGTTTTTTCCCTCGGAATTAGAGTTTTCTGGTTTCTCAACTTGAACTCGCAGAATCAAGTTTTTTCTTTAATAACATAACCCCCTGTTTGACAACTAAATGGGGCTTTTATCATCATACACTGAAGTCGGACTTAAGGGTTGGAAGAACATGCAGGACACATTTGGTCCATTCAGCAAGTTGTTACAAGGTTAGGGTTCGGGATACTAGGGTTTGAGGGCAAGCTGTTCTAAGGCAGTCATGAATTTGTCACTTTTTAGTAAACTAGAGTCAATGGCATCTGTTTAGACAACTAATTTTCTTATTGGAGTTGTAGGCAACTGGTAAATAGTTTCCCCTTTTATTGCGCAGTCCTCTAATGTTTGGTCATTAAGGGACACTTTAGTTTATGAAGCAGAATGGCTCCTCTTCATAGATCAACTGATGACCTAAGCACTGCGTATCTTGACAGCGCTATATAAATAAATGATGATGATGATGACCTAGAGTTCCCCATTTTTAAAGTGTTACAATTTTATATATATATATATTTGGAAGCCTTCAAATGGCATTTTTTTCCAGAGATTCCCTGACAAGGGGAATGGAGTCAAGAGTGGAACCCCAGTACAATGCAGGATCTAGTGAGTGGTAAGCTCTCTTGTTATAGGTCTCTGTAGGAGCTCAGGACTATTTATCTAAGCAATTTGAGCTCCACCAAGGATTGATTCCCAGTGGCATTGTTGTCCAGAAAGGGAACCAGTGTGTAGGCCTTTGCGGCCAGATATTTTGACTTGGGGTCCACTCGTAGAAGAGTTCATAGAGAAAAGGAAGAGGACTATACGTGGCTGGTTTGGTTCCTCCTTAAAAGGGAAATTTATTATAAGCGTTCTTCTAAAATGAGTTATTTTTACATCTAAAATATACATCTAAATATGATGAATATAAAAAAAAAATACTCTTCACAACTAATTTTACTATAGCTTTACAGAGTTATAGCCTTGGTCACTTAAAAGTGTGCATGAGTTATGCCCCGGCACAGGTCAAATAATCATTTCCTCTTGATTGGACACTTTTGGTTTTAGGTGGCGTTAATAATCCCTGAGGGCAGGAGAAGAAGACGGGAGCTTGACCACAGAGCTGTGATTATAGACAGGTAACGAATCTCGGTGCTTGTAAAATGTCAGGCTTCTCCTGCAGCCGCATTCTTGTCTTGCCTTTGTTCCGGCAGCAGGAAAAGGGCACGTTTCATATTAAGGCATGACTCAACCTTCACATGGAAGAGTGTGCATAACACATGCTGCAAGCCCAGACTTCACTGGGGGTGGATAAATGTCACCGGGAAAACTTGTTAACAGAAAATGATTTCAGTGCCGGAGACGCTTCTTCTGCTCTCAATGTAGATTCTGTAAATAAGTGATTAGCACTGAGAGTATTAGGGCCTAACTGTAGGCAGACTTGTATCCGAGGATCACATCGCTACAGGTTTAACGGATTTACCCACTAACACTACAGAATGGGTGGAAGATCATGCAGGTGATTTATGATGCACAAAGTTCCCTAGGTTTTAGGGCACCATCACTGCTTGGGCACAGGTCTGGACTGAGAATGAAATTAAAGGAGAACTAAAGCCTTTCTAAAGAAGTAGGTAGAAATGTTGTACATGATGTTTTGTGCTTCTGTACCAGCCCAAGGCAACCACAGCCCTTTAGCAGTAAAGATCTGTATCTCCAAAGATGCCCCAGTAGCTCCCCATCTTCTTTTCTGCTGATTCACTGCACATGCTCTGTGCTGCTGTCACTTACTGAGCTTAGGGACCCACTCACAATATACAGTACACATAGAATAGAAATGTCACAATATAAGGCTGATTAGTAATTAATACACATAATTACTACATGGCAGTATAGAAACCAGTGCAATTAGCATCAGAATTTAATAATCAGCAAACCTGTAGCATCAGCTTATATTACAGCCAGGGAAGCTCATTTTCTGCTGGATAATTAGTGACGAGCCCTAAGCTTAGCTTCTCAACAGCCAATCAGAGCCCACTGAGCATGTGAGTGTCACAGACACTTTCCAAGATGGTGACCCCCTGTGACAAGTTTGAAGTCCTGGATCATTGCTGCTATTGACAAGCTGAAACTTTAGCCTCGTGCAATAAGTTCACTATATAAAATATGGCATTTTTGGCCATATTCATTTTTAGGGTTTAGTTCACCTTTAAGCCCTGGCATTTTAGGTACACAGAGGCCCAAACAGAGGCCCAAAGAGCCCCCTACCAGCCCAAAAAATAGTGACTGTCTATGGCCATTTACATCAGCCCCTCTGGCATTTGCCAGAACCCACAAATTGCTAGTCTGGGCCTGCTTGGGCATCTTACCACTGTTAGAGTCCAGAGTCAAAAGTAAAGAAGGCAAATGGAGCTTAAATGTTTCACTTTCTACTTTCGGTATGGGGGTGCAGATAGTGGAATATAAAAAGGATGTCACTGAGTAAGTGATAGGGACCTAATTGTGACCCAGCATAGGACCCCAATATTAATCAGTATTAAAAGATCTCGGGCAGGGAGAAGGCAGACAAGCTGTAGCAGGCAACAGAGGTTCATTCCATGAGTCCCAATCCACAGAGGGGGCAACTTGAGCACAAAATTGGCATCAGTAAAAGAATAAATGGGATATTTCTGAAGTTCATTACAGCACACCTGTGACCTGACAGTATACATAATGGAAAACCATGTACATCTATACAGTGCCTAGTTCTACATAGCCCATATGTTTCAAATAAGCCCGATATTTTCCAGGAGGCACAACCCTTTTTTTTAAACTAACCGGCGAGATCACAAAGGCCCGGGCCTAGGGCGGTATTCCGCAGCTCCCCAGCAATCTGTTGCACGTAAGCTCACGTGGGGGGGCATTGCGTGCCAAAGATGGCGGGCTTTTGGACCTGTCAGCCTAGGGATGCCATATAAGGAAATTTGGACCTGAAACTATCTATTAATAAAAGCCCATTCTTGCCTTATCCTTCTGGACCACACCACCTAGTTATAGCAAGAACTGCCCATGTTTGAATACAGCCCCTCCAAGGATCCCCAAATCAGGTCTGTCTCAGAAGTGAAGTTTTATGACATGTGAGGCTAAATGTTCTCTGTCCAACTTTCAGCATCCAATCAACTACAAAAGGCTATGAAGGGTTCGTAGGATGTAGTTTAAAAAAAAAAACTTGTGTTTGGCTCATAGTTGGACAAGCAGGCTGTTAGACACTGGTACATTTTAAGGTTAAACTGTGTGCTGGCTAAACTAGAGTGAAATGGAAGGAGCATGTTAATATTTGGGGAATGTAGGTTTCTGTGCTGCAACAATAAAAAATGATTTTACTGCACCCAAGCTCTGAGTCTCCCATTGGCACCTGCTCTGTCCTTTTCTTTTATATGAGTAAAGGCGGCCATAGACGTAACAATTACCATCTTTCTTGGAAAAGATGTTCCCAAGAAAGATTGTTGGTTTCAATACACATGTGTAGAGCTGAATGGTCAGATATACAATAGAAACAATAGAATTCTCCCTGTATCTGATAATTCAGCACTAACAATAGTCAATGTTTGCCTTCAAAGGCGCCAATCAAGATTTTCCGTCCAGCTGGATCGACAAGCTTACCGATATCCAAGTCTTCTGCTAATATTGTTCACCTCTTTTCTGTCAGGCGTTGCTGGGATTCGAGCCAGGGACCTTTGGGTTTCTGGCTCGATGCCGTAGCCACTTGGCCAGGTGAGCAGCCTGTAGGGTTATATGTTATATGCTATATGTTACCTGGCCTCTGCAGCCTCAGCCCAGCTGCAGCCTGATTAGTTTAAATCAGCCAATCAGGGCTGACTCGGCCCTATTTAAGGCCACCCCTCCAAACACACATGGCCAGAGCATTGTTCCCAAAACTAGCAGTGTGGCATTGTCCCTAGGTAAGGGTTTCAGCTTTTGCCTTCTTGCCTTGTTCTGTCCTACCTTGAACCTTTGCTCCTTATCCTACCTTGTTCTGTTCCTGTCTAGTCTTTCCCTCCCAGCTTTAAACCTTGATCTCTCCTTGTCTTGACTTTGCCCTGCCCAGCTTTCCTTGCTGTTCTGAATCTTGACCTGTTCCTCACTCCAAACCTGATCTTGCCTTAACTTTATTTAGCCTTGACCTTGACCTGACCCCTGCCTTGCTTGTTCCTGATTTCTGCTTCCTGTTCCACCTTGTGCCTTGCCCTGACTTCCCCTCAGGGGCGTAACTACAGAGGAAGCAGACCCTGCGGCTGCAGGGGGGCCAGGAGGTATAGGGGGCCCCATGAGGCTCTCATTGATGAGCAATTTGAACATATATTGGTAAAACAGGACAAACACTGGATGTTGGGGGCCCTAAAATTAATTTGCTGTGGGGCCCAGCAACATCTAGTTACGCCACTGCTTCCCCTTGTACTGACCTTGCCTCGCCTGTTCCTGATTCTTGCTTCCTGACTCTACCTTGTACTCCTCTCTCGCTATCTGCTCCAGTCTTTAACACATTTCTCTCCTGTTCTGTTTTTCTTACTAACTCAGTTTTCTGTCCTTTATCCTGCAGTCTCTGGGCTGAAAATGGACGTTCCCTGAAGCTGTGGATCCACAGGAAAGAACTCAGGATTGGAGTTCTGTGTTTCTGCCGCTGATCAGACCTTGATGTAGACTATTATACAGGTATAGGATCCGTTATCCAGAAAACCCATTATCCAAAAAGCTCAGAATTACAGAAAGCCTGTCTCCAATAGACTCCATTTTATCCAAATAATCCAAATTGAATGATTTCCTTTTTCCCTGTAATAATAAAACAGTAGCTTGTACTTTATCCCAACTAAGATATAATTAATCCTTATTTGAAGCAAAATCAGCCTATTGGGTTTATTTCATGTTTAATTTATTTTCTAGTAGACTGAAGGTATGAAGATCCAAATGACAAAAAGATCTATTACCCAGTTCTGGAGCATTCTGGATAACAAGTCTCAACCCTGTGCTCTAAAACAATATCCAGGCCAAAACCCAAGTGCCTTGGTTTATATTTAGGATCGTAAAGTACGACAGAACAGCTACAGAGATAATTACATGAGTACTTTGAAATACACAAACCCAAACAGCGTATAATGTTTTCATTCACATATAATTACTTTTTGGTCAGATTTATACTTTTAACATACTTCATGTTGACATTTTACCTTAAAAACTGTGGCCCAAGCCCTAACGAGGCAAAACTTTTTTTATATCTACAGTCGAATAAGGAATAAAACAGGAAATACAGGTGAGAATGAGAAATAAATTGAAGTGGTTCTGTTACAGCCTTGTCCATAGAAGCAAATAGGGAGGTGCACTCGATAGCTAAGGAAGATCAAGGGAAATGATTCCAGAAGCTGCTATTAATCTTGCATTAATCTTGCAATGTGAGCAATCGTTCTCTATTATCAGCCCATCCTCTGATCTAGGAATTGATTTTTCTTCCTAAAACTCCATTATCGCCATAGATTTTCTTTAAAAAAAATCTCATTAATATTTTCTGAAATTAGTCGGAGACCCGTGTCGACTAATTCCCTGCACTGTTTTAAAGACTATCACTTAAAGCAAATTTTTATCATTTTTCGGACTTGAGGACAGGTTTATTATTGCTCGTTATCTCATTATGCAAAGTGCTAACAAGTTACTGCCGGTAACAGACGGCATTGGTCAGAAATTCTTTTTACCAATAGGTTATTTTAATTAATATAATAATTAAAAAATAAAGAAAAGGATAAATCAAAAAATTAAAATGAGTGTAAAGTTTGTTCTTTTTTTGGGAACAAGTCAGATTGGCAGGGTGTTATTCTGGAACATGGAAAAAGCAAAAACTGCTTTGATTATGACAATTGATAATTATGACAGTTTATTCAACCCTTTCCTGAGACCGAATTATCTCGAACTCAAACTTTGCTCATCCACTTGTGTCTCCTGATCAATTGCTCAGGTATGTTGGAAATCAGCTGAAAGGGGTTGTTCACCTTTGAGTTAACTGTTAGTATGATGTAGAGAAGCATATTCTGAGACAATTTGTAATTGGTTTTAATTTTTTATTATTTGTGGTTTTTGACTTACTGTATATACTTGAGTA
This sequence comes from Xenopus laevis, assembly GCF_017654675.1. NCBI lineage: Eukaryota > Metazoa > Chordata > Amphibia > Anura > Pipidae > Xenopus > Xenopus laevis. The sequence continues at coordinate 6,762,996 of NC_054373.1, forward strand.
TAAGCCAGGTTTTTCAGCCCCCAAAATATGCTGAAAAACGCTACCTCGGCTTATACTCGAGTCAAGCGCAAAAATGGTCGTCTGCGTCTAAGAATAGTTGCCGGTGTCCAAGAATAGTCGCCGGCGTACAAGAATAGTCTCCAAGAATAGTCGCCGGTATCCAAGAATGGTCGTCGGCGTCCAAAAACGAGACGCCGGCACCTCCAATAGGAGCAGAAACCCTCAATTTTTTGATTGAAACTTACCAGAATCTGCTGCATTTCTCACCCTCGGCTTATACTCGAGTCAATAAGCTTTCCCAGTTTTTGGAGGTAAAATTAGGTACCTCGGCTTATACTCGAGTATATACGGTATTTAGCTTTTTATTCAGCAGCTCTCCAGTTTGTAGTTTCAGCAATCTGGTTGCTAGGGTCCAAATTGCCCTAGCAACCATGCATTGATTTGAAGAAAAGAGTGGGATATGAATAGAAAGATGAGTAATAAAAAAGTAGCAATAACAGTAAGGGGGATTATTTATCAAAGGTTGAGTTTTAGAGGTTTTTATAACTCTAATTGACTCACAACTCAAATGTTTTCTGATTTAAGAAAAACCTTGAATGTAAAAACCTTGAATCAGTGAATTGGGGGTGAAGAACCTGAAAACTCAGAGAAAAAACCCTCAAATTGTTCGAATTAATCAAGTCTTTGAGCCAAACACACACCAAGAAGGCTATTAACGTCTTTTTGACTTCTACAAGACCTCCACTGGTTTTAGATTGTGTTTTCAGATTCTGGCTATTTCCAGGTATAATACATCTCGAAAAATTTAATTTTTTTGTAAAAAAAATCAGAAATTCAAGTTTTGTTTGAAAAATACACTTGAAAACTCAATTTTTTTGGGGTACAAATCAACTCGGGCTTTGATAAATATCCCCCTAAATGTGTAGCCTTACAGAGTATTTGTTTTTTTAGATGGGGTCAGAGATAGTGATGGGCGAATTTATTCACCGCCGGCGAATAAACTCGCGAAAATTCGCCATCTTAAAAAAAAATCGGACGCCGTGTCAAAAACTAGACGCCGGCGCCATTTTGCGAATTTTGCGGCGAAACGCCACAAATTCGACCATCACTCAGAGACCCCCATTTGAAAGCTGGAAAGAGTCAGAAGAAGAAGGCAAATAATTGCTAAACTATAAAATAAATAATGAAGGCTATTTGAAAAGATGCTTAGAATTAGCCATTCTATAACATACTAAAAGTTAACTTAAAGGTGAACTACACCATTAACAAAATATACTCATACAAAAACTTTTTCATATTAAACTGGGACAGTTACTATACCAGGCAAAGTGCGGAATTGTAGAAATTGCTGAAATATGCAATAATAAAGCCATGGTTTTCTTGCTGAACCCCAGTAGTGACTTTCACCTCTCACTCCATTTGCCATTCCCTACAGTAACAGAAATTGCTGTAATTCAAGGAAATTCCCACATTATTTTAGGAAACTGGGTCACCCGTTACCAGGAATGAGTCGTCACAGCCTTATGTTAATATGAGGCTGGATCTACATAGTAACATAGTAAGTAAGGTTGAAAAAAGACACATATCCATCGAGTTCAACTTTTTTTTTTTTTTTTTATTAACTAACTATCTGCCAGTTGACCCAGAGGAAGGCAAAAAAAACCCATCTGAAGCCTCTCCAATTTGCCTCAGAGGGGGAAAAATTCCTTCCTGACTCCAAAATCGCAATCGGACTAGTCCCTGGATCAACTTGTACTATGAGCTATTTCCCATAACCCTGTATTCCCTCACTTGCTAAAAAGCCATCCAACCCCTTCTTAAAGCTATCTAATGTATCAGCCTGTACCACTGATTCAGGGAGAGAATTCCACATCTTCACAGCTCTCACTGTAAAAAACCCCTTCCGAATATTTAGGCGGAACCTCTTTTCTTCTAATCAGAATGGGTGACCTTGTGTCAGCTGGAAAGACCTACTGGTAAATAAATCATTAGAGAGATTATTATATGATCCTCTTATATATTTATACATAGTTATCATATCTCCCCTTAAGCTCCTCTTCTCCAGAGTGAACATCCCCAATTTGGCCAGTCTTTCCTCATAGCTAAGATTTTCCCTTTACCAGCTTAGTTGCCCTTCTCTGTACCCTCTCTAATACAATAATGTCCTGTTTGAGTGATGGAGACCAAAACTGTAGGGCATATTCTAGATGGGGCCTTACCAGTGCTCTATACAGTGGGACCCCCTCCTCCCGTGACTCTCTGCCCCATTTAATACAACTCAAGACCTTATTTGCCCTTGATGCTGCTGACTGGCATTGCTTGCTACAGCCAAGTTTATCATCTACAAGGACTCCAAGCTCCGTCTCCATTATGGATTTGCCTAGTGCAGTCCCATTAAGGGTATAAGTGGATATTGTTACATCCCAGGTGCAGGACTTTACATTTATCAACATTGAATCTCATTTGCCACTTAGCTGCCCAGATTGCCAGTTAGTCAAGATCCTGTTGCAAGTGTCACATCCTGGATGGAATTAATTGGGCTGATAGTTTTGTGTCATCTGCAAACACTGATACATTACTTACAACACCCTCCCCTAAGTCATTAATGAACAAGTTAAATAAAAGTGGACCCAATACTGAGCCCTGGGGGCAGGGCCGCCATCAGGGGGGGACAGGGGGGGACAAGCGTACCGGGCCCGGGCATGAAGGGGGGCCCGGCAGCGCTGCATTTTTTGAAGATCCGGGCCCCCCTTCTGAGCGCCCGAGCCGTACGTCTTTCCTCTTGCGTGCCGAATGCGGAAGTGCCGAAAAGCCGAAGCCGATGCGCCGAAAAGACCCGAAGTCACGGAAAAAGCCGAAGTCACGAAGCGCCGAAAAGACCCGAAGTCACGAAAACAGCCGAAGCCGAAGTCCTGAAGCAGCGCAAAGACCCGAAGTCACGAAAACAGCCGAAGCCGAAGTCCTGAAGCGGTGAAAAGACCCGAAGTCACGAAAGGAGGCGAAGTTGAAGTACTGAAGCCATGAGTTCAATCCTACTGAACACCAGTTTGTGTTTTTTGTTTTTTTTTAATCCCCTGGCCACCAATGTATTATTTTAATATTCTATAGGCCCCTGCCACCAATCTTTTTTTTAAAACTTTTTTTTTGGGCCCCAATTTTTTTTTTAACTTCTAAGGGGCCCCTTGCCACCATTGTATTTTTTTGTTTTTTCTTTTTAAAAAAAAAATAATTTTCTTTTTGGTGGCCCCAAATTTTTTTAACTCGTAAGGGGGCCCCTGCCACCAGTTTTTTGGGTTTTTTTCAAAAAAAAAAATTTTTTCAAATTTTTTTTTGGGGCCCCAATTTGTTTTTAACTTATAAGGGGGCCCCTGCAGCCAATGTTTTTTTTTTTTCAAAAAAAAATTTTTTTTTTCAAATTTTTTTTTGGGGCCCCAATTTGTTTTTAACTTATAAGGGGGCCCCTGCCACCAATGTTTGTTTATTTTTTAGTTTTTTTTAAAAAAAATTTTTGTTGGGGCCCCAAGTTTTTTTTAACTTATAAGGGGGCCCCTGCCACCAATGTTTAAAAAAAAAAAAAAAAAAAAATTAAAATTTTTTTTTTTTTTGGGGGCCCCAATTTTTTATAAGGGGGCCCTGACCATCAATAGCTTTTTACAACTTGTGTGGGGGGTTACTTTTTTAGCGCTGATGTCTGTGTGGTCTTTTAACTGCGATGTGGAGTGGGCGGGATATGGGGTGGAGCTTGGTTGTCAGCGTGGGCGGGGCCCAGGGGGCCCCAAAAATTTTGTTGTACGGGGCCCCGTGATTTCTAATGGCGGCCCTGCCTGGGGGACCCCACTAAGAACCTTACTCCAAGTAGAGAATGTCCCATTAACAACCACCCTCTGTACCCGATCCTGTAGCCAGTTTCCTATCCACGTGCAAACGACTTCATTAAGCCCAACAGACCTTAGTTTAGAAAGCAGTCGTTTGTGGGGCACAGTATCAAACGCTTTGGCAAAATCCAAATAGATCAATAGACATGACCTATCCTTCATAAAGCCATGCTGATTGTTGCTCATAATGCCATTCATTAGGACAAAATTTTGAATGTGATCCCTTAACAAGCCTTCAAATAATTTGCCTACCACAGATGTCAAGCTTACTGGCCTATAATTGCCAGGCTGAGATCGTAATCCCTTTTTAAATATTGGAATAACATCAGCTTTTCTCCAATCCATAGGCACCATACCAGATGACAGTGAATCTGAGAAAATCAGAAATAGGGGCTGGTCTAAAACTGAACTAAGCTCTCTTAGAACCCGGGGGTGTATGCCATCTGGCCCTGGAGCCTTGTTTACATTAATTTTTACTAAAGATTTTTGAATCATATCCTATATGCCAAGTATTTGATGATGGAGAAATATTTGGTACAAGCAAGATGTCAGACCATCTCATAGCTGGAGGCGCCTGGTGGAAAATGGAGCAGCACTAGTATGGATTAAAGGCAAGTTCACCTTTATAAAGAAGCATTAGCATTAAGGAATTTAAAATATAAAAAATATAAAAATATTTATTCTTGGCTCCCAGGACCTGCGCTCTAATTTTTTTTCTAGGGTTGGTTAACCCAAGGTTATTGCATTGCATAATTCTTTGGACCTCTGGACCTATTCTCAGTGAATTTGTCTTCTTCCCAACCATCATTTTCAGTCAGAGGATATCTATGGCATCCTGGGCCCACCAGGGCAGTGACCCTCCTTATTAACTTAAAGGAGAACTATACCCTAAAAATGAATAGGGCTAAAAATGGCATATTTTATGTACTGAACTTATTGCACGAGGCTAAAGTTTGAGCTTGTCAATAGCAGCAATGATCCAGGACTTCAAACTTGTCACAGGGGGTCACCATCTTGGAAAGTGTCTGTGACACTCACATGCTCAGTGGGCTCTGATTGGCTGTTGAGAAGCTAAGCTTAGGGCTCGTCACTAATTATCCAGCAGAAAATGAGCTTTCCTGGCTGTAATATAAGCTGATGCTACAGGTTTGCTGATTATTCAATTCTGATGCTAATTGCACTGGTTTCTGTGCTGCCATGTAGTAATTATGTGTATTAATTACTAATCAACCTTATATTGTGACATTTCTATTCTATGTGTACTGTATATTGTGAGTGGGTCCCTAAGCTCAGTAAGTGACAGCAGCACAGAGCATGTGAATCAGTGAATCAGCAGAAAAGAAGATGGGGAGCTACTGGGGCATCTTTGGAGACACAGATCTTTACTGCTAAAGGGCTGTGGTTGCCTTGGGCTGGTACAGAAGCATAAAACATCATGTACAACATTTCTACCTACTTCTTTAGTTTAACTTTCCTTGTCCTTTAAGGGCCCTCCTGCTGGCGTCTACCCCCACATACCTTCCTTACCTTTAACTTTACACCTGTAATTAGGGGATCTATACTCATGAAGTTTGAAGACGGTCTTCCATGTAACAATTGTATCAGCATTCCTTTTAGCTGGCTACTTTCAATCCTGCCTCTACTCCATTCCTCTTTTTACTTCATATTCCCTCTGTCTGTTTTTATTTTGCTTTTCACTATCACCATATAATTCCAGTTTTTTAAAACCTCTTTTTTTTTCCTTCTCATTTGCCCACGCCAGACGGACTTTTAAGTTCATTCTTTTTTACCGCCATTTTGGTGTCCCCCCTCCATATGTGTGCTCTTGTTCCATTTTTTTCCGGCAGGATAGAGGGTCTGGGTCCTGATGGGAAAGCAGGTCTGGGTTGGTGGGAGCCATGGCTGGGGCACACCAGTTTTTTTCCCAGTGTTCTACCAGACTGGGGCCACACTTACACAAACTACCTCTTCAGCCACCTCTAAACGACTGAAATAACAGGTGTGGGACCGGTTATCCAGAATTCTTAGGACCTGCGGCTTTCTGGATAATTGGATCTTTCTGTAATTTGGATTTTCATACCTTAAAGGGGTTGTTCACCTTCAAACAACTAGTTGTTGTCAGATAGATCACCAGAAATAACGACTTTTTCCAATTACTTTCCATTTTCTGTTTTTCTAATATTGAAGTGTAAAGTGTCATTTTTCACCTTCTAAGGCAGCTCTGGGGGGGGTCGCCGACCCTGTAAACTGATCTAAATTGATCCATTAGTTGATCCATTTCTTATCTTTGTCCCTGCTGAGCAGAATCTCTGGGTTTCATTACAGGCAGCTGTTAGACTTGATACAATAGTTGCTGATACTCCAGAGATGCTGCTGAGAAATGTATCAACTAAATGTTGTAAAATTGTAGCAGAGTCTGCACCTGAATTACTGAGCTGCCAGACTCAAACAGCAGAGACACCAACATTCAACTTCAAGGGACTGATTTATCAAAGGTCAAGGTGAATCTTCAAATTTTGAATCTTCAAAAAATTAGAATTTTGAGCTATTTTTGTGTACCTCGACTAGGAAATAGTCCATTAAATTTGAATTTTAAAAAAAAATCGAAAATTCAAATATCGAAATGTATCATGTACTGTCTCGATACGATTTCGACCATTCGCCATCTAAAACCTGCCAAATTGCTGTGTTAGCCTATGGGGGACCTCCTAGAACCTATTTGGAGTCAATTGGCGGACTTTGAAAAATTAAAGGTTTTTTGGGAAGAACTTTCATTTGAATTTGATCGAAAACGGACCTAATCAGCCAAAAAAAACCTTTGTCTTAGTTTCGGTTGATCTTTTTGAATTCAAATTTCGAAGTTTTTCAAATTCGAAATTCGACCCTTGATAAATATGCCCCTAAACTTAGATTTTAGAAAAACAGAAAAAAATAAATAATGGAAAGTAATTAATAAAAGTCTTTATTTCTGGAGACATTCATTCAATTTTGACGTAGATTTTATAAACTCCCAAGAAGGAGGATCAACAATATGACATATTTGAGAAATACCTCTCTTATTCCAAGAAGGAATTAAAAGATTTTTTTCATTGTTTTTTTCAGAAAAGTAACAAATGAAATGGTAATTGAAAGGGTGAAATTAAATAATATACTCATGAAGTTTGAAGACGGTCTTCCATGTAACAATTGTATCAGCATTCCTTTTAGCTGGCTACTTTCAATCCTGCCTCTACTCCATTCCTCATTTTACTTCATATTCCCTCTGTCTGTTTTTATTTTGCTTTTCACTATCACCATATAATTCCAGTTTTTTAAAACCTCTTTTTTTTTCCTTCTCATTTGCCCACGCCAGACGGACTTTTAAGTTCATTCTTTTTTACCGCCATTTTGGTGTCCCCCCTCCATATGTGTGCTCTTGTGGGGAGAGAGCCAGAGGAAATTCAAAATCCAGGAGTAAAGGAATAAAATGTACCTGCTGCAAATAACCTGGGAACAATAAAGAGCAGGGTCGGACTGGTCCGGCGGGATACCGGGAAAAAACCTGGTGGGCCCCGGCCCTCATGGGCCCCTGCCAGGCTAGACCCCCTCTCCCGATCTCCTAGCCCTGCAAAAAAAAAATACATTTGCGGCGCCGCACATCGCCGTTTGTGCATGCGCGCTGCTCCTTTCGCGCATGTGCGTGGCTCCTTTGGCGCTTGCGAGGCAGTAGGGGGTCCGGAGTGGGGCCCTGGACAGTGGGTCGGGCCCCCCAGTCTGACCCTGATAAAGAGTGTAATGTCCCCGCCCTGGCACTAGAGGAATCTCTAGGATGAAGGAAGTAGTGATGTTCGGGCCGACCTCGCACCCCATTTGTACCACTAACGACGTTCGGTTTTATAGCCGTCCCGCCCTTTTTGTGACATCATCAGCAGGACGGGGCGGGTCTATAAAAGGAACCCAGAATTAAAATTCAGTGAGAACGCCAAGCCAAATCATTTTTGGTTCTACAAATTGGAGTAGGTCTGACTGTGGCCCTCCCACTGAATGCTGTATAAACAGGCCCGGATTTGTAGTGAGGTCCAGGCCTAGGATTGGGATACTGTTATATTTGTATAAGGTATTTAGGTTTTATTTAATGTATATATTTGATTGAAAATGATTCTGCAATTCCTGCAATTTTAGACCTTTGGCAGTATAAACAATCATTTTAACCTGGTGCCCATAAGCAAACATTTTAGAAACATTTTAGAAATAAAAAGAGGGGCAAATTTGTTTGGCCACGCCCATTTTTGTGGCCACACCCCCTAATTACCATGTTCATTTTACAAAAGTTGGTAGGTTATGAAAGGTTGAACATATTTCTGTGGATTTTCTGTTATTACAGTTTTGCTAATGAAGGTGAATTGCCCTTTAAGCTGTGAGTCTAACTTCTCCCAAGGGACCTGTTATCTTATATTGTTACAATTACTTATTTGCTTATCTCAACATTGTTACAAAAGTATCTTATCAGCTGCTGTGGCTGTTCCGGGCTCTCTGCCAAAAGCCAATTAAGTTAGAAGCTTTGTTTCTTTTTCTGGTTGTTCAGTGCAGAGAAAATCGTGACTTTCCAGTACAAACGAGGGACTATTGGGAGGTATGCATAAGGACTTTATGGGGGAGGGGTTCAGAGTTGCCACCTTTTGCCCGATCGGACTCCAGGCAGGGGGCGGGATATGACGCCACGGGGGCGGGTTGTGATGTCAGGGAGGGGCTATGACTTGGCAACAGCAGTTGGCTGATCGCCGCATCAATCATAGGGAATCCTGCACTCAGAAGTATGTGATTAGTAGAACTAAGGACTAGAGTCCAAAATGCGTCAGGCAATGACTTGACCTTATGTATTTTAATAGCCATTAATAAAGTCCGATTTTTTAACTTATTAATGGAGGTGCGGTCTATTGTGATTTTTTTTAAAAAAAAAGAAATACCCTGGAGTTGATACTGACTTGCTGTTTTGAAATGAGGAACCTTGTAAGTGGCCAATCCCACCAGAGAGTGGAGAAGTCACATGCTAGCGGGGCTCATTTATCAACACTGGGCAAATTTGCCCATGGGCAGTTACCTATAGCAACCAATCAGTGAGTTGCTTTTTGAAACCAGCTGCAAGAAGAACAGTGAATGCAGCAATCTGATTGGTTGCCATGGGTTACTGCCCATGGGCAAATTTGCCCAGTGTTGATAAATGAGCCCCAGTGAGTTTTATTGTTTGAAGAAAACACCATTGCACCTTAATTTAATTCATTCTACCTTTTGAATAAAGTACTACAAGCACCTTGTTTGACTTCATTATAATTTTATTTTTTATAGCACTTTATAAGACATAAGAAAAATCTGTACATAGCCTTTCTATGGTTCAAGACACACACAGACGTGTTGCAAATTAACAATATTGCGCTAGGTCCTGTTATTTGTTTTTTTCCATAGCCCGTGGCACCGATTTATCGTTTTATCTTTGGTGATCCAGTGGAGGAACTACGAAAAAGATCGGCAATGGAAAACAAATTTACTTTTCCTTTAATCTTGCAATTTTTTTTTTGTTTTGCAATTTATAACCGTAGTAAATAGCAGCACTGGCATGTGTTTGTTGTGTCTGTGATAGTCTGCAGGGAAGTCAGAGGTTACTGTGGATGTAGATTGGCAGTGTCTCTCCGGCAGTTGATAAATGGTGCAACACAGACGTCAGCTATTGGAACTGGCACCTTCACGATCGAAAATGAATTATTTGAACAAAGCACCCAGGGCGCCACTTGGGTTCCGATCAATTCCAATAATTAATATTCTGCCTGCGAATTATAGAATTGATGTAGATAAAGGTGAGTGCACAGTCCTGGCTTAGAATGATGAAATATGTGCTGATTTCTACTGGGACATCACGTATATTGCTTTAATGAAACTCTTACTATGCAGGGTTGTGTTACTATACAGGAACTTATTACTATACAGGGGCTTGTTACTATACGGGGGCTTTTTACTATACAGGAGCTTGTTACTATACAGGGGTTTGTTACTATACAGGAGCTTGTTACTATACAGGGGCTTGTTACTATACAGGAGCTTGTTACTATACAGGAGCTTGTTACTATACCGGGGCTTGTTACTATACAGGGGCTTGCTACTATACGGGGGCTTTTTACTATACAGGAGCTTGTTACTATACAGGGGCGTGTTACTATACAGGAGCTTGTTACTATACAGGGGTTTGTTACTATACAGGGGCTTGTTACTATACAGGAGCTTGTTACTATACAGGGGCTTGTTGCTATACAGGGGCTTGTTACTATACAGGAGCTTGTTACTATACGGGGGCTTGTTACTATACAGGGGCTTGTTACTATACAGGAGCTTGTTACTATACAGGGGCTTGTTACTATACAGGAGCTTGTTACTATACGGGGGCTTGTTACTATACAGGGGCTTGTTACTATACAGGAGCTTGTTACTATTCAGGGGCTTGTTGCTATACAGGGGCTTGTTACTATACAGGGCTTGTTACTATACAGGGCTTGTTACTATACAGGGCTTGTTACTATACGGTGGCTTGTTACTATTGTAGAATCAGGTAAGTACTTCTCATTCTATTCCCAGTCTGTAGAATGAAGTGAATGGAATACTTGGCAGGGCCTATAAGACAATAAAAGACTATGATTATAAAGAGCAGAAATAAATATTTGGGAAAGGGAAGGATCCAGTTATTTTCTTGCTGTTGGGGAGGAGACAAAGCAGTTGAATTAGACACGAGCTGCCCCCTGATTCCCTCCCAATGTGACCAGTGAAGGGCTGAATGGGCATCAGACAAGTGATTTGGGAATTCCAGTGCAACAGGCTGGGGCTGGGGGAGGAATGGAGTGAGCGGCTGTGGGAGGGAGGACAGTGCAGAGCAGGAGGGAGAAGGAAGGGTGTCGGGCTCAGTCAGTTACTGGGAGTCGGGCTGCACTAGGGGAGCAGTGTCTCAGCTGTCAGCATCATGTATGATCAGCCCCGGGCAGCCTGGGAAAGTCCGACCCCTCAAGCGCACAGCTCGGTCCCCCCTTCTGTTTGTTGCAGAGTGGAAGATTCCATTGAAAAGCTTCTCTGATCCTCATTCCTCGGAGCCCCCGCAGATAACGGACGCGGTGCAGCTGCTGCTCTTGGGCTCTGGGCGCCTCTCTGAATGGGAATCTGTGGGACATGGCTGCTGCCATTATACTGGCCTGTATCCGACTCATGTGTGTCACAGGTAAGCGACTGCCGACCCCTGCAAAGGGCAACTTTCCCTCCTGCCTCCAATGCACTCACTTAGTCATGGGGAAGATGGGCAGCCCTAGTCATATACACTGACACACTGATAATGATACACACACTGACACACACACAATGACACACAAACACACACACCTAGAGGCACACACACCATACAGATATAGCAACAAACAGACACACAGACATAGACACAAATAGGAAGACACAAACAGGTGCTCAGAAACACAGATTAATCGCTGCAGGAGTATCTGGGAGCTGTAGTTGCTCAGTAGCTTTTCAAGTCGTAGCTTGGTCAGCCCCCCCCAATGGGTATAACAAAGGCATGTGCCCAGTCTGTAATTGGGTTTGTACCCTGGAGAGTGATATGAATAATTACTGGTCTGTACAGAGATGGTTAACAGCATGTTTGCCCTAGGAATGCCCTGACCAAGGGTTGCCCAGAGCACAGATGACATCATAGTGATTAATATACAGCCTGGCACCCTATAAGGTAATAATAATATACAGCCTGGCACCCTATAAGGTAATAATAATATACAGCCTGGCACCCTATAAGGTAATAATAATATACAGCCTGGCACCCTATAAGGTAATAATAATATACAGCCTGGCACCCTATAAGGTAATAATATTAAACAGCCTGGCACCCTATAAGTAATAATAATAAACAGCCTGGCACCCTATAAGTAATAATAATATACAGCCTGGCACCCTATAAGTAATAATAATATACAGCCTGGCACCCTATAAGTAATAATAATATACAGCCTGGCACCCTGTACGTAATAATAATATACAGCCTGGCACCTTATAAGTAATAATAATATACAGCCTGGCACCCTATAAGTAATAATAATATACAGCCTGGCACCCTATAAGTAATAATAATATACAGCCTGGCACCCTATAAGGTAATAATAATATACAGCCTGGCACCCTATAAGGTAGTAATAATAATATACAGCCTGGCACCCTATAAGTAATAATAATATACAGCCTGGTACCCTATAAGGTAGTAATAATAATATACAGCCTGGCACCCTATAAGGTAGTAATAATAATATACAGCCTGGCACCCTATAAGTAATAATAATATACAGCCTGGCACCCTATAAGTACTAATAATATACAGCTTGGCACCCTAAAAGTAATAATAATATACAGCTTGGCACCCTATAAGTAATAAAAATATACAGCTTGGCACCCTATAAGTAATAATAATATACAGCTTGGCACCCTATAAGTAATAATAATATACAGCCTGGCACCCTATAAGTAATAATAATATACAGCCTGGCACCCTATAAGTAATAATAATAATATACAGCCTGGCACCCTATAAGTACTAATAATGTACAGCTTGGCACCCTAAAAGTAATAATAATATACAGCTTGGCACCCTATAAGTAATAATAATATACAGCTTGGCACCCTATAAGTAATAATAATATACAGCCTGGCACCCTATAAAGCACATGGGCAAGTATCACTGCACCTGACTTGGCCGTGGCTCTAGGCTACTTACAGAGTGCAGTGGGCTCGGCTGATCTGTTGTTTGTTATGAGATGTGGGAAAGATGGAAACAACAGGAGAGCTGGTGTGTGTCAGACTGTAAATTTTGGGGGCCAATATGATCCCCATTGTCTTCTGTTACTGGAGGATTCTCCCCCCCCCCATTCCAAGACAGCACAGTGTTTGTGTTAGATCTACATTATTCATTGAATTATTATTATATGTGTATGGGATATTTACCGTTACATTCAGGAAGATGAATATTGGTATCTGCGTGTATATTGGTGTTATGGGGGAATAATCATAATTATGTGCCATTCAGCGGCCGCCTGTCAGTAATGTGCCCATCAGATGTGTCCTGCATATAAATGACTCGAATCCCGGCCACGAGTCTGCTGCTTGTTCCATGTTGTATGTGGGAAGGAGACGGTGCTTTGTGTTGGGTTTCAGTGACAGTAACAAGCCCCTGTATAGTAACAAGTCCCTGTATAGTAACAAGCCCCTGTATAGTAACAAATTGCTGTATTGCAGGGATCCCTAACCTTTTTTTACATTCAAATATAAAAAGAGTTTGGGAGCAACACAAGCAGGAAAAAGTCCCTTGGGTGCCAAATAAGGGCTGTGCTTGGCTATTTGGTAGCCCCTGTGTGGACTGGCAGCCTACAATAGGCTCTACTTGGCACTATACTTAGTTTTTATGCAATTAAAACTTGCTTCCAAGCCTGGAATTCAAAAATAAGCACCTGCTTTGAGGCCACTGGGAGCAACATCGAAGGGGTTGGAGAGCAACATGTTATTCACAAGCTACTGGTTGGGGATCACTGCTGTATAGTAACAAGCCCCTGTATAGTAACAAGCCCCTGTATAGTAACAAGCCCCTGTATAGTAACAAGCCCCTGTATAGTAACAAGCTCCTGTATAGTAACAAGCCCCTGTATAGTAACAAGCCCCTGTATAGTAACAATAAAATATAAAAATAACACCCCTCTATATAGTAAGTCAATAATTTATGCAATTTACCTGCTGCACTATTAGATATGGGAGCAGAGGGATTACAGTGCCTGACTCACATTGATCTTTATCACTACTATCTGCTATTAACTGCTACAATCGATTGACGCACAAGTGCCACCCCTGGGTGCTTTGTTCAGATTATTCCTTTCACATCCCCAAAGGTGCCGATGCCAATTCCATAAAGTCTTTGTTAGAAAGCGGCACCATATATATCAGCCTCAGGATGGTGTAACCTCTAAAGTGCCAGAGAGACATCCACAACTCCACTTTAACATAAATGTACAAAATTTACAAATTAGCACTGGATTCAAAGCTGTTTGTGAATTACTAGTGAAAGCCGTATTGTGGTGTTTATGCAAATGGCCTGTAGATTTCACTGTGCTCAGAATTATACTATGCATACTTCCTGGTATCTTAAAAGTGAAAGCTGACTGTTGTGTAATGCCTGCATGACTCTGCTAATAAAGCACTGTTATACTCTACTTATCCTCGGCTACCCAAAACATAAATGGCGACAAGGATGGCTCTTCTACCTCTGCAGCAGCCTGCACATTTTCTTCCAAACCCTGGTGAGCCTACCATACCTTTTACTGCTTGGTTCCGTATGTTTGAAAATTACATTATTGCTGCTGACCAAGGGGAGATTTCTGCTGCTAGAAAGCTTTACTTATTCACTGCCTGGGAGCAGAGGGACAGCGTATATTCTATACATTACCATTACCTGATGAGACTTATGAAACTGCTCTTACCAGTGTCGGACTGGGACACCAGGGGCCCACCCACAAAACTTAGACCAGTGACCCACCATAAAACCTTAGACTAGGGGCCACTCTCAGTACTATTATTCTCCATCTCCTCAATCAACCTCTATTCTCCTAGTCTGTTTTCTTTACATACTATAATCTGTTACGCCATCTATTTTGCCTCTTTGTTCTCATAGAAATAGGGAATGGCCATGAAACAGGCCAAAGTTTAGCAGCATGAGGGGCCACTGACACCTTGGCCCACCGGGAGTTTTCCTGGTATCCCGGTGGGCCAGTCCGACACTGGCTCTTACTGCTATAAAGAACTTTTTCGTGCCAAGAGTAAATGTGGTTGCTGAAAGATATAAATTCCACCAACATGGACAACATAATGGCGAATCCACAGAACAATTTGTAGCAGCTTTGAGAGAGCTGGTTGTTACCTGTGAGTTTGGGAATCTAACAGATGAAATGCTAAGAGACCAAATAGTGGAAAAAACGAATTCACCTCGCATTAGAGAGAGACTGCTCCTAGAGCAGGATTTAACCCTTGCAAAGGCTATTACAGTTGCTAGCCAAATTGAAACAGCAGTGGCAGAGGCTAAAACTCTCAGTCAGGGAACTGCTGGGAATGTACAGACTGTGAATTCAGCACTGTGGCCTAATAATGCACAGTCACAGGCAAAATACAGTGCTAAGGAAAGGGATTCACCTACACTGCAAAAACATACAGCAAATACAAATAGAAAATACTGCTTTCGCTGTGGTTCAACACAACACACTGCAAATCATGTTACATGTCCTGCAAAAGCTAAACAGTGCCGCAAATGCACAAAAGTAGGACATTTTGCTAAGATCTGCCGTAGTTCTGCTAACGATTTTCATGAAGTCACTACTATAAATGTCACAGTATTAAGTGTGGATAAAGCTGGTACATTTATTCCAGACAAGTTTATATGCACTGTCAGTGTCAGTACTGCTTCTGCTGACAAGGGACACTTGATACAGGTTCAGCTCTTTCTATACAACCAAAGGAGATTTTCTTGAAATACTTTGCAAAAGCTCTGCTTGTTGCACCTGCCCTAAAACTGGTCAGTTACTTAAAGGATCCAATCCCTGTGCTTGGTTGCTTGCCAGTGATTGTACAATTTAAATCAAATACTGCAAAATGTGACTTTTACATTGTGAATAAGGGAACTGCTATACTTTGAAGGGATCTCTTTGCTGCATTAAACCTACAATTAGTTGATGGTCTCATTACTACAGCACCAGTGCCTGCCACACAGCTAGTGTCTAAAATTTCACCACAAAGCAACACTTCACTGGGTTGTGCAAAGAACTTTGTACACAAAGTTAAGTTGAGACCAGATATAAAACCAGTACACCAGAAATTGAGGCAATTGCCCTACTGTATAAGATAGACTGTCTCACAGGAACTAAAGAAACTGGTAGAGCAAGATGTGGTTGAAAAATCTGAATCCTCTGAATGGGTTTCACCAATTGTTGTAACAATGAAGAAAACTGTTGGTATTTGATTGTGTGTTGATCTCCGTGAACCTAATAAAGCAGTTGTTATGGATAATCATCCCTTGCCACACATAGAGGAAATATTTTCAGAACTTCGAGGAGCAAAATTCTTTTCTTCTCTGGATCTTCAGAGTGCTTATCATCAAGTATTACTGCATAAGGAAAGCAGAGACCTCACTGCATTTATCACCCATGATGGTTTGTTTCGGTTCAAGCGTGTACCTTATGGAATGGCTTCAGCACCAAGTTGTTTTCAAAGGCTGATGTCTTCTTTACTCCATGGCATACCTGGTGTAGAATGCTACTTGGATGATATAATTGTCTACGCTCCAACTATGGATCTTCATTGAAAATACCTAGAAAAGGTTCTGATATGCATTGATTCTGCAGGACTGAAACTGAACCTTTCCAAATGCCACTTCAGACAAACTCAGCTCTCATTATTGGGTCATATAATCTCACAAAATGGATTAGTCCCTGACCATGTCAACGCTGTTACACAAGCACCTCCTCCATCTGAATTCCAGACCTTACGAGCTTTCTTAGGTCTTAATTCATGGTATTCTAAGTTTATTTCCAACTATGCTTCAGTTGTAGAGCCACTTAGAACACTACTACTACTGCTCAACATAGCTTTGAAATAATGAAACGGCTAATTGTGAACAGTCCAGTGCTAGCTTTATTTGATCCTGCACTACCCACTATGGTAACTACAGATGCTTCAGATTATGGCGTTGGTGCAGTTCTCACACAGATCCATGCTGATTATACATAGAAAACTGTTGCATCTGCATCCAGAACACTTACAGAGACAGAGCGTAAGTATTCCACTGTTCAAAAAGAAGCTCTAGCGTGTTTTGGCAACAGAAAAATGGAGAACCTACCTATGGGGTAGAGGATTATTTTATGCACTGATCATAGCCCTTTAACTACACTGCTTACAACAAGGGAATAGGAAGAGCTGGAATACATATAGCTAGATGGTTAGCAAGGCTACTGAATTTCAACTACAAAATGCAATACAAACCAGGTTTGAAAAATGTTACTGGTCATCTTACGAGATTACGGGACATCTTACAAAGCAAATGGCCAAAGGCTGAGAAGAAACGAAGTCCTGATCTTCAACCTTACTACAGGAGAAGACACAAACTGTCTTTAGTAGATGGCTATGTTGTCCGTGGAGATCATCGTTTACTGGTACCAGAGATGCAAAATATACTGGTGGCCAGCAATGGATGCTGATGTGGTAACTGCCATTCATTCTTGTGTTACTTGTCAGAATCATGACAAAACAGCAATCACACATACACCACCACTTCAGCCAGTACCATTCCCTGATTCAGTATGGGAAAAACTTGCTATTGATATTGTCGGTCCTTTTACAGATGCTCCTATAGATTGTAGATTTGCTATAACCTTGATAGACGATTACAGTAACATTTAGTAAATGGCCTGAAATTGCATTTGTTTCTCATATAA
Source organism: Xenopus laevis (assembly GCF_017654675.1). NCBI lineage: Eukaryota > Metazoa > Chordata > Amphibia > Anura > Pipidae > Xenopus > Xenopus laevis. The sequence goes on from NC_054373.1 coordinate 6,780,403, forward strand.
CATCAGCTACAGTAATAACATTTCTGTCTACAGTCTTCAGCAGAGAAGGTAATCCAAAGGAGTTAATATCAGACAACAGACCACAGTTTGTCTCATATCAGTTTGAATCCTTTCTGAGAGAGGGGAATATTGTGCATAGGAAATCTTCAGTGTATTACCCACAAGCTAATGGAGAAATCGAGTGATTCAACAAAAGTCTGAAAGAAGCACTACAGACAGCAAATCTTACTGGGAAATCTTGGAAAGTATTTACAACAGAGTTCCTACATAACTACAGAGCAACAACCCAATCATCTCCAGCTGAATTATTACATGGCTGACAGATGCGCATTAAGTTACATGTTGCAGACATCAAACTTTTACAAAATACTGTGCCTACAAAATCATCTACTGCTGACATTGTGAAACGTCAACAAGCCAAATGCAAGGCTTATACTGACCGAAAACGTGGTGCAAGAGAAGTACACTTTCAGTCTGGATCTTTATTCAGAATTAAGGAACCAGGAATACTGAAACAAGGACAATCTAAATTTACTACACCACTTGAAGTGAGACGCCAGCGAGGACCATACACATATGAACTGTCTGATGGACGCATATGGAATGCAAGTCGTCTTGCTCCTGTTAGATATGACTTTGGAGAAGCTCCATTTAATGAAGGACATTTTCATACTCCTGATGTCAACTACAATAGGCCTGAAGAAAGTGAACCTATAAGGCATACTGAGAGAATCAGAAAACTACCTGCATGGACCCAGGACTATGTGATTGAATAATGTATATTATTGCTTTAAGATGCATTGTTGTTGTTTATTACATTTGCCCAAATGCTTTCCTATTATAGGGGAATATGTGGTGTTTATGCAAATGGCCTGTAGATGACACTGTGCTCAGACTTACACTATGCATACTTCCTGGTAGCTTAAAAGTGAAAGCTGCCTGTTGTGTAATGCCTGCATGACTCTGCTAATAAAGCACTGTTATACTCTACTCATCCTCGGCTACCCAAAACATGACAAGTATCTGTCTGGTTGTTCTCTGCACTTCTGGTTCTGACTCCTGAAACAATGTAGAGGAAGCCAGCCAACCAAAAACAAGATTTTCTTTTAATGTGCTGGTCAGTAATAACAGAAAACAGTAATAGAAAGGTTAGAAAATGAGTTCTGTAAGTTGATGGTAAAAGGAAAGCGACAGTTGGAGAGGAGCAAAATAGAGATTCAGTTGCAGACTAACATTTTCAGCTTAACTTCCCCTTAATCTTTGTACAGTAATTTTGTGGGCGCACTCCACATTCTGCATGCAATTGTTTCTTTTTGTTACAGTAACAAGTGACACAATAAGGGGAGAATGACAGTTGTGTGGGGGAAGCGACGACTGGGGGTTCTAATGGATCTAATTACAGCCATTCATTAGTTGCCGTACATCTGAAATAACAAACAAATAGCACTGCTTATCATTGTATCATGATTATTAATTATTTTTTTTAAATGAACTGTACAAGAAGCTGATCACTGTTGGCCTAGGACACAATGGCAGTGCTAATTGCCCTTTAAATTGCCCTTTGTGCTTCACAGGTCCTATAACAGAAATATAAAATATAATTATATATATATATATATATATATATATATATATATATATATATATATATATATATATATATATATATGTGTTATATCATTTTGTTTCCAATTCATATATCAGCAATTCATATGGTAAATATGCAGGCTGAGTTATACAGGGAACTCTGAGTATCACTCGTGTATTATAAGGGATAATGTACCCCCTACTGTAAATGATAAGGATATTAGAAGTCACTGAGAAGTTGTTCTGTGACCATATAAAGACACAAGGCTGCAGGCTGAGTTATACAGGGAACTCTGAGTATCACTCGCGTATTATAAGGGATAATGTACCCCCTACTGTAAATGATAAGGATATTAGAAGTCACTGAGAAGTTGTTCTGTGACCATATAAAGGCACAAGGCTGAGGTATACAGGGAACTCTGAGTATCACTCATGTATTATAAGGGATAATGTACCCCCTACTGTAAATGATAAGGATATTAGAAGTCACCGAGGAGTTGTTCAGTGACCATATAAAGGCACAAGGCTGCAGGCTGAGTTATACAGGGAACTCTGAGTATCACTCATGTATTATAAGGGATAATGTACCCCCTACTGTAAATGATAAGGATATTAGAAGTCACCGAGGGGTTGTTCTGTGACCATATAAAGGCACAAGGCTGCAGGCTGAGTTATACAGGGAACTCTGAGTATCACTCATGTATTATAAGGGATAATGTACCCCCTACTGTAAATGATAAGGATATTAGAAGTCACTGAGGGTTTCTGTGACCATATAAAGACACAAGGCTGCAGGCTGAGTTATACAGGGAACTCAGAGTATCACTCATGTATTATAAGGGATAATGTACCCCCTACTGTAAATGATAAGGATAATAGAAGTCACTGAGGGGTTCTGTGACCATATAAAGACACAAGGGTGCAGGCTGAGTTATACAGGGAACTCTGAGTATCACTCACGTATTATAAGGGATAATGTACCCCCTACTGTAAATGATAAGGATATTAGAAGCCTTTGTGATGGTGCACCTTCCCATTTTGCTAACCATTACCGGATCACATGTTGCAGTCCAATATACAGCTTGCTTCTCCTGCTTAGTGAATACCATTACAAATGCCCGGCTTCCTCCCTTGGGAAAGGTTATACTGGGATATTCCATAAGTGACATGACAGCAGTATTGTTATTTCACACACAGTGTGACACACACACGACTCTGTCGCTATGAACCACAACATAAGATAATGGCAGAGAACAGAATGAGATGCTGTGTCATATAGTGACTCAAAATAATCACCTGGATGATGCAAGAGTGCGCCTGGGAACAACAAGGTCGAGTTTTTATCCATTAAACTACTTTCATCTCTCTTTTTCATCTATCTATCTATTATCTATCTATCTATCTATCTATCTATCTATCTATCTATCTATCTATCTATCTATCATCTATCTATCATTTATCTATCATCAATCTATCATCTATCTGTCTATCTATCTATCTATCTATCTATCTATCTATTTATCTATCTATCTATCTATCTATCTATCTATCTATCATCTATTTATCATCTATCTATCTATCTATCTATCTATCTATCTATCTATCTATCTATCGATATCTATCTATCTATCTATCTATCTATCATCTATCATCTATCTATCATTTATCTATCATCAATCTATCATTTATCTATCTATCTATCTATCTATCTATCTATCTATCTATCTATCTATCTATCTATCTATCTATCTATCTATCATCTATTTATCATCTATCTATCTATCTATCTATCTATCTATCTATAATACAAAAGAGCTATGAATATCTTGTAAATTATATCCTTATAAACGGTGCTTAGTGATGTTTTTGGTTATAATCGAAACCTAGTGATGTCATTTCTGTCACATGACTCACTGAAACTTGTGTGTTCATCATAAATAAATTACCCCCTGTTGCAAAATACGAGGATATTAGCAGTTACCTTGGAGTTCCATGACCTGTAGGCCAGGTGTTTTTATATGGTCATGGAACTCCGAGGTGACTTATAATATCCTTATAATACACAAAAGAAATGAATATCCTGTAAATGAAATCCTTATAAACAGTGAGTAGTGATGTCATCAGTTATAAACGGTGAATAGTGAGTCACAAAACTCACTGAAGCTTGTGTAATATTATAAATAAAGTACCCCTGTTGTAAAATATGAGGATTTTAGAGGTAACCTTGGAGTTGCATTACCTGTATAATAACACTTGGGAGCATATTTATCAAGGGTCCAATTTCAAATTGAAAAAACGGCGAAATTCGAATTCAAAAAGACCAACCGAAATTAAGTCTGGTTTTTTTTTTTGGTTGAATAGGTCCGTTTTCAATCGCATCTGTCCATATTCGGCTGAATTCTAATCGAAGGAATAGTGCATTCAATCAAATTCGATTCAAAGGTTTTCCTAAAAAAAACTTAGATTGAATCCAAATAGGTTCTAGGAGGTCCCCCATAGGCTAAAACAGCAAGTCGGCAGGTTTTACATGGTGAATGGTCAGTTGAATTTTTAAAGAGACAGTACATGATAAATTACATTATTTGAATTTTAGATTTTTTTTCAAATTTGAATCGAATTTGGACTATTGCCTATTTTTTCCTTAAAAAATAACTCGACCATAATCTGCACCTTGGCCTTTGGCCTCCTGTTTTTATATGGTCGTGGAACTCCTTGGTAACTTATAATATCCTTATATTTTACAAGAGGGGGTTCTTTATTCACTATATATATTTCCTTTTCATGATATTAGCCGTTTCTGACACTTTTTTATTATATAGTAAATGTTTGCCAGAACTCCAGAACTATAAGTAACCTGACTGGTCTCTGCTCAAGGGTCATCTATAAACCCTGGGCAAACTTGCATTTGGGCAGTAACCCATAGCAACCAATCTTTTGCTTGTTTCAGCCAGCTGTAGGTTGAGCACTGAAAGCAATCATCTGTTTGGTTGCCATGGGTAACTGCCCACATGCAAGTTCGCCCAGTGTTTATAAATGACCCCCAGTGTGGAGCAATAACAGTGTCATAAAATGTTTAATGCATCAGTCGTGTGTTTCTGGAGTCCTGTCCACCCTCAGCCAAACAAACCAGCAGGGGGCGCCCCTGCTGCTATCATGAAAACAAAACAAAAAAGTAGAAAGAATCAATAAACTTTATTGTCCCCTTTAGCTTTTTTTTCAGAATTCTTCTTTTTATCATTTATTTGTGGCCAGTTTAGGTTCCAGAAAGAAAAATTCCCAAACCTAGAATAGGTGGAATTCCTTCTAAAATTATAAACCGGTATGGGATCTGTTATAAGGAAACCTATTATCCAGAAAGCTCCAGATTGCCAGAACGTCTGTCTCTTATAGACTCCATTTTAATCAAATAATTCAAAGTTTAAAAATACAATTTCCCTTTTCTCTGTATCATACCTCCCAACTGTCCTGTTTTTCATAGGACAGTCCTGATTTTGAGAGCTCAACCCGCAGTTCCGGATTGTTACTGAAATGTCCCGACTTTATCTTTGATCTCCTGCACTGAACAGCCAGAAAAATTGGCTTTTGGCAGAGAGCCCAGAATATGTGGCAGGTGCACTTAGATACTTTTGTCACAATTTAAGATCAGCAAAAGAAACAATTGTAACAATTTAAGATAAGCAGGTCTCTTGGGGAAACTGTGACTTGCAGCTTAAAGGGCAATTCACCTTCATTAGCAAAACTTTAATAACACATAAATGTGTTCAAACTTTCTCTGCACTTTCAAACTTTCATAACCTGTCAAATTTTGTAAAATGAACATGGTAATTTGTGGGTGTGGCCTAAAAATGGGCGTGGTCAAAACATTTTCTCCGCTCTCCACGTGGCAAATCTTTTTATCCCTCTTTCTGTTTCCAAAATGTTGGGAGGTATTCTGTAATAATAAAACTAGGGATGCACCCAATCCAGGATTCAGCCTTTTTCAGCAGGATTCAGATTCCTTCTCCCCGGCCGAACTGAATCCAAATCCTATTTTGCAAATTGCGTGACTTTTTGTCACAAAACAAGGAAGTAAAAAATGTTTTCCCCTTCCAACCCCTAATTTGCATATGCAAATTAGGATTCGGTTCTCTATTCGGCCGAATCTTTAATGAAAGATTCGGGGGTTCGGCCGAATCGGTGCATCCCTAAGGGTAAGGTCACACCTGGCGATTCGAGAAGAATTAGTCGCCTGATGACTAATCGCCTCTTCTTTGCAGCGACTAATCTCCCCAAACAGCTTCCACTGGCTATAATGAAAAAACGCCTGCGGCATGGCACACGCAGTGCTTCATTTTCCGAAGTCGCCCGAAGTTTTCTCGTAAAGGCAACTTTGACGACTTCGGAAAACGAAGCGCCGCATGTGTCATGCCTCAGGTGATTTCGCATTCTACCAGGCGGAAGAGAGGGGGAAACCATTCGGGGAGATTAGTCGCCCCAAAGAAGAGGCGATTAGTCATCAGGCGACTAAATCTCCCTGAATCGCCAGGTGTGCCCTTACTCTAAATAAACCAGTAACTTGTACTTGATCCCAACTAAGATATAATTAATCCTTATTGGAAGCAAAACCAGCCTATTGGGTTTATTTAATGTTTACATGATTTTCCAGCAGACTTAAGGTATGAAGATCCAAATTATGGAAAGATCTGAATTACAGAAAGGCCGTCTCCATTACAATCAAATAATCCAAATTTTTAAAAATGATTTCCTTTTTCTGTGTAATAATAAAACAGTAACTTGTACTTGATCCCAACAAAGATATAATTAATCCTTATTGGAGGCAAAACCAGCTTATTGGCTTTATTTAATGTTTTAAAGTAGTGTCTAGTAGTGATCTCTCCCACAAAAATTCGTGAAATCGGAAAGTTCATGTAAAAATTGTTTTCACGAAAAAATAGAGCAATCGAACGTTTTCCTAAAAAAATCGAGCAATTTGAATGTTTTCAACAACAAAAAAAATCGAGCAATTTGAATGCTTTCACAAAAAAATCGAGCAATTTGAATGTTTTCAACAACAAAAAAAATCGAGCAATTTGAATGCTTTCACAAAAAAATCGAGCAATTTGAACCTTTTCACGAAAAAAATTAGCAATTTGAATGTTTTCACGAAAAAATAGTGAATATCGGAAATTTTCACTGGTGAATTTTCGCGTGAGATTCGACCCAGGTGAATTTATTCGCCCATCACTATTTTCTAGTAGACTTAAGGTATGGAGAACCAAATTCTGGAAAGATCCCTTATCTGGAAATCCCCAGGCCCCCGAGCGTTATGGATAACAGGTCCCATTCCTGTAATACATATTGGGCAGTTTCCTGAATTGCAACGCAGCTGAGACGTCGAAGAATCTTTACACTTGATGTAAAAAGATTAAAGAGCTAAAATCTGGTTAAAGTCCAAATAACAATACCGCTTAGCAGTGGAAATTTATGGATAGAGCGAGGCTCTCGGAACCAGCGCCAAGTCTTTATTGGATAGTGGAGGGGCGGCCAGACAACTGATACTGTAACTGCTGACTCACGGACTTCATAGAGTTCCATTAAATGAGATGAATGTACAGTAGCAGGAGCGCATGTATATTACTGTATAATTACAATCAGGCTCAATCTACCCCTCTGCTAATCATTCTCTATGCTGGGGGGGGCACTCAGATCTAGGACCTTGTGACCCCTCAAACAGACCCGGAGATCTTAAAGGTTGGAGCTGGGAATGTCATGGTTATTCATGGACAGGGCCGTCATTAGAAATCACAGGGCCCTTTACAAAAGTTTTTGCGGGCCCTCTGGGCCCCACCCCAGATCCCGCCCACTCCACTGGCCACACCCCATATCCACCCCAGCCAAGACCAAATTTGACGAAACCCCACCTACTCCCTGGCAAGCCCCGCCCCCTGGAACCCACGAATAGCGCGTTTCCATCTCGCTCTGCCACAGTCTCTTGTCTGCAGTTCCCCCTGTGCCAGTCTGTATGTGGCTATTATCGGGTACCAGCAGCAGATACTGGGACTGTGTGGGAAACAAACATATATAAATTCCCAACCCAGGATTGATTCCCTTTTTCTTTACCATTTGCCGCCACTTCCAGGCCCCACCCACTGCGCCCAAGCTCTTCCTTCCCTCGCTACCCAGATGTGGACTGTTCCCACCATGGTCGGACTGGGGGGCCCGGGGCCCACAAGGACTGCTGTCCAGGGCCCCCTGCCCCCCTTGCTGCGGCGCCCGTGCCGCAAGCTCACTTGCTGCTGCCCCACGCCGGCGCGCATGCGCAGATGTCGCCCGTACCAGTGCGCATGCTTAGCGTGCCGGCTACGTTTTTTTCATGTCTCAAGATGGGGTCTGGAGGAAGGAGGGAAGGGGCTAGACTGCCGGCTGGGGTATAGGGACGGCTCCCAGGTGAACGGCGGGTGGTGCAGCCAATGAATGGTAGAGCTGGATGTAGAGCGGAAAGGGGCGGGGTTTAGCACTGAGGGGACAGCCCGGGATCATCATTCTCCTTTAAGGGGGGCCCGGTTCTTTTGAAAAGTGCAGCACTGCCGGGCCCCCGTGATGGCGGCCCTGTTCATGGATGAACTATTAATCCCTTCATCTCTGCTGTTTTATTCTAATTAGAAAAGCCTAGGGGGCTGATTTACTGAGCAATGAGTTCTGATCAGTCTCATACAAGTTAAGGTAGCCATACACGTATAGATGCCAAACTAATATCTCGCAGATATGCCCACCTCGAGGTGGGCGATGTCCAGGCCTAGATTTGTGGAAAGGCCGCCAAGGCCCGGGGTTAGGGTGTCAGGATTTTAGGGGGGCGGAATGCTGCCCAACACACTCACATTGTTTCAAAAACACTGGGGATGCGCTGGAGATACAATCATTTTTTAAATTTCCCCTGGACAGGGGCGATGAACAGCAGTGGGTCTAGGGATGGCCACTATGTAAATCCGGCCCTGGCGATATCGGCCTGATCTGATCGTGAGCCCTAGGGCCCAATAATCGTATCATATGAAGGGTAAATGGGCGGTCGGACTGCGGGACAGAATCAACGAACAGATGCGATCTGACGGGATTTTTAGTTCCGTCATATCGAAATCCGGCCGACTTTCGGGTAAATATCGATCAGGGAAGCCTGTCGTAGGGCCTCCCACATGGGCCAATAGGCTGCCAACTCTCTGTTAGTTTTTATCGGCCAGTGTATGGCCACTTTTAGAGAAGGAATGAATAATCTGCCCGGTTGCGCTGCTGCAAATTCACACTCGTTACTAAATGAGATCCTGACCCCAGTTACTTTAGTCAGATTTCTGTATTGTATATTTGAGTATTGTAATATATATATACACACACAAGAGCAATGAATATACTGTAAATTATATCCTTATAAACGTGCTTAGTGATGTCATTAGTTATAATGGGATCTTAGTGATGTCATTTCTGTCACATGACTCACTGAAACTTGTGTATTATAATAAATAAAATGTGAGGATATTAGAAGTCATCTCGGAGTTCCATGACCTGTATAATAACACTCGACCTTCAGCCTTGTGTTTTTATATGGTCATTAAACTCCTCGGTAACTTATAATATCCTTATATTTTACAGCAGGGGGTACTTTATTCACTATATATATCTGTTATGCTTAATGGAAATACAGATAAAAATATTTGGATGTTTAGGGGGAAAAAACACATTACTCCCATTTTCTTCTGGTTAAATTGAGGTTCTCTTTGAAGATAACATTTAGTATATTATAGAATGGAACAACATTCAGTTGGGTTTTTGAACAATTTGCCTTTGTCTTCTCACTCTTTCCTGATGTCAAATTTTACTGATTCCAGTGACCTATAAACTGTTGCTCTGAGCCTCTACAATGTTATCATTATTTTTTTTTACTTATCTTTTAATTCAGATTTATTCAGTTTGCAGTTGAAGCACTGCCTGGTTGCTATGGTAATTTGGACCCTAGCAACCAGATTGCAATTGCAAACTGGAGAGCTGCTGAATAAAAAGCGAAATAACTCAAAAACCACAACTAATAAAAAATGAAAAACGATTGCAATTTGTCTCAGAATATCACTCTCAACATCAAACTAACAGTTAATTTAAAGGTGAACAACCCAAAAGCTGCCACTGACCTCCTATTGTAAGCCTAGTTTAAAGTACAGCAGACTTTTAATCTATAATGCAGAATAAAAGAGATTCCACTGAGCCAGCAGAAACAGCAAGTGGCTTTCATGCTCTAAACCAACTTCTGCCAAGTCATGAAAACCATTTAATAAATATTTATAAATGTTGGCTACAATTGGGATTAAACAGCAAGGGAGCCGGAGGGGGGGAAATAACTGGGCTTTAGTTCTCTGCAGGGAAACTGCTGCACTTTGGACTTGAGTCAGTCATATGCCCAAATTAGTGTGTGTTATAGCTATTTATCTTTGTACACTTATGGGATCCATTATCCGGAAACCTGTTATCCAGAAAGCTCAGAATTACGGATAGTCGGTCTCCCATAGACTCCAATTTATCCAAATAATCCACATTTTTAAAACTGATTTCCTTTTTCTGTGTAATAATAAAACAGTACATTGTACTTGATCCCAACTAAGATATAATTAATCCTTATTGGAAGCAAATCCAGCCTATTGGGTTTATTTAGGGGCAGATTTATCAAGGGTCGAAGTGAATTCGAGGGAATTTTCGAAGTAAAAAAAATTTGAATTTCGAAGTAATTTTTTTGGATACTTCGACCATCGAATAGGATACTACGACTTCGACTTCGAATTTGTTTCGAAGTAAAATCATTCGAATAATCGAAGTACTGTCTCTTTAAAAAAACTTCGCCAAATTAAACCTGCCGAAGTGCAATGTTAGCCTATGGGGACCTTCTAGAGCATTTTTGGAAGTTTTTGGAAGTCGATCGATTGCTGAAATCTTTCGATTCAAAGCATTTAATCGAACGATTTAACTTCGACCGCAGGACACCCAAATTCGATGAAAAAAAACTTTGACTTCAATATTCGAAGTCGAAGTATTTCAATTCGATGGTCGAATTTGAAGTATTTTTAACTTTGAAATTAGACCCTTGAGAAATCTTCCCATTAACATTTAAATGATTTTTTAGTAGACTTATGGTATGAATATCCAAATTACACAAAGATCCGTTATCCACAAAACCCTGGGTCCTGAGCATTATGGATAACAGGTTCCAAATAGGGATGCACCAAATCCATGATTCGGTTCAGGATTCGGCCAGGATTCGGCCTTTTTCTGCAGGATTTGGCCGAATCCTTCTACCCGTCTGAACTGAACCCGAATCCTAATTTGCATATGCAAATTAGAGTCGGGGAGGGAAATCTTTTTGTCAGAAAACAAGGAAGTAAAAAATGTTTTCCCCTTCCCGACCCTAATTTGCATATTTGGTTCAAATTCGGCCGAATCTTTCACGAAGGATTCGGGGGTGCATCCCTAGTTCCATACCTGTATTTACCTAAAAACACCAGCCGGACATACTGTACAGCCGCAAGCCTGACTTCCCATCCTTTGTGTTGGATTCAGTTGGTGCAACAGTAGGGCAGCTAGGGTTTGTACAGGTGTGGGACCTGTTATTCAGAATGCGCGGGACCTGGGGTTTTCCGGATAAGGGATATTTCTGTAATTTGGATCTACGTACCTGAAGTCTACTAAATAACCATTTAAGCATGACATAAACCCAATAGGCTGGTTTTGCTTCCGATACGGATTAATTATATCTTAGTTGGGATGAAGTACAAGCGACTGTTATATTATTATTACACAGAAAAAGGAAATCATTTTTAAAAATTTGGATTATTTGATTATAATGGGATATGGCCATCCTGTAATTCAGAGCTTTCTGGATACTGGGTTTCCGGATAACGGATCCCATACCTGTACTACTAATTAACACAGGGGATATAATGTTAAAAAAAAAAATTCTTAAAAACAGCAAAACCCTCCTTTGCATAACATTATCCATCCTTTTAATGTAAGGACAGCGATAATGTGTTTTTTTAATCAGAATAATAAGCTCTTAGGGCACAGGATCAGCAGAATAATTGCTCACATTACATGATTAATAACTATTGCAGGAATAATTTGCCTTGATCTTTGCTACTCATAAATCACCTTTCTCCATTCATTCCCACAGGACTGGGCAGTGATAGAATCCTCCATATGACATTCTCATTCTCACCTGGATCTGTTTTCTTCCCTATTCAGCTGGAAAAGAAATGGTTTTTGTAAGAGACAACAAAAGGCTTTAGTCACTATGGGTTGGGCTGTAATAAGTGATACACAGAGTAATAAGTGATACACAGAGTTTCTGGGGTAAACTGCGTCACGACGAGTAAAAAACAAAAAGGAAAAGAAATGAATTCTTTGTAGCATTGACATCAGCAGTTAGAAATAAAAATATTGCTATGCATTGAATATATAGACTCATACTCTGTTTTGTCTGGTATTGTGCAAACGACTGTATGATGTTGGGATAGAAGTGTGGGTGCACCATCATACACCCCTGCACTAAAATAATCTTCTTTAAAGAGGTTGCTCACCTTTAAGTTAACCTTTAGAATGACGTAGAGAGGGATATTCTGAGACAATTTGCAATTGGTTTTCATTTTTTATTATTTGTGATTTTTGAGTTATTTAGCTTTTTATTCAGCAGCTCTCCAGTTTGCAATGTCAGCAGGGTCGCTAGGGTCCAAATTCCCCTAGCAACCATGCACTGATTTGTATAAGAGACTGGAATATGAATAGGAGAGGCCTGAATAGAAAGATGAGGAATAAAAAGTAGTAATAACAATAAATGTGTAGCCGTACAGAGCATTTGTTTTTTAGGTGGGGTCAGTGAAAGCTGAAAATGGTCAAAAGAAAGACAAATAATTAAAAAAAACTATAAAAAAAAAAATCAATAATGAACTTGAAGACCAATGGAAAAGTTGCTTGGAACTGGCCATTCTATAACATTCTAAAAGTTAAGTTAAAGGTGAGACGCCCATTTAACAGGAACAAATGATGTGTTGTGACTATTTACATAAGTGAAAGTGCAGATTGGAGCGGGTTGTGATGTTCTGGAAATTTCTCGGCTTTCTGCTTAAATCTGTTCTTAAAATTCACTGGCAGATTTACAGCTCAGGCATAAAAAAAAGAGACGGATTTATTCAGAAATCATGTGAATCAGATTTACAGCACAAATACAGATCCCAATCTGATCAATGAGATTGTGTCCGCACAGTTTAAAGCAAGTGAATATAGTTTGGTTTGTTTTGTATTGCTGGACAACCATGAGTAGCTCTGTAGTGTAAAGCTTAATTCTCATCCAGGCAGATGACTGGCCATTAAACCTATATATAAGGAATAGAACAGCCTTGATCTGGTGATCCAGAACTTACACAAACTAATATGTAATAGGCAACAATGCGTGGTGCTTTCTTCTTGACTACTTAGTAGCATCTCTTGTTTCCTACTGCTGTGGGATAGCAGGTATAGTAGGGAGAGATGGTGCCTATAGTAACAGTGGATAATAGTCTCTGGGAAGGGAGTGTGACTGTGGGATAGCAGGTATAGTAGGGAGAGATGTGTCTATAGTAACAGTGGGATAATAGTCTCTGGGAAGGGAGTGTGACTGTGGGATAGCAGGTATAGTAGGGAGAGATGGTGTCTATAGTAACAGTGGATAATAGTCTCTGGGAAGGGAGTGTGACTGTGGGATAGCAGGTATAGTAGGGAGAGATGGTGCCTATAGTAACAGTGGGATAATAGTCTCTGGGAAGGGAGTGTGACTGTGGGATAGCAGGTATAGTAGGGAGAGATGGTGTCTATAGTAACAGTGGATAATAGTCTCTGGGAAGGGAGTGTGACTGTGGGATAGCAGGTATAGTAGGGAGAGATGGTGTCTATAGTAACAGTGGATAATAGTCTCTGGGAAGGGAGTGTGACTGTGGGATAGCAGGTATAGTAGGGAGAGATGGTGCCTATAGTAACAGTGGGGATTAAAAACTTTGGTAAGGGACTTTATATTTAGAATAACAGGTGTTTCAAATATTGAAGGCAACAGTAGGGTAAGAAAGAAACTGTTTTGTTTGTGAATTCAATTTATTTGTTGAAATACTATTTCCAGCAAACTCTATAATTCTTGTCTGGCCAGCAGCCCCAACATCAATAAAGATATTATGTTTGGAGTAGGCTGTTCAGCAATATAGCTTGTAAAATACTTGCTATAAATTTCCTTTAAATCAAAATGATATAATAAACTATTTTGATATTGGAAACATTCTCATGACACTGGAGGCCACTGTTTCACTGAAATAAATGGAAGACGTGTCACTGGCTGCCCTGATGAGACACATTGTATATCTAAAACTCCATTTATATAAATAACAAACAGATGCAGATAGATTAGGCTTCATGGGCAGAATATTATAGAGAAAGTCAATGTAACTCCAGACAAATAGGCTATCATTTTCATTTAAGGCGATGGGAGGATATAAGTGTGGGAAACACTTAATTGAACTGGAGTAACTGAGTATAAAGCAGATTAATTCAGTTGACCTTGTCTTCATGCCTGAGATGGACCAGAGTCTTTATCTGCTCTTTGCTCTTACCTGAGCCATGAGGCTTATTTTTTTTCTCTTTAGAGCTAAAATAAATGAGATATAGACGAATATAAAAGACCACTTTAATAGTCAACCAACAGCTCATAAATCAACTTTGTCTTGTGCTACATTATCTTTGGAAATCTACATGTGGGACCTGGATAGGGCTCGTGAAGGGGAGGGGGGTAATGCAGGGAATGTACACTATCACTTTAACCATAGACATCAAGAAATATATTCAGTGAGTATATAATGACACTGTATAACCCTTACACAAGGGAATATAGTATTAGGATATATGTTAGTACATAGCCTTTCATTTTTCCATGTCTTATGACACTTCCTTTAGAAAATAGGAAAGGATTGATTCATTTTGTCCAGATTATAGGGACAACTTCCTGATACAGAGAAGATTATATTTCCCTATGCAATAAGTCCCTATATCTGGACAAGATACCTCAATCCTTTCCTACTTTCCAAAGGAAGTGCCATAAGACATGGAAAACGGAAAGGCTTCATCAGATGTACAAACATTCCATGACTAGCTGCGTTTTTTGGTTTTTTTAGGGTACTAGCTATGTCCCAAATGGGTAGGTATTAAAGCTGGTCTTTCACTCAGTATTGTTCTCAACCAATATGGTTTTGTCTAAAGAGGTCCTGATAAGATATTGATTAGAAAGTTGGGCCTAGACACAGACCCTCAAGAGAAGCCAAGTAGACAACCTGCTCCTGCTCATATCAATGTATATTAATAGAAAATATAATCTTCTCTTTATGAGGAAGTGTTTGATGGAGACTCCTTGAGATCCCTCGTTGCATAAAGAATTATAATCTTCTCTGTATAAGGAAGTGTTCAGTGGAAACTACTTGAGATCCCTCATTGCACAGGGAAATATAATCTTCTCTGTATAAGAAAGTGGTTGATGGAGACCCCCTGAGATCCCTCATTGCATAGGGAAATGTCTTCTCTGTATGAAGAAGTGTTCAGTTGAAACTTCTTGAGATCCCTCATTGCATGTGGAATATAATATTCTCTGTATAAGAAAGTGTTTGATGGATACCCCTTAAGATCCCTCATTGCATAGGGAATTACCTTCTCTGTATGAAGAAGTGTTCAGTGGAAACTTCTTGAGATCCCTATTTGCGTGGGGAAATATAAACTTCTCTGTATGAGGAAGTGTTTGATGGAGACCCCTTGAAGTATCTCAATGCAGATAGAAATAGTCTTCAATGTATGTGGAAGTGTTTGATGGAGACCCTTGAGATCCCTCATTGCATAGGAAAATACAGTATTCTCTGTATGAGGAAGTATTCAGTGGAAACCTCTTGAGATCCCTCATTGGAGGGAGAAATATAATCTTCTATGAATGAAAGACCCTTCATTGCTTAGAGAAATATGGTCTTCTCTGTATGAGAACATGTTGGATGGATACCCCTCATTGCATAGAGAAATGTAATCTTCTCTGTATGATGAAGTGTTTAATCGAGACCCTTTATTGCGTAGGGAAGTATAGTCTTCTCTTCATGAGGCATTGTTTAATGGAGATCCCTCGTTATACATGGAAAAATAATCTTCCCTTCATGAAGAAGTCTTTGATGGTGTCCCCTTTGAGTTGCCATCTTCCTGATACAGCAAAAATGATTTTTCCATATGTAACGTGTTTCATTGAGAAGAGCAGACTTTTGTACGCTGGTAACATTCTTGGATCATAGGCAGAAGCTATGGGGAGAGCACAGACATGGTTTATGGGAAATATTGGGCAAAATAATGATATAAAAAAACCCTGTTCCATGCCTTTAATTAGTGTTAATCAGTTTGGCATTTAAGTAATAATTTGCAGCCCAAGAAGTAAATTAGAAGTTATTTTTTTAAATACAGGGTAGAAGATTCATTTTCTGTTCGCTAGCATTATAATTATGGCTTTTGATTGTTAATCATACAGCGATCAGGAACTCTTTGTAATTGTAATCTGAAAAAAAAAAGATTACACTCATGGTTACAGGTTTGAGACTGGGGGGGGGGTACAGTGGAGAATTCAGTGGAACCCCAAGAAACACAAAGGTCTGATTTGTGGGCTGCAAAGGGGACAGGGCTTGTGGAGGGAGTAGGAGGGGGTTGAGTGTATATTGATTGTGTTCTGGATATAATTGTGTCTAGCTGGGGTAGGCCAGGGGCATGGATATTTGTTGGCCCATTCTGCTTAGGTGGGATGGCCCACATTCCAGTCGGCCCAGGTAAGCAGTGGACTAATAACTGTTAGCCTCTTGGTTACTACTACTGCTAATTAATGTTAGTTAATATAGGGTTCCCTGATTTTTGATGGCGGCACTGATCAGGCTCATTTCCTTGGAGCTCAGAAAAGGCTTTATTTCCAGAACAGAGAACTCTATGCTAAAGTTGCTGCTTACACCTGCTGGGTCCTCTATATCTTTACTTTTTTCAGACTTGGGATCATGTTGTGAGCCTCATGGCATCTTGGTTTCTGAAACCTCCATATATACCGGAAGAGCGGTCCAGTTTCTGTAGTACCTAAAGGCAATACTTGGACTATTGAACTATTTTTCTCTTTTCATTTCATTATAATATTACTGTGCAGCCATGTGATAGCATAGTCCAGCTTTTGGAATGGGAATCTGTGCACATTGTATGTGATGTATTGTATGGTGTCCTTGGTTCAAGAATTCCTATATTCAGTACCGTAGCTACAAAGATGAAAAGCCCCAGTGGAATTACATACAATGAAAATGAGAAGCATCATTCCAGAAACAGGTCTCAGTCCAAGGGAAAGAAGCAGAGGGAATTTGTAGGAAGTAGGTTAGGAGGCTTCAATGTTCTTGTTCACCTTCCATTTTGAAAGGAACTGCTTAAATATACAACATGGGGGGTTAAACCACAGGTCTCTTGCAGTTAGAGAATATAATGGACTACACTGCAGCGCAAACACTTCCATGTTCACATAATATATACATGTATATATAGTTTTAGCATGTCTTTGTTATCTATAGAAGATCTGCTGCATGCTACACACTGGGAGTAGAGGATCAGCTCTGGTTTCTGGCTGCCAATTGAATGCAAAGCCAGGGTTTGATTGGCCAGTGGGACACTGGAATAAAACCCGGTGCGCCCCCGATTGGCCTCCTGTTAATAACTGGAGATTAGCTCGATGGTGCGCACAAGCTTGGTGGAGGTAATTTTGATGTTGTAGGGGGCTCTAGTGGCTGCCATCTTGTCGCAGCCCCAGTGGGCCCCCAATAATCCAATTCAATGATGTGCAGAACTATCAAAAGTAACTTCAATGTTTCATGACTCAGGATATAGATTAGTTGACTTTTCTTCTGGGCTTTCTAGGGCAGAGCTGCATGTGATGTCTCCTGATGTTATGAAGTGGTGAAAACAAGTTTGTAGAAGAACTTGAGTTCCATGGCCCTTTAGGTAGTGGTTCCCAAACTGTGTTGCTGGGCTCCATGGGAGCTTGCTTGGAGCAGTGGCAAGGGAGACTGTCTGAAGGCCAGTTTGGTTTTTGGTTTGAGGACAAAGCTTATTTGCTCTTCCGAATTCACCTGAAACCCCCGGCTTGAAAGTCATTTATAGTGGAATTTCCGTGAAAACGTATTTGTTCTCCTAGATAACCATGGAATTGTGGCTAAATGACTTATACGTCAATATTTTACTGTATCTGTAGCCTTGTTATGAGCTAAGGGGGCCCAGACCTATGTTTTGTCCTCCAAGAAGTCCAATAACCACTGCCTTAAATTGTCCACCTTTGGGGTTATCTGGATGACCAGTCAGATGACCAAATAACATATAGCAGATACATCAAGAAGATGAATTGTATGGTCAGATTATGCAATGCGGTCATATGATGGGTTTTCCAAGATGCCCATAGATGACCTAAAATGAGGCCTTTAAGCAACATTTGAATTGTAATATTTGTCCACAAAAGCTGAGCAGAACCCCCATCCCCCATTTTTTCCCTTGGTGTCGTACTCTGCTCTGCTTGATGGCCAAATATGAGACCTGAAAAGTTCCAGATTACACACTGGGTGCAATGAGTTTGGAGAATTAAGGAAAAGGTTCTTCTAATATAAAAAGTCTGTGAGATACAAACTGCACGTCGGGTACTGCAGACAGCCATGGTGTAGAATGCAAATCAGGGCTCAAGGCAAAGAAGTCGCCTAAACAAACACAAATCCCCAGTCTACTTGTGCCTATGGATTTCTCCTCCAGCTGTCATACTAATGGGCTCTATTTGTTTTTCATCTTCTGCCTTGCAAATGGGATTTTTCCGTTGACTGTTTTTTTTTTTCCTCGTTTATCAAAAAGACGGTGAAGATAAGCGTAATAATGTCTTGTGAAGGCATCACAGCGCATGCAAAGCAAAGCCCCTTTGTCTAGAGATGTCCACAGAACAGAGAGGGCTGCTTGTTATTCCTCTGATACATACAAGGTTACATTGTGCCTTCAAAACACTTCTCCGCTCATTTCAAATACAAATATTGTTTTGTTCATAAAAGGAAGAAAAGAGACTGTGTGTGTGTTCTATACACTGGCCTTTCATTATATTAGGAAAAATGGGAGACTTGGGTGGCATGTGACTATCCTCAAACCTTCGCGTCATCGCACAAGAAGATATTGAGACATTGAGCCCCTGAAACATAAGGGGGCCCATTTACTTAGTTCGAGTGAAGGAATAGAATAAAAAAAACTTCGAATTTCGAATGTTTATTTTGGCTACTTCGACCATCGAATGGGCTACTTCGACCTTCGACTACAACTTTGAATCAAACGATTCGAACTAAAAATCATTCGACCATTCGATAGTCGAAGTACTGTCTCTTTAAAAAAAAACGTTGCCACCTAAAACCTACCGAAGTCAATGTTAGACTATGGGGAAGGTCCCCATAGGCTGGCTTTCTAAGCTTTTTTGGGTCGAAGAAAAATCGTTAGATCGATGGATTAAAATCCTTCGCATCGAAGGATTTAATCGTTCGATTGAATGATTTTTCGTTCGATCAAACAAATGGAGGTAAATCCTTCGACTTCAGTATTCGAAGTCGGAGGATTTCCATTCGGCAGTCGAATATCGAGGGTTGATTAACCCTCGATATTCGACCATATGTAAATTTGCCCCTAGGCGTCCGTTTACTTTTTTTTTTTTTTTGAGATTAGCTTTTTATTGATTTTTCAAGTTACAATCATCCAATGTTGAAACCAAAAGTTGGGATTTCCAACAAGAAAAGAGAATATACAAGAAAAGGGCAGAAAAGAGAAGATACGAGAAAAAAAAATCGAAGTAAGAAGAAGAAAAAGTCTGTTTACTAAAGCGCAATAAATGTATTTAAAGACAGTTACCAGACTTTAAATGAGACAAAAAGATGACAGTTTCTACCCATCAATGTTGTTTTATTGAAGACAGAAGTTATTTTCCTATGTACTCTTGGAACTAAGAGAGTAAGCAAAACTTGACCTGACTTGGGTAGTAGGTGACTTGGTCCCCCATATGTATAAATTGAAATATACAGAGAACTATGATGACAGTTCCATATATTACAATGAAGAACGCATTTCATGGCCACTCGTTGATAATATAATGCCAGGGTTTCAAAATTGAAATTGAAGGCTTTGTATTACTACTTGCAAATAGTCTGTGAATGTTCTAATGATTGGATTGGCTCTTTGTTCTGGTTTTGTGTAAGTTCTAATGCTCTCATTGGCTTCTTCTTTTGCTCTCATTGGCTTCTTCTTTAGCTCTGTAAAAGAAGTTCTAGGGGTTGGGGATTTGGCCTTTTTAAGCAGGAATCCAAGTTCCTAGCCTAACTGAAACTGAATTTTTTAAATCACATGACTTGGTGCATCCTTAGTCAGTGTCGGATTGGGACACCAGGGGCCCACCCTAAAACCTTAGACACGGGGCCCACCATAAAACAGACCAGGGGCCCACTCAATATTCTTCCTCTCCTCACTCAACTTCTATTCTCCTAGTCTATTTTCTTTACATACTATAATTTATTATTTCACCTATTTAGCCTCTTTGTTCTCTTAGAAACAGGGAGTGGCCATGAAATAGGCCAAATATTTAGCAGCATTAGGGCCACTGACACCTGGGCCCACCGGGAGTTTTCCTGGTATCCCTCTGGGCCAGTCCGACACTGTCCTTAGTTCTGCCATATAGCCAAAAATGTCGGCAGGTAATAAATGCTCACATAAATTGGCCCCTGTAATGTTTCATACAAGAATATTTGTAGAGCAGGCACTCAAGTAAAGGCAGTCCTCCACCAGGCAGTAGAAATAGGTAAAATAGTTGTTATGTCATATATATACACAGCCTTACGCGTTTCATGTTATCAACACTTAGGCTTAGGCTAACTGTACATAAATGTTTCATAACCTTATAGACACCTCATCTGTCTTTCACCCACTTGTCATAAGAAGTCCAGCATCATGGATGTTTAGGAACTACTTGACTGAACCCATGGTGGAGGGTGACATTTTTGTCTGGAGATGCTACCAGTAGAAGACTATCCATTTGACAGCTATGAATACGGAGCAGTTGGTCTTTTTTTTGGGGAGGCTATCCCTAGTGTCATTTTGTTTGTCCAGGGCAGTAACCGATATAGATATTTCAGAGAGGTGACCTGTTAGTGCTACTTGCTTATTGTTACTAGACGTAGCAAAGTTTGGTACTTTTATTATACTACGCCCCAAGCGTTTCTAAATCGTCATTATCTTCGGGCCTCTATCTTTGTACTTCGAGAAGTCAAATGAAAATCTTTGGAATCCAAGTTGTTCTTTCTTTTCCAAACAGATCAGCAAAGACAATAAACGATCCCACCTAATGATGATTTCTTGTTTAGCTTAATTGCCACTTTAATTCATCCTTTACACTTTAGACCTCGTATTTGCAGTTCTATTTTGGATAATATCAGCTTTTAGCACTCAGCTCTGCATTGAGAATATACTACCAGGCAAAGTGTTGATTATAATGCAAGAACATGTGAGACACCCACGTATGTAGCTTATATAATGCAAGTCAAATGACAGTTTCTCCTGGATTGCAGAATGTCGATGTGCAGTTTGTTTCCCTGTTATTATTTACCAGCAACTTTCAATAGAAATGTTCTTGTTCAGGCAAAGCAATTGAGTAAGGAAGGTGGGCCCCAGTGTTTCATGTCAGGGCCCCTTTAAGGACAGTGACCTTGAAACCTTGTCTGGGTTGATTTTTCTGTTGACATCAGATCCCTCAGAGGAGTCAAGTATGGGATCTGTTATCCAGAAAACCCTGAATTACAGAAAGGCCATCTGCTATTTTAATTATATAATTAATTTTTTTAATGATTTCCTTTTTCTGTGTAATAATAAAACAGTCGCTTGTACTTGATCCCAACTAAGATAAAATTAATCCTTATTGGAAGCAAAACAATACTGTTGGGGTTATTTAATGTTTACATGATTTTTTTGTAGACATAAGGTATGGAAATCCAAATTAGGGAAAGATCCTTTATCAGGAAAATTCCAAGTCCAGAGAATTCTGGATAACCGGTATGGGAAGTGTTGTGGGCTTACATGTTACCCAGTTATACTGTGCCAAATTGAGATGATCCAATCATTTGGTCCAACAATCAGAATATACAGTAATGGCCGCCTAGTTAGACCCACTGGGAGAGACCTGCATCAACACACCATTAAGGTCCTTATACAAAGTAGGGATGCACCGAATCCACTATTTTCATCCTTTGGGAGCGATTCCGGCGAATACCGGAGTTCATCAGGGGGAAGGATGGCAACCCTATATAGGGAGTTATGTATCAAAATCTGAATTTATCTCATTATTTTCTCAAATATACTAGGACCAAATCGATTATTTCCTGTTGTTTATCAATACTAGGGATGCACCGAATCCACTATTTTGGATTCAGCCGAACCCCCGAATCCTTTGTGAAAGATTCAGCCGTTACCGAGCAGGATCTGTATCCTAATATGCAGATGTGAATTAGGGGTGGGAAGGGGAAAACATTTTTACTTCCTAGTTTTGTCACAAAAAGTCACGAAATTTCTATTCCCGTACCTAATTTGCAGATGCAAATTTGGATTTGGTTTGGCCGGGCAGAAGGATTCGGCCGAATCCGACTCCTACTGCTGAATCCCGAACCGAATCTTGGATTCGGTGCATCCCTAATACAAAGAGCTTTTCCAACCTGTCCAATAGATTTCTCTCTGTTTTTTGACCAAATAATGGTTGGGCATGCATCTGGAGAGCCCCATAGATGGGTCATCGAGGCTATGGGGCAGATTTACTAAAGAGTGAAATGGCTAACGGTAGCGACTTTTCACCAGCTTTTCCACCCGCAGGGACATCACCTATTTACAGGCACCAATTCGCTAGCGAACGGGTCCGCCACTAGCGGTCATTCGCACTCTATCGGCAGGCGACTTTTCACTCTGGCGAACTGACGTTACTCCGCAAATTCACTAAAATGTGGATTATACTGAACGTTACCTCTTTCGCCAGAGTTGCCTTCGCCACCTCAGACCAGGTGAAGTGATATAAAGCAGCGAGATCTTCCTCAATCTTCTGTCACTTACATCATATCCTTTGTGCCGAAAATGCATCACATTTCCAAAAACGCTGGCGACTTTTCCTTTTTTGAAGCGGAATTGCCTGCAAAAGTCCTGACTTAAACTTTTTTTGGCAGACAAACTTTTGTTGAGTAACCGGTTTTCTCCGGACATTTCATAACATATGGAACATTAATTTTACAGTGGGCTCATGTGTAGGGCATTATATTAACTCTCTTGTCTTTATTAAGGTTCCCTGGACATTTGTAATAATAAGTGGTAACGTCAAGCATTTGCAGCAACATTTATAATAAAGACGTCCATACAACTTTAAATTACCCGCCGTATGCACATCAATATAAGCGCAAGATCACTAGTGAATTTTCGCTAGGCACAAATGAACACTAGGGCATCTTCGCTATGAAATACTCGCACTGCTGAAGTAACGCTAGCGAAAAGTCGATAGCGTTCGACGCCCAGGATGAAATGTCGCATAATAGCGAATTAGCGCAGTGGTAGCAAATTTGCGCCTGGCGATGTGAGCAAAGCGGTCGCTGGTGACTATTCGCCTTTTAGTAAATCTGCCCCTTTTATGGCATCCTTTAGATATGACTAATCTAAATCCATGTTGTTCTGAGGCTTTACTTTCCCTTTAAATTATAGCATCCGGCACTTTTTAGCAACCAATTGCTCCAATTCTGTCAGTATATGCTGCAAGTGGTAATTTGCCTTAAGGCTGGGTATTTTTTTTTATTTCTATTGTTGGATTACGAGGAACTCCTGCGTTGTGGATTTGAATTTCTGATGCTGAATTCCAGCTGTCGGCTTCCAAAACAAGCAGCCGCGAGTATTTACAGCAGTGCGGTGCAGTGAGTCGGCAGCCCGTGGTGCATGGGATTGGCTCTTGCGACTCCACTTCCCAACTGTTTCTCTATCATTCATCCTTAGCCTGTCTGCTTCTATTAGAGCACAAAGCTGAGTGCCGCCCGGCACATTCCGTCTATTCCTTGGCAAATAACCGAGGAGAAAAGGATTCTTTTATTTCTGCCTTTCTTTTTGTGTGTAGGAATGAAAGCTAATTTGTCTTGTGCTGTGGGAGATTTTCTTGGGTTTGTTAAGTGCACTTTGTGGGATCAATGTCCTCGTTACTCTCTGCTCTCTGAGCTTCAGTTGTACTATGAATTATATATAAATGTGTCTCTCCTGGGATTTCTTTATAGACACATACAGGGTTCCTTTGGTGAAATCTACATTCTGATGGCAAAGCCCATGACCCTCATCTGCAATAGGGAGACTGTAATAAAGACAGGGCTGTTATTACTGGTACATGTATGGGACCTGTTATCCAGAATGCATGAGACCTGGGGTTTTCCGGAAAAGAGATCTTTCCGTAATTGGGATCTTCATGCCTTAAGTCTACTAGAAAATCATGTAAACATTAAATAAACCCAATAGGCTGGTTTTGCCTCCAATAAGGATTAATTATAAGGTACAGGGGTGGGACCTGTTATCCAGAATGCTTGAGACCTGGGGTTTTTCCGGATAACAGATAATTATTTCTGTAATTATTAATAACTTAATAGACCCAATAGGCTGGTTTTGCCTTCAATGAGGATTAAAGGGGTGGTTCACCTTTAAGGTAACTTTTAGTATGTTATAGAATGGCTAATTCTAAGCAACTTTTTTAATTTGTTTTCATTATTTATTTTTTATAGTTTTTTAGTTATTTGCCTTTTTTGTCTGACTCTTTCCAGCTTTTTCAAATGGGCGTCACTGACCCCATCTAAAAACAAATGCTCTGTAAGGCTACACATTATGGGGCACATTTACTTAGGGTCGAATATCGAGGGTTAATTAACCCTCGATATTCGACTGTCGAAGTTAAATCCTTCGACTTCAAATATCGAATCGAAGGATTTTAATCGATCGATCGAACGATTTTCCTTCGATCACAAATTTGTTAGAAAGCCTATGGGGACCTTTGAGGTTTGGTAGGTTTTAGGTGGCGAAGTAGGGGGTCGAAGTTTTTTTTAAAGAGACAATACTTCGGCTATTGAATGGTCGAATAGTTGAACGATTTTTAGTTCGAATCGTTCAATTCGAAGTCGTAGCCAAAGGTCGAAGTAGCCAATTCGATGGTCGAAGTAGCCAAAAAAATACTTCGAAATTCAAAGTATTTTTTATTCTATTCCTTCACTCGAGCTAAGTAAATGTGCCCCTTATTGTTATTGCTACTTTTTATTACTCTTTTTCTATTTAGGCCTCTCCTATTCATATTCCAGTCTCTTCGGGTTGCTAGGGTAATTTGGACCCTAGTTATCAGATTGCTTAAGATGCAAATTGAAGAGCTGCTGAATAAAAAGCCAAATAACTTAAGCAATGAGCAATCTTTACTCAGTTAGCTGATGGTTGTATGTGGAGGTAGCATCTCCCCAGGCTGCCACCCATTTCTAAAATTGTTGTATTTACTGTGCAATTGAATTTGAGAATATTCTTTAATTTATGTGTCTTGTGAACCTGTAAAGATGCCCTTCTGTTCATGTGTGCCTGCAAGTTATCCAAGTATCTGTCTGTGTAACAACTCCCACTTGCAACGGGACTGAAGAATTAGAACACGGTCCCTTTTCCGCCTCCCACCAGGTGGGAAAGTGATGAAAAGCTGAACATTGTGTCGTTACCATCATTCCTTTCTCACTCAGCCTTGTGACTGTTTGGAGCAAAGGGGTTTAACATCTCTCCTGTTTCCCGGGCCCCTTCAATCTGCTCCTGTCACGGCAAATTTGCTCAACTCATTGTGTTGGAAATGAACGATAAGCAAAGCTGCCATTCACTGTTCCTTTCTCTTTAGCTCACCCGTAATAAATCACAAGGTTGGAAGACATCCTAAATCTGGCATGTCAAACTCCCAGCCTCCCCGCTCCTATAAATTAGAAGTGCCAGGCTGCTTAGTATAGTCTTTGCTGAGAGGAAGGTTTTCTGAGGATGCCAAGTGTTTAGTAAAGGTAGAGGACTTTGGCCTTTAATATTTCAGCTTGGCAGAGAAGTCTTCAACTCTCTGGTGTCAACAGCATCCAGCATGAGCCTTCATTCAGAAGCTTCCATGTAAAGTCTACACCTCTGTCTCTACACAGTGGTCTATAAAGCCTGTAAGTCTGACCTGCTGCATTGTCTAACATTGACCCACATATGTTGATCTTGAACTAGTTTTGTTTTGGCGTTAAGCTGAGTTGACAGATTGAGCCATCTGAACCTGTCTAGATAGACGTTTTCTCCAGTATTTTATTGAGGGTATTGCAATAAGAATGTTTTGTTAGCATTTGGCTGCTTTACCATCTTCAGAGCCAGCAGTTCTTGTGCCCCACCATCAGGTCTGCTTTAAGGTACCAGTGGGCTCAGGGCAGAGATCCCATTGGTGGGCCTCCATGGTCAAAGAATCTGTGATAGATCTACTCTAAAGTAAACATATTTCAATATAATAAAGCAGGCAGTAAAGAAATGCTCTGCCCTTACTAAAATACAGAAGGTCCAGGTAAGCTGCTCTGGGAGAGGATAAAACCAATATGTATAAATTGAAAAAGCAAAAGATAAATGAATTAGATGGATATGTTGTAGAGCTCCTTTGGATGACTAAAGATGAGGGGTCAACCATTTCTTGGAGATGCTTAAATCAAAAGTTGCGGCAGTCAAAGCTTGAGCCCACCATGAATCCCATATACAAAATGCAGCCATACTGTGTTCTGTTTTGGAAATGTCCCATTTAGGGTAGAACTACACGGACGACTCCGGCATGCTGCACATGTCTTGAACCTTGTCCTGAACATCACAGACATACACAGTACTGATGTGTGGGCGGCCGATACCCGTGGGACAGCCGGTACACCGTTAGTGGGTTAACGGGTTTGGCCGAACGTTTGCACACAGGTTGGGTTGAGAACTTCCTTTTGAGCTCCACAACCTTCTTGTGCCGTCTTCTTCTTCCCGCAGTGTATATTTCTAGGCCTTTTTGATATCAATGATGGGCTGGTCGGATGTGGGCTTATAAATAGAAGTGCTCGGCGGCTTTGGGTCAGGTGCTGTTTGGGAGCGGACAGGTTAAGGTCGTGTGCAAGTCAACTTTTTTTGACCTGCACATCACTAATGCACAGTACACTTTTTTTTGGAAGCCACTGGTACCCTGAACTTCAGGGTGGCACAAGCATTGGAATTGATCAGATGTAGAACCCTTTATACAGGAGTGGGATCCGTAATCCAGAAACCTGTTATTCAGAAAGCTCCGAATTACGGAAAGGCAGTCACCCATAGACTCCATTTTATACAAATAATCCAAATTTTTTAAAATGATTTCTAGTGATGGGCGAATTTGTTCCGATTTTGCTTCGCCACGAATTTTGCAAATTTCCCGCAAAACTGGTGGAAAATAAGCGAAACAGCAATTTTGACACCTGCAACAATTCGCCGGCGGCAACATTTTTTCGACACTGGTCAATTTTCGCGACAAATTTATTCGCTGGCAGCGAAACTATCAAATTCGAAGCAAATTTGTGCCTGGCGAGTAAATTCGCCCATCACTAATTATTTCTTATTTCTCTGTAATAATAAAACAGTAGCTTGTACTTGATTCCAACTAAGATATAATTAATCCTTATTGGAGGCAAAACCAGCCTATTGGGTTAATTTAATTTTGACATGATTTTCTAGTAGATTTAAAGGGATACTGTCATGGGAAAAAATTTATAGTGCTGCTCCAGCAGAATTCTGCACTGAAATCCATTTCTCAAAAGAGCAAACAGATTTTTTTATATTCAATTTTGAAATCTGACATGGGGCTAGACATTTTGTCAATTTCCCAGCTGCCCCAAGTCATGTGACTTGTGCTCTGATAAACTTCAATCACTCTTTACTGCTGTACTGCAAGTTGGAGTGATATCACCCCCCCCCCCTTTTCACCCCCAGCAGCCAAACAAAAGAACAATGGGAAGGTAACCAGATAGCAGCTCCCTAACACAAGATAACAGCTGCCTGGTAGATCTAAGAACAGCACTCAATAGTAAAATCCAGGTCCCACTGAGACACATTCAGTTACATTGAGAAGGAAAAACAGCAGCCTGCCAGAAAGCATTTCTCTCCTAAAGTGCAGACACAAGTCACATGACTGGGGGCAGCTGGGAAATTGACAATATGTCTAGCCCCATGTCAGATTTCAAAATTTAATATAAAAAAATCTGTTTGCTCTTTTGAGAAATGGATTTCAGTGCAGAATTCTGCTGGAGCAGCACTATTAACTGATTCATTTTGAAAAAAAAAAAAATTTTCCCATTACAGTATCCCTTTAAGATATGGAGATAGAAATTATGGAAAGATCCGTTATCCGTAAAACACCAGGTCGCGAGCATTCTGGACAACAGGTCCCATACCTGTACCCATACCTGGACATAGGATCTGCTGTGTGGTCAATAGATGTAAATTTGACTTTTTGAGCTGCAAGCTTACGACACGTTGCCTTTTCCCTACCTACGTATTTGTTCTGATAAGGTGACAATTAATCCTAATATTGTGCCTCTTCCTTCCTCCGTAACCCCCTGCGAGTCAGTCGGCATCGCTTGTTTCCGGGCAACTGCAGTCAGCTTTGTGACAAGCTGCAAAATGAAAAGGCGCTTGCGAGGCGAGTAAAAAAAGAAATGTATTCTTTAATCTCCTGACAGGCGCCTCTGCTGTAAAACCCAGGATAATTTCACTATGTGCCGTCAACTAAAAATTCAACTTCCCTAAAATATCTGCTTCCCCCCCACCAAAAAAAAGGCTGAAAATGCCGGCTTTTGAGGTCTCGCTTGACTTATCCGCCCGCTGATGCCTAGAAAGATTTCCTTTAAAGTGAAAACTGTAGTTAAATCTAAATTGGAACTGTCATAGACAGAGGAAAATCAGCCATTTGTCTCACCGTTTTATGCTTCTTTAGCAAACGTTCATCATCTCTGGTGCAACCAACAGGGGAAAGCCCAAATAACGTGACGCAAACGGCAAGACTGCCATGTTACTATGTTACCTATTACCAACAAAGCTTGTCCTGTTGCTCCATGGACTAGGCAAGTAGGGGCATCGTGAGCTGAACTTGAACTAGAAATAGTGGAATTTATTGTAATATTTATTATTGTTTATTCCCTAGTGTCCAGAGCAATATCTACTGTAGCAACAGCTTGATGACATGCTGGGGCCACTGTGTTAGTAAATGCTGGGACCACTGTGTTAGGAAATGCTGGGGCCACTGCATTATGAAATGCTGGGGCCATTTTGTTATGAAATGCTAGGGCCACTGTGTTAGTAAATGCTGGGGCCATTTTGTTATGAAATGCTAGGGCCACTGTGTTAGTAAATGCTGGGGCCATTTTGTTATGAAATGCTAGGGCCACTGTGTTAGTAAATGCTGGGGCCATTGAGTTATGAAATGCTGGGGCCACTACGTTAGGACATGCTGGGGCCACTGTGTTAGGAAATGCTGGCGCCACTTTGTTATGAAATGCTGGGGCCACTGTGCTAGTAAATGCTGGGGCCATTGCGTTATGAAATGCTGGGGCCACTATGTTATGACATGCTGGGGCCACTACGTTACGACATGCTGAGGCCACTGCGTTAGGAAATGCTGTCGCCACTTTGTTATGAAATGCTGGTGCCACTGTGTTAGTAAATGCTGGGGCCATTGCGTTATGAAATGCTGGGGCCACTACGTTAGGACATGCTGGGGCCACTGTGTTAGGAAATGCTGGGGCCACTGTACTATAAAATGCTAAAGCCACGGTATCATATATTGCTGGGGGGGGGACTGTACCATGAAATGCTGGGGGCATTATGTATTGTTGTGGCCACTATTTAAAGGAGACCTATAGGATAAATGACCCCCCCCCAATTATGTAGGCAGTATTGAATACTATGGGGTATATTTATCAAAGAGTGAAGTTAGAGATCACCACAGTCCACTAGAGTGAAATTCCGCAACTCTCCATTCATTTCTATGAGAGTTTTAAAAGAGAATTTATCAATGGGTGAAAGTGAAAGTTCATCCTTTGATAAATACGCCTTTAAAAATCCTATAAAAATGAATGGAGAGTGGCGGAATTTCACTCTAGTGGTGATCTCTAACTTCACTCTTTGATAAATATAGCCCTACATGGTTCTGGTTTTACTTTTGGCTGTAAATTGACTTCAAAATTAGCCCCTTTATTTGAGCTCCCCATAGATGTTCTCTGGTCCCTGTCCCTGTTTCAAATGAGGGGTGGGCGTGTCCTAACAGTCCCTGCGAAAGGGGGACAGCCAATCACAGCTCTGCAGTCATAGACAAGAAAAGAAAGCCTAGCTGCTTATTGGTTCCTGTCCTACAGTGCAGTGAGCTGAGTGCCATCACACCCCTGCACAGCCTGGGAAAGGAGGCAACAGGAAGTGAAACAGATGGGCGGGACTACTAGGGTTTGTGCAGAAATTTTCAATAAATTAACCAGAAACACAACTTTGTAAAGCACATTCCTTCTATATCTAAAAGAGTATAATGCACTGGAGATTTTTTTTTTTTAATATAATTTAAAGGGGAACTCCACACAAACTCTTGTCGCATAATAAAATAAAATGCCATTTTCCAATATACGGCAAAAGTTGTTGTTTGTAATTTGTTATTTATGTGGGAGCCCTTTAATGCTGTGGTTCACATTTCAGTTAACTTTTATTATATTATAGAATGGCCATTTCTAAGCAACTTTTCAACTGGTCTTTTCTTTTTTAATAGTTTTTTATTATTATTTGTTTTTTCTTCTCTTTCCAGCTTTCACATGGGGGGTCACTGACCCCATCTAAAAACAATAAATGTATTGCTATTGCTGCTTTTTATTGCTCATCTTTCTATTCAGGTTCTCTCCTATCCATATTCAAGTCTCTTATTTGAATCAATGCATGGTTGCTAGGGTTATTTAGACGGTAGCAACCAGATTGCTGATATTGCAAACTAGAGCTGCTGAATAAAAAGCTAAATAACTCAAAAACCACAAATAATAAAACATGAAAACCAATTGCAAATTGTCTCAGAATTTCACGCTCTACATCATACTTACAGTTGACTATAAAGTAAACAACCCATTTAATTGCTCCTTAGCAGTAAATCTGCATGGCTGGACACCTCTTGGACTGAGCAGATTAGTCCAACCATAATCTGAATCAGTGTTCACTATACAGGTATGGGACCTGTTATCCAGAATGCTCAGAACCTAGGGTTTTCCAGATAAGGGATATTTCCATAATTTGGATCTTCATACCTTAAGTCTATTAGAAAATCATGTGAACAATTAATAAACCCAATAGGCTGGTTTTGCCTCCAATAAGGATTAATTATATCTTAGTTGGGATCAAATACAAGCTACTGTTTTATTATAACACAGAAAAAGGAAATCAGTTTTAGAAATTTGGATTATTAGATTATAATCAGGTCCATGGGGGACAGCCTTTCCGTAATTCGAAGCTTTCTGTATAATAGGTTTCCAGATAAAGGATCCCATACCTGTACCATGCATTAGATTGCTGGCGAGTGATATTGAGGAGCATTTAGTGCAGGTACAAGTTGCAATATGATGGATATCCAGTTTGTAGGCAAAGCAGGACCAATACACTGCATTGGATTTCAATATTCCCATATTAGACAAACATATTGGAAGAACGGCCTATTTGTGCTTTAGCGCTCCCATCTTTCCTATTGCATAAATTAAAGCTACAATTAGCATCCCGATAGTTCATTAAGTAAACCATTTCCTAGCACAGAGGCAATAGACTTTAAATCCAATGGATTTTTTTTTTTCTTCATAAAAGGAAACGCAGCCAGAGACCAATTAAAAAGATATTTCCAAAATAAGATTACAGCAAACAACATAGCAGCGCAATTCATTTCATAATTCAATTTTAAAATAATAAATCATTAGTCAGTGTCGGCACTCACATCTTTGTATGAAACAGGGAAGGGCCTGGGAATGTATTTCTCATTGACACCCTAGTTGTTTAAAAAGCTAAATGATAAGGGAAACAGGTTAGAAATAGTATAATATAAATATAATTCTAAGTATCCTTCCAGACAATGAAATATTGGCAATGGTTTAAGCAGTATATGTTACATGAAATATCCTTATCATTTACAGTAGGGGTACATTATCCCTTATAATACATGGTTGATACTCAGAGTTCCCTGTATAACTCAGCCTGCAGCCTTGTGCCTTTATATGGTCACAGAACAACCCCTCAGTGACTTCTAATATCCTTATCATTTACAGTAGGGGGTACATTATCCCTTATAATACATGAGTGATACTCAGAGTTCCCTGTATAACTCAGCCTGCAGCCTTGTGCCTTTATAAGGTCACAGAACCCCTCAGTGACTTCTAATATCCTTATCATTTACAGTAGGGGGTACATTATCCCTTATAATACATGCGTGATACTCAGAGTTCCCTGTATAACTCAGCCTGCAGCCTTGTGCCTTTATATGGTCACAGAACAACCCCTCAGTGACTTCTAATATCCTTATCATTTACAGTAGGGGGTACATTATCCCTTATAATACATGAGTGATACTCAGAGTTCCCTGTATAACTCAGCCGCAGCCTTGTGCCTTAAATGGTCACAGAACATCTTGTGCCTTCTAATATCCTTATCATTTACATTGTCCCTTATAGTTCCCTGCTCACTGTGAGCAGCAGTCCTGCCTTGCTTTACGGCTGAGATTCTAGCACTCTGTTGCTTTCTCCTGACCTACTGTGTGTCACTTCTTTAATTTATGATCCAGTCCCATTGTCCCATGAGACATGTAGATGAGTCACTTTATGTGTCCGTCCATTGCTTCCCTTGCTGGCAGAGTATTGATATTATGGTCTAAGCCCTTTTGGGTCGTACATGTTATTTACCTTGCGGCTCTGTACTGGTTCATCTCTTTGTGACTCATACGGTGCCGGCATTACTCAGATAAGAGTTCAGCAGCCAACGCTATGAAATATCTATAAGAATGGCGTCAATAAGGCGACAGTTGCGAGTGTGCGGCTGCATACAAATTCAGGGAGCGTAACCCATGCGGCTGCACAGCCAGAGAAATGTGTTTCGTGGTCAAAGGAGATTGATTTTGCTGAGAAAGTGATTGGATTGGCTGGAGCTGCATTACGTAGCTTCTAATCATCCAATCAGGGAGTCTCTGTTTATTGATAGCGCAGGGAAAGTGATGTACAGTACTGAGCCCTGGAACATTGGAGGGTCAGTGTGTTAAATCCGAGCCACATTGTGTGCGTAAGCATCAAACCCCATAGGGAATAGTCTTGATTTTCTCAGCATTTTTGAAATTGTATTTCTCTTTGTGC
Source organism: Xenopus laevis (assembly GCF_017654675.1). Taxonomy (NCBI): domain Eukaryota; kingdom Metazoa; phylum Chordata; class Amphibia; order Anura; family Pipidae; genus Xenopus; species Xenopus laevis. Next base: position 6,813,546 of record NC_054373.1, read on the forward strand.
CATAAGGCAGCTGTAGCCTGTTGCAGTGCTGGGATCAGATCTGCGTCATTGCAGAGACACACATAGATATCGATACCTGGGGCTGTCGTGCGCATGAGCTAGCACTTCCAAAAGGTGCTCTGGTTAGTGTGAAATGAAACATCTGGCTCACGCTCGCTGAGGATGCTGGGACTTGTAGTCAGTTCTTGGCTGGGCATGGCTTGTGTTTGCTGTTCTCTGCCAACCAACATCCTCCCTGTACAGGTGCTATGCAGAAAAAAACAAAACTGTCATTATTAAAAGAATATTATGCTGTATTAGAGCTATTTTTATACATTTATAAATTGTAACCTAATTGTGCAGGTAAAGGATCCATTATCCAGAAAGCTCCGAATTACGGAAAGGCCATCTCCCCTAGGCTCCATTTCATCCAAATCTTCCAAATTTTTAAAAATGATTTTCTTTTTCTGTATAATAATAATAATAATAATAATAATAATAATAATAAAACAGTGCCTTGTACTTGATCTCAGCTAAAATATAATTAATCCTCATTGGAAGCAAAACCAGCCTATTGGGTTTATTTAATGTTTACATGATTTTCTAGTAGACTTAAGGTATGAAGATCCAAATTACAGAAAGATCCCTTATCCGGAACACCCCATGTCCCGAGCATTGTGGACAGGGCTGCCATCAAGGGGCACGGGGGGGGACAGTTGTCCCGGCATAATTTAGGCTGCACTTTCCAGATTAGCCGGGCCCCCCTTAAAAGAATGGAAGATCCAAAGCTGAAGGCCTGAACGGAGGATGCCATCCTTCCCCCTGACGAACTCCAGGAGGAGGCGGGGCCGTCATGTAGCAGGAGGTGGGGCAGTGATGTAGTGGGGTGGGCCATGATGTAATGGAGCAGACTGTGATGTTGGGGGCGGGGCTATGAGTGCGACATTTGTAGGTGATGGTATAGAAGATTTATGGTTTTAAAAATAAATGTCTCTGTAACAGACAAGACAATTTATGGCCTGATATCTAGCTAGCCAATCAGTAGTCTTACTTGCCAACCCTATATAGGGAGTTATGTATCAAAATCTGAATTTATCTCATTATTTTCTCAAATATACTACGACCAAATCCGCATGAATTATTTCCTGTTGTTTATCAATACTAGGGATGCACGAAATCCACTATTTTGGATTCAGCCGAACCCCCGAATCCTTTGTGAAAGATTCGGCCATTACCGAGCAGGATCTGTATCCTAATATGCAGAAGTGAATTAGGGGTGGGAAGGGGAAAACATTTTTTACTACCTTGTTTTGTGACAAAAAGTCGATTTCCCTACCCACCCCTAATTTGCATATGCAAATTCAGGTTCGGACTGGCAGAAGGATTCGGCCGAATCCGAATCCTGCTGCAAAAGGCCGAATCCCAAACCGAATCTTGGATTCGGTGCATCCGTAATCAATAAATTTTCCTGAAAAATTCCGAATTGTATGAATTTATCGGATTTTTAGCCCGAAAACCACAAAATCTTCGGATTTTTGCACGAAACCCAGCACTGATCAGAATATCTTCAGGACTTCTCCCATTGACTTATATACAGCCTCAACAGGTCTGAGATGCCGGATTGTCGGATTCTGAATTTTTCCATCCTTGGGGTATAAAAAATCATGAAAAATTAGAATATGAATTTTATAGTAAAAAAAAATTTTTTTTTCAAGTTTTGTGCATTTGGACTTTAATAAATAACTGGGGATGCACCGAATCCAGGATTCGGTTCGGGATTCGGCCAGGATTCGGCCTTTTTCAGCAGGATTGGGATTCGGCTGAATCCTTCATCTTGGCCGAACTGAATCCGAAACCTAATTTGCATATTTGACTTTTTGTCACAAAACAAGGAAGTAAAAAATTTACATATGCAAATTAGGAATCGGATTTGATTCGGTATTCGGGGGTTCGCCAAATCCAAAATAGTGGATTCGGTGCATTCATAAAAATAACCCCCTTAGAATATTCAGGCTGGGAAGCAAACTTAATAATAACCATAAATCTTCTCTTCCCTCACCTACAAATGTCCAGGCCCAGGATGGGAAAGAGAATCCTCATTTTCCTAAATGGGGCTTGTCAGGCTAATGCTAGCGATGTGCTGGGATCGGAATAAAAAGGATATTTTCGTGAGGTTCCCCCAAATGTCATTATGTCAGGGTACATTGCACTTTTGGTGCCGGCTTGTGTCAGTCGCAACTGTGCGGCTAATTATGTGAAACACTAAAGCGAATGATTAAAACGACCTCATTTTTCCGGCAGGGATCCGCGTTTGCTGCAGGCGCCGCCAGAAATTCGCTGCTGTGTTTCCAGAGTGTCACAACATTTGCATTAGGCCTTTCTTTGCACGTAATAATTGCGCTGCTCTGGCAGGAACAAGACCGAGGGCTAATTCATCATCATCATCATCATCATCATCATCCAAGTGGCTGCAATTGTTTTAGGAAGGGTGACCAAATAATTTATTTTTATTTTGCTTTGTATCATAAATTGCAGTTTCAGCTCTGTATAAACTGCCATTTTCTCCCTGTCAGGCAAACAACCAACTGTCATATCACCCTCATGTTGGGCTCTAATACCGTTGCTTGAAGCTGGATAGTCCTGCTCTTACTTTAGGGAAAGGGGCAAATCCATCCCAATTCCACAGCACAAATAACAAATTCCTTGGCTTTCTCATAGGGATTCCTCTATACTCAGCATGACCCTTTAACGCCCAAGTTAAGATTTTCTTCCAGTAATGCAAACGAGAATATTAGTAAAGAATCCGCTCTTGAGCAATATGGATGTTAGAGTAATGCACAATGTTCTCATATGAATGAAGAATGAAGTATATAATATACATTTACTTGGTAGCCGCAGGGCATATGCTTCTACAGCCTCCAAAGCCGGAGGAATTAAATCCCTGAATGAGAGAGGGAGCCCGGGAGGTAAATGAGTTGTGTTACATGAATACTACACCACTTTGTAATCCATTGTGTTCCGCAGCGACACCTCAGATGTTTAAATCTGTTACACAATCATTCGACTCATTTGAAAACTGTTTAGGTTTTAGGTATTTAACAGACCTTATGAACTTGAATTCGGCTTTTGAGTGATAGTATCGTTCCCAGGCTACCAATGCTTTTTTTGCTTTTGGGCTTTGGAGTCTGTCTGGTTCCCTTTCAACCCAATGGAACATGATCTGCTCTGTCTATGGCTGTTGCAGTTGGAACCGCAAAGGCCTAAACTATACAAGAGACTTTGTAGGATGGTGTCAGATCTGGATGCTACAAGTCGAGGTAGTTGCGTCGGTCAGGTCAAAATATAATGGTAGGGATGCACTGAATCCAGGATTCGGTTCGGGATTCAGCCAGGATTCGGCCCTTTTCAGCAGGATTCGGCCAAATCCTTCTGCCGGACCGAACCAAATCTGAATCCTAATTTACATATGCAAATAAGGGGTGGGAGGGTTATTGTGTGACTTTTTGTCACAAAACCAGGAAGTAAAAAATGTTTTCCCCTTCCCACACCTAATTTAATTATGCAAATTAGGATTCGGTTCGGTATTCGGCCGAACCTTTTGCGAAGGATTCGGGGGTTCGGCCGAATCCAAAATAGTGGATTTGGTGCATCCCTATATAATGGTACTTTGCACTTGAACCAGTTTGTATGTTGCACCCTGAATACACAACAGTGTGCTTTCCTAGAATGGAGAGAGAAGTAGTTGCACCTTGCTCTGGATGCGGTGCTGCCTGTATTTGGCAGGAAGGGGCAGAAGGTGGGCAGCACATGGGTACCGGTACCAGCTTGACATATAGGGGGTTATTTATCAAAATCTGAATTTATCGAATTATTTTCTGAAATATACTCTGACAACATCCGCACAGGTTATTTTCTCTTATTGATCAATACATTTTCCCAAAAAATTCCAGTGAGGGAAAAAAATGGTGAAAATCGCAGGAAAATTAGAATCGTGTGAATTTATTGGAATCGTGTGAATTTATCGGATTTTTGGCAGAAAACCATGAAATCTTCGGATTTTTTTTTACAAAACCCAGCGCAGATCAGAATATCTTTGGGACTTCTCCCATTGACTTATATACAACCTCGGCAGGTCTGAGATGCTGGATTTTCGGATATGGAATTTTACCATCCTCTGGGTATAATAAATCATGAACAATTCAAAGTTTTTTCACTAAAAATTCAGACTTTATAGTGAAAAAAAACTTGAATTTTTTTGAGTATGGGGCATTCGGACTTTAATAAATAACCCCCATAGAATATTCAGGCTGGGAAGCACACGGGCATACGAGGCACTCAGGAGTCCTATCCCTAACACCTGCCTGTGGTGGTTCCATCTTGTTATGATGATCTTTTCAGGGAAAAAGCTTTGGATAAAGTTTTTCCTTACACTAAATATTTGGATTTCTCACTCATTTTAACAAGGGCCAAGATACGGGCGGCATATCATGCGTTTGATCATTTGCTTTGGAAAATCATTGGCATGATTATCTGACTGCCAGATTCTATAGGGGAATTCTATAAGGAATTATTGGGGGCAATCGTGGTGGTAGAAGATTTTAACAACTGCCTGAATCACAACAATGAATCTATGAGATATGGTTTTGGGCATCGCTGTCCCCAAACAGAAAAAAGGGCATTTCTAGCACTCAAGGGGGATCCACAGGGCCACAAAAATGGAAGTAAAAACTATTTTCTATTAGAAAGCCATTTTTAAAAATACAAACATCTAAACAGGCCCTACTCGTTTCATGCCCAGTAGGCACTTGGTCGTAGGCTCATGACCATTTCTAAAAATGGCTATCGCTGTCCCCAAATAAAAAAAAAAATGGGCCTCCCAGCACTCAAAGGCCACAAAACTGGAAGTTAAAACAATTTTCTATTAGAAAGCCATTTTTAAAAATATAAACAGGCCCTACTCGTTTCATGCCCAGTAGGCACTTGGTCGTAGGCTCATTTTCAAAAATGGTTTTCTGATAAAAAATAGTTTTTACTTCCATTTTTGTGGCCCTGTGGATCCCCTTAAGTGCTGTAAGGCCCATTGTCTGTTTGCTAAGCTAACGGTTTTCTGCTTCCGTTTGGTGCACCACAACCACCGTCTCCACTTTGTGTGTTTGTGTTTCCCCAAAGACATAAAGTGTAATGATGCGACAGTTGCTACATCCAGGAAGGGTTTGATATCAGCAGTTTCTCTACATCATCAGGAATTAATGATTTAAATCAAAAAAGCTTTGAAGACTAGGGAAGGGATCCAGCTTTAGAGCAAAGGTCTTACTTTTCTTTTTGTCTTGTATGTTTTTCTTCTTGCCTTAAGATTTCAGCTTCACCACACTGTGATTTCCAATTCTTATGGGACACAGGCTGAACTTAGTTTAAAAAAATGAGGTTTTTTTCCCCTACTGAAGGAAGAGGGTTGAATTTTTTATGGGTTGGTGGATTTGTTCTTTGTCATTGTGCTGAAATTTCATTTCGGCAGTGTAGCACAGCATACCTCCCAACATTTTGGAAGTAAATAGAGGGACAAAAATGTTTTTCCCGCACGTAGCGCAGCAATTTTTTTGACCACACCCCTTTCTGTGGCCACACCCCCTAATTACCATGTTTGTTTTACAAAATTTGGCAGGTTATGAAAGTTTGAAAATATTTCTCCTTATTTAAACTGTTTTTGTGTCTCAAAATTGTTACAAAGTATCTTATTTGCACCTGTTAGCTGTTCTGTGCTCTCTGCTAAAAGCCAATTAAGTGAGAAACTTTGTTTCTTTTTCTGGCTGTTCAGTGCAGAGAAAAGAGGGACTTTCCAGTACAAATGAGGGACTGCGGGTTGAGCTGTCAAAAGAGGGACTGTCCCTCCGAAAAAGGGACAGTTGGGAGGTATGGCACAGGAGAATGAGCCTTTGGGCTACAACTCTTGCCAATCAATGATTCAAGGCATTCGGCGGAAGGAAGTCCAAACGAGGGCTGCTCTCTTCTTATCACGTATTCCATAGTCGTTTATAAACTCCGAAGAAGTGGGTTATCGGGGAGGGAAACAAGGAAGCATAGATCGTATTGTGATGTTCTTCTGCCACAAGAAAAAGTTTAAAGTTTCAACTGTAACACGGCACAAATATCCTTATAATACACAAAAATGAATATCTTGTAATTTATATCCATTTTAAACAGTGAGTTCTGATGTCATCAGTTATAAACGGTGAGTTCTGATGTCATTTCTGTCACATGACTCACTGAAACTTGTGTATTATAATAAGTAAAGTACCCCCAGTTGTAAAATATGAGGATATTAGAAGTCACCTCGGAGTTCCATGACCTGTATAAAAACACTCGGCCTTCTGCCTCGTACTTTTATATGGTCATGAAACTCCTCGGTAACTTATATTATCCTTATATTTTACAAGAGGGGGTACTTTATTCACTATATAATACACAAAAACCATGAATATATTTGTAATTTATATTCTTATAAACAGTGAGTAGTGACATTATCAGTTATAAAAGGTGACTGGTGATGTCATTTTTGTCACATGACTCTCTAAAATGTGTGTATTATAATAAATAATATATTTTACAATAGCGGTACTTTATTCAATATGTTAGATTCCTGCGCGGGTCCATTTTTTGTTACCCGTACCCGACCCGTACCTGCAATGTGCAACCCAGACCCACAACCCGTATTCTTACCCGCTACTCGACCCGCAAGTACCTTATCCGCAACCCGGACCCGCGGACCATCAGGAAGTGCTGTCATTGTAGGCGTGATCAGAAAAAAAGGAGTAAAAATCGCTATTGAGAAGACCCGCAAAACCGCCGACCCCCGTCTATACCTGCACCCGGAACTTCTAGCCGCAACCCGCAGGGTACTGCAGGTTTTGCGGGTAACCCGTGGGTACCCGACCCGCTGCAGGACTCTACAGTATGTTATATACACACACACATAATTCTTTTGTTCTTATCAAGGTCCCCCGATGGCTTGTGTCGGAGCAATGACCAAGATAGATGTGTTGCATTTTATTTAAAGCACAATGTAATATTCCCTCTCTGGGCTCATTCTCCGCATCACCAATCACGCCAGGTCCTAACGCAATTACGAGGTTATGAGCAGAGGTGGAAGCCGCCGTGCTGTGTGAGTGTCGTTTCCAACGGTCACAAATGATTAAAATAATTCTGACACTCAGCAGAATCACGAAAGGGGAAGAAAATATTCCAAGAAATGATTTAGAGACAAAGTGTTGGATTTTCGTGAGAGATTCATCAGTCTCACCACGCAGAGCAGAAGTATGAAGGATCCCACCCACACATCAGGGGATGCATTGAGGATATGGCAAAGACAGGAGCCGTATGAGAACCGCGCAGGAGGAAGAACCAATCTGTTATTCACACTGTGGGACATATGTTCTCTTTGGTCACGGTCTGCCCAACTAATAATTCAAAAATGGGCTTTTCTGTAGCTAAGGCTACTGTATTCTCCTCCTTTGGCTTCTGGTGCTCGTCCTTCATATAATCTGGGTGCCCAGTCTGGTTTGCAGGTTGCCACTTTGGTAAAATAAAGGGGAAGTTAACATGTGCCATCCGTATATATCACCTGTATATATATATATATATATATAGATACAGTGTAATAAAAATTAATTCTACATTTAGCATCTGTATTTGTTTGAGACTTTTCCTTCGCATTTAAAGGGGTTGTTCACCTTTAAATTAACTGTTAGTATGATGTAGAGATGGTTTTCAATTGCAATTGGTTTTCATTTTTTATTATTTGTGTTTTTGAGTTATTTGGCTTTTTATTCAGCAGCTCTCCAGTTTGCAATTTCAGCTGTCTGGTTGCTAGGGTCCAAATCACCCTAGCAGCCATACATTGATTTGTATAAGAGACTGGAATATGAATAGGAGAGGCCTAAATAGAAGGATCAGTAATAAAAAGTAGCAATAACATTACATTTGTAGCATTTCAGAGCATTTTTTTTAGCTAAGGGCCAGTGACCCCGATTTAGGGTTGCCACCTGTCCAGTTTTAACCCGGACAGCCCAGTTTTTTGAAGGGCTGTCCGAGTGTTTGGGTAAAACTAACTGCCCAGTTTTCCAAATTAGCAGAACCGGGCAGGATTCCCTGTGATTGACCTGGTGATCGGCCAATCGCCTCATCATAACCCCGCCCCTGATGTCACCACCCTGACCCTGATGCATCACGACCCCACCCCATTGGGTCATGGCCCCGCCCCCTGTCTGAATTTAGACAGGCCAAAAGGTTGCAACCTTACCCCCATTTGAAAGCAGGAAAGAGAGAGAAGAAAGGAAAATAATTAAAAATGATAAAAAATAAAGGCCAGTTGAAAAGTCATTTGTCATCCTGGGGTTATTCACTAAACTCAGAATGCAAAAATCACAAAAAAATGTATAAAATCTGACTTTTACAAAATCACAAATTTTCCAGAATAAACCCCGAGAATGGAAAAGTCAGAATCTGAAAATCCGGCATCTAAGACCTGTCGAGATTGCATATAAGTCAATGGGAGAAGTCCCAATGATTTTTTGATGTACGCTGGGTTTCTTGCAATACCCCAAACTTTTCGGGTGAAAATTCCTAAAAAATATTCAAAATCGGATGGACAAATCCAAAAAAAATCGTTAAAATCAGATTTTTTCCCGCAAAGCAAATTTTAGGTAAAATGTAATAATAAATAAGCGTAAAAAACCAGAGCGGATTTGATCAGAGTTTGTAGAACAAAATATTGAGATAAATTCGGGCTTTGATAAATAACCCCCTAAAAGTTAACTTGAAGGTGACCCACCCCTTTAAGTCAGTGGCTTTGCGTAGGCTCAAATGAGTCAGAACTTACCCAATGCTGTGAATCTTTCCTATGTTGCAAAATACCTGATAGAGAAGCCCATATGTAATAAGCATGACTACATAAATGTATGCAGATGCTACTTTCAGAATTTATGTTAATTAAAATGTAATTAGACACAAACATGGAAAGGGTGAGATTAAACCGAAGAAACTGACTGGAAAAACATGGAATATTCTTATGAAACATATTAATTGTGTAGATGCAATTGTAAAGTCTATAGGGAGGTACAAGGAGCGTCTTTGTACTCAAGTACAGTTATGGGACCTGTTATCCAGAAAGCTCAGGGGTTTTCTGGATAATGGATCTTTCTGTAATTTGGATCTTCATGCCTTAAGTCTACTAGAAAATCTTATGAACAGTAAAGGGATCCTGTCATCGGAAAACATGTTTTTTTCAAAATGAATCAGTTAATAGTGCTGCTCCAGCAGAATTCTGCACTGAAATCCATTTCTCAAAAGAGCAAACAGATTTTTTTATATTCAATTTTGAAATCTGACATGGGGCTAGACATTTTGTCAATTTCCCAGCTGCCCCTGGTCATGTGACTTGTGCCTGCACTTTAGGAGAGAAATGCTTTCTGGCAGGCTGCTGTTTTTCCTTCTCAATGTAACTGAATGTGTCTCAGTGGGACATGGGTTTTTACTATTGAGTGTTGTTCTTAGATCTACCAGGCAGCTGTTATCTTGTGTTAGGGAGCTGCTATCTGGTTACCTTCCCATTGTTCTGTTTGAAGTTTATCAGAGCACAAGTCACATGACTTGGGGCAGCTGGGAAATTGACAATATGTCTAGCCCCATGTCAGATTTCAAAATTGAATATAAAAAAATCTGTTTGCTCTTATGAGAAATGGATTTCAGTGCAGAATTCTGCTGGAGCAGCACTATTAACTGATTCATTTTGAATTTTTTTTTTCCCATGACAGTATCCCTTTAAATAAAGCCAATAGACTGGTTTTGCTTCCAATAAGGATTAATTATATCTTAGTTGGGATCAAGTACAAGCCACTGTTTTATTATTACACAGAAAAAAGAAATCAGTTTTAAACTTTTGGTTTAATTGATGGAGCCAATGGGAGACGGCCTTTCCTTAATTCTGAGCTTTGTGGACAATGGGTTTCCGGATAGCGTGTCCCATACCTCTAATGAATGACATCAGTGAGTGCAACGACTGCATTCATATTAGTGCATTGCAACTGCTGATTCAGTGGTAAATAAGCCCTATATTTTACACCGTTATATAACTATGCCCTGTGGCTCCTTTGTGTTTCATGGTGTTGCTTCCCCTTTAAAGAAAAGTGTAGGTTCCTTATTGCCTGCGTCACTGCCTTTCTTCCATACATTTTCCATTATATTAATTTAGCGGATTGGCCATTAGAGAGAAATTTTTCCCCCCTCCTATTAAGTTGCCAAGGTCAATAGTGACAAGGCGCTGGGCTCAGTGTATTTGTTTATAAATAGGATAAAACAGCTTTTAGTACATAGAGCGGCATCTTCTCGTCCCCTCGCTGTGCGGCTAATTACAAACACCTGCGCTCAGACTCATTACCATATTAAATGGCTTCATAGAAATAATTTTATTTTTGGAGTCAGGTGACATGCTGGGCCAGACCTAGTCATTGGCTGTCTCATTCATTGGCTTCTTAGGGCCCAGATTGTTTTATTGGGATGAATATTGTTCCACTGCGAAACAGCAACAGGGTGACTCTCATTATGCCCCACACTTTTTATTACTCATCTTTCTATTCAGGGTAATTTGGACCCTAGCAACCAGACTACTGAAACTGCAAACTGGAGAGCTGCTGAATAAAAAGCTAAATAAGTCAAAAACCACAAATAATAAAAAAAAAGAAAACCAATTGCAAATTGTCTCAGAATATCCCTCTCTACATCACACTAAGGGGCAGATTTATCAAAGGTCGAGGTGAATTGTCGAATGAAAAAAATTCGAATATCGAGCTATTTTTTGTGTACTTCGACTAGGGAATAGTCCAAATTCGAATATGGAAATTTATCATGTACTGTCTCTTTAAAAATTAGACTTTGACCATTCGCCATCTAAAACCTGCCGAATTGATGTTGGGGGACCTCCTAGAACCTATTTGGAGTCAATTGGTGGACTTTGAAAAATCAAAGTTTTTTTGGGAAAAATTTGGAATCGAATTTGATTGAATGCGCTATTCCTTCGATTCGTATGATTCGAACTCAGCCGAATACAGACCGATTCGATCAAAAAATGTTCTATTCGACCAAAAAAAAACGTTGAGTTAATTTTGGTTGGTTTTTTTTGAATTCAAAGTTTTTTGAATTCGACATTCGACCCTTGATAAATATGCCCCTAACAGTTAATTTAAAGGTGATCAACCCCTTTAAAAGGGTAGTTTGAGTTAACTTTTAGTATGATGCAGAGAGGGATATTCTGAGACAATTTGCAATTGGTTTTCATTTTTTATTATTTGTGGTTTTTGAGTTATTTAGCTTTTTATTTAGCAGCTCTCCAGTTTGCAATTACAGTCATCAGGGCCCAAATTCCCCTAGCAACCATGCGCGGATTTGAATAAGAGACTGGGATATGAATAGGAGAGACCCTGACTAGGAATTTGTAGCCTTACAGAGCATTGGTTTTTAGATGGGGTCAGTGACCCCCATTTGAAAGCTGGGGAGAGTCAGAAGAAAAAGACCAATAATTAGAGTTGCCACCAGTCCGGTTTTAACCCTGTTTTGAAGGGCTGCCCTGGTCAAAACTGCCTGCCTAGTTTTCCATATTAGGAAAAACAGGCAGGATTCCCTATGACTGGTTGATTGCCACATCATAGCCCCGCCCCTGACATCACGACCCGCCAGCCCACAGCCTCCCCGCCCCCTCCCGCATTCAACTGGGTCAAAAGATTTTATTTCATTAATGATAAAACGAATCAAAATAAATAATGAAGACCAATTGAAAAGTTGCTTAGAATTAGCCATTCTATAATATACTAAAAGTAAAGGGAAATATTTTGAATAAATACCAATCTGCAGAGTAGGAATGCTCTGGGCATGGAAACAGTATTAGACATCAGGGCATTATTCTTTTCTGTGCCAAGAACATTCCTACTCCACATGTTTGTATCAATAGAAGCAGGAGACTGACGCTTCATATAAACAGGGGGATATTTACGCTGCACTACGACATTTGTTTGGTAACAGGAGGGAAACACATTGGCCCCTGGGCACTCAGAGATGTGTCTGTATCAGGAGCCACAACTTCTAATCTTCAATTAGTCCTTGATGTCTGACATTGAGCTGAGGGACTGAGCATTTACCAATGTGCTGCAATTATTCAACTAGGAAACCATAATCCCATAATCACACAGTCGGGGGACTTTTCTTTTTTTTTATTTGATCACATTCATGAATAGGGTTTGGATAAGAAGTTAAAGATATTATTATTCTTCATTTTAAGTGGGGATTATATATCAGTCCCATCAGTCTCTGCGACAGTGGAGCTTACAGTCTAAACTCCCTATCACACGGCAGTGGAGCTTACAGTCTAAACTCCCTATCACACGGCAGTGGAGTTTACAGACTAAAGTCCCTATCACATGGCAGTGGAGCTTACAGTCTAAACTCCCTATCACACGGCAGTGGAGCTTACAGACTAAAGTCCCTATTACATGGCAGTGGAGCTTTAAGTCTAAAGTCCCTATCACATGCCCTTTAAGCAGTAAGTTCATGTTTATATTTAGTATACAAAATACAGCATTTCTAGCCTTATTCTATTTTAGACTTTACTTCCCCTTTAAGAGGGATATAAATGAGCTGGAGAGAGTGCAGAGACTAAGTGCAACTAAACTGGTTAGAGGGAGGGAAGAGTTAAATTATGAGGGGAGACTGACAAGGTTGGGGTTGTTTTCTCTGGAAAAAAGGCGCTTGTGAGGGGACATGATTAGACTTTACAAGTACATTAGAGGACATTATAGACAAATAGCAGGGGACCTTTTTACCCATAAAGAGAATCACGTACCAGAGGCCTCCCCTTCAGACTAGAAGAAAAGAAGTTTCATTTAAAGGAACAGAGTAGGGGGTTCATCACAGTCAGGACAGTGAGGTTGGGGAATGCACTGCCGGGTGATGTTGTGATGCTGATTCAGTTAATGACACTATAAGAGGGACTTGGATGATTTCTTGGACAGACATAATATCAAAGGCTATTGTGATACTAAACTCTATAGTTAGTATAGATATGGGTATATAGAATTTAATTAAAAGTAGGGAGGGGTGTGTGTATGGGGCTAGGTTTTCATTTGGAGGGGTTGGACTTGATGGACTTTGTCTTTTTTCAACACAATTTAACTATGTAACTAACTATGTAACATGGCAGTGGAGCTTACAGTCTAAAGTCCCCATCACACTCACGCACATTATGGTCAGTTTTAGTCAGAGGCCAGTTAAATCCCCCTGTATGTTTTTGAATTCTGTAAGGAAATCCACATATGCAAGAGAATTAAATATAAAATAGGCCCTCTGTCTAATTCAGTGATCCAGTGACTCACAAGCAACATCACCAACCCCTTGTACGTTACTCCCAGTGGCCTCAAGCAGGTCCTTATTTTTAGATTTCAGACTTGGAGGCAAGTTTTGGTTGTATAAAAACAGAAACTCCTATATACTGCCAGTCCACATAGGGGCTACCAAATAGGCAATCACAAAAACTGCATTCTCTGCACAGGGTTTTTCGCCTTATTTATTAATACATTTTCCCGAAAATTTTATTTGCAGGATAAAAAACCCAAAAAAATTGGGAAAAATACGAATCGTAGAATATTTTGGATTTTCCATCCAAAAACTCATATTTTTTTCTGATTTTTGACCAAGAACCCCGAAATCTTCGGGTTAATCTTCGTGTAATACGAAGATTTTGTGGTTTTCAGACGTCTAATCCGAAAAAGTTGCAGTTTTCGGCGACAAATCCGAAAAATTTGTACGATTCAAATTTTTCACAATTTTATCAACCTTTTTCCCGCACAAATGTATTGATAAATAAAGGGAAAAAATCTGAGATTCTGAGAAAATTTCGGATTTTGATAAATAACCCCCTACATGTCTTCGCTGTGGATGTTCTAGAGCAGATCTGGGAACTGGAAGAAGTATTTATGATTATAACATAAACCTCAACAATTGTGTTTCTGATTTGTGTTGTGTTGTCATCGCTAGTCTTAGAAGCTTTTCCCTGAGATGCCCATTACAAGGATACAGAAAATATCCAAGTATGATGGGAAACCTTGGGAGCAGCCATTCATACAGTAGTGTTTAACATTCCGAGAGCCGGCGGGGTTAATTCGCAGTGCTGAGCTGTCTCACTGGGTCCCTCACACTGTGCCAGGGCTTTGTTGAAAACTGCACCATAGAAACTGGGCTCTGTGCCATGCACCTGAATCTCGTTGGAGCTCATTCGTTTAACCAGCCTTCATTTGCATATAGGGTTGGCACAGGGCAGTGGAGCTGGAAGGAGTGGGCGGGGGGGGAATCAGTTGGAACGTACCAAGCACAGACTGCAAGAGGCTCCTCCATTCATCCCAGTGTTAAGTCATTCCCTTTAAATGCTGCATTTCTTAATTAAACAGAGCGATAATTTGATTTTTATTAAAAATGTTGCCTGTCTCTGGGTTTTAGAGAACATTTCATTTAATTGCAAATTAATACTAAACCCCGACTAATTGCCTTGCAGGGATCACGGGGATATATATATTCTTTTTTCAGTATAAATTAACTTATTTGATAGTAAGCACTACTGGGAGTCTAACGTTACACATTAACCTGTGCCTGGAAACCCACTGTAACACTTTGTAATATTGTGTAGTTTGGGTGTGTGGTGTTTATAAGAATTCTTCGTACAGCACCTTGTAGTTTAAAAATGCCTTTATTCACAACTTCATGGCAAACCTAGTCAGCAACGTTTCAGGCCTATATGTGGCCTTTTATCAAGCTTCATACAAATGGCCTGTAGATGTCACTGTGCTCAAGACTTATAATGTGCATACTTTCTATACAGCTTGTGGTGTTAGAGTGCCTTACTGTTGTGTAATGCCTGCATGACTCTGCTAATAAAGGACTGTTATACTCTCCTCATCCTCGGCCAACCAAAACATAACAAATGACGACGAGATGTCTCTTCTACCTCTGCAGCAGCCTGCACCTTTTCTCCCAAACCCTGGTGAGCCTACCATACATTTTACTGCTTGGATCCGTATGTTTGAAAATGACATTATTGCAGCTGACCAAGGGGAGATTTCTGCTGCTAGAAACCTTTACTTATTCACTGCCTGGGAGCAGAGGGACAGCTTATATTCTATACATTACCATTACCTGATGATACTTATGAAACTGCCTTTTTCTGCTATAAAGAACTTTTTCGTGCCAAGAGTAAATGTGGTTACTAAAAGATATAAACATGGACAACGTAATGGCGAATCCACAGAACAATTTGTAGCAGCTTTGAGAGAGCTGGTTGTTACCTGTGAGTTTGGGAATCTAACAGATGAAATGCTAAGAGACCAAATAGTGGAAAAAACAAACTCACCTCGCATTAGAGAGAGACTGTTCCTAGAGCAGGATTTAACCCTTGCAAAGGCTATTACAGTTGCTAGCCAAATTGAAACAGCAGTGGCAGAGGCTAAAACTCTCAGTCAGGGAACTGCTGGGAATGTACAGACTGTGAATTCAGCACTGTGGCCTAATAATGCACAGTCACAGGCAAAATACAGTGCTAAGGAAAGGGATTCACCTACACTGCAAAAACATACAGCAAATACAAATAGAAAATACTGCTTTCGCTGTGGTTCAACACAACACACTGCAAATCATGTTACATGTCCTGCAAAAGCTAAACGGTGCCGCAAATGCACAAAAGTAGGACATTTTGCTAAGATCTGCCGTAGTTCTGCTAACGATGTTCATGAAGTCACTACTACAAATGTCACAGTATTAAGTGTGGATAAAGCTGGTAGATTTATTCCAGACAAGTTTATATGCACTGTCAGTGTCAGTACTGCTTCTGCTGACAAGGGACACTCCATTAAGCTGATGTGATACAGGTTCAGCTCTTTCTATACAACCAAAGGAGATTTTCTTGAAATACTTTACTTACTTTGTTGCACCTGCCCTAAAACTGGTCAGTTACTTAAAGGATCCAATCCCTGTGTTTGGTTGCTTGCCAGTGACTGTACAATTTGAATCAAATACTGCAAAATGTGACTTTTACATTGTGAATAAGGAAACTGCTATACTTGGAAGGGATCTTTTTGATTCATTAAACCTACAATTAGTTGATGGTCTCATTACTACAGCACCAGTGCCGGCCACACAGCCGGGGTCTAAAATTTCACCACAAAGCAACACTTCACTGGGCTGTGCAAAGAAATATGTACACAAAGTTAAAATGGATGCCAATATGGTAACTGCGAGTCATTCTTGTGTTACTTGTCAGAATTCTGACACACAGTTATCACACATACACCACCACTTCAGCTATTGATATTGTCGGTCCTTTTACAGATGCTCCTATAGACTGTAGATTTGCTATAACCTTGATAGACTATTACAGTAAATGGACAAAAATTGCATTTGTTTTTCATATAACATCAGATACAGTAATAACATTTCTGTCTACAGTCTTCAGCATAGAAAGTAATCCAAAGGAGTTAATATCAGACAACAGTTTGTCTCATCTGAGTTTGAATCTTGAATCACTGAAGCCCATATCATTCTTATCATTCTCCCCTGCCGATAAGCAACATTACCTTTCTTAGGCTCTTTAACAGCACTTGGCATTTTTCAGCTGACAAAGAAGCTACTGATCCTGAACCCAACTGTGTAGTGCCCTAGGCAACCTGGTTGGCTAACCACATCCCCCCAAGGGACAGACAGGGGAGGGAGGGACACAGGAGGGATGGACGGGGAGGGAGGGTTTGACAGGGTAGAGAGGGATGGACAAGGGAGGGAGAGAGGGACGGGGAGAGGAGGGTGAGATGGAGAGGGACGGACAGGGGAGGGAGAGAGGGATAGAGAGAGGAGGGAGGAGAGAGGGATGGACAGGGGAGAGAGGGACAGGGAGAGGAGGGAGAGATGGAGAGAGGGATGGACAAGGGAGGGAGAGAGGGACGGGGAAAGGAGGGAGATATGGAGAGGGGAGAGAGGGACATACAGGGGTGTGAGGGATGGACGTGAGGGAGGGTTGGACAAACATGGAATAATGAAACGGACAGGGGAGGGAGGGATTGACAGGGGAGAGAGGGATGGGCAGGGGAGGGAGATAGGGACGGGGAGAGGAGGGAGAGAGGGACGGACAGGGGAGGGAGTGATGGACATGTGAGGGAGGGTTGGACGAACATGGGAGAAAGGAGCGGACAGGGGAGGGATTGACAGGGGAGAGAGGGATGGACAGGGGAGGGATAGAGAGACGGGGAGAGGATGGAGAGATGGAGAGGGGAGAGAGGGATGGACAGGGGTGGGAGGGTCAGGGGGGAGAGAGGGTCAGATAGGGGAGGGAGGGATGGACTTGGGAGGGAGGGACGGACATGGGAGGAAGCAATGGACAGTGGAGGAAGGGACAGAGGAAGGAGGGAGGGGCGGACATGGGAGGGAGAGACAGACATGGGAGGGAGAAGCGGACACGGGAGGGAGGGACAGACAGGGAGGGGTGGATAGGGGAGGGAGGGATGAGGGAGGGAGGTACAGATGGGGTAGGCGAGACCTGTAGAGGGGAGCAAATCCAGGCTAGGGTTATGCAGAAGAATCTTGAACCAGCACCTGCCCAGCACTCCAACAGCATTGTGCCCTAGGTAGGTGGCTCTTCTGCCTACGGCTAGTTCTGGGGGTAACATATTTGCTTTAATTAAATCCACCTGCCGCCAGCAGTTACAGACTGTTCCTTTAAGGCTTCCCTGGCGTTTGTCCACCAGGTGTGCCACAATACTGCCACAATCAGTCCGTTGGAGCAGAATGCCAATAAGTCAGACTTAACTGCTGTGGAAAAACTACAGTCCCTAAGCCCTTTTTGGAAAGAAAAAGTTCAGGGGATACATTATCAGATTTTCTGATTGGGGTGGCAGCAGCAGGGCGGTGGAGCACTAGGAGTTATGATCCCAGCTTTTTCTAGCTGTCATCTGAATAGACCACCCGAGGTCACTTCCAATTGTAACCAAATTAAAAAAAAACAGTTGAGGTATATAATATCATCTGCTGAATGTATATGTCAGTTGGCAGGCTGCACTTTGAGTTATTGTCTCGTTTATGTCCTCCAAATGTCACCTTTGCTTCCAAACTGCCATCGACCCTCCTTGGCTGTTGTTCCCGGGGGCTGAGTCATTGGAACAGGTGTAATTTCAGTGTATAACGGAGCCCTGTCTCCTCTCTATTGATCCGCACAAGTGCAATTACCAGCCGTTCCCATTTTCTTGATTTCTTCCCCCAAGCATATGTTTGGAACTAATTGTTTTAACCCTGCGAGTGGTTTGTCGGCACGGTTAATGATCACAGCGGTGTCAGGCCGTGTTGTACTCAGTGTCATTCATTTGTTGCATGGCCCATCCGCGACTCTCGTGTGCAAAAACGTTACTCGTAAACATCTGTTCAGATTTACTCATTATCCAATGGCACCAGGGTCTTGTTTTTACTCAGCTTAATATTAAACCTGGTTCAGGCCATAGGAGGTCTCAGTCAAAGCCGATTTTTTAATTTAAAGAATGGTTTTAACATTAGGCGTATCTGTTGCATTAGATACACAGTCGGACCCTCGAAAGCCTTCTGCCTCCCCCCTTCCAGTTGGCAATTTTAGCAGTCTGGTTACTAGGGTCCAAATTACCCTAACAGCCATGCACTGATTTGAATAAGCGACTGGAATATGAATAGGAGAGGCCTGAATAGAAAGAGGAGGAATAAAAAGTAGCAATAACAATACATTTGTAGACTTACAGAGCATTTGTTTTTAGATGGGGTCAGTGACCCCCATTTGAAAGCTGGAAAGAGTCTGAAGGAAAAGGAAAATAATTCAAAAACTATAAAAATAAATAAATAATGAAGACCAATTGAAAATTTGTTCAGAAACAGTCATTCTATAACATATGTAACACCCTCTTAGCGACCCCCCTGGTGCCAAGGTTGTACATTATTACTAGGGATGCAAGAATCCAGGATTCGGTTCGGGATTCGGCCAGGATTCTGCCTTTTTCAGCAGGATTCGGATTCAGCATTTTGCATATGCAAATTAGGGGCGGGGAGGGAAATTGCGTGACTTTTTGTCAGAAAACAAGGAACTAAAAAAGGTTTTCCCCTTCCCATCCCTAATTTGCATATGCAAATTAGGATTCGGATTCGGTTCAGTATTCGACCAAATCTTTCACAAAGGATTCGGGGGTTTGGCTGAATCCAAAAAAGTAGATTTGGTGCATCCCGAAATATTACCGACTTACAGGTCCTGAATCCCCTTTGCAAGGTGAAAGGGTACTGGGAATTCTTCTCCGGCAGTGCCTCCACCTAATTGGATCTGGGAATACACCTGCGGATGGCCCATTAGGAGTAACATGCAACACACACTTTGCTTTTATAAAAAAACAACAACTTTATATACAGTAAATAAAGTGTAAATTAAAGGATAAGTAAAAACGGCATTTACATTACACATAAATATAACCCATTCCCCTGGGAACCTGTGGCAACCCATTTCCTGGCCCACCATGCCAGGCAAAGTCCCGCACTATTCCCTTTGGCAGAATCAGAGAGTCTCAGTCCCTTTTCCCCAAAAGAGTATCGATGTCCCAGGTAGCACTACCTGCCCGAAATACATTTCCCTCCGGTTAGGTACTGGCTCCCTCGTGGCATGCATCTACAAACAGCCTGTGTCACAAACGGAAACCATCCTGAATCCTCTCTTTTTTCTACCCTCCCCTGGGCACTAGGGATGTCGCGGACTGTTCGCCCGCGAACTAATTCGCGTGAACATCGACTGTTCGCGTCCGCCGAATGTTCGCGAACGTTGCGCGACGTTCGCCAATTTGGGTTCGCCTTAGCTGGCGCTTATTTTTGACCTCTCACCCCAGACCAGCAGATACATGGCATGGAAGCTCTCCCTCCTGGACCACCCCCACACCCCCTGGACCACTCCCCTTCCATATATAAACTGAATCCCTGCAGCGTTTTTCATTCTGCCTGTGTGTGCTTGGAAGAGCTAGTGTAGGGAGAGAGCTGTTGAGTGATTTGAGGGACAGTTGATAGTAACTTTGCTGGCTAGTAATCTACTTGATACTGCTCTGTATTGTAGGGACAGAACTCTGCAGGGATTTGAGGGACATTTTAGGTTAGGTAGCTTTGCTGACTAGTAATCTACCTTCTACTGCAGTGCTCTGTATGTAGCTGCTGTGGGCACTGATCTCTTCTGATCTCATCTGCTGACTGCTGTAATAACCCAATAGTCCTTGTAAGGACTGCTTTTATTTTCTTTTTTGTTTTTTTACTTTGCTACTGTAAGAGCCCAGTGCTAATAGTCTAGCTGTGTTGGGGAGTGGGACTGGTGTGCTGCTCCTCCTAGTAGTTCACCACCACCAGCACCAACCAGAGTCAAAATTGTTACAAAGTATCTTATTTGCACCTGTTAGCTGTTCTGAGCTCTCTGCCAAAAGCTAATTAAGTTAGAAACTGTTTTTTTTTCTGGCTGTTCAGTTCAGAGAAAAGAGGGACTAGTGTGCTGCTCCTCCTAGTAGTTCACCACTACCAGCACCAACCAGAGTCAAAATTGTTACAAAGTATCTTATTTGCACCTGTTAGCTGTTCTGAGCTCTCTGCCAAAAGCTAATTAAGTTAGAAACTGTTTTTTTTCTGGCTGTTCAGTTCAGAGAAAAGAGGGACTGGTGTGCTGCTCCTCCTAGTAGTTCACCACCACCAGCACCAACCAGAGTCAAAATTGTTACAAAGTATCTTATTTGCACCTGTTAGCTGTTCTGAGCTCTCTGCCAAAAGCTAATTAAGTTAGAAACTGTTTTTTTTCTGGCTGTTCAGTGCATAGAAAAGAGGGACTTTCCAGTACAAAAGAGGGACAGGGGGTTGAGTGGTCAAAAGAGGGACAGTTGGGAGGTATGCAAGTGCCACCTAGCTGTGTGAGCTTTTTCACATTCTGTCTAAATAACAATAATAATTCCGTGTCCGTAAACATCACCTGAGTGATGTTTTTACAGCAGCAATAATATATTCCGTATCCACTACTGTATACGTTGCCCTTGCAGGCATTGTTTGCCCAGTCTTTAACCAAGTGCCACCTAGCTGTGTGAGCTTTTTCACATTCCGTGTCCAGAAACATCACCTGAGTGACGTAGTGTGATTTCTGCCCTTTACAGCACAAAACGCAGCGCTGTGTCAACAATGTATTTTTCAGATACATTTTTGCCCTTGATCCCCCTCTGGCATGCCACTGTCCAGGTCCAGGCACCCTTTAAACAACTTTAAAATCATTTTTCTGGCCAGAAATGTCTTTTCTAGCTTTTAAAATTCGCCTTCCCATTGAAGTCTATGGGGTTCGCGACGTTCGCGAACCGTTCACATTTTTGACGCAAGTTCGCGAATATGTTCGCGAACATTTTTTCCTCGTTCGCTACATCCCTACTGGGCACACCTTACCCTGGGGATTCACACAGATGGGTAGACTCATCCAGAGCTGGAGCAGGCATCCACAGCAATGAATCCATTTCATGAAGCACATGCAGCTTGCTCGATCCTCCAGACATAGTTCCCAGCACTGTCTATAGCACAAGCACACTGTTGTTGAATCCTTAGCTGAACTGTAGCTCCCAGCACTGTATATAGCGCGTGCATTTCACATTCCGTTGGGAAAATCCGGAGCTATAGACCCTCCTGATCGAGCTCCCAGGCATGGGGTCGCCTACCCCAGCCTCAGAGGCCTCCTCCCTCTACATAGTGGCAGCTAAAATCACTATTCCTTACTGAAGTACCACCAGCAGAAATACTCCAGCAGTAATGGCTGTCAGCACATGGCCAGCGTCGGACTGGACTGGAAAACCCGGTGGGCCCCGGGCTCTTGTGGGCCCCGCCGGCCCAGATCCGTTTCTTAATGCTGGAGAGTAAAAAAAAAGAAATTTTGTGTATGCGCTGAAACGAGGCTACGCGTGCGCACGCACAGACCCAGCACCGTGCGCATACTCAGAAATGTGGCATGCCCGGAGCAGCAGGGGGGGCGGAGCAGCAGGGGGGACCCGTCACTCGGAGCAGCAGGGGGGCCCGGAGGATGGCCCTGGGGCAGTAGCCCCGGTCCGACCCTGCACATGGCAAATCTCTTTTTATAGGGTGTAGCAGCGACACCTAGTGACTTCTTTTGGGATCGGCCATGTCTGCACCTTAGGAAACCCTGTAGTTAGTCCCAAACAGGGTTTCTGCACCATGAGGCTCCGACCGGAGGGGAATTAACCCTCCGGGTCCCTACAATACTAAAAGTTAATTTAAAGGTGAACCACCCCTTTAATACTTACAGCACATGTTCCACAGGCTGGTTTGATGGGCACACCGGGGTGGGAAATGTATTTTTATTACTTGGCGGGGTACTGTATATACTCGAGTATAAGCCGAGTTTTTCAGCATCCAAAATGTGCTAACTCGGCTTATACTCGAGTCAGCGGGCAGTAGCTGAGATTGCAGTCACTTTTAATCATTCCTATACCAACAGTTCGCTTGGTGAGAGACTGCAATATCCCACAGCTCCCTCTGTTGGTTATATGAAAGAATAACAGTGCGCCCTCTGTTGGTTATATGAAAGAATAACAGTGACTGCAATATCACACAGCGCCATCTGTTGGTTAAATGAAAGAATAACAGTGACTGCAATATCACACAGCGCCCTCTGTTGGTTATATGAAAGATTAACAGTGATGGCAATATCACACAGCGCCCTCTGCACATGGTAGTGGGACAGTGGGACAATGCACACAGTAATCCGTTTGGCAATTCTCTGTCACCATCAACTTTGCAAAGAAGTCCGGGGGGGTGGTTTTGGCGGAATGTGCGCTGGTGGGAGACAGGGCTGTAGTTGTGTCTAGGCTTATACTCGAGTCAATGCGTTTTCCCAGTTTTCGTAGGTAAAATTAGGTACCTCGGCTTATACTCAGATAAAGGCAAAGCTCCGGGCAGGATCCAAGGCATTGCCAGGGCCTTTTTATATATAGGCACCCCAAGGGCCCGTGACTGGGATGGCAGCTTTTGGAGGGTGGCCTATATATATATATATATATATATATATATATATATATATATATGTATGTGTGTGCCTATAAATACATACCTCCCAGGTTTCCCGTTTGCTGCTGCGGGACAGTCCCGATTTGGACAGCTCAGCCCGCAGTCCCGGGTTTCTTACTGAAATGTCCCGACTATGGGGCAAATTCACAAAGCGCTGAAGCGCCGAACGCTAGCGTTACTTCGCTTGCGTTTGGCATTTTCGTTACTGCGCAAATTCACTAACGAACCCTGGAGTAGATTCGCTAGTGTTACTTCGCACCCTTACGCCTGGCGAATTATCGCTACGGACGTAACTACGCAAATTCACTAACTTGCGCAGTGTACTGAACGCTACCTTTTACGCTAGACTTCCTTCTCCACCTCAGACCAGGCGAAGCGCAATAGAGTAGATAGGGATTGCTTCAAAAAAAGTCAAAAATTTCCCAAAAAATGCTGGCGTGTTTTCTACATTATGGGTGATAGGCTGAAAAAGATCGCAAATTTTTTTGGGGCTCCCCTCCTTCCCCCCTACATTTCCTGACTCATGGCAACTTACCTAGACAGTGGGCACATGTGTAGGGCAAAATAAAAATGTTATTTGATGTTTTGAAGGTTTTCTAGGCATTTGTAGTGCTGATACGTATTCCTCCATTGAAATTTGAATTTGGCGCCGTATGCAAATTAACCATCGCTAGCGTAACTTCGCTTCGCTTAGCGAATCAACGCTTCGCTAGCATAACTTCGCTTCGCTTAGCGAATCAACGCTAGCGCAACTTCGCAACCTTACGCTACCCCTGAGCGCAACTTCGGATTTTAGTGAATTTGCGAAGCGCTGGCGAAAATATGCCTGGCGAAGTGCGGCGAAGTGCGGCGAAGTTACGCCTGGCGCAGCTACGAATCTTAGTGAATTTGCCCCATTGTCTTTGATCCAGTCCGTCTGATATACTATAATATATAACTGATAATGTATTAGAGGCAGATGTGAGTTGTTTCATACTGTAACCGAGAGCATTTATCTTGATTGCTAATTGAAGGGAGAGGTGCAGGGAGTGAAATAAAGGATTGTGTTTATCTTTCCAAGGGCTTTACCCTTTCCCAAGGTTTTTCTCTCAGCAGGCGCTCAGTGTTCTCTGTGTGTGTTATACATGTAGGTCACACTTCCCCCAGTCCATTTCCCATTTGGAAAAAACACGCTGTAGTTGCTAAAATTATGATTTTCTTTACAGAGATCGATAGACATCACTCAGGGTACTTAATATAACCGCTCTGTTATGTGTTAGGAGTTATGAGAAAGCAGCACCTATACTGGCTGTGTCTGACTATTACCTGCCCTCTTGAGAGTAAATACAGGTATGGGACCTGTTATCCAGAATGCTCGGGACCTGGGGTTTTCCGGTTAACAGATCTTTCTGTAATATGCATCTTCATACCATAAGTCTACTAGAAAATAATGTAAATATGAAATAAAACCAATGGCCATCCCGTAATTCGGAGCTTGCTGGATAACAGGTTTCCAGATAATGGATCCCATACCTGTATTATACCCAAGAGTAGAGACAGATGTAACTTTCATAAAAGCACAAAAAAAGTATTATTTATTATAATAATCTAATGTCTGTTGAATGAACCTTGCCCCCAAACCCATCACATATCCACACGATTGTCATTGCACCCATCCTGCCCCTTTATATAAAAGTAACTCCCCACAGCCGGTTGCATCAGTAGTGTCACCAGACTTGCAACCAGTGAATCTGAATGGCATTTTGAGTGTGAGCTCCACAGGTGACTCAACCTAGAGTCCTGCGTGGGTCCATTTTTTGGAACCCGTACCCAACCCGGACCCGTGATCCGCTGACCATCAAGAATCAGGAAGTGCAGTCTTATAAATGGGAAGTGACATCATTGGAAGTAGGCGGGATCCGAAAAAAAGGAGTAAAACACGAAGTGCTGTCAATGTAAACCGGAAGTGACATCATCGGAAATAGGCGGGATTAGAAAAGAAGGAGTAAAACGGGAAGTGCTGTCAATGTAAACCAGAAGTGACATCAATGGAAGTAGGCGGGATTAGAAAAAAGGAGTAAACGGGAAGTGCTGTCACTGTAAACCGGAAGTGACATCATCGGAAGTAGGCGGGGTCCGAAAAAAAGGAGTAAAACAGGAAGTGCTGTCAATGTAAACCGGAAGTGACATCATCGGAAGTAGACGTGATTAGAAAAAAGGAGTAAAAATCGCTATTGAGAAGACCTGTGACCCGCAGAACCAGCAACCCGTGTCTATACCCGCACCCGGAACATCTACCCGCAACCCGCAGGTTTTTGCAGGTAACCCGAAGGCACACGGCCCACTGCAGGACTCTAACCAACCCCCACTCTGAAAACACTTGGCATCCGATTCATGTGAAACTAGGAATGTAGCGCATGTCTTGATGCAACAGATGCAACTGGGAACATGGCAGCAATTGCACCATAATTATTGCATAATAAAACATAATTACATCCAAAATCACACTTTGGGGCCGATTCACTAACTTCGAGTGAAGGATTCGAAGTAAAAAAACTTCGAATTTCGAAGTGTTTTTCGGGCTACTTCGACCATCGAATGGGCTACTTCAACCTTCGACTTCGAATCGAAGGATTCGAACTAAAAAACGTTTGACTATTCGACCATTCTATAGTCTAAGTACTGTCTCTTTAAGAAAAAATTCGACCCCCCTAGTTCGCCATCTAAAAGCTACCGAACTCAATGTTAGTCTATAGGGAAGGTCCCCATAGGCTTTCCTAAGTTTTTTTGATCGAAGGATATTCCTTCGATCGTTGGATTTAAATCCTTTGAATCGTTCGATTCGAAGGATTTAATTGTTCGAACGAAGGAATAATCCTTCGACCGTTAGATCGAACTATTTGCGCTAAAATCCTTCGACTTCGATATTTGAAGTTGAAGGATTTTAATTCCCAGTCGAATATCGAGGGTTAATTAACCCTCGATATTCGACCCTTGGTGAATCGGCCCCTTTGTGTTCATAATTGACCCTTTTGATCTCTGTGGGTCGCTGATAATCGCAATGTTCTTTGTCAGTTGTTTTTCCGACAACCTGACGTTTTTATTGATTTATTTTATTATTGAAACAGTCATTAAAGACCTTATAGACCTTTTTCTGGGTTATTTGTTCCTGAGAGCGCAGGCAACACAGAGTATATGGGAGGAGCTTGAATTTAGACCCTTCCACACTGACTCCACAGAGTTGCATATACTTAAAGGGTATGTAAACCCAACCCAAAATAAAATTGCAATATATATCCAATGTAAATTCATTCCACATTTTCACTGGTTTTCAAGTTATTTGTAAATGTGATTTCTATGGTGAAGCAGTGTCTGTCTGTCTGTTTCTGTTCTCTGTCCTGGTGGTTTGGACTTTGAAAACACGACAGGAGAAGCTGATTAGCAGACCTGGAGGTAGACTTGGGTTGGGCACCCAAACATTACCCACAAAAAAGCAGGTAACTTGCACTTTGCCCGTCAGACTTGTGGATGAGGGTGTTGGTGCCAGTCAGTGGGTCTGTGGGTTACAGGTCAGATCATGAGTCTCCTCATAAGCAAGTTTTACTTCTTTAAACGTTTTTTCCCCCATGTTTTTTTTTTTTGGCCTGCCACTGATTATGATACCACTTTCTGTTTGCACCAACAGTATTTCCAGTTTAATTGTAGTCATTGGGTAGTGGTTGGCTTGCGAGTAAGGCAGTTGAAAGTTATGTTGGGTAGCGGGTCTCAGTGTCGGGCTGGGGTGCCAGGGGCTCACCTTCCAAATTATTTCACCTCCTCTCCTCACTCAACCTCTTTATTCTCCTAGTCTCTTTTCTCTACATACTATTCTCTATTCTTCCATTATTTAGCCTCTTTGTTCCCATAAAGAAATAGGGAATGGCCATGAAATAGGCCAAATGGTTAGACACAAGAGACCCACTGACACCTGGGCCCACCTGAGATTTCCTGGTATCCCGGTGGGCCAGTCCAATAGTGGAGGGTCCAACAGGTAAAACGCGTATTTCAGGTCCAAATGCAGGTTGCTGGTCTGGGTCAGATCCAGGTTTTAAAAATTGGACATGTGCAGGCCTCCAACTGGAGAACTGACTTCTTCTATAGTACCAGTAGCACAGAAAGGGACACACAGGTAATGCTTTCAATATTTTTAGGAATATATACTGGACACTTGCAGTTTCCCCTTTAAAGGTCATTTTACCTGGTCATGTGCTTTCAGAAAGAGCCAGCACTTTAGGATGGAACTGCTTTCTGGCAGGCTGTTGTTTATCCTACTCAATGTAACTGAATGTGTCTCAGTGGGACTTGGATTTTACTATTGAGTGTTGTTCTTAGATCTACCAGGCAGCTGTTATCTTGTGTTAGGGAGCTGCTATCTGGTTACCTTCCCATTGTTCTTTTGTTTGGCTGCTGGGGGGGAAAAGGGAGGGGGTGATATCACTCCAACTTGCAGTACAGCAGTAAAGAGTGACTGAAGTTTGTCAAAGCACAAGTCACATGACTGGGGGCAGCTGGGAAACTGACAATATGTCTAGCCCCATGTCAGATTTCTGTTTGCTCTTTGGAAAAATGTATTTCAGTGCAGAATTCTGCTGGAGCAGCACTATTAAATGATGTATTTTGAAAAAAAATTCCCATGACACTATCCCTTTAAGCTGCGCTGTTGATGTAATGCATTCGCAGCAGTAGCGCTCTCTATTGGTAGAACATTTTTGTGAATACACATTGGACACAATGGAAGATTATACTGTCTCTATACCCTTTGTTTATACCTCCCACTACATTTTTCTCGTCGTTGTTCCTAAAGGACAAGCGTAACTGGATTTAAGAAATGAAAGCGAGTGCGTTTCTAATAAGCCATTAAATTATCTTGAATAAAAAAGTCTTTGGGCTTTTAAGGCAATTAAGTTGTTATGCCGCTTCCCGCGAAAGGGAACGATGCCAGTTTATCTTCGAAGGTCGGCGTTGGCTTTCAGAACTTCGCCTTTTTTCCCCTTTTGCCCCTTTTGCAACAATCACTGTGACACGGCCGTGCGCATATTCCTTTTATTGGAGCACAAAGGGAATAAAAGCTTCCTCTGTGCCGCAGTCCAGAAATGATGACTGGAATTAACTGCAATGTCAATTGGGAGGGGAGACATTTATTCTCAGGTCACGGGGAACCTGGTAAAGAGGGACGGGCTGAATATTAAGCAACCTCTTGGCACGGAGATCCGCAAACCTTTCTGGCATGAAGAAAAGCTAAAATGTATCTTAAAGGGCACCTATCACAGCCAAAATCAAACACATATTAACAATCTGACCAGTACAAGCTAAACACGTTTAATCAAACTACATATATAGTTTTTTGAAAAAACTGCAGGTTTTAAAAAAAATCCCTTACTTTGTCAAATGGGTTCTTTCACTGAGGGAGGCCATATTGAGACTCTAACAGAGACTCTAATGTGCAAATTTCAGGAGCATGCTCAGATTGTAACACTGCTTTGAGTATTCTACCCAGAATGCCTTGTTTTAGTAAACTCCTCCACTAGAAGTATCCACTAGAAGTGCTGCCACCTGCTAACTTCCAGCAGGTGGCAGCACTACTTGAACAGCAGCTAACACACAGGTTTGGCTGATTTGAAAATAGATTAGATGGGTTGATAAGCAAACAAGGAATTTGAACTGAGCATGTGCGAGATTTCAGAGCTGCAGTTGGCTGGGAAGATATAGGTAGGAGGAGCCAGTGAAATCCAATATGGCTGCCTCAGCTAGAACTGCAGGGGAGATAGGGGAGATCTTGCAGAAGGAATAGTGAGCTGATCATTTACATTATACAAACAATTCTAACTGTTTTAAAAATCGGATTTCTTGAACTTTCACATAGTGTATTTACTTAGTAAATGATTTTGGTCATGATTGGTGCCCTTTAAGACAATTTGCTCTCATAAGGCTTAGATATTTATCCGGAAACCCGTTATCCAGAAAGTTCCAAATTACGGAAATGCCGTCTCCCATAGACTCCATTTTATCCAAATAATCCAAATGTTTAAAAATGATTTCTTTTTTCTGTGTAATAATAAAACAGTCGATTGTACTTGATCCCAACTAAGATATAATTAATCCTTATTGGAGGCAAAACCAACCTATTGGCTTTATTTAATGCCAGCAAGAGGCAGTTCCAGGAGGTCAGTCGCACGAAGAAGAGAAGATTTGTCGCTGGGAAACTAAATCTCCCTGAATCTGAGCGTGTGTCTCTGCCCTTAAACGCCAGTGCATTTTTTAAAGTTTTTGGCATTGAATAAAAATCCTTTGATCGATGGCTAAAAATCGTTCGAATCGTTCGAAAGAGGTAAAATAATTCTCAATAACATAATATGCTCTTGAGTAATAGCCCAGAGACCCCCTTTCCTCCCAACCTACTCCTACATAAAGCCGACTTGCTGGAGCCATTTGTAGACTGGGAAGTGGCCCGGTGTAATGGGGTGTAATGGGGGGTAGACTGGGCGTAGGGTTGTCACCTGTCCAGTTTTGACCCGGAAAGTCCGGTTCTTTGAAGGACTGTCCAGGTCAAAACTGCCTGTCTGGTTTACCAAATTAGGAACACCGGACAGGATCCTCTATGATTGACACGGTGATCAGCCAATATCCTATTGCCACATCATAGCCCTGCCCCTGATGTCACAGCCCCATCCATGTTGCATCATGGTCCTGCCCTCTGCCTGCATTTAGATGGGCCAAAAGGTGGCAACCCTAAATGGGCATGTGATGACTTAAAGGAGAAGGAAAGTTTAAAAGTAAGTAAGCTTTATCAGAAAGGTCTATATAAATACACCAGTAAACCCTCAAAGTAATGCTGCTCTGAGTCCTCTGTCAAAAGAAACAGCACATTTCTTTCCTTCTATTGTGTACTCATGGGCTTCTGTATCAGACTTCCTGTTTTCAGCTGAAACCTCCAGGGCTAGGGCTTGAGCATGCTCAGTTTACTTCTCCCATCTCTGCTGTAACCTGAGCCCAGAGCTATGAGAGCAGGTAGAGACTCCGGTAGGAAGTGATGTCACACCAAGCTAATATGGCAGCTGCTATCCTAAACAAACAGGTTACTCAGGTATGGTGAAACATTCTACAGAATAAATATAGTGTTATAGCTTGCACTATTGCAGCTAATCTATTGGTAATAAAATGCCTCCATATCTTTCCTTCTCTAATGGAAAAATATTGGGAGGTTCAGTATGAATAACTGCGCCCACTAAGGTGGATGAGAGGCAGGAATAGGGGGTGCAGCAGGGTAGCACCTATATTTTGCTGGCTTGGAACCTGCCAAGGAAATGCAATTTAGGGGTCTGTGACTATGAGGACTGTGAGTTCACCTCCCCCCACACTAATTGATTGACTTCCTAAACCCTAAGACTCCCAGAATGCTCAGCAGGAGGTTAACAGCGTCTGTTCAATCAAGCTGTTTCCTTGCCAGGGAACATTACAGAGGGGCCCCGGTGTGACAGAAACTGTTAGAGAAATCGTCTCATTGGGAAACATGTTGGTAGTTCCCGTCCCTCCAGCACAGACATTATATTCACTCAGTGATCACCGCAGGGTCACCCCTCACTGCCTATTAATGACTTGCTATTTGTGTCTCTAATGAAACAGATGGTTATGCTAATAAATATCTTACACTGTTAATAGGGACACCGGTATTACACCATTTACATTTCCCCTTTAATTCAGCCCTTAACAGAAGATTACATAGGGCCTGGTGATTATTTGTTACTTTAAAAAACAGTTTAAAGTATATAAGGAAATGTTACAAGTACAGGTGTGGGACCTGTTATCCAGAATGCTCGGGACCTGGGGTTTTCTGGATAATTGATCTTTCTGTAAATTGGATTAAAGCTATTAGAAAATCATATAAACATTAAATAAACCCAATAGGCTGGTTTTGCTTCCAATAAGGATTAATTATATCTTAGTTGGGATCAAGTAAAAGCTACTGTTTTATTATTACACAGAAAAAGGAAATCATTTTTAAAAATTTGGATTTTTTGGATAAAAAGGAGTCTATGGGAAGCGGTCTTTCTGTAATTTTGAGCTTTCTGGATAAGAGGTTTCCAAATAGCAGATCCCATACCTGTACTGTGAATTGTGTTTGCTGTGTTTCTAATGGCCTTCTCTTAGAGGCAGATTTATCAAGGGTCAAGTTGTGTTTTCCCAAAAAAAGTTGTTGATGTTTTAGAGGGTAGTTTTTTTTAGCCCCGAAGCTGCAAATAGCTTGTATCCAAAAATACTCCAGGTCATGTTAAAGTCAATGGTCCCTTGAACCATTTGAAAGTGTTTGTAGCCTTCATGATGTTCCGGGTTTTTTTGGTGGTTTTTGCTTGAAAACTCGATAAATTCGAGCACTCTCAGTTTTTTTTTCACCGATAACGCAATCACTTAGCGTTTTCTAGTTTTGTTCCGAATTGCACTGGTTTGATCTTTTTTTACATTCAGGTTTTTTCATAAATAAGAAAACATTCCAGTTGTGAGTTTATTCAAGCTATAAAAAACTTCACAAACTTGTCCGTTGATAAATAACCCCCTTAAGGTCGCCAAACGAGCGGATCTTAACCCCATATGCCCACTAAAGGCAGGGCGATATCAGGTTGATCCAAACGTTCGGCCTTGGGCGCGATGGGTTGCAGGACCGCATCAACTAGCCACTGTGGTCCTGGATCGAAGAAAACAATCAAACTTGCCCGATTGATATCTGGCCGATTTTTGCTCTGATATCAGTCGGGGGGGACCCATTGGAAGCCCCCACACACAGACAGATATTGGTCTAAAGGACTGATATTGATGACAGCTTTAATCTGCATGGCCACCTTAAGTCTTCAGCCATTCTGTTTGGGGCAGTAGCTTCTCCCATTTTTGGGTTTATGACACACTAGAATGATCCAAGAAAAGAAATTTGTTTCCATATAGGTGATAAAATACAATGTAAACATGACTAAAAACATAATGACTTTAAAACTGAACACTACCCTCACCATCCACTGATTCAGGCCACTGTAGGGCAGTCAATCCCAAAGTTGGGAACTTCAGCTGTAGGCCATGGAGCAAGAAATATGAGAAACACCTAAACATACATGAAATACATAAGATTAAGAAGAAGGAACATGGGTGTTAATGAGTGTCATTGTGACGTCACTGTGCATGTATTAACACGTATTGTCTATGTGTTTGGCCGTCCATAGCTATGACCTACGGGATCAAGGTGACGATGCCTGAACACAAGAAGGTGGTGATGCTCTTCCAGTCAGTGTTATTACGTTGCCAGTATGCGACATCTTCTACTCAGCCCGTCATGATCCAGTGGAGATACAAATCCTTCTGTCTGGATCGTATGGAGGAAGCTCTGGGCATTGGTAAAATCCCGGGCAAGGGAGCGACGGGCAATCAGTACCTGGACTGTGCAGATGGCAGCAGAACCGTTCGGACTGTGGCCTCCAAGCAGGGATCTACGGTGACATTGGGGGACTTCTACAAAGGAAGAGATATCACCATTGTGAAAGGTAATTAGTCTTGTGTGTTGCACATATTATTATTATTATTAATATTATTATTAACATGTATTTTTTTTACATATTGTTCAGCGCTTTCAAATAAATGCGTTTATACAAAGAAATCACATGAATTACATACCCATACCTCCCAACTGTCCAGTTTTTCATGGGACAGTCCCGATTTTGACATCTCAACCCACAGTCCCGGATTGTTACTGCAATGTCCCGACTTTCTCTTTGATCTCCTGCACTGAACAGCCAGAAAAAGATACAAAGTTTCTAAAACCTAATTGGCTTTTGGCAGAGAGTCCAAGAACACATGACAGCAGTGATGTGTGGGCTGAGCTCGCACTCTTCCTCGCTGGTGGTGGACGGGTTGAGCTCTTCTCCTGCTCATCCCGGCCGCCACCGTCAAATGCCGGCTTCTGTGTTCGTCTTTTATAGACGCTGCATGTGCTCGCCTCACCTCTTTTGTGATGTCATCAGCGGGGCGGGTCTATAAAAGCAACCCGGAAGTCACATGCAGGCTGGCGCAGGCTAAGGGAGGGCGGGTTAGGGTTGGGTGCGGGTCGGGGAAATCCCGACCCTCACAGCACTACATGACAGTTGCACATAGATACATTTGTAACATTTAAGATGAAGAAATTGTAACAATTTAAGATAAGCAGGTCTCTTGGGTAAACTGTGACTTGCATCTTAAAGGGCAATTCACCTTCTTTAGCAAAACTGTAATAACACATAAAAAACACAGAAATGTGTTCAAACTTTCAATTCAAATTTTGTTAAAATGAACATGGTTATTAGGAAGTGTGACCAGAAAATCTTTTTCTCTGTCTTTCTATTTCCAAAATGTTGAGAGGTATGCATACATAGAACATACAGAGTTACATACATTACAACCAGTACTGGTACAAAAGGTACAATAGCTTTTTATAACTTGCGTATGGGGAGGTTACTTTTTTAGCGCTGATGTCTGTGTGGTCTTTGGGGGGATGGAGTGGGGCTTGGTTGGTGTGGGTGGGATCTGGGATGGGGCTTGGGCGCTAGTGTGGGTGGGGCCCAGGGGGGCCCTGTGCAAAAGAGCTTACAATCTAAAGGGGAAGGGAATACGATGCAATGTGTGGGAGTGGGTGAGAACAGAAATCAGCAGGTGAGAGATGTAGCATATGGTATTACATTTGGTTGCTAAACAGAGTGAGGGTAGGCTTCTCTAAATAAGTGAGTATAATAGATCTTTTGAAAGCAGAAAGGTTGGGAAAAAGTGGGACAGACTGTGGTAGAGAGTTCCAGAGGAGAGGTGCAGCCCTTGCAAAGTTTTGAATGTGAGCATGTGAGGAGGTAATGAGAGAAGAGTTGAGGAGCAGGTCAGTAGAGGAGCATAGTAAGTGGTTGGGTGAGAATATAGAGATGAGTTCAAAGATGTAGGGAGGGGCAGAGTTATGAAGTGCTTTGAATGTCAGGGTCATTAATTAGAATTTTATTTACTCAAATAGATTCATTGACAAAACTGCCGTCATTGGAGAGCTCAGGATGCATCCAAACTGGGTTCTACCATTACTGGGGCCCAAATGCAGTATTTAGTACTTATTATTATTAATATTAATAAATAATGGGGCATAATAGATCCCAAGAGGTGGATCTACTGATGCTAATTATCCAGTTAATGGCAGCGAAGTATTTCTGCCAACGGTTCTTCCAACAGAATTTCCCCCTTTTCTTAATTATATACAGGAACAGCCCCCTCCCCCAAGCTTTTACTATTTCTGGACCGGCATCAGCAAAAAATTCCAATTTAAAATATCCGATTTTCGAGCTATTTTTTGTGTTCTTCAATTAGGGAATAGTCCAAATTTGATTCGAATTTGAAAAAAATTCTAATGTCGAAATTTATCATGTTCTGTCTCTTTAAAAATTCGACTTCGTCCATTCACCATCGAAAACCTGCCAAATTGCTGTTTTAGCCTATGGGGGAACTCCTAAAAGCAATTTGGTGTCATTTAGTAGACTTTGAAAAATCAATGTTTTTTTTTTAAATACTTTAAATTAAATATGATGTTACTTTGATTCGAACGATTCCAATTTAGAACGAAAACGGCCTATTCACCCGGAAAAAAAAACATCGATTTTTTTTAATAAATTTAGTTTGGTCTTTTTTCATTCGAATTTCAACGTTTTTTTAATTTTAAATTCGACCCTTGATAAATCTGTCCCCTATTGTTCTCAATGGGTAGCTGTATAAGGGTATTCAGTAGCATTTTATTTTACTTGGTAGTCATTTATTAACACAGGTGCTGAAGATCTGTTTTCAGTAACCCATAGCAACCAAGCAAATATCAGCATCCAGTATAATAATGGCAATAAAAGCAGAAAGGTTGCTAGGGGTTACCTTAAGACGGCTATTAAGCACCTCTCTGTAAAAACTGAGCCTCAACCGTATCCATGACATTATGAAATTGACAGTATGTTACAAATACAGCCGAACCTGATGAAGTTCTGTTCATGGTGCCCCCACCCTCCAGTCCATGTCCCGGTCATTTTTTATTATAGAGCAATGTCTCCTGCAATAGAAATATATTCGTTTATTGAGGTTTATTGTCAGTACGTCTTTAAAGGAGAACTAAACCCTAAAAATGAATGTGGCTAAAAATGTCCTATTTTATATAGTGAACTTATTGCACGAGGCTAAAGTTTGAGCTTGTCAATAGCAGCAATGATTCAGGACTTCAAACTTGTCACAGGGGGTCACCATCTTGGAAAGTGTCTGTGACACTCACATGCTCAGTGGGCTCTGATTGGCTGTTGAGAAGCTAAGCTTAGGGCTCGTCACTAATTATCCAGCAGAAAATGAGCTTCCCTGGCTGTAATATAAG
Source organism: Xenopus laevis (assembly GCF_017654675.1). Lineage (NCBI taxonomy): Eukaryota > Metazoa > Chordata > Amphibia > Anura > Pipidae > Xenopus > Xenopus laevis. The sequence goes on from NC_054373.1 coordinate 6,849,085, forward strand.
CTGATGCTACAGGTTTGCTGATTATTCAATTCTGATGCTAATTGCACTGGTTTCTGTGCTGCCATGTAGTAATTATGTGTATTAATTACTAATCAGCCTTATATTGTGACATTTCTATTCTATGTGTACTGTATATTGTGAGTGGCTCCCTAAGCTCAGTAAGTGACAGCAGCACAGAGCATGTGCAGTGAATCAGCAGAAAAGAAGATGGGGAGCTACTGGGGCATCTTTGGAGACACAGATCTTTACTGCTAAAGGGCTGTGGTTGCCTTGGGCTGGTACAGAAGCACAAAACATCATGTACAACATTTCTAGCTACTTCTTTAGTTAGGCTTTAGTTCTCCTTTAAGCATTTTGCTCCTTATTCCATAAAATCCCTCCTACCCAACATATGTCAAGCTCCCACTCTCTCCAAATTAAAAACCAAGTTAGTGGAACTCCTCCTAGATGTACAGTAGCACTTCAGTGCAATAATGTATAAATACTAATGTTTGCATTGTCATTGTGTAACAGCATATTTTTTAAAGGCACAAAGACCCAAAAGGTTACACTGCAGCAGAAGCAAATACCTGTATGTGTATGTCTACTCTCTACTGTCAGCTCTAGTGAACTTTCATTAACGGAGCTTCCATATTGCATAATGATGCTTTGAATGCACTGATCTCCAGATTTCAGGTCTTGTGTAGAAACCATTAACTTTCCTTTTTTGAAGAGTGTGATTTGGCCTTGAAATATATGTTAATTAGTCCTAATATGTTTAACTCAATACAAGTTTTATGAGCTGAAGTTATTATAAGGTTTATATTGAAAACATATCACCGGCCCTATAACACTCCAGGTTGCCTCAGCCTCTACATGTCTCTGCTTGAACCCTTCAACTTCATATAGACAAGAGGAGCAACCTGATTGGTAAAATGAGAGTAGATGGCAATGTTATCTGTAAAGAAGATGTACAACAGAGATAGGGATACTGACTTTTTTCCAGAAAGGTTGCACATCTTAATTGGGGTAGAGGTAGGGCAGGAACCGGAGACAGAGCTCTAATTGAAGGGGCACAACGAGGCAGACCATTGACTAGAGGGCCTAAACGTGGCCTTTTACGTAGAGATCCGCTCGTTTGGCGATTTCTCCAAACGAGCGAATCTCTCCCTGAAATGCCCACATTGAGGTGGCCGATATAGGGCTGATCCGATCGTGGGCCCTAGGACTCAATGATCGGATCATAATTCAGGCAATACGGGCGGTCAGATTGCGTGACCGCATCAACGAACAACGGAATTTTTAACCCTGTCAGATCAACATTTGGCCAACTTTTGGCCAGATATCGTTCAGGGAAGCCCGTTGGAGGGCCCAACACCCAGGCCAATAAACTGCCCCGTGTGTGGCCAGCTTAAATCACTGCACTTCTCTAGGACACTCAATCTGATTTGGAGGGGGTACTATAGGGTGACTAAAAAATATATAAAATGCAGTGTGTGGCATCTGTTATCCGGAAACCCGTTATCCAGAAAGCTCTAAACTTCGGAAAAACCATCTCCCATAGACTTCATTCTATTGAAATAATCCACATTTTTAAAAGTGACCTTGTTTTTTGGTTGTAATAATAATGAAACAGTACCTTATACTTGATCCAAAACAATTGGGTTTATATAATGTTTCAGTGATTTTCTAGTAGACTTAAAGTTATGAACATCCAAATTACGGAAAGATCCATAATACGGAAAGCCCCAGGTCCCAAACATTCTAGATAACATTCCCATACCTGTATGTATATTATGTACATTGGAAATGTGCTTGGATTACTAAATACTTGCTGGATACACAACGGTTACTTTCATAGCTGATCTGTCTTTATCTCTCTTGCTCCTCTCTCACCACATTTCCCTGCTTTTCACTTTCGTTTGTTCCAATTTGTTCAATTTGTTACATTTGTTCCTCCATGTCCCATTGGTCTTCAATTTAGACGGGTGTCAGTGGCTTTTACATCTCCTGCCCCTGCACTAAATCGAATGTATAATATATTTATATTACGCAGGTTGGAGTAATTGGGTCTATTGGCTTGTGTTGGGCTGCACAGAGACGCACAAAGGTTCTGTGTCTGATCCAGTGTTAAATAAAAGCACTCAGTATTCTCAGCTAGGAAGTGTATGATGGGACATGAACACTGGGGTTATGGAGTTTAGCACTTGCCCAGTATTAGCCTGCGGTTCAACACAATTATTTCCATGAATGAAGCCTTGTTTATTATAGATTATATTCTTCATTGATATTTATTGGGCATTATTGAAGACAGAGGGCCCTGCACAGTCTAATGGAATTGGGAAACAGCAGGGGAAATGCAAAGTGCTGAGTAGCATTAGGTGCATCTAATAGATTTCACATGGAATTTCATGGATCAAGGTGTCCAAGTGAGCTCCTGCCTTCTTATTTCCATGCAAAAATATTGAAAAATGAAAGATTAAAAACAAATTGTAATATTTTGCAGTAGCCAGCGCTATATAAAGTATTTTCCTATAAACAGAAAAACCCCAACAAGTCCCTATAGTCATATTAATTCCTTTACATACAGGAATGGGATCCGTTATCTGGAAAACCGTTGTCCAGAAAACTCCACATTACATAAAGGCCATAGACTCCATTTTTATCAAATAATTATAATTTTAGGGATGCACCGAATCCAGGATTCGGTTCGGGATTTGGCCAGGATTCTGCCTTTTTCAACAGGATTCGGATTCAGCCGAATCCTTCTGCCCGGCCGAACCGAATCCTAATTTGCATATGCAAATTAGGTGCGGGGAGGGAAACTGCGTGACTTTTTGTCAGAAAACAAGGAAGTAAAAAATCTTTTCCCCTTCCCATCCCTAATTTGGATTCGGTTTGGTATTCAGCCGAATCTTTCACAAAGGATTCAGGGGTTCGGCCGAATCCAAAAAAGTGGATTCGGTGCATGCCTATATAATTTTAAGGGAGACATTTTCTATAAAAAATAAGAACGTTCCAGTGCTTTATACTCATTTAGATTTAGAAGAATTGTGCTTAAAAAAGTAGTGTTTCAGGCTGATTTATTGAATATTTCTGCAAAAACTCTAATAATCCCTCCCTTCTCTTCCACTTGCTGCTCCCTGAATTCCCAGGCTGTGCACTCAGCTCACTGCACTGTAGGACAGGAACCAATCAGCAGCTAGCAGGACCTGATAGGGAACTGAAGCCTGTCTGTGCTTGTGTGACTGCAGGGCTGTGATTGGCTGTCCCCCTCCTACTGTGCTTCTGGCAGGAACCATAAGGACACACCCACCCCTCATTTGAAACACAGACAGGGACCAGAGAATATCTATAGGGAGCTCCAATAAAGGGGCTATTTTTAAAAATAAAATAAGATAAATAGGATTAAAGCAACACCATATATTACTCATAATCGCCTACAAAATTAGGGTTTTTTTCATTTATCCTATATGTCTCCTTTAAAAAAAATTCTATACTTAAGGTATAAAAATCCAAATTACGTAAAGACCCCTTATTCGGAAAACCCCAGGTTCCAAGCATTCTGGATAACAAGTCCCCCATGTACATGGTCTCGAATCTTATTTTGTTTTTGTGATTATCTAAATAAAGTCCCTTAGAGAAGATGATTGGGAGGTTGGGGGGAGGCAGGTATTGCACGAAGACTTGCTACACTGTTATAAATACATAAAAAGATTTTCAGAATAATAATAGACTATTTATTATACCTTTTATGGAGTAACCTTGGACCATTATGTCTCATAATGTAAAGCTTAAAGGGGTCGTTCAAGGTAACTTTTATTATGTAATAGAATGGCCAATTCTAAGCAACGTATCAATTGGTTTTCATTATTTATTTTATAGTTTTATAGTTACTTGCCTTTTTCTTCTGACTCTTTCCAGCTTCCAAATGGGGGTCGCTGACCCCTTCTAAAAAACAAATGCTCTGTAAGGCTACAAATGTATTGTTATTGTTACTTTTTATTCCTCATCTTTCTATTCAGACCTCTCCTATTCATATTCCAGTCTCTGATTCAAAACAATGCATGGTTGCTAGGGGAATTTGGAACCTAGTTACCAGAATGGTTAAGATGTAAATTGAAGAGCGGCTGAATAAAAAGCTAAATAACTCAAAAACCTTCAATAATAACAAATGAAAACAAATTACAAATTGTCTCAGAATGCCACCCTCTACATCATGCTAACAGTTATCTCAAAGGTGAACAACCTCTTTAAGTAAAGCCCAAGTAACCTAAGTAACCCAAGCATTCTGGATAACAGGTCCCATATCTGTACTACATTGCTGAGAATATTCCCACTTATCTCCACCTACAGAAATTGAACAACTAACTCTAATATACAGTAACCACCTCCCTCTTAGATGTGAGGTTTTAAAGCTTCTTTATTGTCTAACTAACAAGGTCGGGTCCGTAGTGCTGGGAGCCAATAAAGGGCATTTAATCCTCAATACCAAATTAATGTAAATTATATAGTGAATAAAGTACCCCCTCTTGTAAAATATAAGGATATTATAAGTTACCGAGGAGTTTCATGACCATATAAAAACACGAGGCCGAAGGCCGAGTGTTTTTATACAGGTCATGGAACTCCGAGGTAACTTATAATATCCTCATATTTTACAACTGGGGGTACTTTATTAATTATAATACACAAATTTTAGTGAGTCATGTGACAGAAATTACATCACTACTCACCGTTTATAACTGATGACATCACTACTCACCGTTTATAAGGATATAATTTACAGGATATTCATGGCTTTTGTGTATTATATATATATAATACACAAAAGCCATGAATATCTTGTAAATTATATCCTTATAAACGGTGAGTAGTGATGTCATCAGTTATAAACGGTGAGTTCTGATGTCATTTCTGTCACATGACTCACTGAAACGTGTGTATTATAATAAATAAAGTACCCCCAGTTGTAAAATATGAGGATATTAGAAGTTACCTCGGAGTTCCATGACCTGTATAAAAACACTCGGCCTTCGGCCTCGTGTTTTTATATGGTCATGAAACTCCTCGGTAACTTTTAATATCCTTATATTTTACAAAAGGGGGTACTTTATTCACTATATAATACACAAAAGCCATGAATATCTTGTAAATTATATCCTTATAAACGGTGAGTTCTGATGTCATCAGTTATAAACGGTGAGTTCTGATGTCATTTCTGTCACATGACTCACTGAAATTTGTGTATTATAATAAATAAAGTACCCCCAGTTGCAAAATATGAGGATATTATAAGTTACCTCGGAGTTCCATGACCTGTATAAAAACACTCGGCCTTTGGCCTCGTACTTTTATATGGTCATGAAACTCCTCGGTAACTTCTAATATCCTTATATTTTACAAGAGGGGGTACTTTATTCACTATATATACTTTTATACTTAACCCTGGGCTTTTTGACACAGCAGCTCTGAAAGACTGTAGTCTAAAACCTTGAATATCTGAGAAACAATCTAAAAAAATCAGGAGCACTCTAAGAAGGTTTACATGAATTTATATTTAGCTTTAGATCCCCTCTTAAGATGCATCAGATGTTGGGTGAGCACCCTAATTTGTATTTCTCTCCCTTACACCCTTTTTGTTGTTGGGTTTCAGATGCCGACCTCCAGTTTGGAAATATGCAGTGGGGAGACAGTGGCCTCTATTACTGTCTCGTTGTTACATCCGATGACTTGGAGGGCAAAAATGAGGACCGAGTGGAAGTTCTAGTATTGGGTAAGTATTTCCTACCTAGTTCCTTAAACCTTCCTTAAACCTATAGTAGGTAGGGTGGATGCACTAGGGCTCGTTTCAGCCCACATTCGTTGAAATGTAAACTTGTGCCTATACAGGGTAGTTATGTGCGGGTAGGTAGGTGGGTTGCAGGTAGGTGGCAGGTAGACTCTCTGTCAGTCCCTTTTTAATGTATATGGTTTCCTATCTTGTTTTGTGTTTGTGATTATCTAATTACAATCCCTAAGAGAAGATGATTGGGAGGTTGGGTGGAGGCAGGTATTGCACGAAGGCTTGCTACACAGTTATAAATACATAAAAAGATCTTCAGAATAATAATTGACTATTTATGATACCTTTTACAGCATACAGTATACGGTGCATGCAGGATTGCAATAACTGCGCCCGCATTGCAGAGATGTCGCCTCTCGCCTTGTGAATTTGTTGACCGTCAACCCTGAAATAGAAAATTATATTCTGTATTTTCCATTAGAACCCAGTGCATTGTCACAGACGGCTGCCGTGCGCTTGTTTAGGTGGTATTTAAGATATTGCAGGAGCTTTATTATTTTTTTTCTTTTGGTGTTTTTTTATGAAATGGAATTGGTTCTTATTATAGCTGCATATTTATTTGACGTTTGTATAGCTAGATAAGATTTAGATCAAGGGATATTCCTAGGCTGGATCCGTATATTAGCTGAGGGGCACAGGGCTAGAACAGATGTTGAATATATACGGTATATATATATATATATATTTGTATACGTCTTGATTTTCATTAATATGAACTGTACTGTAAGTTTTTGAATGAACATAACATGTGTATGGTTTGTTAGCTCACCTGTTCTGTTAGTAGAAGGATTAATGAGGGTAAAATGACCACTTTGTATAAATTCTCTATATTCAGGGCATGCCCAGCAATAATAGCAAAATAAATCCCGAGGAACAAATTCCCCATTAGGTTTTTATGAGGCAAAGCTGAGACAAGTAGTAGAGGCACCCAAGGTAATATTTGTGCCAGTTCCTTACCCTCTTCTTCAATTTCTTCCCACACCACCCTGCGGCAAACCCCTGCGCTCGCTCCCCTCAACCCCCTCCAAATGTGCATGAGGGACACACAGCTGCTTCTTACCCCTTCTTCCAGATTTGAGGGTTGGGTTGCCACCGACCAGTATTTCACTAGCCAAGCCAGTACAATTTCAGCCAAGGCCAGGGCTGGTGTTACAAACTTGGTGGTACTTGCTGGCAGGGCCGGCAGTGCTGCTGTTTTGAAAAGAGCCGCCCCCCCCCCCCCCTTGAGAGAGCCGCAGCCTGTGGCCATCCCGAACAGCCAAAATGCCTAAGTGCCGAGAACAGCCAAAGGACCCGAAGCCACGAAAACAGCCGAAATTGAAGTCCTGAAGCTGCCTGCGAAAAGACCCAAAGTCTTTGAAAGCCACGAGTTCAATTCTACTGAACACCAATGTGGGTTTTTTTTTTATCCCCTGGCCACCAATGTATTATTTGAATATTGTATAGGCCCCTGCCACCAATGGTTTTTGTTTTTGTTTTAATTTTTTGGGGCCCCAACTATTTTTTTAACTTGTAAAGGGGGCCCTGCCACCAATGGGGGTTTTTTTATAAAAAATTTTTTGGGGGGCCCCATTTTTTTTAACTTGTAAGGGGGGCCCTGGCGCCAATGTTTTTTTAAAAAATATTTTTTGGGGCCACAATTTTTTTTTAACTTGTAAGGGGGGCCCTTGCGCCAATGTTTTTTTTTAAAAAAATTTGCGGCCCCATTTTTTTTAAAATTGTAAGGGGGGCCCTGGCACAAATGTTTTGTATTTTGAAAAAAATGTTGGGGCCCCAATTTTTTTTAACATGTAAGGGGGGGCCTTGGCACCAATGTTTTTTTTAAAAAAAAATTTGGGGCCCCAATTTTTTTTAACTTGTAAGGGGGGCCCTAGCACCAATGTTTTTTTTTATATAAATTTTGGGGCCCCAATTTTGTTTAACATGTAAGGGGGGCCCTGGCACCAATGTTTTTTTTTAAAAAAAATTTGCAGCCCCAACTTTTTTAACTTGTAAGGGGGGCCCTGGCACCAATGTTTTTTTTTTAACTTAAAAGGGGCCCTGACCATCAATAGCTTTTTATAACTTGTGTATTGGGAGGTTACTTTTTTAGCGCTGATCTGTGTGGTCTTTGGGCGGGATGGAGTGGGGCTTGGGTGGAGTGGGATCTGGGATGGGGCTTGGGCGCTAGTGTGGGCAGGCCCCGAAAATTTTGTTGTATGGGGCCCCGTGATTTCTAATGGCGGCCCTGCTTGCTGGTAACTTTTAGTTCCTAGTTGTTTGCCCCCATGTCCTGCCTACACATTGCACCAAACCCCTAGCTTCCCCCACCCCTGCATGGAATTTCATAAAGGCTACAGAAGGCTAAGCCTCCCCAAACCTGCCTAATAAAACAATGAGGAGAAAAGAAAAATGTTTACAAACTGTTTATTCTGACTGCGCCTGCATTACAAATGGGTAACTCGAATAATCCACAACACGGCTTGCGATCACATTCAAAACTGCAGCTTCCGATTTACCGTAGTTTTTCCCTTCAAGTTCTAACTGGATGAAGAAATTTTAGCTCTCCTCTAGCCTAGCCAATCCCCTACTGGCAGGACCGGGATTTACACGTTGAAGGTAGAAGGCTGAAGTTCCTGCTGTCTGTCTATTGCATTCGATCTGTGCACCAGGGCCGCCATTAGAAATCACGGGGCCCCATACAGCAACATTTTATGGCCCCCTGGGCCCCGCCCACACTAGCGCCCAAGCCCCACCCCAGATCCCGCCCACTCCACATCACAGTTAAAAGACCACACAGACATCAGCGCAAAAAAAGTAACCCCCCCCCACACAAGTTATAAAAGGCTATTGATGGTCAGGGCCCCCTTATAAGTTAAAAATAAAAAACATTGGCGCCAGGGCCCCCCATACAAGTTAAAAAAAATTGGGCCCCAAAGAATATTTTTTTTTAAAAAAAACATTGGTGCCAGGGCCCCCCTTACAAGTTAAAAAAATTGGGTCCCCAAAAAATATTTTTAAAAAAACATTGGCGCCAGGGCCCCCCTTACAAGTTAAAAAAAATTGGGCCCCAAAGAATATTTTTTTTTAAAAAAAAACATTGGTGCCAGGGCCCCCCTTACAAGTTAAAAAAATTGGGTCCCCAAAAAATATTTTTTAAAAAAACATTGGCGCCAGGGCCCCCCTTACAAGTTAAAAAAATTGGGGCCCCAAAGAATATTTTATTAAAAAAACCTTGGTGCCAGGGCCCCCCTTACAAGTTAAAAAAAATGGGGCCCTAAACAATATTTTAAAAAAAACCATTGGCGCCAGGGCCCCCCTTACAAGTTAAAAAAAATTGGGGCCCCAAAAAATATTTTTTAAAAAAAACATTGGTGGCAGAGGCCTATAGAATATTAAAACAATACATTGGTGGCCAGGGGATTAAAAAAAAAAAACACAAATTGGTGTTCAGTAGAATTGAACTCATGGCTTCAGGACTTCAACTTCGCTTCCTTTCTTGACTTTGGGTCTTTTCGCCGCTTCAGGATAAATAATGGAAATACGAGCAGTATTAGTATTACAGTGGATATTTAGTAGGAGTACTTCATGGCATCAGAAGGTAGGGGGCGTAAAGGTGGCCATAGACGTAACGATTATGATTGTCACGGCCGGCACCCAACACCAGAACAAGTGCTCGAATCCTGGGTCTGAGCTAAGCTTCACCAGTGGTGTGACCACCTTTGAGCTTCGGGAGGAGCCCTCAGCCTAATCGGGTGCCACCTGGTCTTACGAGAGGTTCAAGCAAGTGTTCTGGCAGGCAATGGGGCACGGCTGGTAGCTAGAGTCTTTTGGACCGAGGATCACGGTAACAGACAAGGGTATGGCAGAAGGATCGTCAGACAGGCTGGGTCGTGGCAGGCAGAAAGCAAGGGTCGTCAGGCAAGCAAGGGTCAAAACCGGGTATCAAGCAGGAAGGGTACAAGCAGAAGAGTAGTCGGATATCAGGCACTGGTCAGGATTCAGAATTTGGGATGGTCAAGGTACAGGCTGGGTCAAACACGGATTATCAGATTCTAACAGACAAAATAGCACAAGGCTTCAGAACAGAGCACCAGAAACAAGTTCTATCACGGGCAGTTTGCTGGGAGTGGAAGTGGCCTATTTATACCTTGTTTGGGCGCCAAAGTTTTCGCGCCAAAAAATCGGCGCGCATGCGTCAGAATCGACGCGCGCGTCCGCGTCAATAAAGGAAACGAGACGCGGGCGCGCGCGTTCTAAGGAGGCAAGATGGTGGAACCACGAGGCGGGCGTCCCCGCGGCCGGCGTGGCGGGCGTCCCCGCGGCCGGCGTACAGCACCCCCAATCCCAGGTAACACAGATTTCCTTACATTACCCCCCTCTCTAGGGGGGGACACCGGACCCCCAGGCTTCCCAGGAAACTTTAAATGGAACTGCCTCCTAAGACGATCAGCCTTGATGTCATCCACTGAGACCCAGGAGTTCTCCTCAGGACCGAATCCCTTCCACCTAGTGAGGTACTGGAGTTTGTTACGTACCATTCGGGAATCAAGGAACTCCTGGATCTCAAATTCAGGCTGACCGTCAACTTGTACTGGAGGGGGGACAGAAGTAAGGCGAGTATTAGCGGCAGGTTTAAGCAAAGAAACATGAAAAGAATCAGAGATCTTGAAATTAACAGGCAATTTAAGGCGAACAGACGAAGGGTTGATAACAGTAGTGATGGGGTAAGGACCAATGAAACGGGGACCCAGCTTAAGGGAAGGAACCTTTAACCTGATGTTTTTGGTAGAGAGCCACACCAAGTCTCCCACTTTATACTGGGGTGCTTCTCTACGTCTTTTATCAGCAGCCCTTTTCTGAGCAGAAATAGCAGTAGACAAAGAATCATGTACCTGGGACCAAATCAAGGAAAATTGTTCGACAGAGGAGTTAGCGGAAGGGACAGAAGAACCAGAATTAGAGAAGGAAAAAGCTTTTGGGTGTAACCCATTAACAATAAAAAACGGGGACTCTCCAGTGGAGGAGTGAGTAGCGTTATTGTAGGCAAATTCTGCCCAGGGTAATAGTTCTGCCCAGGAAGATTGATTTTCGGAGACATAACATCTTAAAAATTGCTCTAAAGACTGGTTCACTCTCTCGGTTTGCCCATTGGTTTGTGGGTGATAGGCCGTTGAAAAAGAAAGATCGATCCCCACTAATGAGCAAAATGCGCGCCAGAACTTAGAGACAAATTGAACACCTCTGTCTGAAACAATATTACTGGGAAAACCATGCAACTTAAATATATGTTGAATAAAAAGTTCGGACAAAGTTTTGGCAGATGGGAGGTGAGGAAGAGCAATAAAATGACCCATCTTACTGAATCTATCCACCACCACCCAAATTACTGTTTTCCCCTGGGACACAGGCAACTCCACAATAAAATCCATAGAAAGATGGGTCCATGGTCTTTCGGGAATAGGGAGGGGAATCAGTAACCCTTGGGACAAATTTCTAGAAGTCTTGGAGCGTTGGCAGACAGGACAAGAATCCACAAAAGATTTAACATCTTGTTTACAGGTCGGCCACCAAGCACTTCGAGTAAGTAATGAAATAGTTTTACTTACACCAGGATGTCCTGCCATCTTGGAATCATGAACCTCTCTTAGGACCTGTTCTCTAAGATCTTCAGGAACAAATAATCTCCCAACAGGAGTGTTAGAGGGAGCATCTGTCTGAACAGGGGATAACAAAGAAGAGAGATCAGATTCCATCGTTGCCACAATGACCTCACCCGGAATAATTGTACTGCAGTCATCAGTTTCAGAATATATTGAGTCAAAGCTTCTGGAAAGAGCATCTGCCTTGACATTCTTTGTACCAGGCCTAAATGTCAAGGTAAAGTTAAACCTAGAAAAGAACAAAGCCCACCTTGCCTGTCTAGGATTTAGACGCTTTGCTGACTCGATATACAATAGATTTTTATGGTCAGTGTAGACCGTAACCTGGTGTCTAGCCCCTTCTAGTAGATGCCGCCATTCTTCAAAGGCCCACTTGACAGCTAATAGTTCTCTGTTCCCTATGTCATAATTTGCCTCTGCAGGAAGGAATTTTCTAGAGAAAAATGCACAGGGGTGTAACTTATTAGTTATCGGGTGCCTTTGAGAGAGAATTGCCCCCGCTCCCACCTCAGAGGCATCTACCTCGACTATAAAAGGCAGTGCTGTATCAGGATGGCGGAGGATTGGGGCAGAACTAAACTCCCTTTTGAGGAACTCGAAAGCTTGGATAGCTTCCGGAGGCCACATACTGGGGTCAGCACCTTTCTTAGTAAGATTTGTGATAGGAGCCACAATAAGTGAAAAATTCTTAATGAATTGCCTATAATAGTTGGCAAAACCTAGGAACCTTTGGGTTGCACGTAAGGAATAAGGTTGGGTCCACTCCAGGACAGCTTTCACTTTGTCTGGATCCATTTTGAGACCCCTGGAAGAAATATTAAAACCCAAGAACTGTACGGAAGCAACCTCAAAAGTACACTTCTCCAATTTTGCATACAGGTTATTAGCTCTAAGCCTACGTAATACCTCACAAACATGAAGACGATGATCAGACAGGTTGGCAGAGAAGATGAGGATGTCATCTAGGTAGACCACTACGTATATCCCCAGCAGGTCCCGAAAGATGTCATTGACAAACTCCTGAAACACTGCTGGGGCGTTACATAGACCAAACGGCATAACAAGGTACTCGTAGTGGCCATCCCTAGTATTAAAAGCCGTTTTCCATTCATCCCCTTCCCTGATCCGAATGAGGTTATAGGCACCCCTTAAATCAAGTTTGGAGTAGATCTTAGCATCCTTGACCTGGTCAAATAATTCGGAGATTAATGGTAAGGGGTAGCGGTTTTTTACCGTGATTTTATTAAGCCCCCTATAATCAATACAGGGGCGTAAACCACCGTCTTTTTTACCCACAAAAAAGAACCCTGCCCCCGCAGGGGAACAAGAGGGCCTAATGAAGCCCCTGTCAAGATTTTCTTGTATATACTCTTTCATTGCCTGGGCTTCGGGCAATGAAAGGGGTAGGTTCTACCACGTGGAGGAGTTGACCCAGGAATTAAATCAATAGGGCAGTCGTACTGCCGATGCGGAGGTAAGGTCTCAGCTGCTTTTTTGGAGAAAACATCAGAAAAAACAGAATATGCTGAGGGTAACCCCTCAAGAGAAGTAGTGGCTACTACTGAGGGAAAACAAACCCCACTACATCCTGTACCCCATTGAGTCACCCCCTTAGAAACCCAGTCTATCAGAGGGTTATGCCTCTGGAGCCATGGTAAACCAAGGATAAGAGGAGAGGAAGCTCCCTCGATGAGGTATAGAGCTATCTCCTCACAGTGCAGATTATTTACACACATGGAAAGATTTGTGGTCTTTTTGGAAACCACCCCTGACCCCAAGGGTCTTTTATCGACAGCCAGGATTCTCATGGGAGGATTGAGGGCAACCAAAGGAATTTTATTTTTAGCAGCAAATGCTGCGTCCAAGAAATTACCCTCCGCCCCAGAATCAATGAAGGCAGACAATTTAACAGTGCCCGTAGGCCAGGTTAATTTAACAGATAATAGGACCTTGGAGGCAGATTGGGGAGAGGAAACGCCTGCACCCAAATGGAGCTCCCCTTCTCCATTTAGGCTAGAGCGTTTCCCGGCCTCTTGGTACACTGATTGAGGAAGTGACCCTTCTCCCCACAATACAAACACAACCCAAGAGACCGCCTCCGTGCCTTTTCCTCAGGAGTAAGGTGAGAGATGCCTAGCTGCATAGGCTCCTCCTGAGGTTAAGACACAGAGGGGTTTGACAACTTAGCACTAAAATTATGCTTATAGGAAGAAGAAATACCCTGTTCCTCCCGATTTTCCCTCTGTCTCCTATCTATCTGGATAACCAGAGACATTAGGTCATCCAGATTGGAAGATAGGGGGTAATTGACCAGGCTGTCTTTGACAGATTTGGCTAGACCGATGCGAAACTGGCTCCTTAGAGCTGCATCATTCCAACCAGTCTCCACCGCCCACCTACGAAACTCTGTGCAGTAAATCTCTACCTCCCGTTTGCCCTGGCGTAGTTTGCGAATCGCGGAATCGGCCGAAGAGGCGCGATCCGGGTCATCGTAAAGAATGGCCATAGAGCGGAAGAACATATCTAAAGAGTAACGGGCAGGGTCAGTGGCCGGCAATCTAAGTGCCCAGACTTGGGGGTCACCCACTAATAGGGTCATTACGAACCTGACCTTTTCCTCGTCAGAGGGAAATGAGTGGGGGAAGAAGCTGAGGTACAGCTTACAGGCCTCTTGAAACACAAAAAACTGGGTTCTGTCCCCACCAAACTTGGCAGGAAATGCAATCTTGGGTTCCTGGGGTCTGTATACAGCACCCCTATCAGGCAGGGAACCCACAGAAGAAGTAGGAACAGAACTGTCTGGCTGCTGCGAGGGTCCCAACTGGCGTGTTAGGTTATGGAATCCCTGGAGCAAATAGTTCTGCTTTCGCTCCTGCTCCTCCATACGTTGCAGTAGAGTAGTTAGCAACAGCTCGGAAGAAGATGGGAGTGGAGCAGCGGCAGCAGCTTCGGTGTGATCGTCGTCCTCCATGGCCCGTGATAATGTCACGGCCGGCACCCAACACCAGAACAAGTGCTCGAATCCTGGGTCTGAGCTAAGCTTCACCAGTGGTGTGACCACCTTTGAGCTTCGGGAGGAGCCCTCAGCCTAATCGGGTGCCACCTGGTCTTACGAGAGGTTCAAGCAAGTGTTCTGGCAGGCAATGGGGCACGGCTGGTAGCTAGAGTCTTTTGGACCGAGGATCACGGTAACAGACAAGGGTATGGCAGAAGGATCGTCAGACAGGCTGGGTCGTGGCAGGCAGAAAGCAAGGGTCGTCAGGCAAGCAAGGGTCAAAACCGGGTATCAAGCAGGAAAGGTACAAGCAGAAGAGTAGTCGGATATCAGGCACTGGTCAGGATTCAGAATTTGGGATGGTCAAGGTACAGGCTGGGTCAAACACGGATTATCAGATTCTAACAGACAAAATAGCACAAGGCTTCAGAACAGAGCACCAGAAACAAGTTCTATCACGGGCAGTTTGCTGGGAGTGGAAGTGGCCTATTTATACCTTGTTTGGGCGCCAAAGTTTTTGCGCCAAAAAATCGGCGCGCATGCGTCAGAATCGACGCGTGCGTCCGCGTCAATAAAGGAAACGAGACGCGGGCGCGCGCGTTCTAAGGAGGCAAGATGGTGGAACCACGAGGCGGGCGTCCCCGCGGCCGGCGTACAGCACCCCCAATCCCAGGTAACACAGATTTCCTTACAATGATCTTTCCTGGAGAAGATGTTTCCAAGTAAGATCATTAATTTCAATACACACGTGTAGAGCTGAATGGTCAGATATACAATAGAAACAATAGAATTCTACCTGTATCTGGTGATTCAGCACTAACAATGGCTGATGTTCGAGTGCCTTCAAAGGCCCCCAATCAAAATTTTCCGTTGAAATTTTCCAAGTCTTCTGCTGATATCGGTCGCTCTTTTCCCACCATACACGCACAGAAAATTGTACGTAAATTTGTTTTGTACGATATTATCTGTGCGTCTATGGTCACCTTAAGAGTAAAGGTGGCCAAACACAAAAAGATCTCCTCGTTTGCTGCGGTTGCCAAATGGGCGGATCTTTTCATTATAACGATGGTAATGGGCGCTGATGGGTTGAAGGACCTCATCAACTATCCAATGTGTTCCTCAATAGCAGGAACATTGAAACCTGCCCGATTGATACCTGGCCAATTTTTGGCCAGATATCGATCGAGAAGACCTATCGGAAGCTCCCACACACGGGCAGATAAGCTGCTGAATCAGTTAAAGGACCGATATCGACAGCTTTAATCTGTCCGTGTATGGCCACCTTAAGCTCCCTAAATGGGTGCAAAGATGTTCTCCAAAAACAAATGTTGGAGGCATCTAAACAGGGGTTTTCTGTTTATTATTTCAGGATCAATTAGAAAATAAATATGAGGGAAATGTTGAACCCGTAGGTGTCTGGACTCGTATAATGTATAACATTAATAAATATGGGACACGGTCAGATGTAGATGGTTCTCTTTGTCCAGTCATTTACTTCTCATGACACAGAGAACTATGGGAGCTCAGCGTTTTACAGATGCCTACGTGTCCCATGTTCTTTCCATCTGGTCTAAGGAAGAAGGTGGATTGTGGGAAGAAAACATTCAAACACCTTTTTTTCTCTAAGAAGTCCATAGCAACGCCAGTCTTTAACGTAACTAACAACGGCATTGAGTGGTAATCATTGTCATTAATGGGGCAGCAAATGGACAGACTCATCGCTCTTGTTCTTTCAGTGTTCCGAGTGTTTCCGTGTTGGGAAACCAGGTGATGTTTAGCGTGGGGGGAGAGTGTTTCTTGTGCCTCCAGCATAGAGGTGACTGTTGACGTCAAAGAAGCTAATGAGAGTGCTAAGTTGAATGTATATTTAGAAGAGGAGAGTGGTCCTCAGGTGCCTTCACAAGGAGCTGGGAGGGAGGTGACATTTTCTTCTGCCTTGAAGTTGACTCATTTTCTCAACTTTAGTCTGATATTGTTGTATTCCAAGTAATTCAATAAATAACCAAAAACACTCTTTTTGTTTCTGCTGTAGAAAACACTGTCCTCCCTGACTTTTAGTGCTTTAATTCCAATTAAGCACACTCGTAACGAATTAGTGAGGATGACTTTGTTAGAACCTGGAACAGCAACACAAATAAATCTTTTATGAGAAATTAAAAGGCCTTTAGACAATAAATTCATAGGGGGGTAAATTTGATGAAATGACATCTTTTAGGCCAAACCATTTAGTTTATTAATATGTATAAAATAAATATTTTATTCCGTTAAGTGCTGTGAAGGCAACTTTGTCTGGCTTCCCTGATAATCATAATATTTCATATTTTGTCCCAGTGAACTGCTAATTGTATCAGTGGGCGCGGAGTTTATTATGAAGCCAGGGTTGATAGTGGCGGTGGTTTGTATATCAGTTATAAGTGGATTAAATACAGGGGCTCGTTGCCAAAGAGTGCGCAGTATTTATTCACAGGAACAATTAAGCGCCTGAGTGCCAGAGACTTGCCCTCTGGGAATGAAATGGGCATTTCTTTTAATCTCTTATTGATTTTTCACAGTCGTGTTACAGAAAGTGGACTGGGAAAGGGTTTCTAGTGCTGTTGATGGCTGTTTCTTATTAAGAGGTCCCTTGCTGAAGAAGAAGAGCAGATTCATTTTCCCTTTACTAGGCCTTCTTCGGGGCCACATGACCATGAAAGAAGAGGTCTATGTCTTGCAGAACACTTGAAACGAGTTGCTAACTGCAAAACCCTTAATAAACACAAATTCCCATCCAGAAACATTTCATCTAGGGCTCTTTGGAATAATAAGCCTCACTATTCATATTGCTGTTTAATGCTCTCCAATATGCAGAGATTCAGCCTCATTTCAACTTTCAGGCCAAGAGTCTCCTTCAGCTTCTACTGCACACTAGGGGGGTTATTTATCAAACGTGGAGTTTTAGAGTTATGTGAATTTTTTTTTTAACTCTAATATACTTGAATTTACTGACAGCTTGAATGGTAACTTATTTAAGAAAAA